>NC_137078.1:91974968-92707649 GCF_951640355.1 Cnephaeus nilssonii | reverse complement strand
GCGTGTCCCCACGAGGCAAACCCGATCCCAGAACAGTCCCAGTCGCTCCTCCTCTAAGCTGAAGAGGAGGACATCCCAGAGCTGAGTCCCAGCACACAGAGCGAACCGAGGGCCAGCAGGAAAGCCCAAGACCTGGGCGGGAACTTGGAAGAGTGCCCGGAGCTCTGCTCACAGAGAGAGGGAGGGCAGGTTTGGGGGTTCAGGGTCTGGTTCCTGGGCACTGAGTTTCAAGAACCTGTGACCTGCCGAAACCAGTTTGGCTCAGTGGATAGAGCATCGGCCTGCGGACTGAAGGGTCCCAGGTTCGATTCCTGTCAAGGGCATGTACTTTGGTTGCGGGCACATCCCCAGTAGGGGGCGTGCAGGAGGCAGCTGATCAATGTTTCTAACTCTCTATCTCTCTCCCTTCCTCTCTGTAAAATATCAATAAAATTTTTTTTTTAAAAAAAAAAAGAACCTGTGACCTCATTGATCAGTGACCACTATGGCCATCACCCCGAAGGTGGGGATTGGGGGGTCATGAGGTGGGAGGACATGTGGGTAAGACGTTAGAGTCAGTCATTCCAGAGCTGGAGCCTCAGCTGTGGGACTTCTCCTCCAGGCCTCAGTTTCCTCATCTGTAAATGGGGACATTAATGACAAAGGCACCTAACACACACAGGGCTCCTTAGACTGGATACTGGCTCCCATCCGCCATGGACAGGCCCATCGGATGGCTCTCACCAGGGCCTCATTATAGAAATAAGGTAACTTCGGTCCTAAAAGGAAAATGGCTAGTTCAAGATCAGGAGACCTGGATTCGAATCCAGAAAAACCCAGGTATCATCTCCCTCTGGTGTCAACGTCCCCAGCCAGAGACCAGTGGGAACGCACCTGCAGGTGGACAAGCGGGGTCACTGTTTGATGCAGGAGGGAGTGCACACCTGGGGGAAGCAGCCCCTCATTTAGCAAGGGGGGGGGGGGGTGTCTGGTACTCGGGGGGTGGCACGGTGACCTTGTTTCCGTCTGTGCTCAGACGAAACCATGACACAGTATTGTTGTGCCTCAGAGTGACCCTGTCTGAGGCCGGTGTTCCGGATGGCAGCTAATGCCCAACAGGAGGACGGGAAGGCCTGGCCATGAGGGTTGGGGGCTTCTTCCTTTCTCACTGGGAAGAGGTGTGGGTGGAAGCTGAGAGCTGGGCGGGAGGCCTGGAGGAAGGACACAGAAAGGGGGCTGTGAGGGAGGTCCCGCATTCCCCCTACGAGGTTCCTGAACCCCTGCTGCATCTCTGACGCTGTTCCGGACCCCGGAGACACAGCGGTGACCAACACAGCAAGGCTCTGGCTGCACGCAGCTGACTCCTGCCGAGTGGTGGACACAGGCAAGAAATAAACACTATAACCCTGATCGGTTTGGCTCAGTGGATAGACCGTCGACCTGCGGATTCAAGGGACCCAGGTTCGATTCCAGTCAAGGGCATGTACCTTGGTTGCTGGCACATCCCCAGTAGGGAGTGTGCAGGAGGCAGCTGATCGATGTTTCTCTCTCATCGATGTTTCTAGCTCTCTATCCCTCTCCCTTCCTCTCTGTAAAAAAATCAATAAAATATATATTTTTTAAAATAAATAAAATAAAGGCTGGGTGTTTAGTGGTGGATCAAGAGAATATTCATCACTTGATGCTGATATTCCCAAATCAATTTATTCTCTTAATTTCGGTGTGATTGGCAAATGGCACTTAAATGGATTTCTGTTATGTCTCCCTGAGCAGGGTGCTTTAAGCTATTTACCCCCAGGTTGGGGAGATGTGCAAACCATTTACTCCTAAGTGTCCTTGGTTTAGGGAAGAGAGGATTTACTAGATGGGCACCAACTGCTGTTTAACTCTCTGCCTCAGTTTCCCCACCCCACTTCTGGAATTTTCCTAGCTTTTACTATTCTATAACACCAGGTCCCTGTGAGAACGAAAACTGCTTGCCTTTCCTCACCCTCCTGCTCTTAGGAGTTTCTAAAGGAACTAAAGATCTTCCAGGATGTTCACTCCACCATGCCAGGCTTTCAAAGGCAAATCGGTTCCCAGACACCCAGGTGCTCACCAAATACTGCTGGAATAAACAGCACCCCATTGCACCCAGGGCAGAAGCTGAAAATGTCGAGCTACCAGCTCTCCTTTCCCTGTCCCCTGCCAGGCAGTGTCCGAAACAGAAATCCTGCAGGCCTCACTCCCCCTTCCCTAGGGCAGAGGTCCACTGTGACCTCAGGATCACACGCCCCAAGGGCTCTCTCTAAACCTAGAAAGTCCAGGCCCTGGTACAGCCTCGGGGACAGAGACTAGTTCAAAGATCATCCTGAGTGGAATAGAGCCAAGAAAAAAAATCCAGGGACTCGAAAGAAACACCCTTCCATTGGCTCAGGGCAAGGCATGGAGGAATCACTCACAAACTTAGGGCCTCTATGAGGCTCTGCAAGGCCCTTCTAGGCAGGCCTGCATTGTTTGTTTGTTCATTCATTCATTCATTCATTCATGATTGCAGCCAGCACACATTTATTCCACACTTCAAGAGCTCAGTGATAACTCAGTGAGGTCCAAAAGGCTTGCACATTTTTCACCACATATTTCCTGAGCACCCACCAGGCAGGTGCCTGGGTCTGGGATGCAGATGAACCCACCCCGACCATTCTTCGGGCAGCTCTGGGCCTTCTGGCTTCAGGAAGGAGGCATAGGGCAGAGTCCGAATTTGACTCCGATTCCCTAACGACCTGAAGTGCCCCTTCTGCTCACCTGGGACCTCCTGGCTTGGGTGTGAGACCTTAGCTACCCCTCCCCACCCTGTGCAGGTACCAGAATCTGAGCTTTCAGAGCCACATCAAAACGTCTCCTGCAATGGGCGACACCAGGGCTGGACAGCCAATGCAACCTTAAAACTGAGGGGGAGCGAGGCAGGGTGGGGTTGGGCGGGAAGCTCAGATCCCTCCCAGGTTTCCCTCAGCCTACACCCTGGTCCACGGCACCACCAGCTTTTGCCTGGACGACTGCAATGTCCACTCCGGCTCCACTGTCACCAAGCTACTCTCCAAATCGCAGCCGCAGTCACAGTTTTAACATGAAAATCTGATCATCAGACGGAGTAAGCACTTGGCTCAAAACTCCTCATGGCCTCTCATTTCTTCTGCAAGAAAAAGCCAGACTCCCTGCTGATGCCTCCAGACCTTGTCCATCGCCCCCACCACCTCCCAGCTCGTTCGCTGTGATCCAGTCACCCTGCTCATTTTGCGGTCCCCTCTGCGTGGGACACTCTCCATGCGGCCGGCCTCGAACCACTGGACAGGCCCCTCTCGGATCCTCATTAGCCCACACTTTCCTCACAGCACCTGTGACAACCCTCATTACGGCGCTCCCACCAGGCCGTAAGCTCCGCTGGGCCGGCCTGTGTCCATTCCATTCACCAGGGGACACATGGCCCAGCCAGGGGTTAGCACCTGAGAAACACCTTTGAAAACAATTAACGCGCCCTAGCTGGTTTGGCTCGGTGGATAGAACATCAGCCTGCGGACTGAAGGGTCCCAGGTTCGATTCCGGTCAAGGGCACATGCCTGGTTTGCTGGCTTGATCCCCACTGGGGGACGTGCAGGAGGCAGCCAATCAGTGATTCTCTCTCATCATTGATGTTTCCATCTCTCTTTCCCTCTCCCTTCCTCTCTGAAGTCAATACAGATATATTTAAAAAGAAAAAGGAAAACAATTAACGCACAGGCGATGTCAGAGCGGACACCAGGCCCCCAGGACTGGACTCCCAGGCCAGCTAGCACCTGGGGCTGGGTGCAGGTCCCTTGGCTCCCCAGTGGCTGAGGCCCAGGTGGCCACGGCCAAGAAGAGTAGAAGGGAGATTACTCTAGCTTCATTCAGCACCCGGGCTTCGGCAGCTGTTATCTGGGGCCTGATTAGGTTAATCCTCCTTATCACAGAGATAAGCGGCCAGCAGTGCAAGTGAACTGTGTGGGGCTCAGAGCAGGTCCAGGAGGGAGGGGCACCTCGCGCAGGATGATGTTTGCCCTTTATTGCCCCGGAAACATCAAGGAGCATTTATGAAGCACTAACAACAGGCCTGGCACCATGCTAAGTGATTATCTTATTGAATCCACTCTACAAATGTATTATTAACAGCAAAACCTTGATAAAACAGATTAATTTGGCCGAGGCGGTATATGTGAAAGCCGAAAGTCCATTACACGATAAAGTAGGTTCTCTGAATGTGTATGTTAAAAAATTGACAAATTATTCAGTTTACCTATTTTTACTTATGTAGACATGTTTGTATAATTAAAATTAAATTTTTCAAAGAAAAGTTTTCTATATGTATTATTTTAAATTTAGACTGAATAGGCCTAGTAAATCCGTGCATTCACCAGTCACCTCGAATAAACAAATGCACGTGGCTGGGGGGTGGCTTAGTGCACTTCTGAGCATTGGCCTGCCCGTTAAAAATGCTGCAGAGCCCTGGCCAGTGTGGCTCCGTGGTAGAGCTTAGGCCCATATTAAAGGGTTGCAGGTTCCTTCCCCAGCCCTGGGGCACACGTGGGAGGCAACCCATCAATGTTCCTCTCTCTCTCTCTCTCTCTCTCTCTCTCTCTCTCTCTCTCTCTCCCACTCCCTCCCTTCCATTCTCTCTAAAGAAAAAATAAAAATCAATGGGAAAGAATATCTTCAGGTCAGGATTAACAAACAAAAGCTGTAGAACAAGCATGTCAAACCCAGGGCCAGCGTGCCGCATGCCTCGTTTACTTAGGCAAGCAGCCCACCAGCTGTGAGTCTGACACGCTTGCTGTAGAAAGTCCCGCCACTGACAACAGAACCAATTACCGAAATCACCAAGCTCGGCTGTTTGATCACATGCTGTGACCCTTGGGCAGAGAGTCTGCCCTCTGTAAAATGGGGATAAATATTACTGTTATAATCGGCTTTTTAAAAAAGAGAACAGGGATTGCTTTCTACCAGATATGTGAGGGTTTTTTACCCCTAAGTCTTTCTCCCCCATGAAAACGAACTCTTCGAAGGCCCATCCACATGTGAACGCCCTGGGCACCCCTCGCTCCGGGTTAGCACAGCACCTGCACATGGCAGGGACTGTACACAAGTCCCGTCAAACCTCGTTTCTCAGATGTCTCCCACCTCAAACAATTCGGTTCCTGACCAAGCTGTTCACAGAAAACAATGTCTCGGTTGTCGACCAAAAGGTCAGTTTTCGACCTAACAACCCTTTCGTGCTGAAAGCTCAGCATGACAAAATGCATCTTGCAGGCAACAAGCAAAGGAGAGAATGCTTTTGTTGCTGGCGGTTGGCACAGTTTTAAAACATAAAGAGGCCATCAAGAGTTCCAATGTCGCTAAGGGTGTGAAAGTGCTCACAAAACAGCCATCACCGACAACTGAACGGGGAGAAAAACTGTTGTTGACTGGATAAAAAGCAGTTAGCTGGTGACAGGATTTTGGAGGATTCCTTTAAGGCTAGTAGGGGGTGGTTAGATAAATTTAAGTAAAGAAGTGTTTATTTATAAATTAAATAGTACATTAGACGTGCTGTATAAAAGAAAGGTTGAAACAGGAAATCATTTGGGGCTCTGGAACAGATTAATTCAATTTACATTATTTATAATGAGAAAAAAGTATTCAGTTTTCGAACAAATCGCTTCTCGAACAGACTTCCGGAACAAATTAAGCTCAAGAAACGAGGTCACACTGTAACTCTATGGGACTTCCACGTGCAGTCTGAGAGGGGTGGTCTCAGAATGCAGGACAGGGTGTGGCAAGTATGACCCAAACCTTGGCTTGGGAGAGGAGCCCTTCTCTCCCACGTCCTCTTCTTGTGCCCTTGCCTACCCCATCCCCACCCACAGAGGACACACAGCAGTGCTGAAACTCACCCCTGCCCAGGGCACCCCTGTGCCATCCCTTAGGACACTGATTAACTCAGAAAGAGCCTAGCTCAGCAGAGACAGGGCTGGTCACAGTCCCAGGGATCAGGCAAACAAAACTCAAATGGGGGGGGGCGGGGTGGCGGCTGCCCAGCTGGGAAAGGCAGACCCACCGAAACTCAGGTCCAATAAGGGGGCAGCCTCACCCGACTGTGAGCCCCTCTGAAGCAAGGTCTGTGTCCTACCTCCCCCACCCAGTCCCCAGCAGGAGGGGGCCCTGAGGACATTTGTCATTGAGTGAGCAAGGGTCCAGGAACCCAACTCCACACCGTGGGGGTTTGCACTCCACTCCGAAATTACAGTCTTCCCCTGTAATGTGAAATAATAAGATCTACCGCACAGGAGTTTAAAATACAAGTGATAGCGAGGATCAGGATAATAACTTGGCATTGCCTATGCGCCTGCCGCCGGTGGACGCACGTGAATGAATTAACTCCCTCAAGTCTTTACAACAAAGCACACACCAAATGCCCAGCACGGCGTTTGGCGCGCTGTAAGCACCCCACATGTCACAGAAAGGAGTCCCTTTTCTGCCCAACACTTAACTTGAAAAAGGGGAAGAGACGTAGAAGTCCCGGTAGAGAGAGGAGACGGGAGTCTCAGGGAACCCGGAGGTGGGTTCTGAGCGTGAGACGGAGGGAGGGAAGGAGAGGGTGTTGTGCTAAAAACAGAAGCGCCCCAGGGGGAAGCCAGCACTCGGGCAGTGGGCACTTTGGAAGGATCCATGTGAGGAGCGAGACGAGGGCGCAGGGGGCTCCTTTGGGAGCTCGGGAGCCGGAAGAGCAGCGAGACCCCCCGTCCGGCCGCAGTTCGGGAAGGGGGTCCTCCTCGCTGTAGGAAGGAGACAGGGGTGTCGTTCCCCTGGCCCGGTTTGCACTCACCGGGCCCCCCTCCAGGGGCAGGCCAGCAGGGCGCGCCGAAGCACGGGCGGCGGCGGCAGCATCTCCAGCTCGCGGGGTGGCTGTTCCCGGGACAGGCTAACCCGGGTCGCAACCTGACGGCGCTGCCCCGCCCGGAGCGCACTACCTCGGAAAGAGGGGGGGGGTTCCGGGTCACCTCGGCTGTCCTCCGAGTCAAGGTCAAGCGAAATACCTCTATATTTATCTATGTTAATAAAATAACTTTCTTTAGTGCGTGATAGAGGCCATTACGTGACACAGGGCCTGGTAATACAGAAGGGAAGTCTGGAGATATTCACGCTTCCCCCTCCTCTCTTTATGGTAAGACCCAGTTTCCTTTGAGGCGCCCGAGGGAGAGGGCGTAAGCCCCACCGGCCAATCAGAATGACACATGGAAGCTCCTGGGCCAATCAGAGGGCGATTATGCCTCAGTCTTCTATGACCAAGAGGGACGGAAAGAGCCAATGAGAGAGCGGGAATGGGGCACGTGCGTGGCTGTGGGTGAGGACTGCAGGTCCGAGCGTCAGGTGCGGCGGCTGTCCCCGCCTGACCGCTTGGGCAGCCCTCGGCCGGTGGTTACGGTCCTTCACCGCAAGGCCGCACCGCGGCCTTCTGTCTCCCCGCGGGGTGCAGGCCCGAGGATGACCCTGTCGCCCCTCCCTCCTGCTCCCTGACCGGGACCCAGGAACCCTCTCCCTCTCGCCTGGCGCTGGACCAGATTCCCCGGGCCTGGCGCCTAGATAAAGAAAGCAGCTCAATTCTTTGAAGATTAAGGTCAATAAAAGATAAAATCTGAGCTGGTCTACGCCTAGCTTTTCCTTCAAAACCTCTGGCTGTGGAACCAGTTGCTCCTGCAGTTTAATTTTACCCCTCCCTGGATCAAAATTTTAGTTTTCTCTTGGAGAAATTTGGTGAAGGCTTGAATGTTATTTAAAACTCGGATTACGAGTCTTCCTTCCTTCCTTTCTTCTTTCTTTCTTCTTAAATATATTTTATTGATTTCAGAGAGAAAGGGAGAGGGAGAGAAAGAAACATCAATGATGAGAGAGACTCATTGATTGGCTGCCCCCTGCATACCCCACACTAATGATCAAGCACACAATCTGGGTTTGTGCCCTGACTGGGAATCCAAACATGACTTCCTGGTTCATAGGTCAACGCTCAACCACTGAGCCTAGCCGGCAGGGCTGTCAGCATCTTAGGGACCTATTGTATTCCTAAAGCACTATGTGGACGAAACGGGCCACATGCTAACCTGACAAGCTCAGGGGAGGCCTGCATCGTGGTCTTGCAAATTCGGAGACCTAAAGTAACCACAAATGATGGTCTCTAAACGTTAACTGAAAGCAGTGATGGTGGGTAATTACATCCTAGGCTGGTATCTTCACTGACAAGGTCAACCTTTACCTTAACTGAGCCTAGGTGTCTTTTTGCATCTATAATAACATACCCTTGAAATGTCTGGGTAACTTGTAACTTCCCTTTTCCTGGACCCTTTGGGGCACAACCTTATGTGCTGTGTGCCAGGACAGATACCACAAATTCCTTCATTATTATCATGTTAATTGTTCCTGCACCCACCTAAGTATGTGTCTATCATTTTACTTTTTATCCAATCCCAGAGGTTCCCCCACCGCCCTGGCTTTGCTTTCTCCCGCCTCCCTAATCTATCACCAATGGATTTCATGTAACCCACTTATGTTTCCTCTTTGGGTTGTAATGTATAACACAAAGTGCAAGACTGCCATTATCTCATCCATTGAGATTCTGCTTCCTGCCAATTATTGACAGTTTGGCTCAAATGAACTCACACAAAAAATTCCTTACAGATGTGAATGTTTCTTACTTTCACAACCTGCTAAGGAGTCTGTTCCCATTCTTATTGTGGTTCCTCCCTATGACATTGACAAAATCCATAACTTCCCTGGGCCTCAGTTTCCTTGTCTATAAAGTAGGGGTAATAATGCCCACCTTAGAATGACCTCAGTATCCCATGCTACTCTTCCTTCAGAAGGTCACACTCGGGGAACAGAAACAGTTGGGAGTTGGAAAAAAGAAACAACAATAAGTGAAAGTCTTGGATACGGCAAAAAGTGAATTGGGATTGATGGGACTGTTTCTCTAGTCGGGGACGGGGACAGTTCATTCAGAGCAGTGTTTTCCTGAAGTTGGCCATTAACAAGAAAAAACTGGAACGTTGGACAATGTCAAATTCGGAGTCTGGGAGCTGGCCTCTCATGGGCACTGTGAGGAAGTTTACGGAACGGGGATTTGGGGATTAACAGAACCTCAATTCCAAACTAGGCGTGCCAGTTACTCAGCCTGTGATCTTCAGGCTCCCACTTCCCCTTCGGTAAAATGTGTATAATAAATCTTGCTTTCCCTACTTGTAGAGATTTTATTGTGAGATGCGGGGGATGTGAAATTTCCCATATTTCACCACTAATTAGTTTGCATTTGTGTTTATGTGGCCCTCAGTCCTCTTGCCATTTTATCCTCAGTTAAAAAAAGAAAAAAAGTACATCATCATTTCTAAGACATTTCACTTTATTTAAAAGAAGCCAATATACAGGATATAAAGGGTATGATATTTACAACAGTACAGTAAACAGGTTGGTTTCCCGGTGGGATCAGTAGTCTTTCAGTGAGTATAAACCCCCCCTTCCCCTTGATGCTAGACCCAGCTGGCAGACAAACAGCAACAGTGGGGCGGGATGGGGCTGCAGGATAGAAAGTCTCCCTGAAGGGATTAAAAATCACGTAGATGCTAAAATGCCCACGAAGGGGTCTTGGGGGTAAGGGGTGCCTTTGCCTCATTCCTTTGAGGGCTTGGCAGCAGGAATGGTGAGGGGTTTGCCCCAAACGAACACATGGCCCACCCTGAGCCTGGAAATCTTCCACCCACGGACGATTCCCTTCCCGATAGAGTCAGCCCTAACCCCTCCCCCAGGGCCCGGAGCAGCAGCCCCGGCAGTGGGTACAGCCAGGACGGTGGGCACAGCCAGGACGGTGGGCATTTCGTGGCAGTTCCACTCCCACTCCAGCTGCCTAGCAACCTGGGACCCACTAGAGCTCTAGAGGGTCCCAGGCCCCAGGGAAGCCATGTGGCCCCGGAGCCGGCAGCCCCATTGCCTCCCACACTCTCCCAAACTCAGCGGACTTGGAAGTGGATCTCACATAGTTCAAATAACTAGTCGGAGCCCGCCCCGGAAGCACAGCGTGCCCCCTATCTCGTCCCCCCTTCCACCTCCCACCCACCCACCTCCATGCTGAATTCGCCACTGCCCACCCACTCCCACAAGTGCCCTCCCCCCCCAAGACATCCAAGGACCCGGGAGCTGCGGGATCAGAGAACAGGGAACTGGGGTCAGGTGGGGCCTATGCTCGGCCGAGGCCGGCTCATGGGTGTGGAGAGCAGGCGGTGAGGACAGGGAGACAGGGTGGGGGTACCGATTATATGGAATCCAGCAGCAACATGCACCGTGCCCACAGAAAAAGGCTGGGCCGTCACAACCGCCTAGCCTAGATTACAAAACCTTTCCTTTCATAAAAATAGACGAGAGTCTCTTGCTTTATAAATAGATTACATTTAGCTTAAGTTACACCTTACATTATCCCCTGCCCCACACCCTCTTCCTCATCCCCAGCCCAAGAGGTTGGATTCTCCCGAAAACATCTGAGCTGCACCCACAGAGCTAAGTGCGAGATGGACTGGCCCTTCAGAGACCCGTCCGTCAAGACGTATTGCTACAAGAAAACAAAATGCGTTCACTTGCCAAGAATTGTTTCCCCTGTTCGGACTCTCAGAGGAGTGTGTGTGTGTGTGTGTGTGTGTGTGTGTGTGTGTGTGTCCCACAACCAAGGAACCAAAAGGAATTCCTCTTCCTGCCCTTCCCCAATGCTCTCTGTTTATAAAACCCCCCAAAATAGGAGGGTGAGAGCGGGCGGCACAGGAGAGGCCATCTGAGAGCCATCTAAAATACCAATGTCAATATGACACTGGGCTTAGAAGTAGAAACCAAAAAATTAAGTATTTACAGCTTTACAAAGGACAGACCAGCGTGTCCCCTCTGGACCCAGGGCTGCCTCCGCGAGTGTTGGGGTCTTTCTTGGCAAGCTGTGGGCTCGTGGCGAGGGGACAAGCAGGGCCCACTGGCAACTAACTCAGAGAAGAACTTGGTGGGGAGGGAGGCAGCCAGGCCAGGACCCAGGGCCCTGCACAGGAAGCAGGTGGGCCACATCCTCGCCGTCCCTGCCCCGTCTACCTGCCCCAAATCCTGGCTCCCCAGCAGGGAGGAAACCTCTCGGCCAGTGTCTCTCCCTGGCTCCTGCCATTTCTATAGTCCTCGGACAAATTCAGAGTCCTCTAGTCCCCAGTGACAAATGTCCACAAAGGGGGAAGAAAAAATAATACCACTGGACACCCGTCACCTTAGTTACCCCCAAAACACATTGTTGCCTTACTGTCATATTTCTAACGATAGGCCTGTCCCCCCACTCTTCCCCCACCACCACCTGGAGGAACCACCCAGGGCCGGCTCCCGCTCCGCCGGTCTGCCCACACCATGCGCCATCTCCCGTAGCCCTGGACGGCGGAGGCCTGGGGCCATCTCCCCGCCCTCCTGGAAACGGAACATCTTTTTAGCAGCTGAGGTCCAAGCCCAACTGGCTCTGATAACCTTTGGTTAAAATAAAGCTACACTAAAACAACAACAACAACGGCAATAATCGCCAGGTGTGTTTGAACCCTGTAACCTTGAGAACAAGGGTCGGTAAGGAGGGGGGAAGGGCCGCCCTCCTCCGAAGCCGTCGCCCCCTCGCCCCCTCGTACCTGCCAAGGGCCTGTTCGCTAACAGGAGACGCTGGGCACGGACCTCCCGGCCACAGAGCCGCGGGGAACAGAACGACTCGCCCAACAGCAACAAAAATTAGGGAAAAAAAACCATAAAGGCCACCAAGTTCTGATAAATAAAAATAACATACTGTCACTAACACGCTTGCTCTCTCTCCATATATATATATATATATATATATATATATATATATATATATATATATATATATATATATATTATGTGACTATTATATACAATGGTTTTAAGACTGCAAAACAGGTAGGGGAAACAGAAGAGAAAGAAGGCCCTTAAAGGTGGTTGGTACCCTGGGGTGGTGGGGAAAGACTGGGGGGCACAACCTACTGGAAGTCAGAACCCCTCTTGTGCCGCTAGTCATAAGCCCCGGAGGTAAGGAGTCCTGGTCCTCCGGCTCAGTGTGCTCCTTTGACCTCCAGGGGGAGCTGCTGGGCCAACGAAAACAAAACTCGGCAATCACACCCACAGGAGTGGCGACAAAAGACTTACAAAAAATAAAAGCAAAGCCTGGTCAGCTGGCTCCAAGCTGGGACCTGGCGGGTGGCCTCACACAGCGCTCTTCCACGCAGGCCCACTCAGGCCTCCCAGGGTCAGTTAGTGAAGTACGGAAAGAAGCTGGCGGATGTGGAACAAGGATGGTTCTCGCCTGAGCGCCGCCGCCTGCCACCTCCAACCTGCCAGCAGCCCTCATTGCCTCCCTCCTCCTCCCTTCCCAATGCCTGCCACTGGCCCGACCGTGGGCGACTGGGCACAGTGGAGAACCGAGATGGTAGCAGGCGGGCCTGACCCGGCTCCACTGGGGAAGGGGTGTCAGCAGGCCTGGCCCCCTTCAGGCTTTCTCACAGAGAAATGACAGACCCCCCAACCCCTTACAGTTGGCTGGAAACCGAGGGGAAAACATCAAGTCATCAGGGCAATAAAAGACCCCCTCCCCCGCAACCCACCGAGGTCCCAAGAAAGCAAACAGTCAGGTGGCCAAGGGCTTTGCAGGACCCAGGCCTCTTGACTGACCTTGACCGAACCCCCTCACAGGCTGCAGGAGACATGGCCCTAGCGGTGGCCTCCCTCCCAGCTCCACGGTGAAAACCCTGAGTCTGGGAGAGGGCCCCCCCTTCCACAATATATAAGGCAAGCTGCTTTTTTTTTTGTTTGTTTTTTTGCATAGTAGTTTAAACACAGTGAGGCTCCACCTTCCCCCCAGTGCCTTGTCCCTCCGCTGTGCCACTCGATCCGAAAAGAAAATAAGAATTTGTCTTCCCTCCCTCCTTCCATCGTTTCCCCTTTTGGTAAGTGAAAAAAACACCCTGGGGAGGTCCCCACCCGGGCGTGGAAGGTTCGCCGAGGCAAACCGCTCCGTCCTGGGTGGAAGTGGACCACCCCAAGCCCCACGCCATCAGTGCAGGCCGGCAGGGGACGGGAGGGCATAGGTCATAGCCAATCAGAGGAGCAGGTGGGAGGGTAGAAAACCACAATCTGCCACACCGGGGCCCCGCCCTCACCTTAAGAGTTTTGTATAAAAACACCTGCTAGGAATAATTCTTTGGAGCTCAAAGTGGCTCAGCTTAAGGGAAAAGGCACGGTTCACGCTGCATCATCTGGACAGAAGTCTGCATTGGTAACGTGGAGAATAGAAATTGAGAGCACCATTCCTTGGGAGGGTGGGTGGATGGAGAGGGGGCACGGGTGATGGTGAGTGGGAGGGAGGAAGGAAGCAGCGGTCCCTCGGGGCCTCCAGAGAAGGGAGGGCAGAGGACGTCCGTGTGGTGAGGACCGGAGCCCCACTCCGAGGGGCCTTCCTGGCCTCGTGGGGAGAAGGGGCAGAGTCCCCATCACCAAGACCACCAGGCACGGGGGCCTCAGCCATCAGCTGACCATGGGCTCCACGTCCGCCTCCCGCTCAAACTCGTCCTGGATCTCGTCTGTACTTCCTGAGTCGCTGCTGGCCACGGAGCTGGGGGATGGGGAATTCCTGGAAGGACGAGAGAACGGGGGTCAGTGTGTGTGTGTGTGTGGGGGGGCAGCCTGAAGACCCCTGAGGGATTTAAGGAGCAGGAAGGGCTGAGCAACCACTCCTGTAAGACCTGACCTCAGAGGGGGTCCTTCCCTGAGACCCCGCCCTTGCTCTGCTTTCCTTAGACTCTCCTAAGCCCACACGGTGAACGTGGCTCTCAAGAGCTCCGGGGCCTCCTGTTCCAGCCTCTAATTGCTCCCGTGGGAGCAGAGACCATGGATCAAGAGACCCGATCCACCTAACACAGGGCCGGGCACAGGGCAGGTGCTCAGGCAGCCCCAGCTCACTCCGTTCTCCCAGGAAGGCCGTGCTGGGTAGTGGTTAACAGCACTAGTTCTAATTTTGGCTGTCACCCATGAGCTGGGGCCCTTGGGCAAACTCTTTGACCTGCCTAAGCTTCCGCTCCTCCACCGGCACAGCGGAGATAACGACAGTGAATCTGGGGGAGGGGGGGGTTCCCTGAGCTAACGGTAGGACTTGCTGAGCCCAGGGCCCCACATGTAGCTTCCCACAGAGCTGCCCCCCGTCTTCTACAGCCTGAGCCGCAGCCTGCGGGAATGCCGTCCTAATAAGAGAAACAATTACAAGGAACATTGATTTGCACTTTGTGCCCAGTGCTTTACATGTATTATCCCATTTTATTAGTAGCATGGCTATCTCCCCAACAAGGCTGTGTGTTCCTTTATTTTTTTAAATATATATATTCTTATGGATTTCTGAGAGGAAGGGAGACGGAGAGAGAGCTAGAAACATCAATGATAAGAGAGAATCACTGATCGGCTGCCTCCTGCACGTCCCACACTGGGGATCGAGCTGCAACACGGGCATGTGCCCTGACCGGGAATTGAACTATGACCTCCTGAATTGAACTATGACCTCAACCACTGAACCAGGCCGGCTGGGCAAGGCTGTGTGTTCCTTAAAGGCAGGGGCTCTGTGTTTGTCTTGGGGTGTCAGCCACCCCAGCAAATAAAAGGGCCCTGGCCCACCTGGAATATGGGAAAGGATGTGAAATTGCTTCTGATGGGCAAATGGGGGTCCCATCCGCCATGGTGGAGAGGAGTGTCCTGCCCACCTTCTCCACTCCCCAATTCAGCAGAAAGGGGGGTGTAAGCTCCCTAGGGCAGGGGCTATGACTGCTATGCTCATCCCTGTATCCCCACAGCCTTGCCCAGAGCAGGCCTCCGACAAGTAGCTGTTGAGTAAGTGGGTGCAGGGAGTTAGGTGAAACTAGGGAAGTCATCTAGCATGCAGTAGGTAGGTGACTAATATTCATGGATGGATGGCCGGACAGGTGCGCTGGGCAGATGAAACCGGCCAGACTTGTAAGTTGCAGCCTCATAAATTTCCCACAAGGACCCAACTGCTGGATCCCCGAATCCCCAAGGAGGAAGGGCCAGGCACCTGTCCGCGGAGCCTTTGATGAGCCGGCGGCAGGTCTCCATCTGCACGTCCAGGCCACGCTTCATGCTGCACATCTCCATGTATTCATGCAAGTGTCGGTTCATGTCGCTCTTGGCGGTGGCCAGCTCCAGCTGAGGGGAACCAACGTGGGGGGAGGTGAGGCCAAGTCGTCCTCACAGCAAACCCTCAGCAATCCCCTCCCAGCGCCTGAGTGCCGGCGGCCTCAAGACCACTCCTGGACACCACGCCCGCAGGACCCTGCCTCGGCCTCTGTTCTCTGGATACCCATCCCCATGGCCTCTAGCAGGGCTTCTGGGGAAAGGGGAGTGGTTGCTTAGCAACCACAGGGCAGCCTTCCCTGACGAGCCCACCTGGTTCTACCAACTCTCCTCCACCCAGCACCTCTGCGCTCCTTTCTGTGGCCTTGATTAGCAAAGTCCTCACGTCTTCACATTTCTGACCCTTCTCCTCCACCAAAGGAGACATCCCCCAGGACAGGGGCCCCTCTTTCTCCAGCATGACAACAGCAGTGACCTCACGGGCGGACATGGCCAAGTGCAGGCTCTCGGGCACGGAGGGCGGGGCTCCAAGGCTGTGTGCTGGCTGAGGGCCTTGGCCAAGTCATTGGTCTCTGTTAGCCTCATGTCCTCCTCTGTAACACAGGATGCTCAGTACCTACTGCATAGGGTACCTGGGGACCTGCAGGTCCACACTAGGGTATGCGGAGACTAGGAAGGGTGTACTTTGTACTTGTCATGGGCTTACTCAGTGCCTAGTGTCACTTGATGTCACTCAAATGTCAGCTCTCCTTATTTTGGGATCACCATCTCAGTTGAATAACTTAAATAAAACCTCCCTGGGGCAGACAGGGATCACTACTCCCATTTCACAGATTAGGAAACTGAGGCCCTAAGAGGGGTATGGCTTTCCCAGCACCAAGCAGGGAACTGGTAGGCCTCCCGACTCCAGAGCCTGTGGCCGCCCCAGGCTCCCAGCCCCTGCCTAGGTAGCAACTTAGTCACCAGGGGTCTCGACGAGGGGGCTGCACGGGCCGAGCCCTCACCTCGATCTGGCCTATCGTCTCCTGGTACTCCTTGTCTCTCGTCTTGAAGAAGGATTCCGTCTCGTGGATTAAGTTGCCCAAGTTTTCCTCTTGCTGGGGAAACAGATCAAAGGGGAGCATTTAGCTGGAGAATTGGGGGGGGGGGGGAGTCAGGGAAAGAATGGGGAGGAGGGATAATTGAAAGGAGGTGTCCCCTGGTCCCCACCCCCCGGCCCCCGGGAGGCCTGGCCCCACTCACCTCGCCCTGCAGGTCGATACTGGGGTTGCAGTTGGTGAAGTCCTCCCAGAGCAGCAGTGTGTCTTCGTTCTCCTCCCACGTCAGGCTGTCACAGTCGTCATCAAAGTCAAAGGTCTCCCGCCTGGGGGGTGACAAGGAGAGAGGGACTGAGCGGGAGCCAGGCTCCAGGGGCCAGGACGGGAGAGAGACAGGGTGCTGCCCGAATGGGTGTGTTCCTAAAGAGACAGAGGTGGTGGCAAAGGGGGCGCGGGCCTTATCCATGGAGTTGGACTCTTTTAAAATGCAGAATGTTTTTACATGCTCTTTAAAATGTATGTTTTTAAGAGGCCAGGCTTTATCATCAATGGAGACTAAAGGCAATTTCCTCCCAAGTCCAATCTTGTAAGTTTTTCATTCACAGACTGGCTTCTGAGCACTTAGTAAAATGCAGTTTGTGCTATCCTCGCACCCATCCCATGAGACAAGCTTGATTATTATTCCCACTTTACAGGTGAGGAAACGGAGGCTCAGAAGGATCAGGTAGACTTCCGGAACAATACATGCTGAAAGCCACATTTGAATTCACAGCCTGGGTGACTCCAGGGCTCCCCTATTCACTAGGGCTGGGAGTAGGGGGCCGGACCACACGGGATTGCCTGGGACTGAGGGGTTTCTGGAGATGCATGGTTACCCCAACTGGAGGGGACCTTCAGAACCACTCAGCCCAATATGCCCACTAACCAGGTGAGAAGGCTGATGTCAACAGGGGTTAAATCACTGGACCCGGTGAATTAGCCAAGAAGGAAGTGGGTTCCAAGTCTCCAGACTCCCCCCAACTGCTACACTCCCTCCCTCAACTCCTTCCTGGATTCGCCCAACCTTCCAAAAATGGTCCAGGCTGGGGCCACTGGGCAGGGCTCAAGAAGAAAGAATTTCTGGTAAAAAGCTGTCCAGAGAACCCCCTGGAGCCAGGCTCATCTTCAAAATGCAGTTCCTGTCGGAGCCTCTAGGGGGCTCTGTGAGTCCAGGGAGCAGAGCTGAGGACCTGGCTGCAGGGGGAGGAGCCACGGGCTGGACTAGCTTCAGACAAGCCTCTGGGGTCCACTATCAGCGCATCACATACTCAGCTGCTGACTTCATTTCCTTCCCAGGGTCTGGGATCTGAAGGAAACCCCAGCCGAGGAATAGGAAACCATCAAAGCCCGGAAGATGGACCAGAGAGAGGGCTGGGAAGAGGCGACCCCCTCCCTACAGACCTGGAAGGCGGGGCTGAGGAGGAGGGCTGGCCACCACCCAGAAAAAGTAGCCAATTCCTCCCCTTCTCATTGGTCTGAAGCCCAAGCAACAGATTTTGATCAAAACAAAACAGGCCATACACGGGTGCATTATTCAGAGATTTCAGTGGAACTGGCCCGGGGCAGTCTCTGGCTTGAATCTCAGCAAGCGGAGATGGAGGGGCGGAGGCTAGGGCTCCACCTAGGGTGGGGTCAGCATGGACTTGGGTGATTGGAGATGTTTTTTTTTTAAACTTAGGGACTGCACCACCATATCAATCTAATTTTGTGCACACAGGAGCCGGGCCAAGGGCGCCCCCGACCAGCTCTTGGGACTGTCCCTCTCAGCTCACCCATTCCCTGGTGACTCTATGAAAATGAGGACAATGATTTCTTCAGAGAAGCCCTTTAATTCAACTAAATGAACCCAGCCTGGGTCTGTGGGGGCATACAATTCTGCCTTAGGCTCAGGAATGCCCAGAGCAACATTCGGAAAACCTAGACCCAACCAAGAGTTATCCCCCAAACCCTTCTTGTCAGCAAAAGATGAGAATAGGAGATTTGGAAGGGGGGATGTCAAAGAGGAACCAAGCGTCTGGGAGTCTCCTTGTCACCTTCCAACAGCAATCCCCAAAACGCAGCCCCATCTTGGGAAGCAAACACACCCCTGCCTGGGACTGAGGGGTTTCTGGAGATGCATGGTTACCCCAACTGGAGGGGACCTTCAGAACCACTCAGCCCAATATGCCCACTAACCAGGTGAGAAGGCTGTCCCCACAGTCTTCCTTGCCAAGTAGCCGGGCTCGCTCGGCTGCAAAGGGACCAGGGCAGGGATGGTGCCCGGAGAGGGCAGAGGGACAGCTCTCCCAGGCATGAGGACAGCTGGTTGGGGGCAAAGCGCTGGACTGACCATCGCGGGCCAGGCTCCACCCCATCTCCCACATCCCTCTCTGAGCCTCAGTTTCCCCCTTTGAACAGGAAGGGGCTGGGCAGGAAGCATTAGGAGAGTCCCGCGCCCTCTCGGGAGGGGTTCTGGGGGTTTTGTGATGCCATCAGAGCAAAGATGGCAAACGTAGCCCTGCTGTTGGAGACCAGAGACCTCAGGGGAGAGGCATTGGTCAGAAAGCTTGCTCAGCCCTGAGACGGATGTAGCGGGGTGTGAGGAAGGAGGGGCAGGGGTGGAGTTCTGGGGAAAAGCTGAGTTCTCAGGGCTCAGGAGCCCAACTGCAAGGGACCCCAGACAGAGAGGCAGGAGCAGGTCACTGGGACAGGGGAAAGGTGACCCCAGAGACCAGCCCCAGCCCTGCCCTTTGACTCCAGGCCCTTGGGCAAGTCATGCAATGCCCAAAGGGACGCCTCTCCCCTCCCTTCCCCTTCCCTACCCCACTTTAGGGTGCTATATGGACAGGCCACAGTCACAAAGGATCCCTGCCCCAGATCACTCTACACAGTGAGCTTCGGGTAAAACAGCTCTGGGGGGGGGGGGGGGGCGGGGGGGCGCAGAAGTCAGCCTGCTTGGTAGCATTTGCCAATTTTCCACGCTGGCAAATTTTCAGCTACTGTTGTGCCATCACTGAACCTGGAGATGTGAACAATCAGCTTTCATGAGCTGGTACAAGCCGGTTCCATCCCACCACTGACCACGTCCAACCTACAGTCTGCCACTAACCCAGGCAGCATCTCAGAGGGAGAGGACACAGGCAGACGGGCCGGGCTCCGAATCCCAGCTCAGCCATGTATTAGCGGAGTGGTCTCCGCCAGGGCGCTTCCCTGAGCCTCGGTTTCCTCGTCTGCAAAAGGGGAGTGGTAGCCCCACTTCCTGGGCTGGCAGTCTGGAGTCGATGAAGTCACGTTTGTAAAGCATCCTACAGACGGAGGATGCTTGGCCAGCGTGGTGGCCGGCGTGTGGCTCAGCTCGGCCAGCCCACCACAAGGAAAACCAGTCAGAGTGGGTCTGAGGCTTGGCCAAGACTCCCACACAAATACTGGTCCTTTCCGAAGATGGGGAACTTCCCAAATTACAAAGGTTAAAAATGAATGCAAATGTGCTCAGGATGCAGGCCCAACAGAACACACCTGTGGGCTACTTTCAACCCAGGCCGCCAGTTTGCCACCCCTGCCCTCGTGACCTGGGGGAGCAGAGCGGAGCCCCAGCGGGGGCCGCGGAGTACTCACAGCTGGTTAAACATGCGCTTCATCTCGTCTGTGATGTTCACAGAGCCGACCTCTTCATCCGAGAACCGGTTCACCTCCCCATCCTGCTCGGAGATGTCATCGTCCGAAGTCACCTTACGCTCTTTCTTTTTGGGGACCACCTGACCCGGAAAGGAAGAGATGGAGGTAACTGGGAGGCTCTGCGGGGATAGAGGGCAGGGGTGGGCCGGGAAGGGAGCCAGCATCTCACGGGACGGATGGAGCGTGGCTGGGGCCAGCTGCTGCCAGGAAAGATGCGCAGGTCCTCTAAGAAGCAGGCGACGTTAGCAGGAAGCATGAGGTGGGGAGACATGCGGGGTGGGGGACACAGACAGCCTGGACCCTGGCCGGCTCAGCTCACCCCTTCACCAGAAAAGTCACCACCAGATCTGGGGAGAGGAGCGAGCTAGACTGGGGCACAGAATCCCCTGGGATGTCTCAGCGGCAGCCAGGGGGCCAGAGGAGCCCGGATGGAGGCCCGGATGGCTCCCTGCCTCCCAGAGCCCTCCTGCTCACATGCAAAAGCAACAGGCGGCGGCCCCGGTTCCCCAAGCTCCCTCCACTCCCGGCAGACAAGACGTGAGCAGACCACACCACGGCTGACATGGTGGCCCCTGCTCCCCAGCAGAGGGGCAGCGAGGAGGCCCGGAGGGGGACAGGGGGCCCAGGGACGCCCAGGTCTCACCCGGCTACATCCAAAGCCACACGCTGAAAGCCACAACACACTGCCCTGGGCTAGCAAAAGCCCAACCACAGCCCAGACTCCAGAAGCAGCCTTCGGAGAGGGACGCCCGCCCTTCAGGCAGCGGGACCGGCCGGCCCCGGGACAGCGGCCGTGACCCCATCGCCTCTTCTCGGGACACACACTTCTCACGGAGGGGGGAGGGGGGAGGGGGGAGACGGAGTGCCTCTTCGGTGGGAATGAAAACCAGACAGAGGCCAACGGGCTCGTCCCTGCATTCCTGAGGCTCATCTGCCAGGGCCCAGCCAGCTCGCCCCGCGCACCCACAGCCTGGCACCTCGAGGAAGAGGCAGGAAGCCGGACAGTGACCCCAATGTGGGCGGCTGGACGAAGCCCTGCAGGCTCAGGAGACCCGAGTTCTAGGCCCAGCTCTGCCATTTCCGTCCTTGAGCCCCACCCTGTCACCCCCCGGGGGAGAGGTCTCCTCAGCCACAGGATGAAGCCGTCAGCCTTGAGGGTGGAGTCTGGCCAGCCTGAGTCTAGAGTCCCTGAGTCTACGCTCTCCTGGGGAGGCCGCGCTGCCTCGGGGGCCGGGGGGTGGGGCGGGGGGTGGGGATGTGAGGGGAGCAGGGCTGGCCAGGCAGGGTTGAGGCTGGGCTCTCCGGGCGGGTGGCAGTGGCGGGTGGGAGTGGCGGCGGTGAGCAGGGTGGCCCTAGTCACCTGGAAGATCTTGGACACGTCTTCCGAGTTCCGCTGCTGTGCGACATCGCACAGCTTGGCCGTGATATCGATTCGGCGGCAGATGTCCATGTCCACCTTCATGGCCTTTTCTTGGATCTTTGTGTCCAGGTCTGTCATGGGCTGCAGGGAGGACAGCAGGGGTTACGTGAGCGAGGGATGGAGCCGGCGTGGCGTGGGGGCGCTGCTCCCAGGCCCCTGCCGGACAGAGAGGGGTGGAGGACCCTGGGTGTCGGGCGGGAGGCCCCGGAGTCCGAGGCTGGCCTTGATGGGCGTGAAGGGTTGGGTCAGCGCTGATCGGGCTGGGGCGGGGGTGGCGGGGCCGTGGGAGCTAAAGGCTCTGGCGCCGAGTGGACAATGTGAGACCGCGCTGGCGGGCTCCCTAAGGGCCGGACGACACCTCTCAGCAGACACTGTCACTGTTTATTCTGCGCGAGCAAAGACAACACAAAGGCGATCCCGTGCTGAAAGGCTGCCTTTTTTCCCACCCAGCCTGCCCCGCTGTCCCACGGAGGCGCCTGCCAAGGCGGGTCTCTCTTCAGGATTCCTCCCAGGGCTGACCGCAGGGGTCTGCCCAGGACAGGGGGTCCCCCTGGACCCCAGTGCGGGGAGCCACATGGCCTCCACCTGGAGCCCCGGGAGGCTCCTCCCAGCCACACCCGGCCTCACGCCCCTCAGGACCAGAGGCCACACCTGGACGAGTCACCCAGAAACGGCACCTTCTCCTGGCGGCTCTCCATACGCACCGCCCGCTGCGGGCAGGTGGCAGGAGCCCCAGGACCCCGGCAGGGAGGCGGCCACTCAGAAGGGCTCTGATTGGCGAAAGGAAGCACACACTCGCCTTCCCCGGCCCGTACAGAGCAGCCCCGCGGAAGGCCACTGGCCTGGGAGCCTCTCGGGATGGCATGGCACAGGCCTCCCTCGACCTGTGCCCGGACACGGAGGCCCACGGCCTCCACCCGCCGCATCCTGGCGAGCTGGGGGGGAGTCGGAGCCAACACACACAGACCGTCCCAGGAGCCTCGGGAGGCAGGATGGGTTAAGCGGCAGATTAATGCATCTCTACTCAGACCAAGGGAAGCGGGAGAGGGAGGGCAGGAGGGGGCGCCTGGTCTCTGATGCATCTGTCATCCTCGCAGTCCATCGCGCAGCCAGGACTCTAACTAGAAGCCGAGCTCTGGAGCCTCGGAGTGAATGAAGCATTCTGCATGATGGGGGAGGGGGAGGTGATGACCCCTGGGTGGCGGCCAGTGCACTTACATCACTCATGAGCCCCTTAAACACCACCAGCTCGGCCTTCAGCCTCTCGATCGTCTCGTTCATCTCCTCCTGGATGGCTTCGGCCTCCTGCGCCGCCTATGGGGACAGAGATGGGGAGGGTTTAGGGGGGCCAGGCACCCTGAGGGCAGGAGGGACTGGACACCTGGGCCCAGCCAGGCCAGGCGCCTGATGGCTGGGGATGGGGCGCCAAGGACCTCGGCCCAGCCTGACTTCCCAGCACTCAGCTTAAAACACTCCTCAAAGGGACATTACGGCACGGAGACCCGTGGCAGACAGCAAGAGGAAAAGAGCAAGTAATGCAATAAGTGGTCCCACAGGTTAGGATATTAGGTCCATTCGTGTGGCATCGCCAATATTTGACCGCTCTGGTCTCCAAAATGGCAAGTCCCAACCTAATCGAACAGACACACCTGGAGTGTGTGTTTGCATGGGAATGACCGGAAGGTGGCACACCAATGTGCCACGGGGGAGGGGCAGGGCTGGAGGCGGTGTTATTTTCTTCTCTAAGCTTTGCTCAGCCTTCCACATACTTGAGCATGAGCATGTTATGTTTGGAAAGTAAAAAGCACTTTTGTTATCAAAGCGGGGGACGTCCATCCTCTCCCGTCGAAGCATTGATATTATTTTCATCTGTCTCTAACTTGCTTAGAAGATACATTTTTTAAGTATCAGAAAGCAATATTTAAACATATTTGAAAGAGCTTTCCACGCCTTCTCACAGGGCCACTATTCTTGTACCCATTTGGCTGAGAGGAAAAGAGAGGCGGGAAGGCGAAGGTGCGTAGGGAACCGAACAGGCGGATGAGTGCAGGGCCCAGAACACAGAGCTACGGAGCCAGAATAACAAGGAAGGCCCTCACGCCCGCCCTGGAGAGCCCACTCGGGCTGGGCGCCCACCTGGTGACCTGCCCACTGCCCTCTCCAAGGCATTGGGCCCCAAGTCAGTTCATGCAAGCTGGGGGAGGCGGGGGGTGGGGGTGGGGCTTAAACACCATCCAGGTGGGGAGAAGAGGCAGGAGAGGGGAGTCACTAGCCCAAGGTCACCCCACCAGCTGGGGCAGCACCAGGACTTGGATCCAGGCTTCCCAAGGCCTGTACCTGAACTTCGCTGCAACACTGCGGTCCCCACCTAGCTCCAAAGCAGGGGACAGAGAGGCCCCTTGGCCCCATCAAGGAGAGACTGAGGCAGCAGGAAATAACCGAATAGGGGCTGTGCTGGGAACTGACCCCGGCATTGCCCGCTGAGGACTGTGCCCCCTGAGGACTGCGCCCCCTGAGGACTGCGCCTCTTCCGATCGGGACCTCTGGGGGCTCTTACCTCCTTCAGCGTGTCCACCATGGTCTGCAGGTTCATGCTCTTGGCCAGCTCCTCCTCCCATCTGTAAGGACAAGAAGGACAGGCGGTCAGAGGGAGCCTCCCATGCCCGTCCAGCCTCACACCGTGCAGGCAGCCACCCTGGGCCTGTCCCCGGCACAGCAGTGACTCCACCCCTGCCTGCCCTCCAGCAGCTCCCGTCTAGGGGGTGGGGGCGGGGCAGAGACAGCCAGGTTGACACAGGCCATCATACCAGGTGGTGCTGACGAATGTCACGCTTCAGGCATGAGCACAGCACCACGGGAGATGAAGGCAAACTGTAAAGTGCTGTGCAAACGCTGCCGCTCCTGCCGTGGCTGCAGGATGCAATATCGGGGCCGGCACGCAGGAGCCAGGCTGTTCTCTGCACCCACAGGAGGCACTTTTATTGTGCTAATTATCTCGATTTTAGAGTCTGTGGCCCCGTAGCCTACCCTCACCAACAAAGACATCGCTGTACCGGACAGATGAGGCCTGGAGGCTCAGAGAAGTCAAGTGTCCTGCCCAAAGACACACAGCTAGTTAGTGAGGAGGGCTGGACTTCAAACCCAAGTCCGTTTTATTACGGAAAACAAAAAATAACAAACACAGCGCGCACTTCTCTAGCGCTTATTTCATGCCAGGCCCTGTTCCCGGCTTTACATGTACTGTCTGGTTCGCGCACACGCGGGTCGAAGCTGGACAGGAAATGACCGAGAGGAGACGGCACAGCGGGCTAACGGTATACCCCAGCAATCCCTGGAGGCTGGATGAGACGATAACAATACACGCGCCCTGACAATCCCGGCTCGCCTTAACTGAGGGCTTACTTTGTATGAGGCTCCCGTCTCCATGACATAATTCAATCGTCATAACAGCCCTCTAGCACAGGCGCCTCCATTATCCCCACGTCTCAGAGAGGCAGGCACAGAGGCAGGCGCCCAAGGTCAGGGTGCAGACAGGTGGAGCCAGGACTCAAACCCTGGGCTCCAGGCTCCAGATTGAGTGATAATAACCCTGCTGGGCTCCTCCAGGACCCAGGACCAATCAAAGGCCTAACCCGGCTCCCCACCCAGGCCGCCTCCCTCCCCAGAGGAAGCCAGGGGCAGGATCCCTTCCCTCTCCATCCTGGGACAGACAGCTCCTCTCCTTCCTCGCCCCACGGCCGCCTCCCTACATGGCCTCTGAGCAGGCAGATCTGGAAGCCTTTAGGATGCTGCCGGAGCAGCTAAAAATAGGCCAGGGGGAGGGATGGACGGAGAGTTACGTCACCAGCTTTTGGAAATAAGAGAAAACGGATACTGTTTGCACACACAGAGGAAAATTCCTCCTTTCTCCCACACGAGACGAGACAGGCCTGGCTAGGGCTCCCGGAGGGACGTACAGACACACACACAAACATGCACACACACACACTCTCCCCTGTTCTCTTTGATCTTTATCAGCCCCCGACATTGGCAGCCAGGCCTAGATCTGCCGTGGGCCACGGGCTCCAGAACCTAGAGGGCAGTGGGGCTGGGGGGGAGGGCTTCTCCCAGGGATGAAGGACACAGAGGAAGCCAAGGGGCAGAGAGGGAACCTAAGGGTCTAACCCAGGCGGGACATTCTCACTGAACACCCTCGTTGTACAAATAGGGGAACCGAGGCCCACAATGTGCCAGAAATTTGCAAGGTCATCCAATGTGTCAAGGGCCAGGCCAGGAGTTCACCCCTAGGCCCAATGTGGGGGACAGAAGTCCCCGGTGGGGAGAAGCCCACAGGCAGCCCTCGCCCCGCCCAGCAGCATGGGGCATCCAGGGCTTCCCTCAAGAGAAGCCACGGCCCAGAGGGCAGGTCCCACGCTGAATCATCCCTCCTGGCCATGCAGCTCTGAGTGGGGGCAGAGAACCTGACTCCGAAGCCACTGCGCAGAGCAGGTGCCAGCGCCTGGCCTCACGACTGCATCTTACAGCGACAGCAGGAGCAGCAGAGAAGGGGGCAGCGAGGGATGGAGATGCAGGCGCCAGGGACATCTCCCCCGCTACACACACACCCATTCCCCACGCTCCTGGGCAGGGCGCCCAGCCCCCTCCCACTTTTCCTATCAGCAACCTTCTCCTGAGGAAGGTGGGGCAGGAGTCAACAGACCCATTGTACAGATGGGAAAAATGAGGCCCAGAGCAGGAGAACCACTGGCCCCAAGTCCACCCAGACCAAGAACCCAAGCCACGTTAGCAGCCACAGAAGCAGCCACTGATTGGGGAGCATGTCTGGGTACCACGCATGCCCTGGGCTCAGTGCCTCCTACACGTATCTCATCAGCTTTCATGGGAACTATTAACCCTCTGGGGCAAAGGGTTTCCCCCCAAAACCCATTTTGCAGATGAGAGAGCTGAGGTTCAGAGAGGTGAGGTCCCTTGTCTAAGGTCACACAGCTTTCAGCAGGGCTGGGACTGAGGCCTGGCCCCTGCTCACACGGTGACAAGCATGGGCATCACACATGGGTTCAGATGCAGACCGGATTCAGCTGGGCTGGGGGTGGGGCGAACGTGCTGCATTTCTAACGAGCTCCCCTGCAGATGGCACGTGCAGTGGCCCCACTCCTCGCCAGCGATTCTGAGCTGCACCCCAGCAGATACACGGGCATGAGCCTTTTGTTTCCAAAGCCAGGCTGCGTGGGCAGCCGGCACTCCTGGTCCCAGAAGACCGAGCACAGACCCCAGCGTGCAGATAGCAGCTGGCCTGGCAGACCGGATCCACTGCCCACGCTGACGTGCCTCCGGCTGCGGCGGGAAAACCTGGCTGTGCAGCCCCAGTGTTGACGGTGCAGAAAAGCTTTGCCCTTCAGCTGCTCCGGCTGACGGGGTGAAAGGATGACGACAAGTGATGTGCTCCTTAAGATGCCCCAGACACCCCACACTCCCTGCGTGCAGCCGGGAGGAGGGAGCACCAGCTTCCCCCAGAACTGGTCTGCCAAGGTGTGGGCTATGGAATTTCAACACCTGCTTGCCAGGCACGGTCCGGCCCCCTCCCCAACCTGGGTCAGCCCACAGGAGTCAGGTTCCGGCAGGACGGGGTTTCAGGCAGAGGGACCAGCATCAGCAAAGAGGGGCAGCAGGAAGGCAGGGAGAGCCAGTGGCCACTGAGAAGGGGACACACCTACTACGGGTCAGGGGCTGGCGGATGTCATGTCCTTTAACCGTCACTGTCCCAATTCTCTTGCCTGACCCACCGCTCAGCAAAGGTGGTCACAGAAAAAAAACACACACAGAAAAACCTCCCCATTTTACAGGTGGGAAAATGAAGGCCCAGAGCAGAGATAATACACGCCAGGGCCAAGACGGCCTGAGTCACTGAGAGCCACCCTGCCCACCCCGACCCACCAGCTCCTAAAACTTCCAAATTCTTCTCTCCTCAAGTGTTAGACTAGAGAAAGGAGAGGAGGGACATTCACTGGGCAGCTTCTGGGTTGTATTCACCATCTTAGGCATTCATAAACACATAAAATGCAACATGTCACTTATCCACCCCCCAGGATCGCCCCCACTGTGCAGATGAAGAAACAGGGGCTCCGGGGCAACTCGGTTTCCCTGTCCCTCCCTCCCTCTCAGCCTCCCGCAGTCCTCCGCATCCTCCCAGGCTAATCTCAAATGTACCCCTCCCCCAGGTCCCGCAGCCACTTCCACGGCTCCCCCTGCTCCAGTTCCAAGCTCCCGCTTGAGGCAGCCGGGCCTCAGGATCTCGTCTTCCCAGGCGGCTTGGCGGTGGTATCTCACCCTGCGTGGTTCTAACCCCAACAGCCAGCCGCCATGCCAGGGACAGCGATGGACCGCCCTCCACCTTCGCCACCTCCAGACAGTGCTCAGGCCCTGGCCCCAGATCCACTTGGGCCCCAGGTCCTTCCACTCTCCACCCCTCCCACATGCAGACACCCTACAAGCCTCACAGGTGTGCCAGCTCCTCAAAGCGCTCTCAGCCTCCAAGGCAGGCAGGAGAGCCCCTGACGGCGAGGATGAGGATGGTAAGAAGACCGCAGAGGCTCTAACAGCGCCCACGCGTACGGGCTCCGTTCTTAGGGGCTTCACATGCATAATCTCCTATGAGTTGCACAGTAGCCTTTAGGTACAGTCACTAT
Organism: Cnephaeus nilssonii; assembly: GCF_951640355.1. Taxonomy (NCBI): domain Eukaryota; kingdom Metazoa; phylum Chordata; class Mammalia; order Chiroptera; family Vespertilionidae; genus Cnephaeus; species Cnephaeus nilssonii. The sequence continues at coordinate 92,679,615 of NC_137078.1, read as the reverse complement.
CTCCATGAAGATGTTCAAGTCCAAAACCATTAGCCAAGATCACACAGCCAGGAAGGTGGGGCTGTTTCTACTTTACAGAAGAAAGCCGACACTCAGAATCTCCCAAACTGAAGGCTGAAGGGGACCGGGGTTCCCCTCGCCCAAACCTGAAGGTACCGATAAGAATACTGAGGCTCAGGGCTACGCAGGGAGTGGGTGGCAGGGTGCCCTCCACTCGGCTGGCCTAACCAGCAGTGAGACTGGGCCCGGATCTGCCTTCCCCAACATCTGCCTCCATTTCTCAATGGGATAGACTGTGGCCCAACACACCCCAGGGACACTCGAGAAAAACCCACACTCTCTGGCAGCCATGTGACTGGCCTCCAGCCACGGCCAGGTCTGGCTGGGCAGACCTGGGAGGCGCATTACTGGCCCCTGCCCCTCAGTCCCTCCAATCCCCCTGGTGACCAGTGCTCACACCCTCCCACTGCCTGGAGCCGTGAACTGAATGTGAATTCGGGATCCCACGGAGGAAGGGGCCTACACAGGGCCTCCCCGGAAACCTCGGGGCACCACTGGGTGCGATCCACACATGGGAGCAGGGGCGGGTGCTGGATAAGGGCAAGGGTGGCCTGGAGGGCCCCTGTGCTGATGCAGGGACAAGCAGGGGCCCAGGCCATGGCGTCCACGAGTCGGGAGCTTGGATGTGTGTGCCAGCAGCACAGGGAAGCCCATCTCAGCAGGTCCAGGCACCCTGCGCCCTGGCCTGCGGGGCAGAGAGGAAACAGGGGTGAGATGCCTGTTCTGGGGTGGAAGAGAGGCACAGCGGAGGGGCACCCCCAAACAAGTCACTAGACAAGCTGGGGGTCCAGCCCCTCCACCAACCCAGAGAACTGCTTGTTGTCACTACTCCTATGCTCGCTGCTATAGTCCCTGCGTCTACAGCTCACCTGCACTGGGTTAGGGTCAAAGAGTTGCTGTATGGATTTGTTGAATGAATGAATGAATGAACGAACGAATGAATCCAAACAGCAACCACTCCTCGGCCCTCCTGCTCCGCCCTTCCCCATCGAGGGCCCCTTCTGCCTGGAAGGATCTTCTCCTCTCAGCCCCCTGCTAGCCCGGGGGCTTCCCAGAGCTGCGTTCCCAGCACCAACTCTCCCCCAGCTCTGTCCACTCGGCTGGCTCCGGAGCCTCTCCAGGGAGAGACCAGGCCAGGCCGGGGGAGAGAGCCAGGGCAGGAAGCAGGCGAGGGAAGAAAGCCTCCCTCTCCCACTTCCCACCGCCCTCCGGCCGGGGAGGGGATGCAGGGGTGTCGGACAATGAGGCAGGGAGAGGAAATGACTCCATGCTGCCGCTGAGATCGGGGGCCGGGCCACCATCTCCGCAGAAGGAGCACACGTGTGAGGCCGGTGGCCCGAGGGGGAGGGGCAGCACCCGCCCCAGCCAGATGTGGTCTCCAGGCATTCCTGCGGAGCCGCGGCTGTGACCACGTGATGGACCAGAAGTCCCAGCCAGCCGCTGGGGGGAGGGGATGGGCCGCTTCAAAGCCAGCCCCCACCCCCAGGCAACACTCAGGACCAGCGTCCCGCCTCCCCCTCCACTCCGATGACACAGCCCCACAGGAAAGGGGCTGACAAAGCCCGGCTTACTGAGGGGAGGGGGGCCAAGCTGAAGTCACTGGCGGGGACTGACTCACAGACTTTTCACTTCCTCTGTGATCAGAGAAAGAGGCTCCGGGGCTCCAGCTCGAAGGAAAGTGGGGGTAGCCCCGGCAAAAGGAGGCCTTGGGGCTTCTGGGGAGAAAGTCCTGGGGACTCTGGGTTCATCTCCTGCCCCTCCTAGCCACTCCCCGCTGTGTGAGCTCGGGCCAGTCAGTCCCCGCTCTGAGCCTCAGTCTCCTCATCTGGGAGGTGGGAGCACACCACCACTCCGGAGGGTGGTGTGAGAAGCCCACGAGGTGGGCCGTGCGGGTGCAGACACCAGCCCAGCCTGGCTCAGAGCAGACAAAGTGCTCAGGGGCCAGGCCTCCCGCGGGGAGGGCACCGCAGGAACGGTCCACACCTTTCCAGGAAAGGCGGGGGCGGCACACCCAGGCCCGTCACTCGGTGATGGGAAGCGAGCTCAGGTGAGGCTTCAGTGGAAAACTTCATTCTGGGCCAAGCGTGGGCCTGGCCCTCGGGCGGAGGGCGGGTGGGTGGAGAGCAATTTCTACCTGGGCGCCGGGGAGCTCGCCCCATTGCAGCTCGGCCAGGTGTAGGCTGCAGGGGATGGCCCGGGGGCGTGCTGGAGCCATTCTGCTGCCTGTACCCCTGGGCTCTGGGCTGCCCCCCAATTTTCTGGGCACAGATGCCCAGAGGTAACTCTCCCCTTTCCCACCCCTCAATGCCACGCCGAGGCGGAGCCCGTGCCCTGTCTAAATGAGGCAGCTGCGGGCACAGAGGCAGACCAGGGGCCCTGTCTTTGGTGCAGTTTCCCAGAAGCCAATGGGTTAACAGCTCAGAGTGGGCACTATGGCGAGATGGGAGTTCAATGCGAAGATCCGGCCCCCACTCCTGTAGCTTCTGCTGAGCCCACCTAGAGAGCGTAACACTCACAACTGAGTCAACTTCCTCATTCCACACCACCACCACCCCTTGTCTGCTATCACAAGCAATTCACATCTGTGGCAGAAAAGTAACAGCGATGAGCAAAAAGGACAAAAAGGCAGTGGGAGTGGGTGGGGCGGGGGATACGTGAGGGCTGAACACTGAGACACGGGGAGCCTCCATCTCCTGACCTCGTCCTCTCTCACCTGCTTGTGCTGGATCTTTTCTCTCCAGTAAAAGAGGGGCTGGGTCCCCCAGCCTGCAAGTGGAGAGGGCCCCTGCGTTCCTGACCCCCCTCTCCCAGGTACCCGCCAGCACCCACACACCCTCCTCCTCCCTGTTGCTCCCATCTGCACTGAGCCCCGGACCGCAGGGAAGGGATGCCTGGCAGACATGCCCATCAGAGGCCTGGCTGCCCAGCTGTACTCTGCTGCTCCGAAGGAAAGACAAATTAAATGCCAACTGATTGTCTCCGTGGAGGAGGGATTAATTTAATGTGAACACTTAACCAGGGCAGCTGACTCCATTACAGGCGGCTGTAATGGCCCAGGAGGGCAGGCTACGAGCTGGTGATGGGCCGGGTTTGAGCAGCCACCCTCTGCCCAGCATGCTGCCACCATGCAGACATATACATGGACCTGCTCTCAGCCTGACACAGCAGTCCCCTCCGGGGCCCCCAGTGGGCGAGGCCTGTGCCAGGCTATCCAGGGGTGAGCAGGAAGCACCTGTGGAGGAGAGTGGTCTGGGCTGGGACACAGGAGGTCCTGGTTCGAGTCCCGGCTCTGTCACTAATTCACTGCATGACCCCAGCAAGTCCTTTCCCCACCTGGGCCTTAGTCTCCCAGTCCCTAGATAATAGGATCTCGAAGGGTCCCTCTGAATAGGACATTGCAGCGCTGTTTGCAGACCCTGCATGTGGCCCTTCCTTGGAGCCCAGAAGAGGTGACAGCCTCAGAGATGCAACTCCATCCAGAGTTTTTCCTGGGTCAGGGCCCAGGTCTCTGGCTCTGGCTCTCAGCACCGACTAACAACAGCAGGGGTTGGAGTGCAGCATACATTGGTTCATCCATCTATCCATTCATTTATTCCATAACTGTCCCTGAGGGCTTGCCATGTGCACCCGGGCCTCATAGAATCAATGGTTATAGGACTCTCAACCGCCCCATTGAGGACAGGCAAACACTGAGAAAGCTGCGATCCCGGGGGACCCACTTACCATGAGGTAGGAACCTCCATTTCCTCCTCTGTAAAATGGGCTAGCAGTCCTACTTGCAGGGTTCAGACAGATTAAATGAGCTCATGGGAAGGTACACAGGGGCTCCTGATGGACAGTCATTTTTACCACTGGAATTACCCAGACTGCACTTGCTCGGGGGAGGGAGGGACAGGTGAGCAGGTAAGGCTCCGAGCACCTTAGCAGGGACATCTCTCCATCCTGCCCCACAGAGGGGTGGCACTGAAATTCTGTTTTAATGCATTTTCCCAGCAAAGAGGTGAAAGCAAGCCCTGCCGGGGTCTGTGGGGAGAGCTACTTGTTCCTCAGTGACCAAAGGGACCCTTTGCACCCTGCTGGCTGGCCTCCTCTCTGTAAGGAGCCACCAGGCCCGGAGAGAGGTGGGCAGCAAAGACAAGCAAGTCCCTAACTAGATGGGCCCCATTCCCCCACCCACACACCCTCGGGCAACGAGAAGCCTGTACTAAGCAGGAAGCCCGGTACCTGGTCCTGTCTCTGCCCTAACTTGCTGTGTGACCTTGGGCAAGTCCCTTCTCCTCCTCTAGCATCACTTTCCCGTTCTTAATGCAATGGTGTCAAACTAGATAAATTCTAAGGGCCCACCCAGCCAGGCCAGAAAACGATGTCCATGGTCCCTGGAGAGGCACCTCAGGCTGACCACAGAGCTCTCTAATAAACCACAGCATCTCGAAGGCAGCTGGCATCAGTCTCTGAGTCCAAACCAACGTGTGCAGTGGGGAGAAGGAGCCCGAGGGGCTTGGGAGCAAACCCAGCTATACATCTGGCAGCTCTGTGACCTGCAGCAAGCTACTGACCCTCTCTGAGCCTCGGTGAGACCACCCACCTCATAGGGTTTTTGCCAGTATTCAGGGGACTCATGTATGACAGGTGCCTGGAACAGTGCCTGACACACCACGAGCATGCGGATCATCCTCATCCGCATGACCTCCCAATGACAGATGGCCGGAGAAGTTGGGAGAGACCCAGACAGTGGTCCCGGGCCACACTGCAGGTGACAGGGCAGACCTAAGCCAAGGACCAGCTGACCCCAGAGCCACTGTGCTGCCATAATAATCATGTTGATGATGATAATAATAATGAGGTAGATGCCACAGTCACCTGGATGGATGGTCAGGGGTACATAAGGGTGGGAATGGCAGAGGGAAAGAAACCAGATGCTGGCACCAATTCCCCTACCAGCGTCTGCCCTCTATGCCCCCCATTGTGCCCCAAGAATGAATGGGCACATGCCCAGCCCTTTGAGGTCTGTGACCAGAGCCACCATAACAGCAGGTGAGACCAAGGCAGGGGAGGTCCCGCCAGCTGGTCTCATGGAGTCACCCTGTGAGGCACGAGGCATTTAAGGGCACTCTCCCAGGCCCAGAGGAACCCCTGGTCACCTGCCCCAACGCCAACCTGAGGTTTCGGCTGTTTATGAGTCAATGGTCCAATTACCCAGTGTCCATATTTGCCCCGGTTCCCAGCGTCACTTCGATGTTGGTGTCATTTATTGCAAATTCCTTTGGAGACCCAGCTGCTCTGTGGACGCCTGTGACCCAGAGCTGTAGGCTGGACAGCACCCTCCTTCCAGGCCTCTGTCTAGGAACCACACCCCAAGTGGGCACTGCCCCCCCACAAACCAGGCCACTCCGAGAAGGAAAGTGACTCAACGAGCATCTCATGGCAAGGAGGAATCTGCGGCCCAAATTGCAGGCCATCGTGAGGTTTCGGGGCACCATTTCCAACTTCTTCCAGGCTTGCTACACCTTCATCACCTCCTCCAGGGAGCCCTTCATGACTTCCCCAGCACGAATCAGTACGCCCATCCCGGCATTTCCAATCCTGGCACACACCTTCCTCATGGCATCCAGGATGCTGTGCATTTTTACTTCTCTGCCTCTCTCATCAGACTGTGGTCTCCCAGGAGAAGAGGAAGACTTGCATTAACTGCATAATGTTCATGATGTCACTTTACTCCCAGCACAGCTCTGTGAGCCAGGTGTTACTGTTCCCACCTTACAGATGAGAAAACTGAGGCTCTAGTGAAATGATTGCTCTGGGTCAAGCCCAGGTCCATCTGACTCCCAAGCCTGAGCATCCTCCATAATCCCCACTCCCTCCGTATCTTTTTAAAACTTTTGAATGATGTAACGTATCACCTAATAAGAAAAATCAAAACCATTTACATTTTAGAAAGGCAAAAATACCTGCTCGCTTCCCCCTGTTTTCAATAGCATGAGAATTTCACAATGGTTACACAAGAAATAATTTTTTTAAAATCAGGTAAGCCAAACAGAAAAACAGAAAAATCGAAACCCATCTGATCCCCCATCCTGAGACGATCGATGTTACGTTGGCTGCACATCCTTTCTATGAGACTGTTTTTCTTGTGAGATCTTTTAAAAATGAAAATGGGGTCAGTCCATATTTGGTCTTCGGGATCCTTTTCCACTGAACAGTATTCGGCAAGCCTCCTTCCGAGCAGGTGAAACGGCAGGTGGCTGGGGCGCCACTGATCTAAGGGGTCTACACGTCATCCCCCAAATTCCAGCCATCTAAACGGTGAAGAACTTCTCGGTGCACACGTATTTGCATATCTGTCCAGGTGTCTACGGGGCGTGGGTTGGGTCAAAGGAGCAGACTTAGAAAGGGCTTCCGTGCCCTCTAAAGCGTGTGTGTGATGGGGCTGCACTCTTGGGGCTCAGCAGCTGCCAAGGAAAAGCAGGGTCCCTGGTCCTCACCTCAGCTCCTGCAACAACACTGATCTGTGCCTCAGTTTCCCTATTCATCAAAAGGCTCAGGTACAGGAAGACTCATCGTAAGTACTTCTCTTCCACACCCTAGCTGGGGTGGCACTCTGACTCCCCCAAGGAGCAAGGGCGGGGAGCGGCCAAACCTCTTTTCTGAAAGGGCAGAGGTTCCCAGCTGGTGTGTGATGAGCCCTGGAGCACGTGGCCATATGCTAGGACGGGGCCACACAAAACAGCATCCCCCAGAGCAGCTCCAGCCCTGGGCATGCCAAGCTGCCTCACACCTCCGGGGCCTTTGCATGTGCTGTGCACTCTGCCTGGAAGGCTCTGTTCTGTTTGCCTCCTTTGTCGCTTCTCTTCCTCCTCATGCCGACTTCAAAACACAGCTTATATGCCCCCTCCTCCAGGAAGCCTTCCCTGACTCTTTGGTCAAAGTCAAATGCCCCTCTTCTGTACTCCAGAGGCCCCAGTCACTGGCTACCGAGGTGATCTGTTCCCCTGTTGGCTCTCCCCTACTTAACTCAGCTCTTGCAACTCCATGTCTAGCTCCCCAGCTGCAACTCCAGAGCCCAGCACGGAGCCTGGCACACAGGCACCAAACAAATGTTTGCTGGACAAAGGGCCCATTGCGTGTCACCTCCAGGGCCGTCTGAGGAGATCCAATCTGGAGTCAGTAGGACATTGATTCCACTGTGTGACCTTGGACATGACCTCCCTGCCCGCCCCTCCCCAGGAGCCTCAGTTTCCCCAGACAACCTCCACAGTCCCTGCCAGCTCTGCGACTTTCCTTCCATGATCCTCCTCTCTCGCCGCCCTGCCTAGGCCCACCTCGCAGGGGGCAGGTGATAGGAAGGATGGTGCTCACAGCCCTCCATCCTGGCACTTTCCCTTGCTGCCTGGCCTGGCCAAGCCCCCAGACACACTCCACCCAACTGCGTTCCCAGTGTCAGCAGGCTCTGCGCCTCCAGCGCTGCTGCTGTTGCTCCACTCCAGAAGCTGGCAGGGGGTCTGAGCACCCAGGCCAAGCGCCAGGAGGCCCAGAGGCTCTGTATCTGCGTCCAGGAGGCTGGGGGCCCCACCCCAGGATATGTTTACAGCTTGGAGTAAAATAGCAACTCCCAAGGCTATTTTGGAAACTAATTTGCAGTTTGGGTCTCTCCCTTGTTTATTCCAAGTGACTGTGCCCCACAGGTAAAGGCAAGGCACTGTGGGTCTGAAGCTCGATGCAATCTCCCTATCAAAGTCAGATCCTCACTCACTGCTCAGCCGGCAGCCTTGGGGCCAATGCCTCCGATGCCAAGTTTCTCTAATCATCTGCAGCCAGGACTTGGCACACCCCATCCTGGGTTTAAACCAGGCTCTGCAGCCTTGAGCAAGTCACCTCTCCAGGCCTCGGTCTCCTCATCTGTGACATGGGGGAGAAGGACCCCGCCTGAGTGAAATGAGGACAGGCAAGCACAGGCAGGCTCCCTGTGTGGGAGGAAAAATCACGGCACATGGACACGGGATCCCGGGATGTCAGAAAGAGACGCCCAGAAGTCCAGGCCATTTGTAAATGAGACATCGGAAGCTCAGCGAGGAAAGTGACCTGCCCAAGGTCACACCGTCAGGTAGCGGCAGAGCGAGGACAGGAGCCCAGAGCCCGTGTACTTCCTGCCATGCCACTAGCAAGGAGGACACTCCTGAGTAACCTCCAGGGAGGAAGGAGGGAAGAGTGACAAGGACCCAGGAAAACAATCAATTACACGTGGGGCTTGTGCAACGGAGGATGGGTCTCGGCGGGCCCTGCCTGTGTGTGCGGCACCCCGAGTGTCATCAATGGCCCGAGGGCTTGCAGGAGCAGGACAAACGGCCATCGCCTGCTCCAAGAGAGGGATTAGTGACCACACATAGTTCGAGGGGACAGGCTCATTACTTAATACCAGCCTCCTGTCGCCATGCGGGCCCTGGCATTCAACTTGACATGAACCTGGGGGAGGGCACTGGGGTGCCTCCATCACACACACACACACACACACACACACACACACACACACACACACACACAGTGTTCCTCCCACCCAACCATGGGGCTGGGGTTCCCCTCTCAGAGTGGAGACAAGTCAGTTCCCTCCAGATGCCCAGAGAACTTTCTGTGACCGTACAGCCCCTGGCCGGGTACTGTATTGGAACCCCTCTTTTCCTCACCCCCATTCTGCTGATGGGGAAACTGAGGCTCACAGAGGTCAGGCAACTTGCCCAGGTGACATAATCACAATAGTTAACGTCATGAAGTGCTAGCACTGATAGGCACTATTAGTTCATTCAATCCTCACAGCAACCTTATGAGGGGGGTACTAGTATCATGCCCATTTTACAGACGGGGAAACAGGCCCAGGGAAGTGAAGCAAGGTGCGCAAGGTCACAGAGCTCGACAGTCCGGCTCCAGGGCCCAAGCTCAGAACCACCCGACGCGCCTGCCTCTGCTCCCCTTGTGGGATGGCGGATGCAGGATGAGAGCACGGGTCTCTCTTGTCCCAAAGCCTGGCTCCTTTCTCTGCGCCAGGCGGCCTCATAATGGGAGGGAGAAGGTCAGGCAGCGTGTACCCCAGCTTCCTGGGGGTCAGGATGGGCCCCAAAGTGCACGACCTCCAAACTGCATGAGTGAAGTGCAGAGGCCCCTGAATGAAGTGCCCCCCAAGTCTGGTCCGGCCCAGGCCCTCAGATGGCCAGGGGGTCCTTCAGACACCAGAGAGGCCCCCTTCCTGAGCAAGACCCCAAGCTGTCCGGACCCTGCCAAGTGCCAGCCCATGGTGGGCAGAGGGTCACCAACCCCAACCCTGCCAAAGGACCAGCACATAGTAGGCCCTCAACTGGTGCCAATTTACTGGATGAATGGGCTTGTGAGCTGGAGCCGTGGGGCAGAGTAGCGAGCAGAGTCCAGTCCGAGCCCCACTCCACCTGTACCGACCCTGGGCCAGTCCCTGCATCTCCTAGACCCCTCCGCACACGGAAGCTCTCCCCGCCCCTGGGGACCCAGGGCAGCTGCCCAGGGTGGGCCCTTCCCCAACGGGCCTGGCCTGCTAGGGAGAGACAGCCGGTCCACACCCACCCCCTGGACCCACAAAGGCCTCCTCCTGGTGACTTTGCCTTGGGACAGATGGAACACCGTGTGGCATCTGTCAAGCCAGATGGCCTGGTTGGCCTGAAGGGCCAGGACACCAGCTGCAGGTCCGGCCCCAGCAGGCAGCGCTGCTTAACCCCTTCCTGCCCCAGCCGCGGGAGGCAGTGTCTGCTTGGCAGCTTAGCCTCTGCCATACACTTCACCTCGCAAGTGAAGGGCCTCCGGGGTCAAAAGGGAGGCAGGGAGGCTATGGGATGAGAGGGAACCAGGGGACAGGTGGGAGTGGAGGAGGCCGCTGCCAGCTTTGAGGGCAGGCCTGCACCGCCAGGAATCTGCCAGCCCAGAGGCGAGCAGGGGAGGGCACTGACTCTGGGCGGGGCCAGGTGGAACCAGCTGCTTTGCTTCCAAGACACCCCTGTGGGGCCGGAACCGCCGGGCCAGAGGGCCAGCAGCCACCTTTATGGGGCTGGATAACCCACTCCCAGGCCAAACCCTAGAAACAGCACTGCCCAGGCCGGCATGCGGCACAACCTCTCTGGGCCTCAGTTTCTCCATCGGGAAAGGTGGGGCGGGGGTGATCCCTGGGCTCCAGGGCCACTCTGGCTCAGAGGGTTCCATGACTCCACGAGATGGAATGTGCCTCCCGCCTAGGAACCTGTGGGATCCTACAGGGACCGACCTTTCTACACAGAGCATGCCCCGACCAGTGAGCGTGAGTCAGGAGGGATTCAGGCAGGAGGAGAGTAAACCTCAGGATCGGGGGGAAGGGGTGCTGCCTTGAGGACTTGGGAAGGGTCATCACCAGGCAGTGGAAATCCGCCCATGCTCCTCCTCTGTGGGAGGCTAAACAGGGGGGCAGGCTGCACGTGGGGCTAGGGCTGGAGACCAGGAAGCATTTCCCGTAGGAAGAGGCGACAAAAGGCTCGGAATGCCCTTCCAAGGCAGTGTGGTGTCTAAGGTGCTCTGCAGTGGTCCCCGCCTCAAGGTGAGGAGGGAACACATGACCTCCGGAGACGCCCTGGGGACAGCAAGCCGGTGTCCACAAGGATCAGGGAAGCGGGGCCCCAGGGTCTCTGCGCTCAGGTGTCCAGCCAACCTGACATTCCCAGCAGACAAGTATGTCATCTCAGGGCAGAACGTGGCCATGCTTGGCTCCAGGCTGGGACTGGCATTCTGGTCCCGCCAGCATCTCTGGAGGCCTCTCAGGACAGAGGCTGCAGAGGATCCAGAAAAGCCAAGAACACGTCAGCACAGCCATGGAGGGAGGGCTGGGCGAGAGGCCCGCCAGCCGGGAGAGGAGCTGTTGGTACAGAGGGGCGAGAACACGGGGTGAGTCCCGGCTGTGAGTCCTGGCTTTGCCACCCACTCGCTGTGCAACCTTGGGCACGTCACTGCCCCTCTCTGAAAAAACTGTGTGTTGGGGGAGAAATGAAACCACCTCTAAGGACTCTCCCAGCTCTGATTGAACAGTCATTTGGCAAGCTCCCCACAGGTAAGAGTCTGCCTTCCTGGCTCAGGCAGCAGCATCTCCAGGGCCCAAGCATGGGGCCTGAGCATAGGGGTTCCAAAAACAATGGATGGATGGATGGATGAAAGAACGGATGGATGGATGGATGGATGGATGGATGGATGGATGGATGGATGATAAACTGGGGTAATTCCTGAAGGAGAAGAGCAGGAGGTCCCAGGCACCCCCTGGGATGATTCCTTACCTGCCCAGCAGCCTCCCTGGATCACTTTCTCATGGCTGCCCTTCAGTGTCCAGTCTCCTTCATGTAACGTGTACATACACATGCATATCCCGACAGACGCATGGCTGCACACGCAACACACTCCAAGCAGAGTAACCCAGCTCTGAATCCTGAGAACAGACACTGAAGCGATGGGTCCCCGAAGCCTTTCCCCAGAGCACCCGGCTCCCTGAAGTACACTCCCCACGCGGGGGTGGAAAGGAGACTCAACAGCGGTGGAACCCAGTGGGACTCTTTTAAGCCACTAAGTCATTTCAGCTGCCGAGGCCGTGTCCTCATCGGGACAGCGGCACGACCACAGCCAACCTTCGGGAGGGCCGTGATGTCCAGAGAACGCAGCCATGAGGGCTGACCCGCGCCGGGCCCCTGAGAAACTCGTGGGAAAAGGTGAGATGAGGATTATGGGTGATGAGGTCCCGGCTCTCCTCTTGGAGGAGCAGAGGGAGAGCCAGGCCTCCCAGGGCTGCTGAGCTTGGGCCCCGCAATCCCGTCCACCTTGTTCCCACCTGGGGGGTGAGCAGAAGCTACAAAGCAGCCTTTGTCTCAGGTGAAACCCTAAACCAGCCGCCCTGACGTCAACCCTGGGAAAACAATGCCAAGACGGCCTTCCGCGTCACCTCTCTGCCAAGATCTGGGAGCAAGCCCTTCACCCACAAGGCCTCCCAGAGGCGGTCTGTGGGCTGGACGGGCATGGACGCCATCTTCCCGGAGTCCCAGAAGGAAAACAGCTGCCCTTCCGCCTGCCGAGGGGCAAGGCAGGACTTGAACTTGCAACTCGCGTCTCTCAGCTCAAGGGCCAGGGCCAGGGGCACACGGCCCATTTCTCAGCCTGGGAGACTGAGCCCGTCCGTGGGACAGGAGGTACTCTCTCTACAGGAGTCTGCCAGACCCAGGTTCTCATCCCAGTGCTGCCCCCGCCCCATGGTGAGTCCTCAGTTCAGGGATGTGGCTTCCTAGACTGCTTCCGCATCGGCACAAGGAGGCTAGGAGGCAGGGACAGGGACAGACACCCCAGGGAAGCAGGGACAGGGCCTTTAAGGAGAGTCCACTCTCCAACAGGCCCCTGGAAGCCACAGGCTCCAGGGCACACGCTGTCATAGGCACGGCCTTGCAGGCTAGGCCTTGTCCTCCCAGTGACCCTGCGCTGACAGTCTGCTGGGGAGGAGAGGGGATGTGACCTCCTCCTCGCTGGCCAGGCAGCCGGCTCTGCTGGAGAAAGGAAGTGGCCTGAACACAAAAGGCCGGCCTGCAGCCGGAAGGGGGAGGGAGTAGGCAGTTCCCACAGCACGGGCCTGGGGGCTGGGGAGGGCCCGGCCTGGGCAGGAGGACAAGCGCCCGCTATTTCACTGAATCCTCATGACTGCCTTGGGAGCTAAGGTTGTCACCCCCATTTTACAGATGAGAGAACTGAGGCTTAGGATGGTGCTGGGAACCCAGACATGCTCACTCCAGCGTCGGAGCTCACACCCGCGAGAAGGCCCAGATCTCGGCCAACGGTGTGCACCAAGGAAGAGCGAGCAAAGCAATGTCCCTTTAATTCTCCATGGATGCATCCGGCCTGAAGGCACAGAAAGGAACAACCTGTGAAGTGGGGCTCTGTGAGCTTGGCCTCAGGGTAATCCTGGCTCTGCCAGCAGCTGGCTGAGCTCGGGCCTCAGTTTCCCCAACGTGGACAAGTCCTAGCATTTCCTTTGAAGGCAAGTGTAAAAGCAAGCTGTGTGCATTAAGCTCTTCCACACGAAACTGTCGAGAGACCCACAAGTACTCATTGTCAGGCCCCAGCCCCTGACTGGGGGCCCAGGAAACACTCTTTGTGGGGGTTGGAGGGTCAGGCTCCACAGGTCACCCAACTCCACACTCAGACAAAGTCCTCAGACCGTCCAACTCCAGGGCTCACCCGGGGAAAGGGGGTGGGGATGATCCTCACTGGCCCAGGCTTCTCAGCAGCCCGTGGGGCTTGCCATCCCATTTTACAGAGGAGGAAACCGAGGCACAGAGCAATGACGCGGCCAAGCACGTGGCTGGCAGATGGGGATAGTAATCAGTCAGTCAACACCCCAAGACCCCAAAGCTGGGCCAAAGCCAGGGAAGTGCCTTTTGTTAGAAGGAGACAAACCCATGGCAACTTTACTTCTCTTCTGTAGAGAGGGCCAGCTACACGTGGAGGACCCCTACATCTGGCCAACGGGCAAGTCTTCACTCCAAACGATCTGGCCTCTGGGAGTTTTAAAAACTCTCTTTAAAGGACTAGGATCCCTTAGCTCAAGGGTTTGTAAGAAGCCCTGCTCAGGGGGCCTGGGCTCCGGCCCCTACTCGGCTGTGTGGCCTCAAGGTAGCTGCTCTCCTTCTCTGGGCCTCATCCCTAAAACGGTCATGGGCACGTGAGTGGGGGTGGGGAGGGAAATATAAAATACTAAAGCATAAACACTCAGGTCTTTTTAAAAAGACAAAGAGCACATTTAGTCGTCTGGGATGACAGGTCATGACATTGCCTGGAAGCAATGGATGGGTTAAAGGACTTTGAGAGCGCCTCGGACCCTCTGCAGGCGGGAGTGGGGTGTAAGAGGAAATCAGAGGTGTGAGGGAGAAGAGACAGGCAGGGTGGTCAGGCCAGGGGGAGCTAAGGTGGCAGCCTAGCCTCCCGCCCCACTCCCCAACCCATGTCGAATCCTGGGCCCAGACCTTGGTGGGGCTGGGGGCTGAGGTCCCCTGAGCAGCACTGACCTCCCAGACCCGGCAGCTATGCTCTCACCAGGCAGCCCCCCTGCCCTCCCCCATGACGTACAAGGGGTAGTACAAAGGATCTGGGGTGACCAGAGGCAGGGTCCTGACCTCGGGACCACAGGGTGCAGGGGGAGGCCCCCAGACACATGCTCATGTGCACGCACACACACGGGCTCACAAAGCCTGAGCGGCCGACAAAGAGCCTCCAACTGAGGCCTGGCATCAGGCAGAGGGAGGGGACAGGGCCCCCTCACAGCCCTCCCCTGCCTCAGATGAAGGACAGGGCAGGGGTGAGAGCCAGCCATAGGGAGCAGAGCCCAAAACAAGAAAGAGAGAGAGGATGTGAGACAGCAAACGAACAAAGAGGCCGAGAAGGCCACGAGGAGGGCGGGAGAACAAGGGGGGGGGGGGGAGGAGGAGCAGGCAGGCCATGTCCTGACTCAGGCCTGGGCACGAGGAAGGGGCTCTGGACGAGGCACCGGCCCAGCATCTCACCTCCAGGCCTCTGCACATGCCATCCTCGCCCCCTGGAGCACCCTCCCCTTTCTCCTGAACGCTTACTGGACCTTCAGAACACAGTGCAGGCGGTGTCTCCTCCAGGAAGCCCTCCTTAACTGACCCTCGTCAGGTCCAGGTGCCTCCCAGAATCCCCGGGTTTCAGGCACCGCAGTGTCCCACCAGGCTCCCACCCGGAGCCCAAAGCCTCTCGGGTCCTGTGGTCTGACTTTGCAACAAGCTCTCCCCAGAGCTACTCCAGTCCCGGTCTCCCCACTGCACCCCCAGATGGCCTTGTGCCCCTGACCACAGCAGGCCAGGGCAAAAGGAGGCCCTGGGAAGATAGGCCGATCCTGCCCCGAGAGGAGCCCGCCTGCCGGGGACTCACAAGGTCCGCTTAGACCAGCTGGCCTGCCCCTCCCCCAGGGCGGCACACAGGCGGCGGCAAGCCAAGGACCGTCTTAAATAACCCAAGTCATGAAAACGGCCAACGAAGGGGCGGAAGGCAGTGTCTCCCCTGGGGGGCGTCTCTCCATGGAACAGCTGATGAGCAGGCGGCTGTGTGGACCCGCACATCCCAAGTCAGAGCGCGCAGCCCGGGGAGCGCTGAGCAAGCATCCGAGAGATGGCGTGGAGACAGCCCCCGCCCAGCGCAGCCACGTGGAGGGGCCCCCACCCAGGCCAGGGTCCTAATGCCGTTCAATCCCCGCCTGCGCCTCGCTCCCCGGAATACCCAGCCTCACTTAGTAATCGCCACGGCAGCTGCCAGGGTCTGAGCCTCCTCACCCCGTTCGCCTTCTCATGCTGTCTGTGCAGTGTGCCTGTCCCCATTTGGCAGATAAGAACACCTGGCGCAGAGAAGCAACTGACTGTCTCAAGGTCACAGGGCTGATAGGCAGCGGAAACATGCTCCTCAGCTTCCTCTCTTCCCAGCTTCCCAGTTCCACACCGGTGCTCTGCTCCAAGCTGTCTAGGTTTGCAGGTTTCTGTCCAACACCCCATCACAGCTTGTCCCGGGATCCAGGGAAAGGGTGAAAGTAAATGCAAGGGGAGGATGGGACAGGAAGTTGGGTGCACTGGGAGTTGGAAAAGAAACAGCAGGGTGGGCAGGGCCCCAGGCTTCCAATCATTTAGTCCCCCAGGCACAGCAACCAACAGTTTATAAAGTGCTCCCACAGGCATCACTTCATTTCATCTTCCAAACAGCCCCGTGAGGGCAGATTTATTACTCCCATTTCACAGATGTGAAAACCGAGGCTCAGAGTATGAACACACTCAGGCCTCTTCCTGGGTGGGATCTGGAACCTGATTTCCTGGGTTCAAATCTTGGCTTGCTGCCTACAAGCTGTGTCTTGGCCCAGTTCCCTTCTTGTCTCTGTGACTCAGTTTCAGCATCTCTGAAATGGTCTAATGATAGAGCCCAACTCATTAGGTTAATATGAGGTTACATGAATTAAATGTAAACTGCTTTAAGTGGAGCCTGGCAAAGAATCAAGGCTGTATAAATAATCGTTTAATAAGTTAATTAATAAATATTTATTGTGTCCCTAGTCTGCACAGGCACTATTTGAGCAGGTACTTGTCACATGGCATTATCACATTTGCCTGTGTCCCCAGACTCTGAGCTGCTGAGGGAGGGGGCAGTGTCTGGTGTGGTGGATGCCAGCCACTGTCAAGACAAGGGAACCTCGGTTTCTCAGATATCCACACCCCGAAGTCTCATCTTCCCCTTCAAGAGTCAAGGAATGACTGTAACAAGTTCCCTCTACCCTGGCAGAGTTCACGGCACCAACCGAAAGCAAAAGTCAGGGAGACCTGAGCCCAGGCGGAAGCCAGCTTCTCTCCTGCCACCAGAATGCCCGAGGCTCCCTCCCGCCTGCGAGCAGTTAGCATGTAGTCCTGGGAGCACTTAGGTGCTAGGCATGGTCAAGGGAGCACGAACTCAGAATGTGGGACCCATATCCAGGCCTGGCTTTGCTACGTGGCTTGGGGCAAGTTACTTTTGCTCTGAGCCTTGGTTTCTATCCTGCAGAATTGCCACCAGTTTAAATCAGATCACATGGCAAGCGCCAGACAGGTAATAATACGTCCGTGTTCCCTGCTCCCCATCCCTTCCCCTGCCAGGCCTGCCAGCCCAGGTGTGCTAACCTCTTTGGCTGAGACCAGGAATTCCCCAACCCAGAGACGGGGTCTGAACGGCCCAGGATGGTGGCCCCGGAGGCTCATCTGCATGCCACTGCCTGTGACTCTTTGGCTTCTCAAGAAAGAGTTACTGTAAAGTGACAGCAGGAAGTCTTCCCAGCGTAGCAGCCACCTCCTGTTCCGCCAGCCTCCAGCCATGGCAATATTGTGACAGGCACCGGGGAGTCCTGCCTCAGTTGGCATGTGACAAGACCAGCCTGGGTTCCTCCAGAGAGCACTGAATGTGGGGTCTAGAGACCCAGACTGAACTCGATGCAGGATCTGGGCCAGATTTCTTCACCTCTGCAAACCTATCATCTATGAAATGGGCACCATTCCCACCTCTGGGGGTTGCTGTGATCATTAAATCTCACTTACTTAAAGAAGCCATCGCAGAGCTTAGCGCGTAGTAGGTGCTCAATTGATGGTGGCTATTAAGTTATGATGATTTGTTTTTAAACCTTTTTTCTCCAAATGCTTTCACACTCGATTATTTCAATTAATTTTTTTCATCCACCCCAGGAAGCGGAATTCAAAAGAAACCTTATCCCCATTTTACAGAGCGACAAACTGAGATGCAAGAGATTAAACGGCACGTACAGAACAAAGTTACAGGGAGAAGAGCCTCCACAGGAGACTGGCTAAGCCTATCTTCCCACCTTCTCCATTCCCAGGTGGACAACAGGACACGGCCTGGACTCCACAGGGCTCTAGCTGCCCCAGGCCACCACCCAGGGGGCTCAGCCAGGCCACAGCCCCTCGAGGGAACCTGGGTCATTTATCAGGTTTACCAATGGGTGACAACTACCCTCTCTTGTACCAGGAACTAGAGTAAGAAACCACATCCTGCCCAGGAAACCAAGCACCCAGTGCCCAGTAAGGGTGGGAGGGCATTGCCCTAGCAGGCAGGCAGCGCCATCAGAAATCTTCACCAGCCTCCCACCTGGCCCGGAATTTTCTAAGTATCTCACAGCCAGCAATGCACAGAGGCTACACAACCCCCAGAGGCTGCAAACCCTCATGCTGCCAGCAAGGGCATGGACCACCCTGCTCCCAGCTTCTGCCCAGCTCACAAAGTTGGCACCACTCACCCCTTAGGGCACCCACCCTTCCACCTGTGAACCTTGCCATGGAACTCTCTTGACCTTCACCATTTACAAAGGGTTGTCTCTCTCTGAACCCATTTACTTCTCCCTCAGCCTTGGCACACAGAGCTCAGCATCCTCTTTTCCAGAGAAGGAAACAAGGCTCAGAGAGGCAAAGTGACTCGCCCAAGCAAGCTCAGCTTTTAACTCCTGCGCTCAATACCCCGCATCTGGCACCAGGCAACGGATGCTCATTCAAACTTGTTGAAGCGATGTGTTGGGACAGGAGCGTGGGTCTCCTGACTCCAGGTCCAAACCTTTCCCTCCACCAACTGCAAGTCCCTGAATGTAGAGTCCGTGCTGGTCATCCATGCCTCTGTGCCTTCCGTCCCCCAGCCCCACTGGGGCCACTAGCACCCGGCAGCCAGGCCCAAAGCCTCCCTCGCCACACAAGTGCTCGCTCAGGGGGACTCTGGCCGGGCCCTGGCTGGGCTCTGCGACCACAAGGTGAAGACAGACCCAGAGCCGGCCCGGCCCCTCAGAGCTTGCAGACACATCCCAGGCAATTACGATTCAGGGTGCAGAGTGCTGTGATGGGGGAGGCAGTGGGTGCCCAGAAATGCCCAATAGAAGAAAGTCAGGGAAGAGCAACACTTCCTAATCCCAGCACAGCGGACAAAAGGGCTGCCTCCTTCCTGTCCCAGGCCTTCCGCCATCATGACATGGGAATAAACACAACACAGGCTGGGCTGCATCTCGGCAATGGGATCAAAAGCCAGGACTCCAAATGCAAAGCCCACAGCCTCCGGCATCACGGACACGTGGCGTGATGTCAATCAATTCCTCTGGCAGCCAACCCGTCGCCTTGCAGCAGAGGGCGTGTTCAAATTCTGCGTCTACCCTCTGTGTCCTTCAAACACTGACACGTGTGGGGATGCAGGCCACAGGCCTGGAGAGAGAGGGGGGGCGGGGGAGCGCGCTGGGGGACCTCGCATCCGGTGACCCAGGCCCCGCCTCGCATTCCTGGGAGGAGGAATCTCCAGCTTCAGCTGTCTCCCAGCTTCTGCTTCCTTTTCTTTTCTGGGACCTCATTCCCTTCCCTCTAGTGAGGCTCTGAAAATCCCTCCCAAATTTGTCCCCAGAGAGAATGCCAACTCGGCCAGAAGACTTTGGAATACTGAGGAGCTAGTTGGAGAGGGGGGGCTGTGTGCTTCTTTTAAAGGAGGTTGGGAAACAGGGGGGGAGGGGGGGAGGCGTAGATTTCCGGAGGCACAAATCAACCGCTAAGAGTAGGAAGAACACTCTCCTTAGATGCTGGACAAAGAAGGAGCCCTTCCCCCCTCTCCCCCCAACACCAACGCGGCGCCTTCCATGGGACAGAGAGGCAACATGTCCTGAAATGGATGTGCCGGGCAGTCCAGCACATACTGAGAAACCCCTATAAATGAAGAGGGCAGGCACTGCGCAGGGGAGGGGGTGGGCTGGTGCAGGGGACACAGGGGGCCTCCCAAGGACCAGGTGTCTTAACAGGTGAGCTCATTATTCCTTCCCAATCTCTGAGAGAGCAATTATTCTCCCCCTTTTACAGAAAGCGGGGCCCCGGCAGCTCAGAGAAGCCGAGCAATTGCCCAGAGTCACACAGTGTCAGAGCCCAGAGCCCAGGCTCAGACACTCTTCCCACCGTCCCAGGCTGCCCCCCAGGAAAACCAGAAACAAAGAATCCCTATCAGGGGCAGCTTCAATAAAGCTCAACATGTCCCTGGGAAGGACAGCAAACAAAGCCCTCTGACCGGCCTTTGGGGTGCTGACTTCTGGCTTTGGGACATTCAGGGGCCAACGCCACCTGCTCAAGGGTCTCCCAGGGTGTGGTGGGGAAAGGCAGGTGACGCTCCAGCTGGCTCACCCACCACCCCTTTTGGGAGCCCTCCATTCAGGCCCACAGCCCAGCCCCTTCCGGCTCACAATCAGAAATAGCTGTGACAAAAGTCCCTCCCATCCCTGAAAGTGGCTTTTTTAAAAAATGCTTAAAGGCAGACACGCAAAAAAAGGAGACGAAAACTCTGCCAAGCCCCGACCTCAGGCGGATGATGGCATCACCTTGGAGCGGTGGGTCAGCCCCTCTGTGCCTCAGTTTCCCCATCTCAGCTGAATCAGTGATTCCTTTCTTTCTTTCTTTTTTTTTATTTCCTTAACACTAAAACCCTGTTTTCCAATTGAATCTTCCTCAGCATATTGATCTGAGAGTCGTGGAAATGGAGCTGCTGTGGCTGCCATGGCTGAACCCCAGATGCTCAGCCTCCCACTGTCCCAGAATCACCTCGAGGCACCCTGCTCTGGACCCCAGGCTCCAAAGGGCCTCCTTGAAAACCACCAGACTAAATGGCGATGGTCCCCCCTGGCTCTCACATGAAGTTCCAATCCACCCAGGTACCAGGGAAAAACAAGCCAAGCCTTTCGTGCTGACTGAGCCAGGGGCACAGACACTAGGCAACCTGCAGGGGGAGGGAACAAAACCACAGGTTTCCACACCACCCTGGGCCCGGTCAGGAGCGGGGGAGGCCCCGTCTATCATCCTGGGAGGCAGAAAGAGCAGCCCCCACCAAGGCCCCTTCAAGTCACAGACCCGAAGTGGAGAGAGAGCTGGGAGGGTCCCCTAAATGAACCCCCTTGTGAAAAGGTGCAGGACCTAAGGCTCAGAGGGAGCAGCAACTAGCCCGTCACACAGCGCCTGGTGGCAGAGCCAGACCCAGAGTCTGGGCCTCTTGGAAGGCAATCCAGAGAACTCCCCACCGTTTAAAGTGCCGAGGGATTCCGGAGGAATCTCCCAGGGAAAAGCCCCCGGCTTGCAAACTCAGAACAGGATATTTTGGTGGCACTGGGTGGTGACAGAGCAGAGCTGTTTGTTTTGGTTTCCACATCAACGCTTGACAACCTTGTCTGCCGGTACTACAGTTTCTGCAACCACATTCCCCACCCACCCACCCAGTGAGGAGCTCAGAGCTGATTGGGCCGAGGCAAAGCCAAGGCAATCGTGAGCAGGGCCGGCGCCAGGGGACCCGAGGCCAGGGGCTCTGGTTCAGGTGGGTGTTTCCACTGATGGCACGTGTGCTGATGGATGTGAGGTGGTAAACAGGTGGCTTTCTCCATTTACATGTTATTGACCACACAGGTGAATGGATAAACCCAATGTGATCTACCCACACAGGGGAATATTATTCAGCAACATAAAGGAACGTACTACTGATACATGCTATAACATGGACGGACCTCAAGAACATGACCTAAGGGAAAGAAACCAGGCACAAAGGACTGCACCTTGCATGATTCCATTCACATGAAATGTCCAGAAAAGGCAAATCTAGAGAAACAGAAAGCAGGTCGGTGGGAGCCTGGGCTGGGGCTGGAGATTAACTGCGAATGGGCAAGAAGGATCTAATTGGGGTGATGCAAGTGTTCTAAAACTGGATTGTGGTGATGGTTGCACAACTCTGTGGATTTACTAAAAATCATTGAATTTTATGCTTAATATGGGAGCATTGTAGGACCTGAACATTACACCTCAATAAAGCTGTTAAAAATCTCTTACATAAAAAATAATGCAGGTGGTGGTGCCTGGACCTGGCCACAAGTCATGGAGGTGGAACCCGAAACGTTTCCACATTGAACACTGAGCTCCTCATCCAAGGTGCCCTTTGGGAAGCAAGTGGGGTCCCCGAGCTGTGAGTCCCTCCAGCTGGGTCAGGGGAGCCCTGGAGCCTCTCCTGCACAGGCTCCTTCCCCTGCTCGCAGCGTGGGGCTCCATGCTAGACACCCGGGAGGCCCCGAAGCCTCCGGTGGCCAGCAGCCCCGGCAAACACCTGGGTCTCACACCTCAGACTCTGACTTCTCTTACAGACAGGAAATCAGGAGTGGGCTGGGAGCGCAAACTCAGATTTACATATTGCCAAGGCTGGGGAGACCCTTTGAGATCATCTAACCCAGTGGTTTTTGAAAAGTTGATCACATCCTCGCAAAAGAAAATCCTTCTGAGCGACCTGAATATAGAAACAAGTAAAAGCAGAGTGTTACTTGTGTCCATTTGTAGTGCAGGTTCCAATATATAACAGCTCCCGATTCTGAATTCAATCTCCGAGGTTGCTGGGGCTGTTTTGATCTGTTAATATTTAGAATTGGGATCATGGATGACAGTTCCACATTCCGTCTAATTTTATCTCCAGTTCTGGCTGCAGAGTGTCAAGAAAATCCTGACACACAGATTAGTGGCTACAAATGGCAATAGTTTTTAGCAGTTTGCTTTGTAATCTCAAAATACTCTCCAGACAGAGATGGCAGAAGGGACTTTCACTTGAGTCCGACTACTAACAAGTTAGTGCGGAAGTGAGCTTCAATCAGTTAACATTCAGAACTTAAAAGGGAGTGAGCACATTGTTACGACCATTTTAACATCTTAATATACTTTAGATATTAATTTTTATTTAATATTCAAGGAATCCCTAAGGCATCTCTGAGGAAGCCTGGGGCTTACAGTTAGGGAAACTGAGGCCCAAGTAAGAAAGTACACTTGCTTTGGAAAAATCCAACTTGAGCCCTGAATCAACTTCAGGGAAAAAAAAAAAATGAAGAGGAAGAAGAAGAAGGAAGAGAAGGTGCACACACATCCCAGAGGGCGGGAGGAGAGACACCTCACTCCACCTGTCTCCGCAGCACCCATCTCATTCCAGGCCAGCGCCACAGGCTGACATCACACCCCACACCCCGCGTACAACTTAAACAGAGCATTGCTCAATGCCAACCTACCTCCCTTTAACACTGGGCATGGTTTTCTCATCTCCTTAGTAGCCAACTCCAAGAAGCACACACACAATAAAAAACACACAACACAAGCCTGGGGCATGACAACACACTCAACAGTGGCAGACAGAAGGGCCCATCCCTCCGCATTTCACCATCAAGACCAAGTGCCTGTTTGCCTACCCCACCCACCCCCACGAAGCTGCCCACAAGGAGTCGAGAGGTGGCCATGGCCTCCCCACAGCGAGGCACCAGGCCATTCTCAAGCTCTCACGAGAGACAACCAGCCCAGCAGAGTAGCTAGTGTACAGTGGGGTTAAGACTTACCCCCAGAAAGCCAGGCCCCGCATGAGAGAGCCCTGAGACTCCAGGCACCTCTGTCCTGCGAGCTTGACAGAGAGTCTACCATCTTTAATGACATCAACTTGATTATTTTTTTACCTTCCAAAAAGCATCACCACCCTACTCCCCCGCTCACGCAGCTGTGAGTGAAGTTCATGGTTCCATTTCTCTGATGAGCAAGCAGGCTTCCAGGTGGTTCAATAATCTCAGGTGATGGAGCTGATATTTGAAGTCTTCCCAGTAGAGGAAAAGGAGGGAGACCCATGCCCAGCTCCCTGGGCAGACCTCTGTGCTCATGTGACTCAAGGACTCAAGGAGTGGAAGGAAACATCCTCTCAGCACATCCTCTAAATCCAGGAGTTTAGAGCCAAGTTCTCAATTCAGACTTGCCCAGGCTGGGACACCCCCACCCAGGCCTGAGGTGCTACAGACAGACCCCTCTCCCCTCCTCTGAAAGTGGAGCCCACAGTTCTATCAGCCAGGCTGTAGGCAGGAAACAATGCTAGTTTCCCAGCTGGGGCATCTGGGCTGGGTAGAAACGTGCTGGCCAGTCCTGTAGGTAGTCTGCCTGGCACCCTACTCAGAGATGGTGGTCTTGGTCCATTCAATGTCCAGTCTTCCAGTCCAACGTTACCTCCCTCTGTGGGCCTTCAGGGCTGAGTTTGTTGAGGCCCAGTAAACCATGACAATAGGATGGCAGGGGAGAGGAGTAAAGGGAGGTGTTTTTAAAAGCTTGTGGCCCATCTGATGTAGGTCTGGTTACCCAGCCCAGCCAGCTGGATCCCACAGAGCTGGAGCAAGAAGGCAGACCCTAGCCCCAGTGGGTAGACAGAGGTGCAACCATTTGCAAATACACGATCTCATTTAATTCAAGGAACAAAAGGTCAGTGGGTTACTTCAGAGTTTTTTCTTTTCACCCGTGGAAGGTGGGCAGCCCCTCTCCATATTCTTGGGCAAGTACCTAGGCTGGGGGACAGACTGGACAGGAGTACTTAAAATCACTAGTTCAAGTCCTGGGGTCACCACTTACTAGACAAGTCTACTTAGGCAAGTCACTTGCTCTCCATGCCTGAGTTTCCTCATCTATAAAATGGTGATAAGAATACTCTACACTCCGTGTTGCTATGAGAATTAAATGAGATTACTTAAAACACCGAAGGCTATTTTGACACCTACAGAACCATGTGCCTGGTCCAACAAAGGTTTCCAGGTGCCCCCTGCTGTGGTCAGCGCCGCCCCCCATTCCTGGAACTAGATAACGGAGTTTTCCAAGCGCACGTAGGGGCCTCGGAGCCCACCTGCTAGGACCAGCTGGCTGCCCCGGCCCCTCCCGAACGCACACATTCCGCGGCCACAGGGGAGCAGCGAGGCCGCACTCACCTCCGCTTGTACTCGTCGCGCTCGCGCTTCACCTTGGCCAGCACGTTGTAGAGCGCACGGATCTCGGGCGTGATGGTGTCGATCTGCACACCCACGCCGTCGGGGTGCACCCACGACACGCCGGGGCCCTGCACCGTCTCCACGCCGCCGCCGCCCGTGCGCCGCACCTGCGTGTAGCTCCAGATGGTCCCAGGCAAGCGGCCATAGAGCTGCGGGTGAGAGCCGCCGCCGGGGGGCAGACCGCCCAGGGCCACGGCGTTGGCGTTGGTGCCGGCCGCCACGCCGCTGCCGTGCCCGCTGCCGGGCGCGGGTGGCCGTAGCAGATCCGGCCCGGTCTGCACGGCCTGCTCGCGGGTGAATGTCTTGTAGCGCAGCCGCCGCTCGCGTTCGCTCTGCTGCTGCTCCAGCTGCTTTTCCAGCAGCCGGTTGCGCCTCTCCAGCTCGTGCACCTTGGCCAGGAAGCAGCGGAAGCGCACGTTGAGCCCCTTCAAGAGGTGGATGTTAGAGCCCAGGTCATCCCGCAGCGCCGCCGTCACCGGCGATGGCCCTGGCCCGGCCCCGCCGCCGCCCCCGCCAGGGCAACTCCCGCCGCCGCCGCCCGGCGGACAGCCGAAGGCCAAAGCCATCTCCCCGAACAGCAACGAGTTCACCATGCGCCGGCTGCGCAGCTCAGGGCCCCGGGCCCGCGGGTCCAGAGGAGGCTCCAGCTCCGGGCAAGGCTCCCGGCGCGGCCGGGCCAGATTGGGCGCGGGCTCCAGCGCGGCCGGCCGGGCGGGCAGTTCCAGATGAGCTCCAGATGCGGCCTCCGCAGCGACAGAGAGCCGGGACGCCCCCGGATGTGGGCGCGGAGGCAAGGAACAGAACTCAGGCTGCGACGGAGGCCGCGGCGGCTGCGCGATGTAGCGAGGGTTGCGGATACCGGCGCGGGAGCTGTCACAGACGAAGTGGAGTCGCCGCGGCGGCAGCGCGCAGAGGACTCTTAGCCGGCACTGCCCCTCTCTCTGCGGCGGGCCCCGCCCACTGCAGACACAGGCCCCGCCCCTCCATTGCCCCGCCCACCCGCCTCCTGCGGCGCTTCTCCTGTCCGAGGCGGGGCCTCAAGACCCGCAACGCTGGACCACGCCCACCCGCTAGGCCCCGCCCACTCCCGGGCTCCGCCCCTACCTCAGCGCCAATGACCGGCTGTCTGCAGCTCTGGCTCCGCCCAGGTGCCCTGGACCACGCCTCTCCGGCCGGGTCCTGCTGCCACGCGCGGCTCGAATTCTTTGCGAGGAGACACGGACCGCCGAGCTGCATCAGGCTTGCGGTTAGCTGGAGCCGCCGCAGAGCTAGCCCGGCCTCTTAAAGGGACAAGCAGCTTCGGCAGTGCTCGTTTCCCGCTTTAGGTAGCCCTCTCCCCCACGTCCTCTGCCAAGGAGACTCCGCTTCTCTCCCACCCCAATTCCCAGGACCCAAATTCTCACGGGGTACGGAAAACCTCGGCCTGGAAGGGCTGGGGAACCATAGCATCCGAAGGTGCATCTGCACCCCACCTCCACTTCAGCCTGGGCAGCCTAGATCGACCTTCCCAGGATAAGGCCTCTCTGTGCCTGCACGTTCCCCACGCGGTGGACCCAGGCAGGCTCCTCCACCCCTTGCCCCCAGGTTCCTCCTGGGCACTGCAGAACCCTCTAGTCCCCATAGAGGGCCACGCTGATTAAGGGGATACGGAGGAGGGGGGAAGGTAGTCCCAGTGAAGACCATTCGGGAATATGACACCCTCTTGCTCAGCCTGGGCTGCGGTTGCTCCGCCCCGATCGACCACCTCCACACCACCGTACACTCACACGCTGACATGTAGCTGACCCCAGAGGAGGAGGTCCATTTCATTGAGCCACTTAGGGGGCAACGTGGCGGAGGAACCCATCCGGAGGGCGGAGCCAACCCCGAGGATGCGTTCATTCATTCTTTCATTCATTCAAATCTGTTTTCAGATCTACCACCCTAAAGACCAAGCTCTCCAATCTGGTGTTCGCTAGAATCAATTTGCAAACATCTATCATTTTTTAATGGTAATAATAGCTCTCATTATTGAGTGTTTAGTATATGTCAGGAGCCATACTTAGTTATTGCCCCCATTTTACCGAAGTCAGAGACTAGAGAAGCAGCAGCAAGCAGTCCCAAAGCGAATACTCTGTCCTTCCCACTCCACTGGCCTCTTGTCCATTTCCCCATCTGATCCTCACCACAAACCTCGGAGAGGAGGTGACTCCCACCTTTGAATGCCTGTGGGTTGCGCTGCGTGCACTTAGCAAGATATGTGGCATGTTCCAGATTCTTCTGGACACATTTTTTTAAATTGAAATTTAATATTTGTCTTGTTATTAAATTTTGTGTTTGTTTTGTCTCATTGTATATAAGCTTGAGGGCAGGTACCCTGTTTTACAGGGACAATGGCTTGGTGTTCTCAGCAACAAAAGAGACACAAAGGTGACACAAAGGCTTGCTCTAGGGTGAGGTCGAGGCTGTGATGTTTGCTGTTTTGGATTCACTCCTAAGAACAAACCCTCCACATGTTTCCTTCCCTCCCCTCTAGCTTCTTGCTTCCTGCCCAAATAGGCTCACCTATACAGCACAGCCTGAAACTGCCCTGCCGGGAAACCCTTCTGTTTATCCCAGCCCAGTGTGGGCACTGCTCGCTACCTTTTGTTCTCTCATCTCCGGGTGCTTTTCTTGTTTACTTAACCTGAAGAGTCAAAACTCCTTTGCCTTAAAGCAGGAGTCCAAAGACATCCCCGAGGGAGCGGAGATAGAATTCTGAAGGGTTCGTGACTTTGGGATGGACAAGAGTTTGTATCTCCACTTTTCACCAATCTTTAAATGATACTTAGCATTTCCTTTGGTCATGAATGCAGCCAACAGGTAAAAGTCCCTGGATTTTGCCACTAATAAAAATCACAGATATTTTCACATCACACTTGAGTTACTGTAGATATCTCAAAATATAGTTTAAGCTACCACAACTTGGCAATTAAGGTCATATCAGGCTCATCACTAAATCTTACTTAATGGATTAATAAAGAAGCACATGTTATTATATCCCAAAAGTTTTTAAATACTTTATAATTGTATGTTAGCAAAGGACACAAGACATTGGCGGGGGGGGGGGGGGGTGAGGGCATGTGCCGGCGGGGGGGGGGGGGGGGGCGGGTAGGGGAGGCCGGGGGAAGGTCAATGGGGAAAAAAAGGAGACATATGTACTACTATTTGTAATACTTTAAATAATAAAATAAAATTTTAAAAAATCTATAATTTAACTTCAACTAGAAGAGTCTTTAAAATGAGCTGAGGTACAAAAATATTCACGAATCTCTTCTTTCTGATGTGACCTAACATTCAATGAATGTCTCATAATGTGACAGGTATTTTCTATGCATTTTTCCCATATTATTTCATAATAGCCTTGTGAGATGGATGTCATTGTTTCCAGTTCAAGTTTGGAAAAAAAAATAAGAGGTTAAGTCAATTGCCCAAGATCACATTGGAAATAAGAAGTGAGTGTGAGATATTTATTTTGTTTGACTCTAAAATGCATCACATTTTCCCCCACGTAAGACAACCCACCAAATTGGTATCAAAACAGAAAACAAAATAAATAAAAATAAAAAAAGTTATCCTGAGAAGGTGTCCAGAGTCTACACAGGATGCCCAAGGGGCCTGCAGGACAGAGGGGTTAAGAAGCCATACCTGGGGAGTGGTTCCCTGCAGCCTTTTCTACGAAGAATCTGTTCTGCCAACAGAAGTGTCCTGGGGTTGGGGTGTGAAACCCTGGGGTGGGGGGTGGAGGGGGAACAGTGAATACCCAGCCCTGTCCTGGGCACTGAAGAGACTCAGAAATTCCATAATCATTTATTGAGCACAGGCCCTGCCCCAATGCTGGGGAATCAATTGTGAGCAAGGCAAGAACTTAAGGAGCTCCGGGGCAGCTAATGGAGACAGGCAGCCCAAAGGACCATCCTGAGATATGGGAGGGGGTTCAGGGAGGGACACCGACCTGGAAGAGATGGCTGAGCAGAAGCAGGAGATCTGAAGGAAATGGAGGACGTCGAACCCAGGCTAGAAGGGACTTCCACCTGAATTGTAGGAACATGATATGTACAAACCAAATGGCTGGAAAACTGTTCTGAGGCCTCACAGGTGCAAAAGTGAGAGGCTGTGATTCTTGATCTTTGTGGGTAACATGAGCGGGGAGGTTAACCTTATGCCCTCCCGCTACGGTGACCAACTGTCTCCATCTTCCCAAGACCCAGGGGTTTCCCTTGACAT
The DNA here is from genome assembly GCF_951640355.1 of Cnephaeus nilssonii. NCBI lineage: Eukaryota > Metazoa > Chordata > Mammalia > Chiroptera > Vespertilionidae > Cnephaeus > Cnephaeus nilssonii. The sequence continues at coordinate 92,650,907 of NC_137078.1, read as the reverse complement.
TGGACCTTTATTGCTCAAACCCAGAAAGTCCCGGGCAAACCAGGACCAGCTGGTCATCCTACTCCCACCACATAGCTCTGGGGACCTCTGAGGCTAAAAGTCCTGGTCATTAATGTCAGCCCAGACAGAGTCAGAGTGCCGCAAACCCAATGTTCCCATTATAGAGACAGGAGAATTGAGGCCAGAGAGGGCTAGGGATTAGCCCCAGGTTGCCCAAATAATTAGTGGCAAAACTGGGTCTACAATTCTGGTTCCATTCCCTATCCAATGCTCAGGACAGTAAAGTCAGTGGTCCCTTCCCCTCAGCCCTGGACACCTTCATGTCCCCCATCCGTCATCCAAAGAGACGATAGATAGGTAGCTCCTCACAAGGGCTGGGGGTATCCAGCAGACAGGAGGGATGCCAGCCTCCACTCCCTTAGGGGGGCAGCTCCCCTTGGCCCTCAAAACCACAGCGGTGTATCAGACACTCTTCTTGGAAGCAAGAAGAGAGACTATTTTCAGAGATGGGCTTTTGAGACAAAGTTGGCCCAAGGTTTGTATCTCTGTCCCAGCTGTGTGACGGGGCAAGTTACTTCTCATCTCTGAGCCTCCATTTCCTCATCAGTGAAATGGGCATAACTTCACCCACAAGGCCCTTCTTATACCCTCTGTCTCTGTCATGGCCACCTTGCCAGCCTCATCAAATTGCTGGGTACGGAGCAGGCTCTCAATAAACAGTAACTGAGTGAATGAAGGAAGGAAGGATGAATGGATGAATGGATGAATGAATGAATGAATGAATGAGTGGTCAAACAACTTTCATTCTTCCCACCTTACTCTCTCACCGTTTCACCTGGTAACTACCCTCCTCCTTCAGGTCTCAGCATCATGCACAAAACCTTCTCTGCCCTCCCAGCACCCACCAGGTCTGGATTGGGATGCATCCCCTGGACTATGCCAGCACCATGCCTACACACAGCATGACAGACCAGGTATGTTCTCTTGTCATCACTGGCGTTTTCACCTGCATCTCCACCGCACCCCAACCTCAACCCCCAATGCTCACTACACCATGACCTCCATCAGGCAGGGACCTTGAACCAGAACCAAGTCTAGTTCATCGCTGTACTCCTGTGTCCTGGCATGGTGCCTGGCACATAATAGCTTCTCGACAAAGATGAGTTCAGGTAAACAAATGAATGAGCTGTTAGGGTGGGAAATAATCCTGTAAAGTGCATACTAGGTGCTCAATAAGTGTTAGACTTTCATATTTTAATTACACTTCTTTGTCTCACAACTTTTTGAGGAATATTTTACATATCATACAATTCACCCATTTCCATGGTTGTTAGTAAGTTTACCAAGTTATGCAACTATCACTATAAATCCGTTTTAGACTATTTCATCTCTCCCAATAAGATCTCTCGTGCCCATTTACCGTTACTCCCTGTTTCCACCCCTGCCCCAGGCAACCACTCATCTACTGCCTTTTCTGGACATTTCATATAAACGGGATCATACAACATGTGCTCTCTTGTGTCTTGATTCTTTCACTGAGCATAATGTTTTTGAGGCTCACCCATGTCATAGCATCAGTAGGTCATTCCTTTTGATTGACAATCTCTTTTTAAACTTTGATAGTTTGAATTCTTCATTACCTGATTTACTTTTCTACACTCCAGTTCCCGACCTGGAAGTAAGACTAACAAGAATATCCACTTCATCGCGTGGTTGTAAGGGTTAAATGAGTTAATACATGTAAAATCAGCATGTAGTAAACGCTCAATAAATAGCAGCTATTCACACCATTTTTTTAAACCTATTTGCTTATGCAAATATGGACAGTCCATAAATATATAAAGAGGCAGGGGGAAAAAAACCATCTCCAATGGTCCCACACCCAGGGGTCCTCTCTGGCATCTAAGTTTAGTCGGGGAGAATGAACTGCTCTCTCCACTGTGTCCCCCATCCTCACCCGCGGGCTGCAGTTTCTAGAACATTCTCACCAGGTTTCTTCATGGAGAAAGGAAAGAGAGCAGTAAAACATGACGGCACAGAGGAAAGGGAGCGGCTGCAAAGCCCACATGATGCTACAGGTGAAAATTAATCCTTTAAGCCAAGCAGCAGCCTCGTGAGGTGTCCCATCTCTCCTCCCTCAAAACAATAACGATGACAGCACCAGCCAAAAACAACACCAAAGCTGGCCAAAAGGGCAACTCTGGCTCGCCTCGGCGGCGGTGGCACGTTGCTGGGCCTCATCCCTCCTGGGCACCTCCGGGCTTACAAGCGACTTAAGCTGCCTGCTGGCTCGACAATTATGCTGGGCGGGTTTGCCTTCCTCGAAAAGGGCGTAGGTTTCACCGGCATCAGGGCGCCAAAGTGTCCCACTGGCTACCCGACAGCGTTGCTCTTGGTCAACAACAGCCTTGGGGGAGCCCCGGTTGCTTCCAGAACCTTCTCCAGGCTCCTGTGGACCTGTCTTGGGAAGGCCCGTTGGGCAGCACTGTATAATCTGGCTACATGGCCGTGTGGGTACGAGGAGGGGATCCAGAGCCAGGCTCCATTCATTACCTGTGTGGCTGTGGGCAGGTGCCTTAACTGTCCCATGCCTCAGTTTCCCCCTCTGTAAAATGGAAGGTAGTATTTACTGTGAGGATTAAACTAGCCCATGTGTGTAAAAAGCTGAGAGCAGAGCCTGGCATGTATTCGGAGCTGGCTATCATGAGCCAACATTCCCCGAACCTCTAGGATGTGCCAGGCGCCGTTCTAGGTGGTGGTTTGAGCTCCACGTGACAGGGAATCAAGGCCAGGAATTTCAGAGGCCTAACCAGGGCCATGCTGGGTTACCCTAGGGGGAGCCACAAGTTTGGGGGGCTTGCTTTCAGGCCTTATTCCCCAATTCCTGTACGACAAGCATCTGTTGAACATCTCTTTTACCCAGACTCTGTCCCTAAAACTCCACCTGATAAAGGCCCTTCTACAGATGGGGAAAGGGAGGCTCAGCGGGTAAGTGACCTATCCATTTGGAGCTCCGAACCCAACTCTGAACTCCAAGTCCTGTCCCTCCCGCGCTGACTGCAGCTCCTCCTCAACAACTCAGAGGGGGACATTCAGACACAGACCTGAGGAGTGAGCTGTTGGCGTCATTTCTGCCCACCCCTTCCCCAGCAGAAACCCTCAATGAGCGGAAAGAGGCATAGAGAGGCGAGGGGCAAGAGCATCATCAAGGGAGCCCGGCGCCATGAGAAGCAGCGCCATGCACTCCTGCCTCAGGGCCTTTGCACATGCTGGTTCCCCCTCCAGGAGCACTGCTCCCCTTCTCGCTGGCCCGTTTGTACTTACCCTTCAGATCTTAGCTTTGGTCCATGTCTCCTTTTTCATGTGTTGTCTTGTTTTGACTTTGTAATGAGTTACGTTCAGTAAAGTGTATCAGTACTACATGTACGGCTCAACCAATTTCCACATATGCACACCCCGGTGTACTCACCCCCCGGCACTGCCCACACGCTGGAAGGCTCCCCGTGATCCCTTCACTGGCGCCGCCCACAGGCAAGCAGGTTCTGGCGCTTCTCACCACGGGTTCCTGGCCAGCCTCCTGTCGGTGGGCTCATACGGGGTGCTTTTGGCTGCCTTTGCTCAGTCTGACCTGGAGGAGAGCCGCCGTGCAGCTGTGTGTGCAGCATTTGGCTCTTCTGCTTTGCTGTGTGGTATCACACGGTAGGAAGTTATCACAGTTTATTTATTCAATCTCCTGCGGATGGACGCAGGAGCCGTCTCTGGTCTGGGGCTTAAGACTCGATGAACCTTTTCCTGTATATCTTCTGGTGACGATAAGCGCTTGCTGCTCTCGAGCACAAATCCAGGGACAGAGCCACCATGTCCTAGGGGATGTGCATGTTTAGAGTTAGGAGATACGGCCAGTTTCCGAGTCGGCCATCACATTTGCACCCCCTTCAGCAGTGTCTGGAGTTCTGATTGTCCATGTCCTTGCTAATACTGGGTACAGTTAGTACTTTCTATTTTAAGCTTTCGGGGGGGGGGGAGTGAAGGGTAGCACTTGCCCCTAGAAGCCACTCTGCAACCCCCAGACCAGAGTAGGGGCCTCCCGGTCTTGCCCACTATGGATTCGTTTCTCTGCAGCATTTCTACCAACTCACTGTCTCCCTCCTCTCGTGGGGGCGGGGCTCCCGAAGGGAGGGAAGGACGCTCTCTTTGACCCACAGCGCCCTTGGCAAGGAGAAGCCAGACCCTGCCCCCTGCTCGCAGGCCACTCTGCCTCTTCCAGTGCCGCCGGAAGTCCAGCCCCGAGGAGGCGGCCTCTCTCTTTGATGGGCCGTACGATGCTCCTTCCTGGGTGCGTGAGCCTCAGTTTCCCCATGCACAGAATAAGAATGCTACCTCTGCCCCATAGGGTTGTGGTGAGAGCCAGGTGAGATGCAATACACAAAGTCCTTGGAAGGGTGCCGGGCAGAGGGGCGGGCCGCCCTGAGATCACTCCAGCGCCCGCAGCCCTGTCTCAGAAGAGACGACCTCTCCTGCCTCATCCTTCTCATCATCAGAAAGCTTCATAAAGTGCCCGACCGACCACATGAAGCGACACGTCCCTCTCCGCCCCAAGTGATGGGTCCCTGACCTCAACACCCAGCAAGTACTGGGAGCCTTCCCGCTGCTCCCCGCGCGGCATCTGGCTCCTGCCTGGCCTCCCCAGCTCCAGCAGCGCCAACTGCGCTGGTGACGTGCCAGGCATTGCCCTAAGCGTCTCCCTGCATCGTCTCGTTCCATCCCAACCTCGTCCATTTGAGGGAAGGGGCCATCATTCCCCCTTTTCCAGATGGAGAAACTGAGGTTCGAAGGAGCAGCTGGGTGGCGGAGGGGAGGCTCTTTACCCCGCTCCAGGGCCTGGAGATCATAGGTCTGAAACCTGGAGCCGGGTCCTGCGTGGATGCTGCCGTGTCCTCAGGGCGGGGAGGGCCCGGCCACTGCAGGGGGAGACCAGGAGGTGTGGACGGTTGTCAGGAAGGCCCTGGGGGTTCCAGAAACCACAGGCTAGCAGGGTGGGCGGGGCAGGGGAGTCCTGACCCTCTGGGGTACCCCTTGTCTTCCCCATGGGCTGGCTTTGTGAGCGTGGTGAATCCTCCCTCCCCTCCCCTCCGATGTCTGGTTTGCAAACGGCTTTCTCAGGTGGTAGAGAAAGCCCTCGGAGGAGGGCAGGGCAGGTGCCCGTTCCCTGTGGTCCTGTTTCTGCTGAAACAGATGTCCCAGCAACGAGGACATTGCCTGGGAGGCGACTGCTCAGAAAAGGGTGAGTCCAAGGCCCTGTTCGCAGAGGACCGCTCCTCCCAGCACCGTGAAAGGCAGGAATGCACTGAGCTCATCCCAGGCCCGACGACAGGGACGTCTCCCTAATTGTCCTGAACGCAACTTAAGACGACACGTCACAGAAGCCACTGTGTCAGCCCCGGCGACTTCCCGGACGGCTGTTTCGTAACGATAGGGCCTCGCCAGCGAGAAGTTTCCTTGGTCCACAGCCGCCCTGTGCCTTCCGGCCCAACTCAAAACCGACAATAGGAGTCCCCGAGGTGCCCAGCAACAGGGCATTGACCAAATCAGTCATGGCGCATCCATGAGCTGTGACACTCAATCCAGAGGCTAACACACGCCCATGTTTACTGGCACAGGGAGACGCCCACCAGTTACCATGGACGCGAAAAGCATGTGCATTAACGTCCATTTAAAAAGTGCCCGTCTTATGTCTGTAGGGTCGTCTGTGTACACAAGTGGAGAAATATCTGTAAGGACATCCGTGAGGTCAGCAGGTGGTTTTTCCTTTTGTTAAATGCCTTTATGTGTTTTATGAATAATTATGATTGTTACAGAGCTCTGTGCCAGGTACCAAGGTGAGCCCTTTACCAGCAACATCTCATTTAATCCTCGCATCAAGACAAGGTCAGTAAATTCTTTTCTCATTTTACAATGAGGACTTATTACTTTTATAAGGAGAAAAATGGGAAAGCTTTTTCACTTTGGAAATAAAAAACAAACAAACACCCACATCATTTATCGCATTTGGCTGCATACAAGACACTGGACCAAGTGGGAGATCTGAGACACATAGGATGCAGTCCTTGACTTCAAGAAGGTCCCAGCCCCAGGCACCTAACGAACTAGAATCTAGTTTGCATCTGGTAGGTGGACCGAGGGAAGCACTCCGCAGTGTTATGAGAAGACAGAACAACAGACTGGCCTTGGGAACCACAAAACGAGTATGTATTGAGCACCAACTACATGCCTCTGCTCTGAGCGCCTTATCTCATTCCGGGCTCACAGCAGCTCTTGGGGTGGACATGACTTCCATCACTGTACCCTAAGGAAATCCAGGCTCACCAAGGCCCCCAAATTGTCCCAGGGCCACGAAGCTAGGACTAGCGAAGACAGAATTCGAACTTCCATCTCCAAAGCCAATGAATGCTCTCTCCCCCACTCCCAGAATTCCCACCAGCCCCAGGCTAGTGGTCGGGACAAAGCAGCCTTTAGTTCCAACTTGCCTGGTAGGTAACATTTCAATAGCTGGGGAGGCACACAAAGGCAGTTTCCTGTGCAGACCTCAATTTCCTCACCTTGGAATTGGAGGTAATAATACCAGCCTCCTAGGGTTGGTGTGAGGACTGACAGGGAAATCCAACACATTTCCGGCAGAGGCAATAGAGATAATCATGTGTGTACAGCACCTTGAAAACACTCCTGGCCCATGGTGAGCGCTTCGCTAAACAGAAGCTGTCGTGGGCTCTGGAGTCAGGCTGCCTGGGTTTGTGTCTCTTCTCCGCCACTTGCTGTGTGACACTGGGCAAGCTACTTAACTTCTCTGTGCCTCACGTTCTTCACCTGTAAAATGGGAGTTATAGAAAAAGTCCCAACCTTCTACTTTTGTAGAAGACAAATAAGGGAATACCTTAAAGGAGTCAGAGCAAGGCCAGCACATAGTAGGCATTGAATAAATGGTCATTATTATCACTAATCTTACGTTGTACTGCAAAGACTTCTCAAGTTCTCAGAGCCTACTCCTTGCTGTTGGGGTTTTTAAAGAGCCCGTTTAAGTGAAAACATCCCTGGGAAGGGTAGGAACAGCACCAGTTTCCATCTGCCAATGTCTTGGCTGGCGAGACGATGATGGTGTCACAGGTAGGGAGAAGGGGTGGAGACTCAGGGGTCAGAGGGGCTTGGATGGAAGGGGAAGGACCTCCCAAGACAGCATGAATTAGGAAAATCACCACATACAGAACTCTAAGATTTAGCACCTTTCCCAGCCCAATCCTAGCAGCATGAAACCAGGCAGAAAAGAGCAATTATAGCTAACTTGTGGGATAGTGGCTGTGGGATAGGCACTGTGCTCAGGTTTATTTGTACAGGCAATCCTTTAATTCTCACAGCAATGCCATGACCGTGGGCTCACATCCCCATTTCACAGATGAGGAAACTGAGTACAGGTGGCCCCCAGGACTTACGATTGATGTCTGAAGGGGGGCCGTCTTGTGGGACTGAGCGTGTAACTTGTGGCGCCTGTTCCAATGGCAGGCAGTTCCTGTGGGAACTGAATGGAACGGCTGGGGACTTAGTTGGTGTTGGAGAATTGCAGAATTGGTGTGGAAACCCCCATACAGTGTTCTCAGAAATGGTGCCAGAAAAAAGAAATCACGTGGTCAACCTAAGAATTTAAAAAAGAAAAACACAAGGTCAAGTGATGGGAGAGGCACAAGGGGGCCCTGGGGGCCGGCCCTGCTGTGCTCTCACCCGGCAGGGTTGGGGGTCACCAGCTGTTCACTATGCGACGGTTCACCAAGCTATTTAGTTACCAACTGTGCATGTTTCTGTCTCTGTGTTATCACCTCACTAGAGGCCCAGTGCACAAACTCGTGCACGGGTGGGGTCCCTCAGGCTGGCCGGCCAGGGACGAGGGACTGTGGGAGGTTGGCCCCAGCAGCAAGTTAGCCAATGGCTAATCCGCGAGGAATTGGGCTCCCTCCTCCCTCCTGTCTGGGTTCAGGGTGCGGGTGAACCAGATTCGGCGCTGTCAGGGCCCCAGCCTCAAGGTCTGGGTCAGTGCGCGTCATAGCTACCGGCCGGTCGTCCAAACATTCCGGTTGTTCGGTCCTAACGGTCACGTAGGCTTTTATATATATTTATTACCTCATTATATGTAATAAATCCCCAAAGTTGTGTTTTCTAACATTTTAACTACACCGTTTAGGTAAAACACATCGACGGACCAGATGTGGCCCCAGGCAGCAAACACCTGCGTTAGGTGTTCGCTCCCAGATGGAGAACACCTGGCCACTGAGACACCAGGAGTTGAGACCCACCCCAGGTAAGAGTGGGCAGGCCTGGAACAGAACCTAAGGGCTCAGCTGGCCCAGCCCCCTGCCTCCTGGACATAAAGTATTATTATCCCCATTTCTCAGATGAGGCCATCGAGGCCCGGGAACCTCCAAGATGGGCCCCACATCAGAAGGCACCATCTCTATTGTGTCACCTTCATGGGCTTCCTGAAGGTGTCCCCTTCTCACCCCCACTTCGTCCCTCGCAAGCTTCTGCGTGGATGGGGCAGGTGGGGGGTCCTGAGCTGTTTCAGTTGGCTTCTCCAGCAGGCCTATGTCCTTGCCCAGCAGGCTTCAGGTCCTTGACTCACCCGGGTTGCAATTTCAGTGGTTATGTTTAGGGATGCTTTTACAAGATGCTTCAAGGCCTTTGGGCACTCACCCCGACTTCCCCACCCCGACTTCGCCACCATTCCCGTGATTAGTAGCTAATTAACACTAATTTCCTGCGCTGGCCATCCACTTGTCATTAGGTGATTTCAAAACAGTTAGCAGAGGTGGACTCCCGCCCCTACGCTTGTCAGAGAGTATTTTTCTCCCCTGATAGTACGTGACCGCGATTGGAACCTAGGACACCGGGCTGTGGCCGGAGCCTCCAGTAACAGCCAGAGCCTTTGCAGATCACATCCGTGCTGCCTTTCACGGTGGCATCGGGCCGAGCAGGACGCAGCACCGAGTAACGCTGATTCTCGAATGAGGTTCCCACTTGTTCCTTCCTTTTCCATTTTTTTTTCTTTAAATGTGACCGGGAGAACGTCTCAGTCTTGTTCTCATTTGTCCCCAACACCTCCCCATCGCCCTTTAATAGAGAGAACAGGCCCCGGCCCGGGCTCAGACCCCGGGAGAATTCAATGACACCAGTTCGCTTTTTCAATGCTGTTCTTATGGTCACCTATTTATGTTAAGTGGTGGTGAGGTGACGTAAAGTTTCCTTCTGAAATGGATTTATTTACGTCCCTAAAAGGCAAACTCAGGAAAGGCCCCGGGAGGGTGGGAAGTGTGTCTTACACAAACTCCAAACGAGTTAGCAGGACAGGACAGGCCCTCCGTGCCTGGAGCCTGGTCTGTAACCGCTCCCTGCTTGTGCTTGTCACTCCCCAAACCCATCACGCTGGCTCCTGCCTCGCTACCTGTGCACAGGCTGTTCTGACGGAAACACCTTCCCTGCCCTTCTGCACCGAACTCCTCTTCATCCTTCAAAGCCTCAATCGGACATTAGTATGAAGACCTCCATGTACCCAATTCTCACCCCCAACAGAGCAGATCCCTCCCTCCCCTGGGCTGCCTCCAGGCCCCCCACTCACACCTGGGGAGGCTGCACAGCGGAAGGCTTAGCCAGCTGGCTCTGGAGCCAGACAGCCTGGGTTCAAGCTGACCCTCTCAGTTCCAACTCGGTCATGGGACAAGTGACTGAGCCTTGCTCTGTATCCGTTGCTTTGCCTGTACAATGGGGGTAGTGACCGCTCGGGAAGCCTGTGGTCAGATTAGATGAGGGAATGTCTGGGACGCCCCTTCATACAGTAAGTGCTCAGCAAAGAGTCTCCGTGAGGGTAACTGCATGCGATTGTAACTGTCAGTATCCAGGCTGGCCCATTCCCCAAGTCATCCGGGTACGACTCCCAGTGCCTAATGCAGCAGCAGCAGGCCTGGGTTCGGTGCTCAATCAAAGTGAGTTCCCGCCTTCTCCTCCTCACCCTCACCCTCACCCTCACCCTCACCCTCACCCCTGCTCCCAGTTGAACAAAGCAGACTGGCCAGGGGTGCACTCAGCCTGCCCAAGAGCAGGTCTGCTCTCTCACAGAGGTCCCTGACCTAAAACCAGGCCCCAGGCGCCAGGGCCATGCCTGGAGCTGCCCCACAGTGGCCCTTCCAGCCCCTTGCAAATTAGAGGAGAAGCATCCGGAAGCATGGTTTATGGGCCAGGGAACAGACTCAGAGGCTTGCCTTGTTCAGAGGCAGTGGGACCTCAAAGGAGGCCACACCAGCATCCTTGTTCCTCACAGCCCCCAGGCTCTCGCCACCATAAATCTGTAAAAACAGCAACCCGACCAAAGACACGCCTGAATGGTGTCCTTACAGCTGGGCTTGGGGCCAAGACAGCAGCATGCAGAGCAAACCAAAACCTCCCCGGGAAAACCAGTCCCCCGTAAGTCTAAATGGAAAGGAGGAGGGTCAGGTGCTGAACGGGGCTCTGTGAAAGGCAGACACCACAACTTAATAGCTGTGTGACCTTAGGCAAGTCACCTCACCTCTCTGAGCCTCAAGTTTTCAACTCAGTCAAATGAGGCCCAGAGCTGCTGTGAGGATGAAATGACACCTGGGAAGTGCTTTGAACACAGTGCCAGGCACAAAATGAACCTTCAATTCGCCCAGCTCTTTCCAGCACCTGCGGAACTTGGATCCCGCTCTTTCCCCTTCTCTGGGCCTCAGCTCCCTCCAGAGCGAGTCCTCCCTCCTCATACGCACCTCCTCAGAGCAGAGCAGAGAGCCCAGGCTTGTACAGCACCTGGGAGCCAGCTATGGTCACGAGACTTGATTAGCCCCATTAGGACCATAATCACTACCTTAGACAGGGTGCCCCTAAATCCAACCTCATACAAGGATTCATGGACCTGGACATGTAGTTTATTGTAAGAAACACCAGTGTGTGTGTGTGTGGGGGGGGGGGGGGGGGCGGAGGGAATGAGATGGAGGAAGGAAGGCATCCAGCTACCACTGTGATGCATGTCTTGGGGTGGGGGCGGGGCTGTGAGTCCCCCAGCACTTCACACCTCCTGGGGGTGCCCGCATGAAAAAATTGCAGGAGCTGGAAGTGGGGCGAGAGGTAGGGACACCCACTGCCTCTGCTATGAGCACCTACTAGTACGTTCTTCTAGGCACTCAGGTACCACACACACAATTTCTCACTCAGCCCCCTCCCCCTGCCCCGCACCTTGCAAGATGGACACCATTATCTCCCTCCCCCTCTTAAACAGCTGTATTGAGGTCTAATTTACATTCCACAAAATTTGCCGTTTTAAGTATACAATTCAATGTATTTTATGATATTCACAAAGTTGGCCCACATCATCACAAGCTAATGTTAGAACTTTGTCCATTTACAGTCATGCCCCAAACCGCCCCCCCCGCCCCCCACCAACAAACTGCCCCCACCAGCCCTAGCCTCTCAGTAACCTATTTTCTGTCCCTATAGAGCTGTCTATTCTGAACATTTCATATCAATGAAATCATGCAATGTGTGCTCATTTGGGTCTGGCTTCTTTCATTTATCATCATGCTTTTGAGATCCATCCATTTGTAGATTTTCAATATTTCAATCTTTTTTATTGTCAAATAGTACTCTATTGAACGGATATACCACATTTTGCTTATCCATTCTCCAGCTGATGGACCTTTGAATCCACTTCCTTTTTTGTTACAATAATAGAAATAATGCTGCTATGAACATCTGTGTACAGGTTTCTGTGTGGATGTGTGTTTTCATTTTTGAGGCGGTACCTAGGGGTGGAGTTGCTGGGTCATATGGTAACTCCGTGTCTTCCATTTTGAGACAATGCTTCTACAAAGCCATTGTACCCTTTGACATTCCCACCAGCAGTGCATGACGGTTTCGAGTCTGGACACTTGTCAACACTTGTTGCTGTCTAGTGGGTGTGAACTGGTATCTCATTGTGGTTTTGATTTGCATTTCCTTAATGACTAAGGACGTTGGGCAGCTTTCCGTGTGCTTGTGGGCCATACGTATTATCTCCTGTAAGCATATCTATGTAAATCCTTCGCCCATTTCTTAATGGTGTTGCCTCTTCCTTGTCATCCGCCTTTACAGATGAGAGGATGGAGGCTCAGAGAGGCAGAGCAGCGTGCCCACAGCACCACAGCTTGTGGGTGCCAGGCAGCCTGACCCCTACGCACTGCCCTTGGCACTATGGTAGGCTGTGCCCAGATCCCCACTTGACTGTATTCCCCAAGGGCACGTTGGAGGTTGTTGGGAGTGGAATATTTGGTTCTTTGGAAATGAGGGGCTGGGGGACCCCTCACATCTCTCCTACTTTAAGTGGTCGATGATTCCCCAGAGAGAAAAGCACTTCGTAGCAGCTTTCTTCCCTCACCCTGATAAGCCGTGTCTCTCCCAGCACAAGGACCAAGTGCACAGAATCGCCCTACCAGGTGCTCAGAGTCTGAAAGCGTGGTATGGACCACAGGGCCCCACCCTGCCAGCTCCTTCTGGTTCCCAGCCTCCCTCAGCCCCCCACTGGGGAGCATGGCCTGCTTTCTCCTGACCTCAGGCCTTGGCCGAGATTCCTGGCTACTGCTCTAGTCTCTTCTCCACAGCCCAGTGACTCCACTAATGGCCCTTCGGGCCACACCCCTGCCGTCCTGACCCAGCTCTCCTCCAGAAGCCATTGGCCAATCCTCTCAGCGGACAGTCCCAGCACCTGCTCACACAGGACTCCAGGGACACAGAAAGGACAGGACACAGACTGTGCCCTCAATGAGGGGGACCAGGCAGAGCCATGAACGACTGAGAGCCAGCGAAGTTGTATGGGAGCTGTAACAGATGAGACAAGGCTGCACAGGGAACTGCGGGGTGACGGGCAGGTGGGAGTGAAGCTTCGTGGGCAGACCCGCCATTGGAGGGTAGGGGCAGGGAAGGGTGTTCCAGGCAGTGGGAACAGCATGAGCCCCGCCAGAGAGATATGAAACCTGTTTGGGGAAATGCAAGTAGCTCTGGCTTTGGGGGTGTAGAGGGCATAATTGAGATCTAGTAGTGCTGGGGTCACGGAGCACCCTGAATGCCATACTAAAGGAGTTTGGAGCAGGGGGCCGGGGGGCGGGGGGTGAATGAAGGTTTTAAGCAGGGGAGGGACACCGTCAAATCTGTGCTTTAGAGAAATACAACCATGCTGATCAGTCTCTCATTAGATTCAGCCCATTAGCCTCCCCTGGGTATTCGGTGCTGCCAGACATCCATTCCATTCTACTCCACTTCCCAGCCTGCTCACTTTCCACTCTCCTGGCTGAGCACTCCCACCTTCTCTCTTTCATAGCTCAGACACCTCCTCCACCCTCTTCCTCAGCCATGACCTTCCTTCCTATTTACTGAGAAGCAGAAACAGCCAGAGAGATGGCCCACACTCCTCTGTCTCCCCGTGCCAACCTCTGGGCTCTGTGAACCTCACTGTGAACTCTCCAGCTCTTACCTGTACACTGGACTCCATCTGCTCTCCCCGACACCTGGACGTGGCCCCATCACCTGTCCGCTGGGTCATCTCATCACCCATAAATACCTTCACCTTCCTTGAAGGTAACTTCTCAACTTTCAGTGTGTGTGTGTGTGTGTGTGTGTGTGTGTGTGTGTGTGTGTGACTTTACACCCCCCTCTAGCTACTGGTCCATTTCTCTGATCATTTTTATGAGAAAATTTTACAAAAGAGCTCTGACCTTTTCTCCAGATTTAAAGCAATCGAATCAATTAAAAAGAGAACCAAACTGAGCCTGAAACCAGAGACTATAAAAATGGCCTTGGAGATTTGACAAAGAAACAAGCCATCAAGGAATGAGAAATATGTGAAGGGAAATGTAAAAATCAATGCCTGGATTAAACAACAGATTATAGAAGGCTGAAAAATAATTGGGAAAATGGAAGATATATTTGAAGAAACTGTCTAGAATGTAGCACAGAGAGACAAAAGTATAAACGAGGAAAAAGAGACTAAAAACATGGGGGACAGAGTGGGAGGGTGTAAGATACATCTCAGTGGAGTTCAATGTCTTGGGCTGAAAAATGGCCCCCAAAGGACATCCATGTCCTAATGCCTGGAACCTGTTAATGTAAGCATATATGGAAAAACACAACAAAAGGTTCTTTACAGATGTGATTAAGTTAGGGGGCATCAGATGGGGAGATGAGCCTTGATTACCCACTGTCCTTAAATGCAATCACATGTATCCTTATAAGAGGGAGACAACACACAGAGAGGTCAATATGAGGTCAGAGCAGAGAGAAATTTTAAGATGCTGCCCTTGAAGATTGGAGTCCTGCTGATGCAAGCCAAGGAGTACTGGCAGCCACCAGAAGCTGGAAGAAACAAGGAACAAATTCTCCCCTAGAGCCTCCAGCGGAAGCAATGCCCTCTCAACATCCTGACTTCAGCCCAATCATACGAATTTAGGACTTTTGGCCTCCAGAACTGTGACAGAGTAAATTTGTTTTAAGCTACCAAGTTTGTGGTAATTTGTTACAGCAGCCACAGGAAACTAACACAATGGGAGAAAGGTAATCATCCAAAAGATAATGGCTGTTTTTCAGAATTGATGAAAGACATGAATCATATTCAAGAAGCACAGTAAATCTCAAGCAAGGTAAACGTTTAAATCTACATCTATATGTAACACAACAAACCTGGAGAAGACTATGGTCGAAGAAAAAATACAGAGAGGGAAACAACAAAAAAGCAAAGATTTTTAGACAGCTGACTTTTCAGAATAACAACCATAGCCAGGAGACAATGGAACAATATTTTCAAAGGGCTAAATAATTGCCCCTTTGTGAAAGCAATTGTCACTAGAATTGTGTACTCAGCAAAAATATTTTTCAAGACCAAAGTCAAAATTTTCAAACAAACCAACATTGAATATGTTGACCACAAATAAACCTTCACCTAAGGTACTTTTAAAAATGTAGCACAGGAAGAATGAAATGATCCCAGATGTAGGTCTAAATATAAGATAGACCCTAGCCAGTTTGGCTCAGTGGATAGAGGGACCCAGGTTTAATTCTGATCAAGGGCACATGCCTAGGTTGAGGGCTTAATCCCCAGTAGGGGGTGTGCAGGAGGCAGCCAAGCAATGATTCTCTCTCATCATTGATGTTTCTATGTCTCTCTCCCTCTCCCTTTCTCCCTGAAATGAAAAAGACCCTTAAAATATAAGATAGAATAATGAGAGAAAAAGAGACAATAGTGCAAGTAAATATAAATATTAACCACTTAAAAATGTAGTATCTGCAGAAATTAATTTATCATTCATTGCAGTTCCAAATAAAATCTCAACAAGGTGTTCATGGCATATGACAATCTCTATTATCCTATATAATAAAAGTCTAATATGCAAATCCACCAAACGATGGAATGACCAGTCGTTATGAGGCGCACTGACCACCAGGAGGCAGACACTCAATGCAGGAGCTGCCCCCAGCCCGCAGGACCCAGGCCAGTCAAGGTGGGTGCCAGCGGGAGCCCCTGGTTGCCCCACCAGTTGCCCTGCAGAGGGAGGTGACTGGCGGCGGTGGCAGGGGGCGGGGCTGGTGAGCGGGTGGCGCCAGGCTGGCCAAGTTGGGTGCCAGCGAGGGCCCCCCCCGCATCACCCCACAGATCAGCCCTGATCGATGGCCAGGCCTAGGGAACCCACCCGTGCACGCATTTCGTGCACTGGGCCTCTAGTTTATAAGAAAGAGCAAAAGGCCAGGGACATTCCTGAAGAATTACAAAGAGCAGGGCGTGGCCTACCAGCTATCAATGCACACAATATAAAGTGATCATTAAAACTTGTTTGAAAGTGTTAGTAATTAGGATACTGTGGTTTGGCTCAGGCATAGACACATGGACCAGTGAATCAGACTAGAGAGGCCAGAAACAAACTCAAGCATAAATGGAAATGTGATCCATTTCCAAGATGTGGTTTTGCAAAATAATACAGAAGATGAACTACTCAACAAATAGAGCGAGGACAGTTGCTTATCCATTTGGGGGAAAAAACCTGAAATATAATCCTTCTTTCTACCAAATTAATTCTAGGTGGACTAAAGACCTAAATGTGCAAGGCAAAACTTTAAGAAGAAAACATAGGAGTCTATTTCTGTGACCTCAGACAAGAGAAGGATTTCTTTAAAAAGGCACAAAAGCTCACGCCATAAATGAAAACCTCAAAAATTATTCTGTGTGAAGAATAAGAACTTCTGTTCACAAGACACACCGCTTATAACGTGACAAGACAAGCCACGGATTAGGAAATGACACTTGAAATGCAAATAACTTACAAAAGAGTAGGAGGAAAACCTATAAAGAGCTCCTAAAGGATCAATAAGGAACACAATAGAAAAAGGACTACAAAACATAGCCGAGCATTGCACAGACAAGGAATCCAGGATTGTAACCAACATGAAAAGACGCCCAACCTCATTAGGAATCAGGGAAACGCAAGCCTAAAACCTCCATCCTATGCCAACTGACACCCACCGGCTTGGCACCACGGTTCACGTCTGACAGCACCAAGTGTTGTCAGGGCTGTGGAACAATGCAAGCTCTATGCGCTGCTGGTGGGAGTGTACATCCATACAACCCATTTGGATGTAAACTTGGCATTGTCTAGCCAAGTTCAGGTGCTACCCAGTGCTCCTATCCCTGCGTGCCTCACCTAGCAACCCTTCCTTCCGTGTGTGCGCCGGGAGAGGGAATAAATACTGATGGCGACAATTCTATGTCCATCCATAGGAAACTGGACTGATGACCTGGGGCTTATTCAGAAAACAGAGTGCGTTATGGCCGCGAAAATGAATGCGTTACAGCTGAACTCAACAACATGGGTGGGTCTCACAGACCGAGGCACACGCACCGTAGGAAAATGCAGGCCATCCAATTCTATTCCTCCCAAGTTCAAAGGCATGCAAAACCGTATTGTTCAGGACTGCACCCATCCGTGAGAAAACTATAAAGAAAAATGGCAAAGGAATGACAAATACCAAACGCAGGGTGGTTATTGCCTCCAGATGGGAGGGAGAGAGCGCGCGGGAGGAGGGACACAGGGCACGCTTCAGGAATGTGTCGTGTCAGCTCTTCTAGGTTGAAGGTGGGTATCTGAATTTATGGTTGTTATTATTAATATCTCACATATAAGACGTGTCTTACGTGGATGAAATGTTCCTCATTTCAAAAACAAAATGCAACTACCACCCATGCTCTGGCGACCCTGGAAAAGGTGCGGGCTCAGAAGGGAGAAACTGGGGCTGCTCCCTCTCGGGGGTCTCACGAGTATTAACTGACATGAAATCACAAACGTTCTAGAGCTTAAGACAATGCCTAGCCCATGGCAAGGTCCATGTAAGTGTTTGTCCCTATTGCGATGATGAGGGTTTGGCAGGAGGTGGTGGTGCCGGGCAGAGGGAAGAGGAATCGATGTGAGAGATCTTTGCAGCTCAGAGTGATTGCACGAGGCAGCAAGAGGGTCCGCCCTGACAGTCTGACTCCATTGTATTGATGAACACACGTAGTGCGTACAGAGAACCAAGCAGGGACCACAGAGGAGAAGCAGTTGGCAGTCGCAGGGGTGATGGCTGTTTTTCATGCATGTTTGGGGCATGTGGATGGCCATTTTTACCAATATGTGCCGTGCACTGGGCTGAAGAAAGGTTGATGGGGAGCTTGTGTAAAGGATGGAGAGCCGAGGATTTGCCGGAGGAACTGTCCCGAGCCTGCCCTGGAGCCATGCTAGAGAGGCTTTCCCAGCCCCCAGGCAACTCCACAGAGGTTACTGGTCCCCCTTTGACTCAACACAGAGCCCTCGGACCCCGCGACTTTCTCCCGGTTTCTTAAAAATGCCCGGCATCCTGTTTGGGCAGGTGTACAACGCCTTCGGAGGTGGCTACACTCGGAGGGTAGAGCAAATTCATCCTGGGGCTCTCTCTTTGTGAGTCTCAAGAGAACTTGACTCCTGGCCTGGCCTCTCTGAGGGCAGAGTCCTTGGACATCCACCATGGCCTTGGCCCTCACAACCAGAGGTCAAAGTTAACCTTCATGCTGGCTCTATGGTTTGTCTTCTTCTTTTGTTTTTTGTTGTTTTTTTTTCATAATAGCTTCTTATTGGTTTCCGAGAGGAAGGGAGGAAAGAGAGATAGAAATATCAATGATGAGAGAGAATTATTAATCAGCTGCTTCCTGCATGCCCCCCACTGGGGATCGAGCCCGCCACCTGGGCATGTGCCCTGACCAGGAATCAAACCGTGACCTTCTGGTTCACAGGTCGATGCTCAACCACTGAGCCACACCGGCCGGGATATGGTTTTTCTTCTTGTCATTGGTTCTGGAAAGGACTTCAGAAGTCCCCTGGCAGCTCAGCCTCTGAACCCAAACAGACAGACCCTCTCTGAAGGTCTCCTGTGAGGGAGATGCCACTGATTCTCTTGGGAACCTGTCTCCCTGTGGACAACAAGCTCCTCTTGAAAAGCCCTCAGGCGAAGGCGGCCTGTCGGGAACACACTGGCCTGTTCAGTCCTCCCTGAATGTCCCCTTTATGGAAAGCAACTGCACACCGTGTATCCAAAGCTTTAAAATAGCTTCAGCCCACATAGTTTCCTAATAAATTATTCTAAATAAACAACCGGACAACTGCATAAAGAGGCACTTACAAGATTGTATGTAATAAAGAAAAATGACAAATGAGCTCTGTGTTAACTGCAGGAACTTACATGTATGTTGGTAAATCCACACAGCATAATACAATGCATCCATTAAAAATCAAACTTGGGGAAGACGGAGCCGGAGAGGAAGGGGCGGCTGACGGCCTGGCTGGCGTTCTCTGGCGGGAAGGAGATAAAAGCGCCAGATTGTGCTGAACCCCAGCTCCGACTGCACTGAACCCCAGTTCCGGGCGAAACCCTGGGAAGCCGGGCTCATGCTGGGGGAGTCTGGGCTGTGGAGCGGAGACACGGAGGAGCTGCGCCGGAGCCGCGCACAGGAATGTGCGCAGAGGAGGGTCTGTTGCCTGTGCCGCTGGATTGCCCTAGCGGGAGGGAGACAAGGGCTCCGGACTGTGCTGAACCCCCAGTTCCAACTGCACTGAACCCCAGTTCCAGGAAAGACCCGGGGAAGCCAGGCTCATACTGGGGAAAGCTGGGCTGTGGGGCAGAGGTGCAGAGAGGCGGCGAAGAGCAGAGCACCGGAGGCGCGCACGGGATTGTGCGCGGAGGATGGGCTGCTGACTGTGCCGCTGAGTCGCCCTGGAGGGAAGGAGACAAAAGCGCCAGACTGCGGTGAGCCCCAATTCTGACTACACGGAAACCCAGTTCCGGGCGAGAATCTGGGAATCCAGATTAATTGGGGGAGAGACTAGACTGTTTGGCAGCGCGCGAAACTCCAGGGCGCTTTTCTCTCAGAGGTGTTTGCTGGGAGTACAGAGGGACACAGGAACCTCATAGGGCGGGGCTGACGGGAAGCCAAGGCGGTAGGCTCCGCCCTGTAACTCCGCCCCATCCAAGCTGAACACAGAGGCTTTTACAATTTTGCAAGTCTAGTTGAATGGGGCTGTCTCCCGGCATAGACACAGCTGATCCTCACAGCCAATTGGACTGGAGGTCACATCCTCCCAGTGTACCAACGGCAATCAAGGCTTAACAACACCAAGACTTTGCACTCAGCCCACAAAGGGGGGTATCAAGAGCGACCACCTAGGGAGATTGGGGAAGCTGAGCGATAGGGAGGCAGCCAAAAGGGGAAGACACCGAAACAGGTCACGAATATAAGGGATGCTGTAATTCCTGCTGAGGGGCCACAGGCAGTAGCTGACCTACACTCCATTGGAGACCCAGAAACGAAGGCATCTAGTGGTCGGTGTGAGATGACACCAGATTTCAACCACTACCATAAGGGACACATTCAAGAGGCAGACGCAGTGAGCGCCAAAGCCTTGCTGCACCAAGACCCGGCAAATAAACGTGTCTCCCGCACAGCAACTCTTCCTTTATAGACACAGAGGGTCCGCACGACCAATTGGCCTGGAGGACAATTCCTCCCAGTGACGCCAACAACAATCAAGACTTAACTATACAAACAAGGACCAAGATGGAGGCATAGGGCAGAAGCCTGATTGCTGCCTACCACAACAATTTTGAGACTACGACGGGAGAGCAGAGCAGACACCATCCAGAACCACCGGAGGGCTGACTGAGCAGATGCTCTACAACTAGAATAAAAGAGAGGGGTACGCGGGATGAAGCTGATGCCGGTGACCCAAAGACCACACTTTAAAAACTACGGCTCAGGCGACACAATGGCGGCCTGGATCGTGCTCGGTGCAGTTCCCCCAGCAGTCTCCGGCTGAGGGGAAGGCTTCACTCGCTGCCGAGCACGGACAGACGAGCCCCTGGGAGACATGGGGTGGGAGACTACGCGCTTGCTGACCTCCGAGTCCTTCAAGAATCTCAACGCCCCGGAAGCAGCCAGGTGCGCACGCTCGGCGACCGGTCACCGCTGCAGACCCAAGGGCCGACGCAGCCACCCCGGACCAGCCCGCCGCCGCGCACCGGGCACACCGGAGCTTCGCCGAGCCCGCCGCCCAACGAGTTCTGCGGTGGCTGCCCTGGAACTCTGAGAAAATGGCCGAAGGAATTGCTGAGAGGGAATTGACCAACAGGAATTGGGATCAAGAAGATGAAACCCCACTGGGTCCCGGATCCGGGTGAAGCCGCGTGCCCCTGGGTCCGGGTGAGGCTGGTAACTGGGTCAGGGTGAGGCTGGGCCCCGGGTCCGGGTGAGGCCACGTGCCCCTGGGTCCGGGCAAGGCCATGCGTCCCTGGGTCCGGGTGAGGCTGAATCCTGGGTCTGGGCGAGGCCGTGTGCCCCTGGATCCGGGTGAGGCTGGGTCCCGGGTCCGGGTGAGGCCGTGGGCCCCTGGATCCGGGTGAGCCTGGGTCCCGGGTCCGGGTGAGGCCGTGGGCCCCTGGATCCGGGTGAGCCTGGGTCCCGGGTCCGGGTGAGGCCGTGGGCCCCTGGATCCGGGTGAGCCTGGGTCCCGGGTCCGGGTGAGGCCGTGGGCCCCTGGATCCGGGTGAGCCTGGGTCCCGGGTCCGGGTGAGGCCGTGGGCCCCTGGATCCGGGTGAGCCTGGCCCCGGGTCCGGGTGAGGCCATGGGCCCTGGATCCGGGTGAGCCTGGCCCCGGGTCCGGGTGAGGCCGTGGGCCCCTGGATCCGGGTGAGCCTGGCCCCGGGTCCGGGTGAGGCCGTGGGCCCCTGGGTCCGGGTGAGCCTGGCCCCGGGTCCGGGTGAGGCCGTGGGCCCCTGGATCCGGGTGAGCCTGGGTCCCGGGTCCGGGTGAGGCCGTGGGCCCCTGGATCCGGGTGAGGCCACGCGACCCTGGGTCTGGGAGAGGCCACGCGCCCCTGGGTCCGGGTGAGGCCATGCGCCCCTGGGTCCGGATGAAGCTGAATCCTGGGTCTGGGCGAGGCCGTGTGCCCCTAGATCCGGGTGAGGCTGGATCCCGGGTCCGGGTGAGGCCGTGGGCCCCTGGATCCGGGTGAAGCCGTGCCCCTGGATCCGGCCGAGACCAAACCAGAGGAAGTCGGACCTGCATTACCACCATTTGTCCACCATCCAGAGCTGAGGGGTCAGTGCCGACATGTACTCATAAGGAACTGGTGGACATTGATATTGGGTCTCAAAAGAACTGTTGGACCAGAAAGAAACTCACTACAGACTGATTCATTTGCCTGTCAGCATAACTATTATTGCTCGTCGCACATTCAATTCTTATAAGTATATCTCTAGTGACACATGATTTCGCTCATCTAGGGGAAATGATGAACAACATAGACTGATGAACAAGAACAGAACCAGAAACAAGGAGGCATCGATCGGACTATCGGGCCTCAGAGGGAGGATAGGGGAGGGTGGGGGGAGGGGGGAGAGATCAACCAAAGGTCTTGTGTGCATGCATATGAGCCTAACCAATGCTTAAGTTCAACAGAGGGTTGGGGCATCCATGGGGAGGGGTGTGGGATGGGAATGGGGGGATGAGGACAAATATGTGACACCTTAATCAATAAAGAAATTTTAAAAAAAAATGGTTAAGATAAAAAAAAAAATCAAACTTGGCCTGGGAGACTATTGAATGACATGGAAAAATACAATGTAGTATAAAGTGTAAAAAAGCACGCCATAAAATAGTATGCTTAATTTAGTCGTATTTTTTAAGAATAGAAAAATATAGAAAAAAATTTGGAAACATGCAGCAAGATCTTAATAATGGTTATCTTTGGGGTGTAATATGCCTTCGTTGTGACAGCTGCATTTTCAGAGGGTTTACAATGGATATATAATTGCTTTAGTTTTAAGTTTTTAATTACACCAGGAATGCATGACAACAGACTCCTGGTGAAATAGTCAAGCAAAACACATAAGGCCAACAGCACCTTTAACCGGGCCTCCCCTGGTGCCCTCCCCTCCCAGTGTGACCACTATTAGAGTTTAATGTCATATTTTTTTTAGACCTTTCCCTATGTGTTTTGCATGGATATGAGTGTATTTAGACATATGTAGAGTTCTTTAGTTTTGGGTTTTTTTACATAATTGGTATCATAACGTAGGTACTGTACAGATATGTAACTTGCTTCTTCGCATACTCATAGACAGGAGATCTTTTCATGTTGGTATAAAGAGATCTACTCAGTCATTTTAACTGCTGTGTGGAATCTATAGAATAGATGGAACACATCTGTCCACCTACCCACAGCTGATGGATATCTGGGTTGTCCACAGTTTCTGACTGATACAAACACCAACGCAGTGAAAGTGCTAATCTGCGCTTGTGTGCATGCAGGTGCACACGCATTTCTCCAGGGGAGAGTCTCAGTCAAGGCCATAGGCACACACACTTTCAATTTAAAGAGATAACCCCATGCCAGGCCAGTGTGGTTCAGTGGTTGAGCATCAACCCTTGAACCAGAGGTCACGGTTTGATTCCTGGTCAGGGCACAAACCCGGGTTGCGGGCTCAATACCCAGTTAGGGGGCGTGCCAGAGGCAGCTGATCAATGATTCTCATCATTGATGTTTCTATCTCTCTCTCCCTCTCTGAAATCAATAAAAACATATTTTTTAAAAAGAGATAAACTCAAAATACTCTCCCAGTGATATCTGCCTCTTGATTTTCCCACTAACATTATTTAAGGTACCTGTTTCTCCAAATCTTTATCGGCACAGAACCTCATCTACCTTTTTCATTTTTTGTGTATCACTTCAATAATAAGGGGGGAATGGGGTTATCATATGTCTTCCCGTTTAAGCTCCCACCACCTGAGCATCCTCCGGCAGCCTTTCTGTCCCACCTCGAACACCAGGAGTGAAGTTCTGCACCCAGTGCCCTGGGTGGCTGGTGTCACGTGCTGCTGTCACGTCTAACAGCTGGGTGGGGAGGACCAGAGGGGGGCGCTGCAGATGAGAGGGGTGGCCCCAGAAATGTGAGAACCACCTTCCATCACCAAACACTAGTCACACACAATTGGCTCTACCTCCAAGATAAATGTCAAATTGGTCCACCTCGTCTGTCTTCATCACCCCCATTCCAGATCCAGCCGTCCTCACCCATCACAGGAACCCCGAGGTTGTCCGCCATTGTGCCCCGCTTCCGCTCTTGTCCTTTCAACCTTCCAGTGGGTTCACCCAACAGCCAAAGCGATCGTTCTTGAAAGGTAACACGAATCACACGGCCCCCATGCTCACCCGCCTCCTGCAGCTGCCTGCTGGACTGGGAATGGCCCCAGCCCCTTTCCCTGCCCGCAGAGCCCCCAGCTGACCCCACCTGCTCTCTGACCTCATCTCCACTCCCCCTTGCTCTCTACAGCCCCTGCTCCCTTCCACCCCACGTGGACCCCCAGCCTCCGTGCCTCAGGACCCTTGCCCAGGCCGTGCCCTCTGTTGAGGGCTTCCTTCTTCCCAGGCTGTTCCGTGCTCATCTTTCAGGTCTCGGCCTAAATGCCGTGCAATCGGAAATGGGTCCTCCCTTCCCCACCTCGTTCTGGTTTTCCACCTGCTGCCTTCACAGCACCTGTCACAACCGAAACTGAGAAGCTAATCTGTGTGGTGGTTTCAGGTATTTCAGGTCCATCTTCCCACCAGATGGAACCCACGAGGGCAGAGACTTGTCCATCTTTTCTGCTCTTTATCTCCAGCACCAAACAGTGCACAACGCACAGCAGATGCTCAGTGAGGGATGGATGGATGGGTGGATGGATGGATGGATGGATGGATGGATGGATGGATGGATGGGTGGATGGATGGATGGGACATCCCAGGAAAGGGGGAGGAGAGACAGCCTGCTCCGGGAAGCCTTGGTCAGGTGGGAGCCCTGGGAGGCAGGGGGTACCAGGAGATGCTGAGAAGATGCACATCTATTGTCACCTGCTGATTGTTGGCTGTTCTGTGATGCAACTCTCCCCGTGACCCCAAATCTCAGTCAAGCCTGTGCTGCTCAGGTGAGGGACACCCTGCGAAGGAGTGAAAGGGAGACGGGGCTGCGCCTGAGAATCCTTGGTGATTTGGGCGAGGAGGAGACCCCACAGGGCCCCACGGTGGGGACTCTCTGGAGGGGAGAGTGGTCCCACAGGGCTAGAGGAACTCGGTGGTTCCATTTTTCTACCAGATTCACCATCTAAATTTTCAGAGGAAAAGAATATTAGAAAAGTATCGGAAAGGACACAAGAGAAGGTTTACTCCTTCTGGGAGGAAAGGCGGGGTGCAGGGGAACGAGCCCGACCTTGGGGCTCAGCTACGTTTGGGGTTGGTTCCAGGACCTCCTCTGCATCTCCATTTCCTCATATGTAAAGTGGGCATGGCAATCACAGCTCACATCTGGTGTAGACAGATCACGGGAGATAACACATCTCTAAGGCGCTTGGCATTCGCTGCCACACTTTTTGTCTTGTTCACAGCACGTGGACGAAGGGAAGGCGCAGGTGCAGTGCCAACAGCAGGGACCGGAGTGTTTGCATGGGAGGGTCAGCTCCCTCCCCGGCCCCGAAGGGCCCTGAGCTTGGTAAAAACTCTGCTTTAATGTCACCATTTTGAAATCCTTAATTTTTGAACTAGGGACCCTGCATTTTCATTGTTCACTGGGCTCCGCAAATTAAATTATGTAGCCAGGGTGTGTGTGTGTGTGTGTGTGTGTGAGAGAGAGAGAGAGAGAGAGAGAGAGAGAGAGAGAGAGAGAGAAAGGATGCTGGGGGTGTTCAATGAAGAGATGTTCTCTTCAATGAAGCGATATCAGCTGATGGCAAAGACACCCCAGTCAATACCCACCCCACCCCTGAGCCAGTCCCACACCCCAACAAGCTGAGACTTCACTTCACAATAGCCCCTCTCAGCTCCAAAATCAACAACCAAAACAACCCCTCCTAGCCTTTGGGCTGTTACCCAAACACCCCCACACCTACAGGCCAAGGCCCAACACCCTGCCGCGCCAGGTGTGGGCTCCCTGCAGATTTTCCCAAGGACTCAGCCAGCCCAGCGGCTGTTTGCTGGTCATTTCCATACCCCAGGCACGCGATCCGATCACTCCCCAAAGCGCTGCCCGTGCCACCCTGTGTGCATCCTAAACGAGTCTTTACCACCCCGCTCTCCCTGGGCCAGATGGTGAGGCCCCTGGGGCCCGCCTCCTCTCCGTGTCCCTAAGGCTGGGTGCAGGGCTTAGAACACAGTAGGTACTCAATAAATGCTTGCTAAAGTCATGGATGCACGCGTCCCACACACATTTATTATCTAGAGGCAGAGATGGTCACAGACAGGTTAACATAAAATAAAGCAACTCAAGAAGTTTACAGACTGAGCAAGAATTTGAGTCTCGCCGAGATTTGGACCCTTCCTACCTTAGGCCATGCCTTCTGCAGGCTGGGACTCCCACCGCGGAAACGGACGCTTGCAGGTAGATGCTCACTGACCCGCTCAAAACAGGGCATGCAGGAGGTGGAGTGGAGGGGCCCTGACAATGGGGAGACCGTGGGTGGGCCGCTCCCCTCCCTGCACCTCACTTCCCCCTTGGCCAGGCGAATGCCCTGAATTAGGGCTGTGCAATCCAATATGGTAGCCACTGACTTGAAATGTGGCTAGGACTTGAGGAACTGAATTTGAAATTTTATTTCTTTTTAATTAATTTTAAAAACTGATATACAAGTTAGTCATTGGAGAATTTTTAAGTACATTTGGAACAACTTGGGTATGGGAAATTAGTTTCTTCCCTTGTAAATTTGACAAAATATAAACACTGATCAAGTACTTCTAAGGAAAATTTAGATTTTTGGACTAAGATGTTCTCTCAGTGTAAAATACAGATTTCAAAGACTTACTATGAAAAAGGAATGTAAAATATCTCATTAATACTTATTATTTTGATTATATATTAAAATGGTAATGTTTTAGATTTGTGGGGTTATATAAAATATATTATTAAAATTAATTTCACCTGTTTCTCTCTTTTATTTTTCATTTTTAATGTGGGTACCGGAAAATGTCAAGTTACATTTGTGGCTCACATTCTACTTCTCTTGTATGGCACTGGATTATGGAATCTCTTCCTTTTTTTAATATTCTGACATTCTACAAATCTACGCCCTTCTGTTGCTGGGTAATTCTTTAATTCACCGGGTTTCTTTGTCTGGCATTACACCCTTCCTCATTCCATTCTTGTGTTGGCACCTTGATTTTCCAAAGGAAAATTACTTCACGGATGCTAATCTTTGCCCCCAGCTATAGGGTTGGACATATGACCAAGGCCAGGCCAATCAGAGGAGAGCACCCTCCCTTTGACCACAGTGGTTGGTTCAGGCATGACACATGACCACCAGGCAGAGCCAATGAGACCCCATATGACTGAAAGATTGGAAATGAGTAGACTTTCCCCAGGAGTTGCTAAGGGATTAGGATGGAAGCCCAGACCTGCAGGCAGCCAGCTTGTCCCTGTGAGAGAACAGCCTTCCTGACAAGGAAGCCAACACAGAGAAAAAGAGAATCAAGAGTGAAGAGAGTCCAAGCCTTGTACCCGAAGCCAGGAACTATCCCTGGGCTTTTACATTAGAAAAAAAATCCTTTTAGTTTCAAATTGGAATTCTGTCCTCTGAATCTTCACTAATACATGAGCACATGGTTAGCCCCTTAACCCCAGCTCAAGTGATCATGTTCAAAGACCGCTGGGCTGCCCTCAACCCTCTCATCTGTGTGGAACTGGCCCCTTCCCTCCCTCTCCCCGCTGCCTTGAAACCCATTCTGTTTTTGTTTTTGTTTTCTGTTTGTTTGTTTGTTTGTTTATTTGTTCATCCTCACCCGAGGATATTTTCCCCCCATTGATTTTTAGGGAGAGTGGAAGAGAGAGGGAAGGACAAAGAGACATATCAATGTGAGAGAAACACATTGACTGGTTGCCTCCTGCACGAGCTCTGACCAGGGCCCCGGCCAGGGCAGAGCCTGCAAGCAAGGTTCATGCCCTTGACCGGAATCAAACCCAGGACCCTTTGGTCCGCAGGTGGATGCTCTATCCCTTGAGCCAAACCGGCGAGGGCATGAAACCCATCCTGCCTACTGTTCTCCCCAGCCTATTCTCGCATGGCCACTCTCCAGCCCTCCCATCAGCCAGAACAACTTGCCTTCCTGCATTTCCACACACCATTCCAACTGCTTGGAAAATCCCCTCCCTCTCACCCCTCCCCCCACTCTCCCCCTCTACATCATAGGACCTGGCAAACTCCTCATCTTTCAAGCCTCAACTACTCTTTTCAAGGTCACCAATAACCTCTATGTTGTTAATTCAAGGCTCACTTCTCTGTCCAGCTCCTACATAACTTCTTTTTGGGGGTAGGGGGAGGGGGCACAGTGAATTTTATTGATGGTACATGATAAGGTAGGGCTCCCTAAGCCCCTCCCTTTCTTCAGGGGGTCTGGGATGGATACTGTGGTCAAGAGATTCTCAGTGTTTGGGGGGATTGATCTGGGCAGCTGAGGGCCTCTCTTCCTCTTGCTGGGCTGGTGGTCCAGGGGGTTCTTACTCCTTAGAGGCCATGTGGACCATAAGGTCCACCACCCTGTTGCTGTAGCCAAATTCATTGTCAGACCAGGAAACGAGCTTGACAAAGTGGTCATTGAGGGCAATGCCAGCCCCAGCATCAAAGGTGGAGGAGTGGCTGTCACTGTTAAAGTCGCAGGAGACAACCTGGTCCTCATCTTGCCCAGGATGCCCTTGAGAGGGCCCTCTGATGCCTGCTTCACTACCTTCTTGATGTCATCGTATTTGGTAGCTTTCTCCAGGTGGCAGGTCAGATCCACAACCGACACATTGGGGGTGGGGACATGGAAGGCCATGACAGTGAGCTTCCCATTCAGCTCAGGGATGACCTTGCCCACAGCCTTGGCAGCGCCAGCAGAAGCAGGGATGATGTTCTGGGCAGCCCCTCGGCCATCACACTACAGCTTCCCAGAGGGGCCATCCACGGTCTTCTGGGTGGCGGTGATGACATGGACTGTGGTCATGAGTCCCTCCACGGTGCCAAAGTTGTCATGGATGACCTTGGCCGGGGGGCCAAGCAGTTGGTGGTGCAGGAGGCATTGCTGACAATCTTGAGGGACTTGTCATACTTGCCATGGTTCACACCCATCACAACCATGGGGGCATCTGCACAAGGGGCAGAGAAGATGACCCTCTTGGCTCCGCCCTTCAAGTGAGCCCCAGCCTTCTCCAGGGAGTGAAGACACCAGTGGATTCCACAACATACTCAGCACCAGCATCACCCCATTTGATGTTGGCGGGATCTCGCTCCTGGAAGATGGAGATGGACTTTCCATTGATGACAAGCTTCCTGTTCTAAGCCTTGCCTGTGCCTTTGAACTTGCCATGAGTAGAATCATGCTGGGACATGTAGACCATGTAGTTGAAGTCAATGAAGGGGTCATTGATGGCAGCAATACCCACTTTGTTAGAGTTAAAAGCAGCCCTGGTGACCAGGTGCCCAATATGACCAAATCCATTCACTTCGACCTTCTCCATCGTGTCTCAGGGTTGTGGCTGGCACTGAGCAGGGGGAGAGGCTGTCTGATTAACAGGAGGAGCCGAGAGCCTCCTATGTAACTTCCTGACAATGTTCCACACAATTGACTATTACCACCTTCTTGAAAGGTTTCTCTTGGTTTCCATAATAACTTATTCTCTTCCTCCTACCACATTGACCACTCCTTCTCAATCTCTTCATTCATTCATTCATTCATTCATTCATTCATTCATTTTACATGTGTTCCTGCAACAAATATTTACTAAGAGCCCACTGCTGGCTAACCCCTTTGCCAGGCAGTAGGCATTCAACAGAACAAAGCCCTGCCCATGGAGGTTACATTCTAGGGCAAGTCTTTGTTGATGCTCCACCTCAGCTCAGCCTCTAGGTGTTGGCATGTGCTGTGGCTCCTCTTGTCTTTTCCATCTTATCTGTCTCCTGCTTTAAATTCCACCCATGGTCGATGAGTCCCAAATGTCTATCCCTAGACAGGGCTGTTTCTCCTGAACTCCAGACGCCTATATCCAACTGCCTGCTTGATTTAGCCACTTGGATATCTACAAGCTGTTTCCAGTTTAATATGCTGAAAACAGAAATATTTATTCCACCCCCCTTCGCCTAAACCTGCTTCTCCACCTGCCATTCTCCATCTCAGTGAATGGCACCACCATCCACCCAGTTGTTCAGGCTAAAACCCTGGGAGTCATCCTGATTCCTATCTTTTCTTCTCACCCCACAACCAATCTATCAGCTTGTTCAGTCAGCTCTACCTCCAAAATGTACTCGGCAACTGTCCACTTTCTCTCTTTCCTCCTGTCACCCTAGTCTGGGCCAGCATCACCCATCCCTGGACTCCTAGAATGACCTTCTCCCTGGCTTCCTGGCTCCCGTGCAAGCCCATCACCACCATTATTCTTCACACCATAGCGAGAGTGATCTTTCCAAAGTGTAAATCAGATCATGTCATTCCTCTCCTTAAAACCCTCCGGTAAACAGCGTGGGAGAAGATATCTGCAACATGTATAAAAGACAATGGATTAGAAACTGGAAACTGGAAACAACTCCCACTAATCGATTAGACAAAGACAGCCTTCTAGAAAAACGGACAAGGAGCGTGAACAGACAGTTCACAAGAGAAGAAACTCCAAGAGCCAATAAATACAAAATTACATGTCTAACCTCACTAGTAATCATGGAAATGCACATTAAAACGAGTTACCATTTTACACCCAACACATTGTCAAATTTTTAAAAGGCTGACAATATCGACTGTTGGCAAGGACACAAAGAAACGGGAACGTTCAGACGCGACTCGCGGTAACATAAATCAGGAGGCCAGCTTTGGAGAGCCGCCTGGCAACTTCTTATGTCGAAAATGAGCACAGCCATCGACCCATCAGCCCCCACTTCAGAATCAGTTGTAATAGTGAAAACAACAACTACAACAGGATACAACCTAAACGTCTGTCCATAGGAGAGCGGGTAGATAAAATAGGATGTCTACATTCCTGTAATTCTACATAGCAGTTAAAAATAAATTAACTAAGTGAATTCAACATCTATCACGCCTGGTCAAATGAAAAAAAAAGCAGTCATAACAGATGTGTGCATGCCGCTTCTACGTATGCAAATTTAAAATTCTCACCTTAAGGAGAAAAATGCTTCCCTTTTCCCTCAGAGTAAAATGCTCATTTCTACCCTGGACCCCAAGGTCTATGTGATCTGGCTCTTGCCCGGCTCTCTAACGCCATCTCACACCACGCGCGAAGCTCCAGCCACACCAGCCTCCTCGGGCGTTCCTCAAGCACCAGTTTGCACCCCCACCTCAGGGCCTGGCTATTAACTGTTCCCTCTGCCCAGCACTTCCCGCCAAGCAGGCTCCCCATCACCTCCAGAGGTTCTGTGTGTTGACTGATTTGCTTGCTTATTTCTTTGTCTCTCCCCACTAGACTCTAAGCTCCAGGAGAGAAGAAACCTGGCCTTTCTTGCTGAGTGGTATGTCACCAGTAGAAAGCATTTCCTAAGAGCTCAATGAATGCTTCTTGAGTGAGTGAATGGGACTTCCTCCAGGAAGCCTTCCCTGAATGTCTAGACTCAGACATTCCTTAACTCTGTATTTCTACAGCCTCCTGGCTCGGCTCTCTCAGCAATTTTCCCACTATGATTCAGGAGCTCTTGATCTGGGGTTCTTGAATGGACGGCAAGGGACTCCATAAACACCCTAAAAGTGTAGGCCAAATTTCATGTGCTTACTACATGTCCTAGGGAGTTTCCACCATATTCTTAGAGGGGTCTACGCCACAAACACACACAACATTTTCGTAACCCTGCTGTTGCAGTTGGGTTATAATTTGACCAGGTCCTCCACGCTGTAGGCGGCTTGAGGGCAAGCCGGGCACTGTTTTCCAAAGCGCCAGTGCGGTGCCTGGCATGTCATAGGAGAACCTCAGTGACATCTGGAACGAAGGACTAAGTGAATAAATGCAGCTTTTGGAGCCTGGATACCTGGCTCATCTTCACTCTCAGACCCCTTGGTCACTCATCAGAACCAGAACAGACTGGAACAGACAGGGAACAGAAAGTTGGCCTCAGAGCCAGGAAGGCTAAGCTCCCAGCTGGGCAGGGCCCCGGACAGGGCTCTCCTCTTGCTCACCCAGAGATGCTGACCCGTTACCGGTTTTTCACCCTGGAAGCTGGCTGCGCCCTCCTCTCCCGCCGCCTCACCCCGGAAGGGAGGCAGCTTTGGTACCAGAGGTGTATCAGCTGAGATCGATGCAATCGCCAGGCTCAGGCAGCCCCATGGAAACCCCACAACAAGGCACCAAAACAGAGACCAAACCCTCTCTGGGGAAGTCAAGGTTCGAGAAGGGGTGAGTTAGGAATCTAGAAATTCCGGCGGGGCCAACTGGGCAAGGGGTGTGGGACACTCGGCCTCATTCCATATAAAGAAGAAACCCCAGGCTCCAGGATCCATCCCATTGGCCATGTGGCCAGAGTCTTTCTGCAGGCCCCTGGCACACCCACAGGGGCCTGTGCTTCTCTGAGAAGTTCATGAATGAAGTCCAAGCAGGCTGAGCCCTCAGGTATCATGAGGAATATTGAATAATACTGTAGGCTACCATTGGACACAATCTACATTTCTACAAATTTAATCCTCACAATACACCTAGGAACCCCATTTGACAGAAGAAGAAACTGAGGCAGGAAAGGCCAAGGAGCTTCACTAGGCCCTTCAGCCAGCAAGTGGCAGGGCTGAGATTCAAACCAGTCACCTGATTCCTATGACCTTAACCTCCACGCTAGAGCTGCCGAGCATGGAGCCCAAACTTGGTCACACGGGGCTACCCCTGATTATATTCAGGCCTCAGAGCCTGGCCGGGGAATCACCAGCACTTTCTCCATTTTAAAGATGAGTAAACAGAGAGTCAGAGAGGCTAAGTAATCTGCCCAAGGTCACACAGCAAGGCAAGCCATGGCAGAGACCCACGCCCATCTGACTCCAACATGTTGGCTCTTAACCCCTGCCCGGAACTGTTTTCCCTCAGAGGGCTGGGCTGGTGTGGCCACTCTCACCTCCCCACCCCTCCCCATTCCAAGTCCAGAGTGTAATGAAGTCATTTTCTAGGCTGAATTTCCAAGATACAAAGCAGCATCTAAAACAATGACTAGTAAAAAGTCTGAGCTTGATAAATAAACGTATGAATGAGTAAATGAATGAATGAGTGAGTTAGTGAATGAATGAACTACTGAATGTATAATGAATGGATGAATCAATTTCTCCTGACTACAGTCTCCCTTCTCAGAGGAGAGAGTCTGCGATTCCCTGAGAGAGTCAGACCTAGGCGCCCACCCAACATTCTCCCGTGGCCGGAGAACCCTCCGTATTAGGTACAGGAGATGGGCTCACGTGTGTTCTTGAGGGTTAGCCTTGTCCACAGAGCATGTTGTACACATGTTCTCATGATTTCCCCCCACAGCCACCGGGAGAGATGTGCTACCCTCCCACTGTCCATGAAGAGCCTGCAGTGCAGAGGGCACGTCCTGTTGTCGCACAGGAACAAGTGACAGAGTGGGGGTCACGGCAGATCCCTCACCCCTTCTCCTCCAGCCTGTCCCTGCGAATAAGGTCCGAGACAGAATTATAGGATTGCCAGAGGTTTGTCCAAATCTACAGGCCAACAGGTCAGCGAGCAGCATCCATGTAGAGGGAAATGGAATGGAGGCAAAGACATTCCAGGGGCTGTGCCCAGAGTCCCAGTCAGACAGCCCGACCAGGCCAGGAGACTTCAGAGAGCTGCATGGAGGGCCCCCAGGTGGGGTCAGGCCAGAGACCAGGCAGAATCAGGGGTGTCACCCAGGGTTGGCAAACAGGCAGAAGCCCAGCCAGAGGCAGCCCCGGGAACCTGGGGGGGGGGGGGGGGGGTGAGCGCAGAATCAGCAATGGGCCCTCACCTGCCCTCCTGCTCACCCCTCCTGGTGGGCACAGGATCCTCACTGGGACGCCAGATAATGGGCTGGGAGGGCAGCACCTCTCTGTATATGGGCACGGAGCAGTGCTGCCCGGCCCAGCCAGGCCCTCACCAGACAGCCAAGCACAATGGCTCTCTCAGGCAGGCAGACAATTCAGCCCTTTCAGGCCGAGGGCAGCCGGGCTGGCATCCCCTGCCCCTCTGTTTCTCTCTGGCTCCGGTAAGTGAATCACTCGAATTAATGACCCTGGGAACAATGAATGGGGAGCAGGTTTGAGTTCTCCTTGAGCAAACAGAAAGCTGGGTCCCAGGCACACCAAGGCCATTGCCGCCGCTGAAGATCTATCATCACAGAGCCACCAACAGAGTGCCACAGAATTGCCACTAACTGTGACCATCAGAACCACGGAGGGTTAGGTTCATAGCGTCACGATTGTTCAAGAGCAACGATTGTTCTAATCACAGAGCCACAGAAAGCCAGTGTCCCAGAACCACGAATCCTAAGGCTAGAATCACCAGCTCAGGGAATCACAGACTTGTAGGACTATCAACCCATCTATTGGCAGGACCCAGCTCTTCACAGAGGGGGAAGGTCTTAGAGACCACCCTGTCTAAGGCTTCATTGTGCAGGTAGGGAAACTGAGTCAGCTGCTCAAGGTCACAGAGCGAGGGCTAAGACTTAGACCTCACCACTCTGCATCCACGCTCCACTTCCCAGGGACGTGAGCAAGAGCCCACTGCGGCTGCCTGAGCTCCTGCACACTTGGCCCAGGGGCGTGCCCCTCGGGATTGGTCTAGCCCCCCCTCTGAGGGATCGTCTGACGCTGCCAGGGCACCTGTGGTCAAGCCCTTCCATTGTGTCAACATCTGAGGCTTTGTGAACGCTCATGTCAGGATGATGTCGTTGGCAAGTCTAGGCAGGCTTGGATTCTTTCAGCCAATCCCTCGGTCCCCTGCCTAATAAGGGAGAATAGTGCACCCTCATGGCTTTTACCTGGGAGTATGCCCACTGGTGAGCACACGAGGGAGAGAGCCGGTCCTCCTGGGTTTCAGCCTGGGATGCCCGTTGTCTCATCAGGGTCACTTCAGTTCACGGCCACACAAGGAAACCCAGCCTCCCAAGGGCCTATCACATGCAGGGCTCAGAGCTACTAAAAAGGACACTGGGCCCACCTTCGAGGCCCCTCTAGTCCACCCAGAGCCACAGGTGTATGTGATTATAAGTCAAGGCCGAGTGTGGTGGCAGCAAGTTCAGAAGAGACAGGAATTAAAGGCTTCATGAAAGAGGGGTAGCATTGAAGCCATTAGAGAGCTCTTCTTCTTCTTTAAAATATATTTTTACTAGATGCCTGATGCACGAAGATTCATGCAGAATGGGCCTTCCTTACCCTGGCTGCCGGCACAGCCTTTGCTCTGGCCCGGAGCCGCCTTTCTGCCTTCGCTCCGCCAGGAGCCATCTTTCCTCCTTCCCATGCTGCCCAGAGGCCCTGAGCAGCTGGGGTGGTGTGAAATGCCTGCATCCCTCCACCAGCCGCTGGGCGCCTGTGTATGCAAATTAACTCGCCATCTTTGTTGGGTTGATTTGCATACTCACTCCTGATTGGCTGGTGGGTGTCACGAAGGTATGGTCAATTTGCACCTTTCTCTTTTATTAGTGTAGATTGATTTCAGAGAGGAAGAGAAAGGGAAAGAGATAGAAACATCAATGATGAGAGAAAATCATTGATTGGCTGCCTCCTGCACATCCCCACTGGGGATCAAGCATGTACCCTGACCTGGAATCGAACCATGACCTCTTGGTTCATAGGTTAATGCTCAACCACTGAGTCGCACCGGTCAGGCTAGAGAGCTCTTCTGTACATAATTCCTGACTTCTGCTCCTGGCTGTGTTGGAGTTACAAAAACTAGACTTACCTTCTCACCCTAAAAACCTAGAAAACTGAACACAATATAAAAAACAATCGTTTTCAAACAATGAAAAACAGGCATGACAGTATATGATCCCTGAGAGAAGACAAACAAATGAGGGGAGCCCCTGATTACCTTGTTTTTCTGCCTGGAGTCAATTCCAGATCATGGTTCAGGGAGAGGAATCCCAAATATACATTAATTTTGCTGAATTAAAATGTTGGAGATTGGAGTACAAGGATGCAGCTTGAAGTTCCAGAAAGAAGGAAGGTGTGCAGAAAAAGAGGTCCAGAAATTTGCATGTGACCTTCCGAAGGTGCTGCTGAGCACGAGGGTGAAATCCCATGAGACTGGGCGAAGAGCAACTGACAAGTGGCAAGCTGAACAGTTCCCAAAGCTCACACGTGACAGGAAACAGATGAATTATGACCAGCCAGAGTGGTGAGAAGTCACTGAAAACCTAGAACCTTCAAGGGAGACTTTGTAGAAGTCATGCCTTCGCTGTAAGCTGAGCTACCCTTAGAGTGAGGGCTAGTCCAGGCCAGCCGTAGCAAAGCTTTAAAACAGGCTTCAAAGGCAGAAGCTGATCTGCAAGCAACCCAGCTGCCTGTCACAACAAAGCCCAACTTCTTTACAGGAAGACGACAAAACTGAAACACTCAACTACATAACATCCATAATAATGTCCACCTTCGAGTCAGAAAATACTACCTGTGCCAAGAGGCAGGAAAAGGTGACTCATAGTCAAAAGGAAAAAATCAATCAAGAAACGAACCCAGAAATGACTGAGAATGAAACTAGCATACAAAAATGTTCTATGTTGAAGTATATGAGCATAATGAGAAGAAAAAATGGAAGACATTTAAAAAATCAAGTGAAACTTTTAGAGGTGAAAAATATAATATCTAAAATGAAAAAAGTTATTGGTTGAGTTTAACAGCAGATTAGACACTGCAGAAGAAAAGTAACTGACCCTGAAGGTGTAGCAATATAACTATCGAAGATGAAGCACAGGAAGAAACTAGACTGGGGAAAAGAACAGAGCTTAGTGTGATATGACCCCAAATGGTCTAACATATGTGTAATTGAAGGACAGGAGAGAGAAATAAAAAATAACAGGAAATATTTTTGAAGAAATAATGGCTGCAAATTTTCTAAATTTGATTTAAAAATAAATAAACCCACAGAATCTCAATAAACCCCAAGCAGGATAAACAGAAAAACCCTACACCAAGACACATCATAATCAAATTGCTGAAAGCCAAAGATAGTAAGAAAATCTTAAAAGCAAACCGAGAAAAAAGACAGGTTACATACAGAGGAGCAACGATGAGAATGAAAAGCCTTCCCATCATAAATCATGCACGCCAGGAGGCAAGGGCCCTCTCTAAAGCACTGAAAGAAAACACCATCAACCTAAAATTCTAGGTTTCCAGCAACAATACCCCTGAAACAATGAAGGAGAAATAAAAACTTTCTCATTAGAACAAAAACCAAGAGAATTTGTCACCATCAGACCTGCATTTCAAGAAATAATAAAGGAAGTTTTTCAGGTGAAAGAAAAATTATAGTGAGTGGAAACTTGAATCTACATAAAAGAATCAACATGTGAATAAATATAAAGGCATTGTCCCCTCGTTTGTCAACATTTTTAAAAGATAAGCAAAAATAACAGTGTCTGCTGGAGCTTACAATGTATGAAAATGCAAAATATAAGACTACAATAGCACATAAAGGACAGAATGGGGAATGGAAATGTTATTGTAAGTTTCTTATATTATCTGTTATAGTGATTTGTAGTGTGTCGACTCAGCTAAGCTAGAACTACATTTCCCAGAATTCCTATCTCTGTATAGTTCAAAGTTAACATGTGTCACAAGGACATTTTGTGCAACATCTGGACGCAGTAGCTACTTGCTCTTTTGTTTTTTGTCTGTTGTTTCTTGTTTTTGATCGCTCAGAAAGTGACGCCAGGTGCAGCTCACACTCTGTCGCTTAACCGCTGGGTCATCTTGTCATCCTGAGGCAGCAGCTGGCCCACAGCCCCTGCTGTGTCGGTTTCTCCATCCCTGGCCCAGTGTGTGTTTAGGTTCATGATGAAAACCCCAGTTTTTCCTATCAGTCATTCACATTGAAGTTACCGTCTTGGAAGAAGTGAGAGGTGACCTTGGGGTGGTGGTTCGTTTCTGCCCTTCCCTCACTTTAAATCCATCGCTTCTTCCCAGGATCCTTCCGTTCACTGTCAGAAAAGAGCCTTGGAGTTGTATAAGGTTCAATTCTTATAATAAATCTATTTCATATATCACTCTCAGTGGCTCTGCTGCTTTGATTGAACCTTAGTAAATATGAAAAGTGACGTAATATTATGTAAATACTATGTGATAAGTTTAAGATGCATATAATTAACCCTAAACTAACCACTAAAAAAATGGAAGAGTGAAAATAAAATGAAACATAAAAAATAATCCAAAAGGAGCCAGACAAAGAGAAATCAAGGAACCAAAAAGAGATGGGACAAATACAAAGCAAGTAGCAAGATAGTAGATTTAAATCCAACCATATCAATAATTACACTCAATGCTAATCTTCCTCAAAACACCAATTTGAAGGCAAAGAATGTCAGATCTGATTTTAAAAAGCAAGACCCAATTACACGCTGGCCTACAAGAAACCCACTTTAAATATAAAGAAACAGGAAAAAAGTAAAAAGATGGGAAAATATAGAGTAGAAAAATACTAATCATAAGAAAGTCGGAGTGGCTAATGAATAGCAGACCAAGTAGACTTCAGAACAAGGGATATTATGAGAGATTAAGAAGGATATTTATTAATGAGAAAGGGATCAATTCATTGAGAGGATGGAACACTCCTAAATATGTATGCCCTAACAACAGAGCTTCAAAATACGTGAAGCAAAAACGGACACACCTGGAGGGAGACAGAGGCAAATCCACGGTAGAGTTGTAAATGTCATCACTCCCATAAGTGATAGAACGAGTAGACAGGAAGCCATCAGGATATAGAGAATTTGAACAACACTGTCAACTAACTAGGTTGACCTAACTGACATTTATAGAATACTCCACCTAGCAACACAGTACACACTGTTTTCCAGGGCACACCAAATGCTGGGCCATAAACATGCCTTGATACATCTAAAGAGATTGAAATCACTACACTGATTCTGGAGAGAGAAAAAATGATAAGGGATGCACAGGTGGTTTTTTTTTTAGCTAAAACAGAGAAGAGAAACGTTCTATATAACGCAAACGAGTCATCTTTAGTGGCTTGCAAGTGACAGCAATGTGTCTGAAAACCTAGACAGATATGTCTTAAAACCTGACTCTTTTCAAACTAGGACATGGATCAGAAGGGACTTCCAGGCCAGCACGGCACGATGTTGAAGGCTCGGTGAGTTTTCAAAGGGAGGGTGCTGGCAATAGTGGCTGAAGTCAAGAAACAGGCCTATATACAGCAAGTTCCCAAGTTCCTACCCTCCCGCTGGGCGTCCCACAGGCCCATGTGCCCAAAACCAAGCCAACAAGCCGACAGCGTACCCCCAGGCCCCAGAGCACGCATCTTTCACCCTCCTTCTCAGAACTATTTCCCCTGAACGGTCCATCTTGGTGAGCAGCACCCCTCAGAAACTCACTCCTGCCTCTCCTTCATCAGTCACCGAGTCCTGCTGAGTCTTTCTCTCCCATCGATCTCTGGAACCCATCTTATTTCCCCTCCCACTGTCACTGCCAAGCCCAAGCCCTCTTCTCATTTCTCACCTTGTTCTCTAAGTGCCTCTAAGTCGCCCCAGGCCTTCTGCCTTACTCTGCCTCCCTCTGTACTATGCCCTGCTCGCTAATGGGGTCTCAACCTTCTTGTTTTTCATGTTTTAAAAATCACACATGCCCTAACCGGTTTGGCTCAGTGGATAGAGCGTCGGCCTGCAGACTGAAAGGTCCCAGGTTCAATTTCGATCAAGGGCATGTACCTTGGTTGTGGGCACATCCCCAGTAGGAGGTGTGCAGGAGGCAGCTGATCGATGTTTCTCTCTCATCGATGTTTCTAACTCTCCCTCTCCCTTCCTCTCTGTAAAAAAGCAATAAAATATATATTTTTAAAAATCACACAATAATATACATATTTCTCATCAAAAAATATCTAATACGGGTAAGCAAAACCCAAAATATATTTCTTGTTTTAAGTTGTTATTTATTGACTAGAGAAAGCGAGGAAAAGAAAAGGGAAGGAGGACGGGAGGGAGGGGAAACATCGGTTGTTGTTCCACTTATTTACATTCATTGCTTGCTTCTTACATGTGCCCTGCTCAGAATCAAACCCACAACCTTGGCACATTGCGACAATGCTCTAAACAACTGAGCTACCCAGCCAGGGCCCAAAATATATTACTTAATCAACAGAAGTAAAAGCAATTAATTGTAACTTCTCACCAGCCCCCACCACCCAGTGATAACCACTGTCAATATTTCAGACTCCTTTTTAAACATTCATTTATATTCTTTGTAAAAGGGATTGTTGCTTAGCTTCCCCCTCAACTTCATCTACCACCTCCCCTCCCCCCAGCAAGCCACAACACAAACCCTGTCTGTTCCCTGAACACCCATATTCGCCCTTCCAAGCCTTCGCACAAGCTGTTCCCACTGCCAGAGGTTCCAGACACTCCGCCCCCTTCCCCTCCTGGCTAATATGCGCCTGTGCCCGCAGATCCACATCAAGTGACACCTCTGCCAGGAAGCCTTCCTGGGCACACACACCCTCCCGAGCCCATCCCATCCCATCCAGCCTGGGTGCCCCTCCTCTTCGTTCCTATAGCACCCCGTGCTTGCCTGCACAACACTGGCCACGTGACTCTGTTATTGCCTGGTTATCCTGCTGTGACCTCCCCAAGGTTGGCGTTGACCTTCAGGTGTGCAGACCTTGTGGCTGCCCAGACCATTTACCTGTTGTCTCTTAGTCAATGGTGAAAGAATAAACAAACAGCAGCTAATGGGTATGTCACACCTTCCAGGCTCTGGTTGAAGACCTTTACATAAATTAGCACATTTAACACAACACCGTGCCCAAAGGCAGGTACTTCCGTGGTCTCCAGTTTACAGATGAGGAAACAGAGGCGCAGAGAAGTCAAGTTCTGCTGAGATCACATAACTAATCATTGTCTGAGCCAGGATTGGAACCCAAGCATCTCAGCCACAGAATCCATGCTGTCAATCACTATGTGAATCCCCCAGGGAAAGAATGAATGAGCAAGCGAAGGGAAACGGGAAGGAACCGGCGAATAAACAGTTAAACAAAGGAATGAGTACATCAGTGTCCAGTGGCCTGGCACCATGGCACCGTGCCCAGCCTGCTCCCAGACATCAAGCAACTGCTCTACCTGTAAGATGCCTTCGTCGTTTTCCACCTTATGCCATTTAAAAGTCTTTAGTTGGTGCTTAAGAAGGTGCCAAAAGCTTGGCTCCTTCCTCTGCCTCACCTTTTTACTGGCACCGACCAAACCGTCCCATCTTCAGTGCTTTCTCCGTAACAGTGTGCAGGTAATGAGCATCAGTAGCATAGGACGGTTGAGTGTCAGAGCTGGAAGGTACACTTAGACACACTCAGAGATCATGCGGGGCAAGCCTCCATTTTGCAGATGGGAAAACTGAGGCCCAGAGAGGCAACGTGTCTTGTCCAAGGGCACACAGCAGGTAGGTTAGTGGCAGAGTTGAGAGGGAGCCTGGCCTTCTGGCTCCCAGCCTGTGTGTCTCTTTACTAACCGGCCTCTGTTCTTCATCGCGTCAGCCTTACCAATCAAAAGGCATCTGGGGCAAAAGCTGTGTACAAGACGGGTTGAATGATTTCTCAAATGCAGACACTACCCCGAATCTGCTTCAGTGTGGATCCCAAAGGTCTTGGAAATAAGGAAGGAGACGTTCACAGGGGAAGCCCTGCGATCCTCCAGACGGAGAAGTCACTGATACCATCGCTGATGACTCACCGTGTGCGAGATGCTTCCTTGCATGAACCCACTTAATCCTCCCAGCAGATAATTATCCCCATTTTACAGATGAGCAAATTGAGTCTCCGAGCGGCAAAGAGAGTGACCCACTCATCCAGGTGTCCTAGAACCATCCCTGTTTTAAACCTGAAAGTCCCGTGTCTCAGAAGCCCTTCCGTCCCGGGCACACCAGGGCAGCTGGTCACCCTGGAGGTCAGCTGCCCACCCAGAGGATTGGGTCCCAGCGATCCCGGCCACCTCCCTGCCTTTTCTACCACACTGCGCTGCCCCTCCGGGCAAAGAGAGGAACTTGAGAAGCAGGTCAGCCCCGGGCCACTCCTGGGTGCCATGCCAGGGAAGGACAGACAGAGGCTGGTCTATGCCCTCCTTGTCCCGGGAGGCGTCTGTTTACCATGATAACGGCCCTGTTATCTCAGCCGGGTCTCTGGCTTCTTGCCAGGCAGTGCAGGGCTCATGCTCTGAGGCTCTGACAAAACCCAGCTCCCTGGGACCCTGGCTCACCCCCATCCTCGTCTGACAGCCTGGCTGGGGGAGCAGGGGAGACATAGGGGAGCCGCAGGGCAGGGCGGCCACTGGGAGACCAGCCCCCTCGCTGGGACCCTGGATTTCCATGTGTCCGGGGAGGGAGTTCACAGAGCTGGAGCCAGACAGCCCAACGCTCCGCCCCCGCCAACGGCCACCACAGGAAGCCTCACCCCACCTCCCAGGAAAGAGCGCTCCCGCGAGGCGGGCACACAGCGTGTGGGTGACGCAGCCTCTGATGGCAGGGTGTGACCCCGCTCTCCCTGCCCCCCACGCCTGGGTGCTTCCCCCGACGAGGCTGTAAAACGATGACACGGAGACAGACGATGTCCTCGGTGCGTGTCTGGGTGACTGGTCTCCCATGGCACACCTGCCTGCACACTCCCGCACCTCCCTCCACGCGACGACTGCCTCATCTCGGACGCTAGAATCCTCCTGCCTGGCCCTGGGCTGGGCGAGGCCTGTGCGTCGGCAGCCACAGTTCTCACGGTCCCGGTTGTAACAGACGCTTGCCGGTGTTCCCCTGCACTCCTAGGGGAGCCCTGGCCCCAGCCCAGCACTAACATGTCCAATGGATTGCAGGTCGTCTTCAGCTCTGTCTCAATCAGGGGGACCCCGAAGCCAGGGGCCCGCTTAAACGTCTCCAGCAGGTGCTGCCCGCCCACTCTCCGCCACAATCGAAGGTCCATGCACCTGACCTGTCTCCTCACTACACAAAGCGGGGTCCCTGGATCGCAGCAGCAGGATCCCCAAGGGTTTGCTGGAAATGCAGAGCCTCAGGCCCCGCTCCCGAGCGCTGGCTCTGAGCGAAGGCTCGCTCACCGCAGAGATCGTGTTCACGCGCGTGTGAACCTGGCCTCACGCCTTCCCGTGCCGCTGTGGCCACCCGCTCCCACGGATGGAGCTGGGGCTCAGGAAGGGGAACACCCAGGACACGGGCGGGTGGGACTCCACGCTAGAGCCCATTCCCTCCGAAGGCGTGGAAATGAGAGCTGGTATTTCACGTGGGGGGCGGAGGGGGGAGGCGGTGGGAAACCTGCCCGCACTGAGGACACCACGGCAGAGCCCTGCCCCCATCACCGCAGGGAACCTTCCTGACACGCCCCCCCCCCCCATTGACATTTCTCAGTTACAGGTGAGCAGACGGGGCCGGGGCAGGGAGGGACGGGCCCAGGGTCCACAGCGAGGAAGCAGCAGGAATGGCACGGACCCGGCGCCGTGTGCCCGCCACCCACGCCAGGCCCGCTCCTGGCGGCGGCAGACACGGCTGCCCGGGCGCGCTGGGTGGCTGCCCCCGCTCCCGCCTGTCCTCTCCCGCCTGAGAGCGCGTGGCCTGGGGTTGCAGCCTGCACTTCCTTCCCGTTCCCGGCCCGCGCTCTCGGGTAATCATTCTCCAGCTCTGACCCAAGCGCACACACATGCCAACGGATGGCAATCAGCTAGGGATGGGCGATGTCACCCCAGCTGTTTCCGTCACTTCGCAGGTGCCAGCGCCTGAGACGGCCTTCCTGCATTCCTGAGGCCTCACAGGGCCCTCCCTGTCGGAACCCGGGCGTGAATCCTGCAGCCGCTGGATCGAGGGCACGCGTGACGCCCTGTCCATGCATGTGAGCGTCGGACCAGAGTCCCACTCCCGGGCTTCCTGTCCTCCTGGCTGGGAGGGCTTAGCCTCTCTGCGCCTCAGCTTCTCCAGCTCTGAAATGGGTGGGTGATAACCCGGCCTCCAGGGCGGCTGTGAGAAGCATTAGGGCTGGGGGAATGGCTGGGTGTCTCCACAGTTCTCACTGCTCAGCATCAAAGCACAGCGCGGGCTGCCTGGTGGGCTGTGCGGTGGAGTGGGCAGTGCCCGGGTGACGATGACACGGACGGCTCGCGTGGGGAGATGCTCATTTGGAGGAGGAGGGACGATGGGTCAGGCAGCGGCCCGGGAGTGAAAGCCCGTGAGGCGGTGCCGAGCACGAGGCAGGCGGCGCTGTCCGGGACCAAGGCCTGAACCCGGCGGTAAGAGCGAGCTTCCCCCTCCGCTGCAAGAACACGGCACCGTGGGCCCCGAGGTGGGGCCTTGGGAAATCGGGCACAATCTCCACATTCCTGCAGACAG
Organism: Cnephaeus nilssonii; assembly: GCF_951640355.1. Classification (NCBI taxonomy): domain Eukaryota; kingdom Metazoa; phylum Chordata; class Mammalia; order Chiroptera; family Vespertilionidae; genus Cnephaeus; species Cnephaeus nilssonii. The sequence goes on along the minus strand of NC_137078.1, from coordinate 92,606,747 downwards.
CACGGCCACTGTGGCCACCACTCAGGGACTCCAGGACAGAAGACACAGAGGAGGGCGGGGTAACAAAATGAATGAATGAGCAAGAGCTGCTGGGGAGTGCTGAGGGTTTTGTGAGCACCTGGGCCTCGGGTTACACTCAGACTCCCAGACTCACCCGGGAGGTTTTTAGGGACCCGACGTCCCAGCAGCCGCTGGCACCAGACCCCTGAGATCTGGGTGGTGCTGTGAGTGTGCCATTTACACACAGGCCTGGAGAAACGGGAGGAAGCGGATCCAAGGAGGGGAGGGAGGGTCCTGGACACTGCCGGAGAGCCCGCTTCCCGCCAGGGCCTGAGCCCGCCACCTGTCCTCACCCACTCCCCCTCCCCCAGGCCTGCACACCGGGCGAAGGCATGCCCGGGGAGGCGGGGCGGGGGGGGGGGGGGCAGTAAAGTCCTTATAAAGTGAAAACTTACTCATGAGTCAGCCCAGCTCATTCACTGCGAAGGTATTTTCTTTTCAGCCTTTTCCTGCAAAGCCTTTCGCTGCCTCGGCGGTGAGGTCATCGCCGGTAAACACTCTGCCTTGCGGTGCATTTCCTCTGAACTGTTCGCTTCTGTTTCACCCGCCAGACCTCCAGGGGAGCTGCAGCCTGGAGGAGCACAAAGGGCACTGGGCTGAGAGCGGGGCTGGGCTTCGAACCCCAGCTCTGCCCCTTCCCAGCCGCGGGGCCGTGGCCGATGCAAGTCCCATCTCCCGACCTTGGTTTCTGTTTGTAAAATGAAGTCACTACTGCCGAAAGGGTTCTAAATAAATACACAGCCCCACACACTCATTCCTTCAACAAATACTTACTGAGTGCGTAACATGTGCAAGCCCTGTGCTGTACAATGGATTTGATGAGAAACACACATATGTGTACACACACACACACACACACACACACACACACACACACACACGGTTCCCACACCCTGCCCTTAGAAGGCTCCCATTCTGGTAGGGAAGACAGACATGAATCAAATGATCCCATAAATGAATATTAAAACACAGCTGCGATTAGTGCTGAGCTATCTGGTGCTATAATAGCTTGTACCAGGGAAGACTCCCCGAAGGAGTGACTCCCAGTGGAAGATGGAGATGGGACCAGGTATCACGCAGGCAGAGGCTGGGAGCGGGGCCTGCACAGAGGAGAAGGAACCGGGCATCACACAGGCAGAGGCTGGGAGCGGGGCCTGCACAGAGGAGATGGGACCGGGCATCACGCAGGCAGAGGCTGGGAGCAGGGCGTGCACAGAGGAGATGGGACCGGGCATCACGCAGGCAGAGGCTGGGAGCAGGGCCTGCACAGAGGAGATGGGACCAGGCATCACGCAGGCAGAGGCTGGGAGCGGGGCCTGCACAGAGGAGATGGGACCAGGCATCACGCAGGCAGGGAGCAGGGAGCGGGGCCTGCACAGGGGAGATTGGTAAAAGGTACACATTTTCAGCTCTGCAGTGGATCAAGTCTGAGGATCTAACATATGACATGGTGACTATAGTTGATAACACTGTATTATATCATTGAAATGTGCTGAGAGTAGGACTTAAATATTCTCACCAAAATGTGTGTGTGTGTGTGTGTGTGTGTGTGTGTGTGTGTGGTAACAGAGGTGTTAATTAACTAAATGGGAAGTATCCTTTCACAATGCATATATATATCCAATTACCCAATGTACACTTTAAATATCTTACAATTTTATTTGTCAAATGTAACTGTATAGCCCTAACCGGTTTGGCTCAGTGGATAGAGCATCGGCCTGTGGACTGAAGGGTCCCAGGTTCGATTCCGGTCAAGGGCATGTACCTTGGTTGCAGGCACATCCCCAGTAGGGAGTGTGCAGGAGGCAGCTGATAGATGTTTCTCTCTCATCGATGTTTCTAACTCTCTATCCCTCTCCCTTCCTCTCTGTAAAAAAATCAATTATATATATTATAAAAGCTCTTGGTTAGCATTTAAAAAAATGTAACTGTATAAAGCTGGGAAAAAGAGAACATGCTAAATAGTGGCCTCCTATTGGGCAGTTCTTGGTGTTGGTGCCTGCCATCCTGACGGGTGGGGATTGCCAAGAGCCCAGGCCATCGACTGCTCCACGGTGCCCCCAGCCTGCATGTCAGAAAGGACAGAGGAAGGGGGGAGGGAGTGGTGCCCGTTACGTGGAACGCCTGGTGTATCCTATTGGAACGGAAATTACTCGATCAGCTTGCATGAATATTAAATATCGAACCATCAGGACTTCGGTTGCTTTCTTTAAAATCGCAGTGGGTTTGGGGGAAAGTCTCCAGTCTCTTTCTTTAAAAAGTGGAACTACAAGGAGGGAAATGAGGACATTTCCCCTCGTAATAGATGTCTTGAAATAAGCAAAGTCATCCAAAACCACTCCTTCAGGGAACAGGAATGGGGGGAGGAAGGAAAGGGAAAGCCGGAAGGATGTCCTCAAGCATCTCCGGGCGCCCGCTCTGGGCCCGGCCCTGTGCGAAGCCTGGCCACCCGGAGAATGGTAAGTGGGCATCGGGTCACGAGACGATAGTCATAAAACCAGACAGACGCGTGGACAAGGGCTCCAAACGTGAGGCCAGCAGGCAGCAGAGGGGGAAGACTGACCAGGGCATGTGGTGCACAGACGAGCCGCCGGGACTGGCATGGGGCAGCCCGTCCAGGTCTGGATGCAGGAGACCCGACTTCCAAGCCCGGTTCCCCTGATTTCTCGCTGGGCCAAGTGCCCATTCCTCTCTGAGCCGCCGTTTTCTTGGCCGTGATATGGGCCCCCAATAAGCACGGCTTTGAGTGAGACGAGGCGAGCAAGGAACTGAGCCCCCGTGCAGCTCTCAGGGGTGGGGAGACACAGCGGGCTGGGGTGTCGGGAGGATTCCTTGAGGGGTGGGCATGAGTCCTGAGAAGCAAGGGCAGGGCTGAGCAGGTGGAGCCTGTGCCACAGGGGATGCTCTGACACAGGTGAGGCCGCTTCGTCCTTGCTGATGGTGGTGGAAGAGGCGACTCCCTTTGAGGGCCGATCTGTTTCCAATGAGGGCTGACCTAGACTCAGCCACGCCACGCTCGCTCGGTGACCGCCTGCCTCAGTTTATTCAGCGTCAGCCAAGCCTGGGGTGAAATGAAGGTCACCAGGAAGTGGTTCCCTCCCACGCCTCACACTTCACTGAAAACCCATAAAACCATTCACGCACCATTAGGGATGGGTGGAGGGCCCAGACTGCCCTCTAACCAAGAAGGAAAGGACAGAGAGAAGCCTGGGGAAGCCAGGCCACTCGCTTGCTCACTCGCTCAGCACGAAGTGGTGAAAGGCTGGGGTTGGCAGTGACCTTCATTGTCTCTGCTGCTAGGAGCCCACCACCTCTGCCTGCTGCTCAGAAACACCGAGAACAGCGAAAGGAACACAGATGTTGCCATCTGGAAGGCTTTTTTTTTTTTAAATCCTCACCTGAGAATATATTCATTGATTTCAGAGAGAGGATGGTGGAAGAGAGAGAGAGAAAGAGAGAAAGAGAGAGGGAAGGAGGAGGGAGGGAGGGAGGGAGGGAGGGAGGGAGGGAGAGAGAGAGAGAGAGAGAGAGAGAGAGAGAGAGAACATCAATTGTCTTATGTGCCCTGAACGGGAATCAAACCCACAACCTAGGTGTGTGCCCTGACTGGGAATTGAACCCACAACCTTTTGGTGCACGGGACGATGCTCCAACCAAGAGCCAGCCAGCCAGGGCATCAATCGTCTGGAAGCTTTTGCCGGCAACCTTTCTGTTCCAAGGTGGGAGAAAATTTGACAATGGCTCTTGGGAGACCTTTAAGAGCTGGTGCCCTTTGCCCCATCCTCTCCCCATTTTAAGCCTCTTTCTCTCCTAAAGAGGTCATCTGTGCTTCTGACAAATAGTTTGGCTGCAGGCGCCTCACCGGAGAGTTATTCCATCAGTAACCACTGGGAGAAGCGAAATGTCCACCAACAGGACGGTTACCCGGAATTCAGCACAGACATCATGTAATATTTCTGGTTTGGGAGGTTTCCTAGTAATGACATGGTAGAATGACTGTCCTAAAAATACTCCGTGGGAGAAAATATACAAACTTACATATCCTATATAATATCCTGTATAATAAAAGGCTAATACGCAAATTGTCCCCTTGGGAGTTCTACCGACCGGAATTTCGACCACTCGCTATGACGTGCGCTGACCATCAGGGGGCGGCGCAGAACGAAGGAAGACCCCGGCTGGTGGCCGGCAGCCTGAGGAAGGAAGACCCCGGCTGGCAGCCAGAAGGCCCTAATCGGCCCTGATCACCAGCCAGGCCAGGGACCCTACCCATGCACGAATTTTGTGCACCAGGCCTCTAGTTTATAATATGACTCTGAAGTTGTGTTTTCAACATCTATGTAAGAAGCTTATGTCATTCAGCCTTGTCTTGTAATTAACTGGTTTTCTATCTGCCCCTTAGACTGTAAGCTCTCAGAGGACACAAAACTTGTCACTGTACTGGAAGAAAGATGAATGGGTGTGTGGGTTATTTGAGAATCTGAATAATTCATTTAAAAATAATAGTAATATCTTACAGTTACTGAGCACTTACTACATCCAAATCCTGAACCGAGTCCTTCATACACTTGACTCCTGATCCTTACAATTCTATTAAGTGAGGATGATACACGGATTAGTTATGACAGCATTCCCAAAGTGTGGTCCCTTGGAATCAGCATCACCTGGGAATTTTTAAGAAATGTACATCTAGGGTTCCCACCCAGACCTACTTAACCAGAGACCCTGGGAGGTGATGCCAGCAAAGTGTGCTTAACCAAGCTCTCCACGTGATTCTGATGCACGCTCAAGTCTGAGAAGCTCTGGTCTAGGGGTGACAGGCAGCCCAGATAGCCTTGGCATTGAGGCTTCAGTCAAGCTAAGACCAAAAACAAGCCTGTGGTCTGACAAAGTCAGATTTATCCACCTCCTGCAATGCAGAGAGCACCCACCACAGGATCCAAACAAGGACAAGCTAGTGTGCACCTGAAATTTATACAATGTTATTAACCTCAGCCCAGCCTGCACTCTCTCCCAGTCTGGGAGCCCTTGGGGGATGTCCGACTGACACAGAGGCGAGAGAGGCTCCCGTCACCACTGCTGTGCTCGCCAGCCGTGAGCCCGGCTCCTGGCTGAGCAGCGCTCCCCCTGTGGGAGTGCACTGACCACCAGGGGGCAGCTCCTGCATTGAGCATCTGCCCCTGGTGGTCAGTGCATGTCATAGCAACCGGTCATTCTGACGTTCAGTTGATTTGCATATTAGTCTTTTATAATATAGGACTAGTGGCCCGGTGCATGAAATTCATGCATGGAGGGGGTGTTCCCCCAGCCCAGCCTGCACCCTCTCCAATCGGGGACCCCTTGGGGGATGTCCAACTGCCGGTTTAGGCCCAATCCCTCTCGCAATCTGGGACCGCTGAGTCCTAACTGCTCACCTGCCTGCCTGCCTGCCTGATCGCCCCTCTGCCTGCCTGCCTGCCTGATCACCCCTAACTTTTCTGCCTGCCTACCTGATTGCTCCTAACTGCCCTCCCCTGTCAGCCTGATCTCGCCCTCAACTGCTCTCCTCTGCCAGCCTGATCTCACCCCCAACAGCCCTCCTCTGCTGGCCTGATCTCACCCCCAACTGCCCTCCGCTGCCGGCCTAATCACCCCTAACTGCCCTCCCCTGCAGGCCTGATCGCGCCCCCTGCTGGCCAATTTGGTTCTGATTAGTTGGTTTCTATGCCAGTCAGTGTCAAAAGCTCTGCCTCCTAGGCAGTCATTGGCTCCTCACAGTTCACTCAAATTTGGTTCTGATTGGTTGGTTTCTATGCCAGTCAGCATCTCCAGGCCTATCTCTGGGCCTGATCAGAGAGGCGGGGCTGATCAGCAGCCCCCACGGAGGCCCGGAGAGAAACAGAGGCTCGCCTGCTGGAGAAGCCCAGAGAGAAAGAGAGAGGCAACGGCTGATCAACAGCTGCCACAGAGGCTGTGGATCAGACCCTGCCTCTCTCTTCGGGCTTCTCTCTGGGCCTGACCCGCAGCCCCCTTGGCAGTCAGTGCTGGGTTGCTGCGCCCCACTGGCAGCAGTTAGTGCTGGGTCACCACAGCAACCCAGCACTGACTGCAGGACAGACTTCCGGTGTTCAGTAGAGCCTTTGGTGAGTCGTTACACACCCTGGGTTTTTATATATTAGGATGTTATCCCATTACATATAATTTTTTAAAAGCTAGAAGAATAAATGAAATATACAGCCATCCTCATAGGTGTGAAGTGGTATTTCAGCCATAAAAGAAAGAAAGTTCTACAGCATTCTACTACATGGATGAAAACTTTAAAACATTATGCTAATGAAATGAGCTAAATACAAAGGGCAAATACTGTGTGATTCTATTTTTATGAAATATCTAGAATAAGCAACTCCATAGAGATGGCATGTAGAGTAGAAGTTACCAGGGGCTGGGAATTTATTGCTTAATGGTTGCAGGGGTGATGAAAACATTTTGGAAATTGACAGTGGTGATGGTTGCACAATATGGTAAGTATATTAATACCACTGAGCTGTACATTCAGAAATGGTTATAATGGTGAATTTTATGTTATATATTTTTTACCACAATAAAAATGCAAAAAATAAAAGATCTAGATGAAATCCCAACAAGAGACACTACTCCATCTACTGTTAGTTAACCTAGAAAGAGGAATAAAACTTTAAAATTGGAACTAAAAGAAAGAGGTAGAGTTACTCTAGAACTTTGGCAAAGAGTGGAGTCCAGGTGGAATTTAAATGAAGTAAACTTTTAGCCTCGAAGCTAAAGGAACTGGCATCAAGTCTGGACGGCAAAGTGGACCCCAAGTTCTCTTTCCCTAAAAACCACAAGTGAAGATGGACATTGGACGTGGCCGCTGTGTTCGGAAGTCCCTCACCTGAGGCCCTGGGAGTGGCGTGGGGACTGGGCTGTCTCCCTGTGTGAGAGACTGAGATCCTCAGGGCACGAGTGGGAAGTTCATTCTTACATTCCTTCCTTCTCCGAAATTCCCACGGATAACGTTTCAAGCACCAACGTTTCTGGTGGCCTGGAATTTGAGAGAGCCTAGTTTCCCAGGGAGTGGAAGGCAGTCGCCACTGGAAGACGTGCGTTGTTCTGCCATTTCCAGCGGCAGTGTGTCCCCGCAGGGGAATGTTGCCTCCTGGTGACTGTGCAGGCCTGACCCGTGTCTGTCAGTCCAGGCTGACCAGTAGCGGCCAGGTTTGTACTGCCCCAGCCCAAGCTAAGTGTCACTTTCTCAGCTAGAAGGTGGTAAAGGAATGAACATTTATAAAGTGCTTAGAACGATTCCTGACAAAGAATTCAGATTAACTATAATTTTATATTATGTAAAATGTAAGTCAACTTAATTAAATATAAAATATAAATTATGTTATACTAGAGGCCCGGTGCACGAATTCATGCATGGGTGGGGGTCCCTCGGCCTGGCCGGTGATCAGGCCAATTGGGTCGTCTCATCCAGCCCCGATTGGGGCTGGCCAGTGGGGTGAGAGGAGGGGCTAGAGGAGGTTGGCCAGCCTGGGGGAGGTTGGCTGTGGGAGCGCGCTGACCACCAGGGGGCAGCTCTTGTGTTGAGTGTCTGCCCCCTAGTGGTCAGTGCGCATCATAGCCACTGGTCAACCGGTCATTCCGGTCATTCGGCCATAACGGTCACTTAGGCCAGTAGTCGGCAAACTGCGGCTCGCGAGCCACATGCGGCTCTTTGGCCCCTTGAGTGTGGCTCTTCCACAAAATACCACGGCCTGGGTGAGTCTATTTTGAAGAAGTGGCGTTAGAAGAAGTTTAAGTTTAAAAAATTTGGCTCTCAAAAGAAATTTCAATCGTTGTACTGTTGATATTTGGCTCTGTTGACTAATGAGTTTGCCGACCACTGGCTTAGGCTTTTATATATAGAAAATTAATGGAAATATTAATTATGTAATTAAAATACTAAGGGTTATAGTTCAACTGAATGAGAAGAAAGGGTTTGTTCCCTTCCCTTCAAGCAAGACAATGGAATTAAAAACTGTCTCAGAACTCTGACTGCAGAAATGGGAAAAGTAGGTTAAGAAAGACCCTGAGTTCTAGTTTTGGGCATGCCACAAAGGAGAGGGAGAAGGATTCACTAAGTGTCTGCTTTGTGCTGGGCTCTGAGCAATCCATTTGCTCTAGAAGTTGGGCGTTGTTGCTCTCTTTTTACCCACAAAGGGGGGTTAAGGAGCTGGTCCGAATCCACCCAGCACATGAGGGGTAGGGCTGGGACCCAAGCCCAGCCATGGTGGGTGCATGACACCCTGGGAGCCTCTGGGTTTGCATTTGGAACATAGAGGAGATACAACAAAATAGTGCTTGAAGGCACACTATCCAAAAGGTGGAAACAACCTCGATATAAACAATCCAAAATGAATGGATAAACAAAATGTGGTATATACTACAATGGAATATTCAGCTGAAACAGGATGGAAATTCTGACGTTACAAGATGGATGACTCCCGAGGACATTATGCTAAGTGAAATAAGCCAGACACACAAGGGCAAATATTGTATGATTCCACTTACACGAGGTACCCAGAGTCGTCCAGTTCATAATCAGAAAGTAGAATGGTGGTTGCCAGAGGCTGGGGAGGGTAGGAATGCTGTTGAAGTGGTACACAGTTTCACTGGGGAAGATGAAAATGTTCTGGAAATGGGTGGTGGTGATGGCTGTACCACAGCGTGATTGTACTTAATGCCACAGAACTGTACACTTAAATATGGTTAAAATGGCAAATGTTATGTTATATATTTTTTACAATAGTAAATTATATATCAACTTATCCCCTTTTTTAACATATACGTTTTCAAAGATATAAAAGGATATATCTACAATGTTAACAGTAATGATCTCTAGGAACCAGATTATGAGCGATCTGAGAAAGTGATCTCATTTTCTAAATGTTGATGAAGAACTTGTTTTCGCTGTATAACAAATAAAACCCTGAAAGAGTATCATGGGCAGGGTTTCCGGTCATGTCAACATGAGGACATGAGGCAATTCTCCTCCACAGAAAACAAGGGTAAAGCTGGACGAAACTGTTTTTGCTAACAGAGCACCGGAACATGACCAGAGGCAGGTGGCAACGTGGTCAGTCTTCACTCGGCAAAAACTGCTGCGGAGGGAGGAACAGGGAACGTGTGGCCTTTGTGGCTGGAGGTGCCACATCTCTCCCGGCAAAGCCCACAGCTGAAATGGCCAGGGGTGGTGAACAGGACGCAAGGGTGGCATGTTCAACAGGGAGATATTGAAAGTGAGAGAGGGATAAGTGATGATCCATCTATGTGTCAACAGGGCGAAGGCTTACCCGGGGAGCGAGTAAGAAATCATTTCTGGGTGTGTCTGTGAGGGTGTTTCAGGAAGAGATTAGTGTTTGAATCAGGGGACTAAGGAAAGAAGATCACCCTCCCCGATGCAGGAGACATCATCCAATCCTCTGAGGGCCTGAACAGGACAAGAAGGCAGAGGATCGGGACTTCCCTCTTTGTCTGAGCTGGGAACCCATCTTCTCCTGCCTCAGACGCGGCCACTCCAGCTTCGTTGGTCTTTGGACTCAGACTGATGTCATCAGCTCCCCTGGTTCCCAGGCCTTCAGACCCTTTGCATGCCTGGAACTAGAGCCTTTGAATGAGCCTCTCAACCCACCCAGCGCGCAGGTGGCAAAGGGTTAAATCTCTATCGGCTTGAAGTGTCTGAGCATCATCTCTGCCCAATCACTGGTGGACCCTGAACTATACAGACACAGGGGAGAGCCCTCGGGAGCCAAGCTGCCATGGACAAAATAAAAATGACCAGGAACAGCAGCAGCTTCGCACTGTGGGAGGGACATACCCGGGTAGCCATGGCCGACAGGGACAGATTGCAGTTTCAGTCCAGGACAGGTACTTGCCTACTAAAACCAAAGGACTAACAACTTCAGAAAAACAAAATAATCTAGAGCTACTACTGTGCATTATCTACAATGACCAGTTTTCAACCAAAAATTACAGCTCATGCAAAGAAGCTGGTAAGTGTGACCCATAGTTGGGGTGATGGGGGAGGAAAGCAGCATTAGACAGTGACTCCGAGTGGGCCCAGATGTTGAGCCCAGGTTTTTGTGTTGTTGTTGTTTTTAACTCAAAGAAAGCTATTATAAATATATTTAAAAGAATTAAGAAACTATCCTGGGAGGGAGTGAATAAATAGAAACTCTCAACAGAGAAATTAAAATTATTTAAAAATCAAGTAGAAATTCTAGAGCTAAAATGTACAATAATTGAAGCAAAAATGTAAAAATTCACCAGATGGGCTCAATAGTAAATGTGAAATAACAGAAGAAGGAAAAAAAACAGTGAAGTTGTAGATAAATCAGTAGAAATTAACCAGGTTGAAAGCCATAGAAAAAACCATAGAGGGGGGAAAATCAATAGACTCTCCAAAATCTGCAAGACAATATCAGTATCAAGCATTCCAACATACATTTAATGGTATCCCTAGAAGGAGAGAAAAGAGAGAAATGAGCAGAAAAATATCTGAAGTATAATGACCAAAATATTCCCAAATTTGGTGAAAAACATTGACTGACAGATCCAAGAAACTAAGCACAAAGAGAATCAGATCAAGTTACATCCAGTCAAACTGCTGAAAGAATAAAGCAGAAAAAAATAATGAAAGCAGAAAGAAATGACACATCACATATAGAGGAATAGCGATATGATAAGCAGCTGAGTTCTCACTAGAAATAATGGAAGCCAGAAGACATTAGAATGATATATGCAAAGTGATGAAAGAAAAAAATTGTCAACCAAGAAATCGCTGTATGTCAAAACTATTCTTCAAAATAAGGATGAAATAAAGACATTCACAGATAAATAAAAACAAAGCAAATTTGTCGTTGTCAGATTGGCATTACAGTAAAAACTAAAGGAAACCTGAATCAACACTGTAAACTAAAGAGAAATGATACCTGATAGCAATCCAGAGCCACATGTTAGGAATAAAGAGCACTGAAAGTGGTCGTTATGTGGTCTATTTTCTTATTTTCTATTTTTTAATTTAATTTCTTTAAAATATACACTGAGTGGCCAGATTATTATGATCTCTGAATGCATAATAATCTGACCACTCAGTGTATATCCTATATAATAAAAGGCTAATATGCAAATTGTCCCCTCGACCAGGAGTTCGACCAGCAGGCAGGCCGGCCAACCGCCCATGTTCCCTCCCCCTGGCCAGGCTAGCCGGACCCCACCCATGCATGAATTCATGCACCGGGCCTCTAATACACACACACACACACACACACACACACACACACACACACACACACTGAGTGGCCAGATTATTATGCGTTCAGAGATCATAATAATCTGGCCACTCAGTGTATCTGACCATTTAAAGCATGGTCGGGGAATGTCTGGCCCACGGCCCATATAAGGCCCTCAAAATCATTTGGTCTGCCCCTGCCAAGGCATTAGGGGTGAGGTGAGTTAATTAAACGTTTGACCAAATACAGCAGGCACATTTTTAAGTTGATAATTTTGTGTGGCCCGCAAATGATGTTATAAATATCCAAATGGCCCTTGGCAGAAAAAAGGTGCCCCACCCCTGATTTAAAGCCAAATTATAATACTATATTGCTGGATATATAATATGCATAGATATAGTAGATTTTACAACAATACCACAGGGAAGATGGGTAATTGAACTATGCTGGTGCAAAGTTGGTGGAAATTAGGCATTACTAATTTGAATTTGATAAAGTGAAGTAGTATATTATAATGCCTAAAGCAATCCCTAAAAAGTTACCAAAATATCCAAAAAGAGAATTAAAATCATATATTTAAAAAGATTGTTTTACAAAAGAAGGAAGTATAGAAAGAACTGAGGAATGAATGGCAAAGGACTACATAAGTAGAAAATTTTAAGGGAAAAAAAATCTCATAGGCACAGACAACAGCATAGTGTTTACCAGAGGGAAAGTGGGTGGGAAGATAGAAGAGGGTAAAGGGGGGATAAATGGTGATGGAAGGAGACTAGACTTTGGGAGGTGAACACACAATATAATATACAGATGATATATTATAGAATTGTACACCTGAAATCTACATAATTTTATTAGCCAATGTCACCCCAATAAATTCAATAAAAGTTTCAAAAAGTAAACAGCAAAATTGCAGACCAACTCTAACCAGGTCAATAACACATGAAATATAAATGGACTAAACCTTCTATCAAAAGGCAGAGATACTTTAGATTGTACTAAAAAGCAAGATTCAGCTATTTGCTTTGTACAAGAAAGTAAAAGGATATGCCACACAAATGGAACTATGAGAAGGCTGGATTGGCCATATTAATAACCAAAAAAAAAACCTGGCTTTAAAACACGAGTTGTCACTGTAGACAAAGAGGAACATTTCACAATGTTAAAAAGGTCAATATGGCATAAAGATTTATAAATGTATATGCATGTCATAACAATACCCTCCAATACATGAATATTTTAATACTCCTCTCCTTAGTAATGTATAGACAAGCTATTCAGAAAAGCAGGAAAGATACGGAACACTTGAACAACACAATCAAGAAACTTGATCGATTTCACATTTATAAAACTGCAACATTAAAAAAAATGTATACATGGAACCTTCACCAGAGTAGATCAAGGTTGGGTCAAAAATAAGTCTCAATATACTTGAAAGGGTTGAAATAATACAGAGTATGTTGTTGAAATGTAAAATAATTAAATTTAAAGTAATAACAGGAAGACATATGGGAAATCCCCCACGTATGTGGACATTAAACAATATACTTCTTAATGACTCATGATCAAAAGAAGAAATTGCAAGGGAAATCAGAAAAAAATCTTGACCTTAATAAAAATAAAAACACAGTATGTCAAAATTTAGTTAAAACAGGGCTTAATGGGAAGTTTATACCTTTAAATGCTTATACTAGAAAAGAAAAAAAAAACGTATAAAAATAATTACCTATGTTTCCACCCTCACGGCCGTGAAAGAACAAGCCTCGTGGATTAGAAAGAACAGTGACCCGAGGTCACACAGGGCTGAGCGCGGGCCTGTTCCCATCAGTCAGCCTGGAAAACTCCGTGCATGGGGCTCCCGGGAGAGTTTTCAGAAGGGTCTTGACTTAATAGCAATGCTGCTCTGGTACCATCTTACAAACCTTAAAGGCAAGACCCAAAGGGATCAAAATGTTTCCAAGTAGCTTAACTGTGTCCCAGGGGAAAAGCTCAAGAATATCTACAGAAATATAAAACATTTAGCATCCAACAAGGAAAAATTCACAAGGCAGACATTCAGTGCAAAACGACCAGGCGGGCAAAGACGCAGGAAAATGCTACCCACCACGAGGAGAAAAATCAACCAATTGAAACTGACCCAGAATTGGCACCGATGTGAGAACTAGCAGATAATGACATGGAGACATACATCATAACTGTGTTACCTGTGTTCAAAAACTACAAGAAAGGCCGGACAGGTTAAGTAGAGATGGAACGATCTAAAAAAGACCAAATCAAAGTTTAAGAGATGAAAACAATAATGGAATGTACAGAGGGACACGGGAAACTCCTGGGGTGCTGGATGTGTTCATTACCTTGATGGGGTGTTTCCCAGGTGTGTATCTAAATATTACATATTTTTTCAATAAAATTGTATCCCTTAAATATGTATAGTTTACTGTATATCAATTATGCATTAATAAAGCTATTACAAAATAAATATAAATAGAAGAAATAGGAAATACTATAAACAACTTTATGCCAATAAATATGAAAACAGATAAAATGGACAACGTTATCAAACGATGAAAACTGATTCAAGAAGAAATTGAATTGGTAATTAAAAGTCTTCTCACAAAGAAAAGGCCGGGCCCAGATGCTGTCACTGGTGAATCCCATCAAATATCTAAGGAAGAAATACTAATTCTACAGAAACTGAGAACATCCAGGAGGGAGAAGCATTCCCCAACTTCCTCTACAAGGCTAATATTATCCTGATGCAAATCCAGGCAAAGAAATCACAGGGAGGAAAAAACAAAACAAAACAAAAAAAAACTATAGGTCAATATTCTTCATACACATGGGTACAAAATTCTTTAACAAGTATTAACAAATCAAACCCAGCAGCATATACAAAGGATGATACATCATTGCCAGGCGAAGTTCCTCCCAGCAAAAATCCATGAACATACAGGATGCCTGCTCTCACCATTTTCATTCAACCTGGTGCCACCCCTTACGATGGCTGAGATTATAAAACAAAACCCAACCCCTGAGGATGTAGAGACACGTCCCCTCTGCACTGCTGAGGACAATGCAAAATGATCCAGCCACTTGGTAAAACGGCTGGATGGGTTTCTTAAGGAGCACTTGTATCTTCTGATCTAAAAATTCTAGTCCTAAACAATTCTAGTACTTATGCAAACTGAAAACAGGTGTATGCCAGTGGTCATAGCATTATTCATAATATCCTGAAAAAGGAACGGATCCAACCCAAATGTCCTTCAACAGGGGAAGGTTGAACAACATGCGATGCAGCCATGGGATGGAATGCCAGTCACTAACAGACAGCAACCATGCTGACGCGTGCTACCATGTGGGTGAACCTCAACAGCATTATTCCAGGCAAAGACCACATACTCTGTGCAGTTCTAGGAAAAGCAACATCACAGCGACAGAAGTCACATCAGTGGTTGCCAGGGGCTGGAGACAGACCACAAAGGGACACGAGGAAACTCGGGGGTGCTGGGAGTGCGTTAAACCTTGATTGTGGGTGTGGATGCACAGCTGGGTTAATTTTCCAGCATTCACTGAGCCGTGTGCTCTAAATGGGTGAATTCTTTGGAATGCGCATTACTCTTCAGCAAAGCCATAAAAACAATGGGGACAAAAACGTGGAGTAAGAACCGTGGAACGAGGAGGGATGCTCTGACCCACCTTCACGTCTGGCTTGGCATCCGCGTGCCACAAACCTCCAACCTTCCTCAGCAGGACCGGCTGAGGCGATATGCTGCCGTGGGGACGCGCCTGGTCCAGGGGGGCTGAGAGGCACGTGACCAGTCATCACAGAGCAATGTGACAGGACTCACCAGAGTCCTGGTTCTGTGGGCACACCGGGGAGCCCTCCCAGGAGACGAGGTGCCCCTTGGAGCTGAGACCGTGGGCACGTGACTTCCTGGCACGCTCTCCCTCCTCTTCCCACCCATTCAAGTGCCAGGTGGCTGTCGTCTCTTTTTTAATTAAAGCGAATTAAATGGAATCTGGCCTAGAGAGCTTCCTGAGACCTCCGGGAATAGTGAGAGTCTCCGGGGTGTTGCAAAAACTGGGTGGGCCTCTCCCTTCCAAACCCTGAGGGTGGCGATGTGACCACCCTCCTGGCCGCTGATTCCATCCCAGTAGGTGAGGGGGTAGGGGGGGGGGCGGCAGGAGGGAGGTGTGGCAGAGAGAGAGCCGCCTGAGCCAAGGCCCCGTGTGGAACCAGGGCCTTGTTGGCCATGACCTTGGGGTGTCACGGATGTCTGGGGTGCAAACTGCTGTCTGCAAGGGCAGGGCGCAGTCCTGGGGAGTGACTTAGCTCCATTAGTGTGTCTAATTGTCTCAGGGAGTCGCTTTGTCCCGCCTCCAGGGCCACCTCTGGAGGGCAGAGCGCGGCTCCGCATCACAGGAGGGAGGGGTGCTGCTTGCGAGACTGCGGTGCCCTTTGGGGCATGAGAGCACCCCGTCCTTACGTGGCAGGCCATTTCGGTACCTTGTTTCAGAACCAGGAAACTGACCCGGAGCGGTGACGTGACAGCCCCAGAGCTGGGACTCGGGGCACAGTGTGTCCTGCCCGAGGCCCAGCACATCTAGTTCTGGCCCAAGCGCTGAGAGGTTCGGGCGTCCGGGTGGAGAGAGGACCTGCTGGCCTGCGCCCAGTTTGGGGGAGCAGGTAGGCGGCTGCTCAGTTATCCTGGTGCTGGGGGAGGCATGGCCACCTCGGCATGACTAAGGCTGGAAAGATGTGCCCAAAGCCAGATCCAGTGACTAAGAGGAAGGAAGGGGTGCCCCTCGCCTTCCCACCCTGCCCCGCTCAGTCCTTTCCCAATCCCCTTTACTGGTTTGACAGAGCCGGTGGATGGGAGCCGGGCGGGAGGGGCGTGGGCTGTAAGCTGGCTGAGCAGGCACTGGCCCTGATTGCAACAGCCTCCCGGCCTCGCAGCCTCCTGTCCGGCCCATGTGAGCCTGTCCCAGCCCGTCACACTCCCCGGGCCCCTCGTGGGCTCCCCATCCCCCAGGATAAAGCCCAGCCCGGCATCCACTGCCCCGCCTTCCAGGTTCACCCCCACAAATCGCCACTTCACAACCTCCTGTTCCCCAAAGTGCCTCTCCGAGCCCCATCTCGCCTGGCCTTCGGCCGTGCAGGTCCCCTGCCCCTCAGCATTCTGCTCCTGTTTCCACGTGTTGACGTTCAACTCTTAAAATCCTCAGACAAGCCCCTTTTCAGTCATCAAATACCCCTGGCCACCTCGACCCGGGCGGCGCTGGCCTCGGTGGCTGGCTGGGAAGCGCCTTCCTACGGGCCTGTTCTGGCTCCCGGTGGCTGTAGGAGACCCCACGCTGAGTCGTCCTTGGAGCACCCTTCACCCTCCCGGCAATGCCGGCGCTTCCACTCTGCCCCCCGCAGCCTGGACGGACCCCCAGGTGTCCCCTGGCACGTGGGCCAAGCATCGTGGTGACTTGTCCTGGGTCTGTCTCCCCATTGATGGGGGCGGGTAGGGGGCGGGGTCTGGCACACGGAAGGCGCCCAGGAAAAGTCTGGAGACGAAAGAGACAGAAGGAGGGGGGAGAAGATGACAGCATGGCGGCCGGCCCCTGGGCTAGTTACTGAATAGGAAGGACGGGTGCTGGGTGCCTGCTGGCTAAGGGGAAATTCATACCTTCCGAAAAGGAACAAGGGTGCTGTTTTTATTATTATACCAATAATACATGCTAATGTTCTCTCTCTCTCTCTCTCTCTCTCTCTCTCTCTCTCTCTCTCTTTTATCAAGGGTTGGCAAACTTTTTCTGTCAAGGCCCTAAATAATTCAGGTTTTGTGGCTGGCATCTGCTCTCTGCGGCATATGGTCCTGTTTGTTTGTTTTTCACACCCTTTAAAAATGCAAAAGCCGTTCCCCACGCATGTACAGAAACAGGCCACCGTTGGCCAACCCGCATTCTAGACGCTCCACAAAGACACAGATAAGAAAGGGGAAATTACCTGCAAGCCCTCCACCGGAACTAACTCCCATCAAGACTGTGCTGTGTTTCTCTTTAGACTCTTCCTGGTCATGTGTATTATGTATATTTTGCCAAAATAAAAGTACCTTCTACCTACTGCTTGGTGACTGGCTTTTCTTCATTTAACAAAACAATGTGGCCCTCGCTCCAGGCCACCGCACGCGGGCCTAGGACATCGTTTTCGGGGCCTGCGGCCGCACTGGGGGAGCGGGATGGTTTCTGGGGCGAAGTTACTGAGGGCAGATGAGCTGCAGCCCCCACGTCCTCATTCAGGCTATTTAAGAAGGCCGGGGCGCCGGCCCCTCCTACAGAGAGTGCTTCTCGCTGATGGTTCTGTTTATTTTCACCCACTCTGTCCAGCGGGGGCTGGAGAGGAGGAGGGTGTGACGGAGCCCAGAAACTGAAGCACAGACCAGCGTCGGCCTGAGCCCCTCTGACGGGAGCAGCGCGGGAGATGCGGCTGCTCTCAGCCACGGAGCACGTGGCGAGCACTTCGGGCCGGCAACACCGATCCGCCAGTCACCAGGCCTTTGTCCTGCACTGGGGCAGCCACTACTCAGAAACTCCCGGAGCCGCGGCTCCTCACTTTCCAGGTGGCTGTTGGATGTGCCAGCAGACATGGCCTCGGAGGTCAGTAGACAGGAGTCTTCCATATATTCTAGGACACCCCAATTATTGTAGGGAGGCCAGGGGAAGTAGGGGCTTTGGTCTTAACTATAATACACTAGAGGCCTGGTGCACGACATTCATGCACTGGGAGGGTGGGGTCCCTCAGCCCAGCCTGCACCCTCTCGCAGGCCAGGACCCCTCAGGGGATGTCCGCCTGCTGGCTTAGGCCCACTCCCCGAGGGGTCCTTAGCACTGCAGCGGAGGTGGGAGAGGCTCCCGCCACTGCTGCTGCACTGGCCAGCCATAAGCCCTGCTTCTGGCTGAGTGGCCCTCCCCCTGTGGGAGTGCACTGACCACCAGGGGGCAGCTCCTGTGTTGAGCGTCTGCCCCCTGGTGGCCAGTGTGTGTCATAGCGACTTGTCGTTCCGCCGTTCGGTCAATTTGCATATTAGCCTTTTATTATATAGGCCATGTGCCACCTCATTTAGGTTTCACATCTGCCCAGTGAGAAAAGCCCCACTTTATAGGGAAGGGTTACACAGAGCAGTCAAGTTACTTGCCCAAGGTCACACAGAAGGGGCCGTGGGAAACCCCAGACCTGGACATCAGAAGCCTGCGCTCTGTCCCAGGGTGGCGGGGGAAGGTGGGGGAAGCCCTGTTTGCATGGCAGGACCCACGGGAGGGGACGGCTGCAGTGACATGAGAGAGCTCTGGGCTGAGTGTGCAGACCGGCCCTGGTGGCCCCCTGCGTCCTGGAAGTGGGAGAGCCTGGGGAGCCCTCATCTATGCAGTGGGTGCCTCACACCCCTCAGTCTACAGGGGCCGGTGGGAGAGCAGACAAGAGGGCAGACCTGAACACACCTTGGGTGAGAGATGTAAGGACTGACACGCTGGTTGAGTTGACCCACTGGGGACATCGTGGAGAGGGGGCACTGAGGCCAGAAACGAGGAACGGGCACTAAGAATGGCGCCTGCTGTGCCAGGGACCTGGGGCCCTGAGCTTCCTAAACCCACCCCGTCCTCTCGGTCCCCTGCCCCGGTCCAGAGCCTCCCCCGGCCTCCCGGGACGACTGCGATAGCGGCCAGTGGGCTTCCTGCCGCCTGCCTCTACCCTCTGAACATCCTCCCCACCTGCCACCCGCATCTGCCCTCACGCTGACCCTGGCCATGTCACTCTCCTGCTCAAAGCCTCTGTGGTCCCCACTCTCCTGATGTGAGTTGCCTGGTGTGGCATAGAGCCCTCCACTGTCCAGACACCGCCTCCTTCTCCCTCATCACCTCCTGAGCTCATCCCAAAAACCGTTCTTGTTTCCTTAAATGTGTCTCTGGGCCTTTGCACATTCTGTTCCACCTGACTGATGCTGTTCCCGCTGACTGCTATGCTCCCTCCCCTTTTCTGACAACTTCCAGTACATCCTTCAAGAAGACATTGCCAGCATCACCTTCGCTGACCTCCAGGGCAGTCGGGGATCCCCACTCAGGGCATCCAGTGGCTGTGCACAGAGTCCATGCATGGGGATATCATGTGCACACCTGCCCCGGCCCAGCAGGCCCCGGTCCTCCCAGCTCCATACCCTGTGGCCCACGCCGGGGCCTGGCCCAGGGTCTGCCTTCAGCCGGCAATGGCTGCGTTAAGAACCAGATGGAATCAGGGGGGCAGCAGATGGACCCGGGTCTGACTCTGCTCACCAAGCACCTGCCCAGGGTCCCGGCCCACATGACGGCCGGGTGGAGCCGGGGTGCCAACGGGAACCCAGCAGGCCAGGCAAGAAAGCGCTTGTCTGAGAACCAAGCCAAGAGGTGACTTCACCATTGACTCAGCCTCGCAAACACGAAGGTGGGGGCCGCCCGCCCAGGGAGGGGCGGTGCCTGGGACCGAGTTAACAGGCAAGGTGCATGCTTGAGGGCCGGCAGGAGGGGATGAGTCAGGGAGGGCGACGCCCTGCCCTAAAGAGGGGAACAGCTTCCCTCTCACAGGTCCCTGCTGATCACATCCCACTCGTTAACAGAAAAGGAAAATCGAGGAGGGAAAAGGCCCAAAGCCCGAAGCTGGCGCTTTTCTTGGAGCTGATTAATGAGCATCAGAAGGAATGGTGACAGCATCCTTGGTTTGCGCCCAAAAGCGAGAGCCTCAGGTGTGGGGCAGGTGGAGGCCCGAACCCAGCCCGCCCTCCTGCCCCAAGGACACTGCTCACCCTCGGGTTCATCCCCTCGTCCCCCAACCAGTCACGCCCCAAACACGCCTGCTCCCCCAACCAGTCGGAGTGGGGGGCACTGTGAAAGCTCTGCCGCCTGAGGGTTTTGGCTTTCCCACCAAAACACCTGAAAATGGGGTTCGCGTGGCTGCTCTGCCCGCAGTGTTCTAGGCCCTGGTGGGTGCCTGCTGAAACCACGACTCCGGGAAGTCCCAGCAGACCTGGGAGGCGGGTCCCGGTGACCCCAAGTTACAGGCGAGCAACCTGAGACGGAGGCCGAGGAGGGGACTCAACGAGGGGACTCAGGGTCACACAGGGTCACATCGCCAGCGAGTGGCGGTGCAGGACGAGGCCCCTTTGGACAAAGGAGTGGCTGCTCCCCTGAGCCCTCCCAGGGCCCGAGGGGAGGACACGGAGGCCGGCAGGCGCCGCAGCAGCAGAGGTGACGGCTGGGTTCTGATGGAGCTGGGAGGCCGTCGGGGTCTGTGCCCCTAGAGTCACGCCGGGGAACCTGGGAGCCACCCTGCCTCTTGCCAGAGGGCTCCGTGGGGACAGCAAGCCCCCAGGGCAGCTGCTGCGGCCCCAGGAGCGAGCCGGGCACAGCGTCGGTTCATGTCCACCCGCTGAACTGACCGGGGAGGCCTTTCCGCCGGCCAGGGGCTGGGTAAATTGAGTCCCCGAAGAGATATTGACGTGCTCACCCCCTGAAGGCAGACTCTGGCCAGGCCCCCGAATATAACCTTCTCTGCTGACATGACTTGCAGAGGTAATAATGAAGATGAGGTCATGGGCTGGGCCCTAATTTACCGTGACCGAGGTCCTTCTAAAAGAGGAAATTCGGACACGCAGACAGACATGCTCCAAGGAAAGACTATGTGAAGACACGGGAGGAGGCCGGCAAACCCCACGGGCTGCCTGCAAACCAAGAGAGGCGTGGAGAGGCGTGGGGCAGGCTCCCCAGGCCCCAGCCGCCGCCGCCCAGAGCAACATCCTAGATAAATAATCCCAATAACTTCCAGTAACAAAGCCAGGACAAGAGAGCAAGATAAAATAAAGCCGGGTGCCCTGGCCGTGTGGCTCAGTGGTTGAGTGCCAACCTATGAACCAGGAGGTTGTGGTTCGATTCCTGGTCAGGGCACATGCCCGGGTTGTGGGCTCGATCCCCAGTGTGAGGCGTGCAGGAGTCAGCTGCTCAATGATTCTCTCCCATCATGGATGTTTCTCTCTCTCTCTCCCTTTCCCATCCTCTCTGGAAATAAAAAAAAGGTGGGGGGCGCGGGCTGGGGTAACTGAGGCTCACAGATAATCCCAGAGCTGCCTGGAGCCCTGAGTGTCATGGCCCAGCAGCTTTCACCCATGTGGGCTGCGAGAATTCCCTCTCACCTTGCCTGCACCTGGTGGCCTGGTACAGTGGTGCCAGGAGGAGGTGAGGGGCAGGATGGAGGGAGGATGACCTGGTGGTGGCTGTAGCCTGAGAACCAGCCCACCAGCCCTGCTGTCCCCTGGCCCAGACTGTCCCCCGCCCACACCCGCCCAGTCAATCCCCCGGGCACCCCTGAGGACTGCAGCAGGCATTGCCTCCTGGGAGACGCCTGCCCTGATGTGCCATCGCCCACCCCCACCCTGTCCTGTTCTATTCCTTTACTGAACACCTTTTCCTGGATTCTCCATTTATCCATCCTTCTTCCTGACCAGGTGCAGCGTTCCTTCCAGCCAGAGCCTTTCTGAGGCAGTGACTGGCCTCTGCCTTGTATGGGACGGACGCGGAGCAGGAAGAGGCACTGAATCTTTCGGGGACAGGACAGTCTAAGGAGGTGGGGACACTAGGCGGTCACTGTTGAGCTGATGAGCACGCTCAGGCGTTGCGTATACGGATGGATAAAGGAGCGAAAGGATTGATGAAGTCGAGGAAGATCTCAGGTTCCAGTGGAGACACAAGCCCAAATCCATTTTGGTGGTGGTGAGAGCCTGCAAGCGGGGAGAGCGGGCAGGTGACTTTTGCCCTCATCCCGTCACCAGAATCTCAGCACATTGAAATGGATGCAGGCCCCCCACCTCATTGGATCACCCCGGCGGCTCTTTGGGGCCGGTTCCTGGCGTGGGCGCCACGCGGGCACCAGGAGGAGGAGCGGCGCCCAGCCCTGCACGAGCTCAGGCAGCCAGGGAGCGAGGCAGCGCGGGCAGCGTGCCTGCAACCAGTTCCAGTGAATCTCAGGAAATTACAGTAACACCGAGGGGTTGGGCAGGGCCATGTGGGGACACAGGGAGACTTTGCATAGGACCATGAGACTGGGCAGGTTGGCTTCGTTATCGAGGCCGTGCGTGGGAATTTTGGAAGGAGTACTGTATCCCCGCCTCCACCCCTTCCCAAGGCAATGGCTGTTTTGATGTGGATGCAGCTCCTTCCAGCTCCTTCTAGGTGTGGTTTTCTGCACCGGGGAGAGGAGAGGGAGGGGGGCTCCCTGAAGGAGGAGGCCGCCCACCACCCCGTTCTTGGGCCCCACACAAGTCACACTGAGCAGGGTTGTGGCCCTCGCCTCGCTGGCTGCAGAGCTGCACTGGTCTCTGCGCACCTTGACGGGCCAGGGGAGCCCGCCCACCTGCACGGGTGTGTGCGATCCTGGCTGGGAGCGCAGGGCCTCCCAGGAGGGGCGCAGGGCTTCTAAGCCCGTGGTCGGCAAACTCATTAGTCAACAGAGCCAACTATCAACAGTACAACGATTGGCATTTCTTTTGAGAGCCACATTTTTTTAACGTAAACTTCTTCTAACACCACTTCTTCAAAATAGACTCGCCCAGGCCGTGGTATTTTGTGGAAGAGCCACACTCCAGGGGCCAAAGAGCCGCATGTGGCTCACAAGCCGCAGTTTGCCGACCACGGGTCTAGGCTGTCAGGAGCAAGGAGCAGGAGGCTCTGTCGCTGTGAGGGTCAGAGTGCAACCCCTGCTGCCCCCCTCACTCGTTCTGTACTCGGGGGCCCTCCGGGGCCAGCAAACCCCGTGAGCATCCAGAGAACATGAAGACAGAGCCCTGGCCCGTGAGGAGCTCGTTTTAGGGAAGGACACAGACAAGCAGGGCCAACCCATTCCAGCCGGGCGGGCCGAAGGCACACGCAGACCCTCACGGTCGCCCACGGGGTTCCCTGTCCTCTCCCCAGACCCAGGAGGGTGGGGTGCTGGAAGGCCTCAGACCAGGGCTCCCTAAGGGCATTCGGTAACCGTGTGCCCTCCTCTGCCCAGGAATGTCACGGCCACGGCGAGGCCTGCTACAGAGAGTCCCCCAGGTGGAAGGGTTGCCTGAGCTGGGACCGCGTCTCCCGCATTAAGCCAATCACTCGGTGAGAATGATGGATATGAAAACGCGCTGTGAGCTGGGAGGCACTGGGTGAAGCTGGGAGCCTGCGGAGGGCGAGGGCGAGGGCCTGCTCCGCCATCGGGCTGGGATCTGGCCGAGCCAGCGGCGGGCCGTTCCCATTGACGGGAGGGGCCTGTTTGAATGCTGCAGTCCCAGGAGCGCCTGCACCAGGGTGTGCAGTGAGCCCTTTGCCCCACTTACGTGGGTGCTGGCGGGCCACTCGCCGTCAGCCTTCAGGCTCAGCCGACTCAGCTGAATCGCTTCTGCTTCTTATAGACAACCCAGCTCTTCCCTGACAGCTGAGACAGTATTTCCAACCACATAGCGTATGAGGTAACTCTGACTTAAATTTATACTAAAGTGTAAATGACTGTATAGCAAGATCTTATCATCCTGGAGTTAGAAGGGAACCCGGCGCTCTGGTTCTCAAGCATGGCTGCATGTGGGGTCACCTGGAGAGCTTTTAAAATCACCAGTGGCCCTAGCCGGTTTGGCTCAGTGGATAGTGCACCAGCCCACAGACTGAAGGGTCCTGGGTTTGATTCCAGTCAAGGGCACGTACCTCGGTTGCAGGCTCCATCCTGGCCCTGGTCGGGGCACAGACAGGAGGCAACCAATTGATGTGTCTCTCTCACATCGATGTTTCTCTCTCTCTGTCTCTCCCCGTCCCTTCCACTCTCTCTAAAAATCAATGGAAAAATATCCTCGAGTGAGGATTAACCAAAAATAAAAAAATGGGGGGGGGGGGTATCTTTGGGGAAATGTACTTTATCCAAAATACAGATGGTATGTGAAATGTGAATAAATATTAAGATGCTGTTAAAAATTCCTTTTTAAAAAAATAAAATTACCAATGGCCAGGCTGTACCTCAGATCAATTAAGTCAGCATCCATGGAGGGGGAGGGTCCAGGCACCCATATATTTTTTTAAATATGTTTTTATTGATTTCAGAGAGGAAGGGAGAGGAAGAGAGGGATAGAAACATCAGTGATGAAAGAGGATTATTGATCAGCTGCCTCCTGCACACCCCCCACAATGGGGATCGAGCCCGCAACCGGGTATGTGCCCTGACCGGAAATTGAACTGTGACCTCCTAGTTCAGTAGTCGGCAAACTCATTAGTCAACAGAGCCAAATATCAACAGTACAACGATTGAAATTTCTTTTGAGAGCCAAATTTTTTAAACTTAAACTTCTTCTAACGCCACTTCTTCAAAATAGACTCACCCAGGCCGTGGTATTTTGTGGAAGAGCCACACTCAAGGGGCCAAAGAGCCGCAGTTTGCCGACCACGGTCCTAGTTCATAGGTTGATGCTCAACCACTGAGCCATGCCAGCTGGGCCAGGCCCCCATCTTGTTGAGGTTCCCCAGCTGACTCTGACGTGCAGCGGAGTTCCGGCAGGTTCTACAACCACCTCCTTTTCAGTGCAGGCATCACCATTGTTTATTGACTCAATACACATGTATGAAGGACCTACTGAGTGCCCGGAACCAAGACCGCCTCCATCTCTTCTAGAACGAGGGTGGTTCTCCGGCCCTTTTGTGGACACTCCCAGTGATGGGGAACTCCCTGCCTCATCAGGCACATCTCTTCCCAAAACCTGGTTTCAGGGGGTGCGTAGGGAGGGGCCGGGCGGGGAAGGGGGAGCTGAGATGCACTGGGGCCTACCACGCGCTGGCAACGGTGTGGCGTGCCCCACAGGCCCGTGTCCTTCACACGTTACACCCACCTAGTGAGGCGGGGCGGGGGGCGGGGGCGCCACCACACTGCAAGGAGGAAACGGAGGCTCAGAGACGTGAGGAGACGGATCCCAGCCCACTCCAGAGTGGGGGGCCATTTCGGGGGGGAATTGGGGCTACTGGGAGAGGAGAGCACAGGGCAAGAGATTGTGTCCGGGTGTCCAGAAAGACCTTCCAGGTCTCCCACCAACTCCTTAACCCGCCCCCCCCCCGCCGCCCCAATTCCAGACACATCCTCCCTCCCCGCCTCCCATTTTTCCTCCCTCCTGTCTGTCCGGGTTGGGAGAGACTCTGACAGACTCTTGTCCAAAGCCTTGGGGACCCGAGTCACCCCTCGGACAAGGTGCGCTCACACGTGAAAGGACGCGGGTTGGGCAGGCGGGGCTCACCTGAAGGAGGGGCTCTCTCAGGTGATGCTGGGGGGCTGCTGGGCGGGGGACCAGGTCCATCCTACACGTCCATCCTGGGCGCTCCCGCAGCGTGGCCCGCGGAGACGCCCCGCCCGCCCTCATCCCCAAACGGGCGCATCTGTGCAGCGAGAACAAGGGTCACAGCCAACAGCGGCCCTGCTTCCTGGTGCGGCTTCCCCTCCCGCACTCCCAGCCTCCCCGCAGGCTCAGGATGGGGATGCTCCCTGGCAAACAGGAGCAGGTCTCCAGGGCCGAGATCCGGCCCCTGGACCAGTGCTGTCCAGTCTGCAGGTCCTCCTTGTCAGTGGGGTGTGGAATGAGTTAGGGGACCAGGAGCAGCATTTTTAAAACAGACTAAGGCAGAGGAGAGGGAAACAGTGCACACGTGAGAAGGCTCGTTCCCTAAGCTGGCTTCAGGGGCGGGTTGCAGGGAAGGCGCTGGAACATTCCTTACCGAGTCTGAGCAAATGTTTGACAGCCAGGCCCACGCTGCTGTCCACGGGGCCCTACCAGAAAGTGGCTCCCCTCTTCCTGTGGATGCCAGCGGGAGGGCTCAGGAGAGCACAGGGCGAGGGCACCCCTATTTTATAACTTGTCCGGGGTGCTCCGGGGGGGTGTCTAGCAGCCACCATCAGTGAGCTGGCCCCTGCTACGGGCTCACGCAGCCACAGGTCCCATGCCGCTTTTACCGAGCCTGCACCCCGGCCGGCCCTTGAGAAAACCCGTGGGAGCCAGCACAAGGGGAGGAGGTGCGGGCTGCAGCGTGAGGGACGCGGGTTAGACGCCAGGAAGACTTGGGGCACGACAGAGCCTCCGCCAGGGGCTCTGGGAGAGCAGAGGTGGGTTTTCTGTCTAGAACAGTTCACACTGTGGGCGGATCAGGGAGCCTCTCAGACATTTCTGGGTGGGGACTCTCTGACATCGTGGTCTGGACAGAGGTGCGTGGCGTGGAGGTGGCGCAGTGGGAAGGGGCAGTGGGCGAGGGACAGAGCCACGGTGACCCGGACGCGGGGTTTCCTCAGCGCGTGGTCCGGCTGGGCTCCCGCCTCCTGCGGCGACGGCATTCCTAGGAGGAGCCCTGGAGGGGACCTGGAGGCCCAGCCCTGCCCACAAAACCCCGCAGCTACAGCGAATCGCACTCGGAGCCTCGTTGTCCTCGTCCGTAAAACGGGGCACAGGCACGCCTCGTTTTATTGCGCCCCCTTGGTTGAGCTTCACAGGTGTGGCATGTTTTACAAATGAAGACAGACCCGCCGGCAGCAAAAGATTTCGGCTCCCTTTACTGCAGTAATCGCTTGATCGCAGTGGCCGGGACCGGCCTAGGTCAGCGCGTCCAACAGAGACATCATGTGGGTCACAAACGTCCTCGCAGCCACAGAAAAGGCAGAAACGAACAGGTGAAATTCGTTGTAAGAGTATTTTTAATATGTTTTTATTGATTTTAGAGAGAGAAAGGGAGAGGGAGAGAGAGAGAGAGAAACATCAATGATGAAAGAGAATCATTGATCGGCTGCTTCCTGCACGCCCCCCACTGGGGATCGAGCCCGAACCCCGGGCATGTGCCCTGACCGGGAATAGAGCCGTGACCTCCTGGTCCATGGCTGACGCTCAACCACTGAGCCACACTGGCCTGCCTGGAATTAGTATTAATAATAAAATTAGTATTTAACCCCATATATTCAGAATATCATCAGGTAGCCAATATGAAAAAGTACTAACGAGATTTTACATGCTCTGTGCTGTCTTCCAAATGCAGTGTTTTGTGTTGTTTTTTGGTTTGTTTTTTTTTTTTACCCCCAGAGCACATCTCAAGTTAAACTGTGTACCCTGCCCCACAGCCCCGTGGTTATTGGCTACCATACTGGACAGCGCACACACCGATGGCCTCTAGGGTCTCCTCTAAAAGTGTGTCCCTGGATTGCAGGCCAGTCAGATTCCTTCCACACGGGCCTCCCGTGGACTCCCCAGGCCCTAGCTGGTTCCAGTGGCCGAAAGCATTCAGGTGACACAGGGAGTTACTCCCAGTGGCAATAAAATGGGCCACTGATTCTTCAATCACACAGACCAGGCTTACTCAGCCATGTGCTCTACACCAGTTATTCACCCCCTCTGAGCCTCGGTGGTGCCATCTGTAAAATGGGAATGATAACAACGCTAGCATTATATAGCACCTCACCATGGGCCGGGCATTGCTGTTCTGAGCCCTTTCTGTGTATTAACTCCTCTCTCAAGAGTCTGCGATGCAGCAGCCCAATTTTATAGGAGGAGAGTTGAGGCACAGAGAGGCTAAGCAACTTGCCCAGGATCACACAGCTGGTGTGTGGCATGGCTAGGATTCAAACCTGGGCCACCCGGCTCCTGAGTCCCTGGCTGAACCATTGGGTCCACACGGCTGGCTCCGGAGGCGCTGAGGATAAGGAAAGGACTGCCGGGAAGTGCTTGGCCCAGAGCCGGCACAGCATAAGCTGCGGTTACTGCCGCCCTCAGCCAGGGCAGAGGGTGTGGGAAGAGCCCCTGGGTGACCTCCAACACCTGGGGCACAGCTGGGTCATGACCGGCGAGGAGGCAGCCCCTCTGAGCTTCCCTTGTGCCACTCCAGCCGGAGGCCCCGGGGAACTTCCTGGGCTCAGGGGCGCAGCCTCGGCAGGTGGATGAGTCAGGCCTCAGTGCCCAGGGCTGCGGCTCGGGGGTGGTGGGTGGGCTGAGGGGGTGGCCAGCGTGAGAAAGGCAGCCCCACCACTCCCGAGGGCTGGGCTGGAACAAAAGGCTTTTGAAAAGTCTCATGTGGAACTCCGATTGTAAATCAGGTCCAAGTAGAGATGCTGGGGCCGAGCGGGGCAAGACCCTCCCCCTCCGCCCCTTCCCTCCGAGGGGGCCCCGGGAGCCCCCATTCTCCCTCCATCTCTGCCCAAGCCGCTGAGTCCGCACGAGCCCGTCGCGGGTCCCGGCTCCCGGTCCAGGGAAACCTGGGCCACCAGGTGAGGTGGCACCCAGGGTCTTGGGGTTCAGAGGAGAGACGGGGGATCTGTGAAGCCTGCTCCCACCATCGCCCAGGCCCTGTCAGAAAGCCCCTGCCGCTGACCAGGATGAGGAAATGGGGCGTGGGGACGGCACGGGCAGTCAGAGCCTTCACCTCTGGGTGGCTCAGCCAGGAGCCAGGCTGGGGGAGAATGACAGCCACCAGCAGAGCCACCTGTGACCGTGAGGACAATGCCTCCCAGTGTCCCGGCAGGATGGTCCCCAGGAGCGGGTTAGGCCGATGCTGCTCTGTTTGAAAATAGTCAGAGAAGAGTGACAGCGATGCCCACCCACAATGCAGCTTGTAAAGCACTTTCCTGCCTTTGTCTCCTTCGATTTTCACGGCCTCGAGCGGCAACAAGACAGGTCACTCTCCGCTGTCTGAGCTGACACCGCTGGAGCCCCTGCCTGTGCCAAACACCTTACACACATCAACTCACGTCACCCTCCCGGCAGCGGGGCGGCCACTACTGCATCCCCGTCCCGGGGGCACCCTGGGGCCGGAGAGCTGAGCCCACGCCACGCCGCGGGGAGAGGCAGAGCCCGGCTGCACCCTCGCCCGCAACCAAGACCACACGAGACTCGCCCAGAGCTGCTCCTTCTACCGAGCAGACCGGAGGGCCCCCTCGCCCAATCCGGGAGGGCACACCGGGAGAGGAGGGCGCGTGGGAATCCTGAGGACAGAACACAGGGATGCTCCCGGGAAGCCGATGCCGATTTGGAAGAAGCCGAGTTGTGACCCTCGGGGCCGAGGACGGAGGAAGGGGCAGCCGCGTGAGGTGTGAGCGTCCGGCCACCAGCGGTGCAGCAGAGGCGGGTGGTCGGTGGCACAAGGTGACGCGCATTCCCGCGCGGCTGGGCCTGGGGAACTGTGGCTTCGTGCTGGGCCTCACGTTCCCTTTATTTCATGACAGGCCCGTGTCCAGTCTCACCCTCCCACGCCGCCCCGCCCACTGCAGAGGGCGTGACCCTCCCGAAGCACCCCTCCAACCTGTTGTGCCGAGTGTCTTCCGACAGTTCGCCACCTGCGCCAGTCCCCGGTGCTGGGCAACAAGCTACCCAGAACGCAGCGGCCTACAAGAGCTCTGCTATGCGCGGAGTCTGTGGGTCAAGAGCAGGCGGGGCACCTGGGGATGGAGGGGTGACTTGGTGGGTGCGCCCCCTCTCCTGGCCCACCTCTGCTCACCTTTCAGGGCTCAATGGAGACATCATCTCCCAGGAAGCCGGCTGCGACCTCTGCTCACCCCAGATGAGTTGAGGCCTCTCTTGACCATACTTGCCCCTCTGGGTAGAGTGGCTTCCTACTTAGTGATCTCCAACAGACGGCGACACCCCACTCCCAGGCATGGATGGTGTCCATGCCATCTGCCCACCATTACATTTGGTCCCAGCACCAGGCCAAATTCCAGCCCCTTTCTGGGTCCTGCCGGTGGACACCCAGCAGCCACTTCCTCCAGGAAGCCTTCCCAGATTGCCCCAGACACCGCTAGGTGTCTCTCTGCCTCTCCCGGCCCCCCTGAGCAGGTGTTTGGGAATGCCTGGATGAAAGGGAACCGCTCCTCCCTGTTCCCAAGCCAGAGCTTGTTACTGCAGTAAAAGCAGCAAATTACCAGGCGGGCTCCCAGCTGTAATGATTAAAACAAGGGTATTGTTCTTGGGGCTGCTAATTGCATGCCTGGGGAGTGAGGTCTGCTCAGCCCTCAGCGTGTTAATACAGACCTCAGCCACAGTGCCAGGAGCAGTGTGTCCCAAAGGGGTGACCTCATCAGCCTCCCCTGGGGACCTCTTAAAAGTACAGAGTCCCAGGCCCTGCCCCAGAACCACGAACTCTGCTTGGGGGCTGAGGGCCCAGGAGCATGCATTCCTGCCAAGTTCCCAAGGTGATTCTGAAGGCCAGTCCAGCCGGGGTTTCTAACCTGCCCCACCCCAACGCCAGACAGAGCCCCGCCCTCACCCGGCCCAGCCCGGCTGGAGAATGTGGAAGATTCAGAAAGGGACCAAGGAGAGGACACGGAGAGGGAAGGTTCCCTGGGAACTCGGACCTAATATTCCTCCTGAGCTGAGGGGCCCAGGACAAGGCGCCCCCCTCTCTGAGCACGGGGTGACTTACAGGAAGCGGAAGAAGCTTAAGCCTCAAGACCCCCCCCACAGGCCTGGGAGGGGCCCTAGCAATGGACTCACCTGCTCATGTGTTTTTGTACAATTTGCAAGTTAAGGCATTTTGTATTCTTCTGTTAGAGTCCCCCAACGCCAAACTGTGTAAGTTTCAGGCCCCCTAACGAGTGGAGACAGCACAGCGGGCGCGGGGCTCAGCCTTCCACACCTCCGTTTTCTCATCTGTGAAATGGACGCGTAACCGTACCTGCCTCATCACGCTCCGTGAGCAAACGTGAGTGAGTTCGGGAAAGCGCCCAGCCCCAGCCTGGCATGGAGCGTGCGCCCTGTAAGTGCTGAGGACACGTTGCTGACCTACACCACCTCAGCTCCCATCACCGACAACCGTGTGAGCCAGGGAGCAAGCTGGCAGCCAGTGGGTGCCGGATGCGGCTGGGGCGGCCCAGCCTGCAAGGGTTGCGTGATGTGCGCTTTTGAAACCCTGTCCCCTGAAAAGTGTAGGAAGAAGATAAGGGCCACTCTCGCCCAGCCGGTTGAAGCACGGCCCAGCCAAGAGGCAGGGGATGGACGCAGGAACCAGATTTGCCGTGACCCTGGGCCAGCAGTGACGGGAGGAGCCTTAACCTTGATTTCTGGGAAGGCGCCTGTTTGGAGGAAAGGGGGACACCCAGAGCAGAGGATGCTGGAAGGTTCGGGCAAGAGGAGAGCTTGGGGGCAGGGGTTTTGTCCAGCCCATCCTTCTCCTGTACGTCCTGCGCTACAGGCAATTGTGAGTTAAAAACACAGCTGGGGGCCAGGACCCAGGAAAGGCCAGGTGGCCTCCATCCCTGGTACACATGACGTTTTCATGGGAGACTTCCTGGAGGAGGCAACTTTTGAGCAGGGAGGGACGTGACAGGGATGGGCAGGAAGAGAGGACAAGACCAGGAGCTGCAGTGCAGGTACGGCCATTAGGTGAGCGCGTACAGGTCAGGATTGGCCCACGTGCCGCACGCAGACGGTCTCATCATCTGAATTCTTTTGTCGTGCGTTCCATTTCTTGGTTGTTATGCTAATGATTTTTAACCTTTTCAAACCGTTTCAGACCTAGAGAAAACTTGCACATAGAATACTCCAGGGATTGTCTTTTTCCCGAAACCACTAGAGAGTAAGTTGCCGACCCGATACCCATCCTTCCACATTTTTTAGTGTTTGTGTTTTGCACTCAGGATATTTCCCTACACAACCACAGCAAAACCACCCGATCGGGACCGTAGCCTGGATGCATCGCCACCTTCCGCCCCACGGCCGGGGCAGGGTGTGCCCGCTGTCCCAGCAACGCCCTTGAGTGCCCAAGCACCCAGCTCGGGTCCTTGCCAGGACGTCTCAGCCTGGACCGGCTCCCCAGACCTCCTGGCACGGCCTCGACACTTTTGAAGATTTCGGGTCAGTTGTTTCGTAGAATGTGGGTTTGGCTGACGTTCCTTCGTGGCTCGGCTCATCTGAGACAGGACTGTCCCGGTGGCACCTGCTGGGCTTTGAATCTGTCCCGCGACTGGCGATGTCAAATTAGGTCACTTGATTAAGGTGGCGTCCAGCAGGTTTCTCCGCTGTCAGCTTCCTCTGCCTCCCTTTGTCATTAGTAAGTACTTTGAGACTATGCAAATACCCTCTTCCCCATCAAACTTTCCATTTCTCCACTTACTTACTTGCAGCAGGTGGACTCGTGGTTTCTGATTGTATTCAACAGCTTACCATCCTCTACTGCCCTCGTTTATGGATTTGTGTATTTTTTTAAATATATTTTTATTGATTTCAGAGAGGGAGAGAGAGATAGAAACATTGATTATGAGAATCATTGATTGGCTGCCTCCTACATGCCCTGTACTGGGGATCGAGCCTGCAACCTGGGCATGTGCCCTTGACCGGAATAGAACCCGGGACCCTTCAGTCCCCAGGCCGACGCTCTATCCACTGAGCCAAACCAGCCAGGGCTACTGCCCTCATTTATGTTAATGTTCACACTGTCCCAAGACGGCCAGTGGCGGTCCCTCCGAGTGGTTGTGGGGCTTTGTGGATGTCTCCATCATTCTTGGACGTCTCCTTACTTTCTGGCACAAGATATTCCAGCTTCATCTGGTCCTTTCCCTGCCTCGGTCCTAGAATCAGCCACGTCCCCAGCGAGCCCTGGTTCCTGTTGAGGAGAATGGTGCATAGAAGCCAAGATCCAGTGCGAGGTGTGCCCACTGCCACAGGGAGTTGCCACTCCCGGGCCCTCTCTGGACTCGGAGGAGGGGGCGGGGATAGGAACGTATGTGATTTCGTACACACACACACACACACACACACACACACACGATGGTAAATACAAAACACACATTTACACCCATATGTTTCTGTCTCTCTCACATGGATAACCATGAGTGTACACAGATTATCTCCAACTTCAATCCAATCCCCCATGCTTCATTTTTGTTCTCTCCCGTTGCATGTCTGCAACCCCTTTTCTGATGTGAAAATCTGGCTTCTTTATTCTCAACATGTTTGTCAATTACATTACCTCCGTTAATGTAACCCACCTCCCACCTCCCCCACTAACAGGGGTGTCGACCCCTCCACCTGGCCGCCCTCCACACCTTCTGGGGCTCTGACACCCCTGTAGACCCCTCCCCGTTGTGGACACCCTTCTCACCTCTGGGCTCTGATGCCCATGCCAGGTCACCCTCACCCCTGGCTCAGCCCTGACTGCCCTGTGGGTCACTGTCACCCCATGGACTCTGCTTACCAGGAAGTAGCAAAGCCAAAGTTCAAACCAGACCTCAAACTCTTGGCCACGTGTCCTCTAAGAAGTCCTGAGGAGGGCCCTAGCTGGTGTGGCTCAGTGGATAGAGCGTCAGCCTGCAGACTGAAGGGTCCCGGGTTCGATCTGGTCAAGGGCACATGCCCATATTGCAGGCTCGATCCCCAGTAGGGGGCGTGCAGGAGGCAGCCAATCAATGATTCTCATCATTGATGTTTCTATCTCTCTCTCCCTCTCCCTTTCTCTCTGAAATCAATGAAGAAGGAAGAGGAGGAGGAGGAGGAAGAGGAGGAGGAGGAGGAGGAGAAGGAGGAGGAGGAGGGAGAAAGAAGAAGTCGTCCTGAGGAGGACTCCTTGTCTGCCGATGAGCTTCCCCAGCGGGAGCATCAGGGCCCAGGAGTCCTCAGCCTCAGTGGGACTGGCTCTCCTGGGTGATTCTGAAGGCCAGTCCAGCCGGTGGCAGATAATAAAAAACAGCTTACCATTTATAAAAATTTTTTTAATTAATTTCTGACAGGAAGGGAGAAAGAGAGAGAGAGAGAGAAACATCAATGATGAGAGAGAATCACTGATCAGCTGCGCCCTGCACACCCCCTACTGGGGATCAAGCCCACAACCTGGGCATGTGCCCCAACTGGGAATCGAACCATAACCTCCTGGTTCTTAGGTTGACGCTCAGCCACTGAGCCCCGCCGGCCGAGCAGCTCACCATTTTTACGGCGCTTCACAGTTTACAGAGCCCTGGTAAACGCTGGCTCTTCACAGCGGCCCCCCGGGGTAGGGGCCAGGGCACCCGCTCCACGGGAGATGACGCTGAGGCTCCCATCGGGGAAGACACTTGGCCCGAGTCTGTCTTACGGCCAGTGGGTGTCGCCCAGAATCTCCCCCAGGACTGGCTGGCCGAGGCCCAATGCAGCACCCCCTCCCACTCCGCCTCCTCCTCAGGGGATGGCTTGGCTCAGATGCCTCACATCACGCCCGACCCCCTCCCGGAGACCAGGCATGGGGCTGTGCTCACCCCTGGCCGAGCTGGGCGGTCCTGCCTCTGCCCTTCAGAGCCCACAGTCTGGGGCAGACATCACAATGGCTGCAGTGCCCGCGGCGGTGGCAGGTGGTGCCCACACCCTGTCTTCCCTGAAGCCCCCACCCACTCCCTTGACCCGGGACCAGCCAGCTAAGGGTGGTCTGGGTGTGCTGTGGAGTTAGCCCTTAGCTGCCTCTTGTCCCCAGGGAATCCTGGCGCCCAGGAGAAACCCTGTCTCAGAGGGCGACCAGCCCAGCACAGGACAAAACCCCAAGTCAGCAGGCCCGGCCAGGCCCGCCGTGGGGAGGGCGGTCCCCAGCGGCACTTGTGGCTCCGCTGAGGCCCTGTCCCAGGCGGGCGGCGCCCTCATTACCTGCACGTGTACGGGGCCCTCAGCCTGGGCTGCCTCGTGGGAGCCCCGGAGACCAGGCTCCTGCAGCCCAGACTCCGCTGGGCCCTGGGAGAGGCGGCGTGAGTCAGCCCCACGCTGAGCTCAGCACAGAACCTGCCTGGGCTGCCACGCCCCGAGGTGGGAGCAGCCTTGTCCCCAAATTCCACAGACGGGGACCGAGTCCCAGCGTGGCCCTGGGCAGGCGACCCTCCTAAGAAAAGTGAGTGACCGCCCACCGGGTGGGGCTGCTGAGTGTTCCCAAGACCTCCGCTGCCCACCCAGAGACCCCCCCCCCCCCGACCCTCCCTCCCCAGCCTGCTCCTCGCCTGAGGCCAGCCCAGGAGCCAGATGAGGCAGGACCTGGTCCTGAGAGTCCTCTGTGTTCCTGGCAAAAGCTGGGAATTCACAAAACCTCCCATTGTAGGGACACAGGAGCCAGGGATGGCAAGGCCGCCGGAAGTGAAGAGGGGCCTGTGGCAAGGTCCCTGGGTAGCACCTGCTGGCCGGCCTGGGGTTCACGATGCTGCCTGGGCCCTCACTCCAGGTCAGGGCCTCAGCTTCCCCATCTGTGAAATGGGACCGCTGTTTCTGATCGGTGGTCTCTGTCCTGTCCTCTGTGGCCCACCTCGGGGGGAAGCATGCCAAGCACTGGGGACTCCAGCTCCCACTGAGGCAGGGGCCCAGGGCTGCACCCCAGGCTCCTCTGCATATATGGGGTGGGTGTTGAGAAGGGCTTCTTTCAGGATTTGGGCAGAATAGAAGGTGTGAAACCACTGACCCAGGGGTGCCTAGGACCCCCACACACGGCCGTCCTGCCCTCCTCTGCTTTCCTTCCCCCTGAGCTCCCTCGGCACCCAGGCTGCGTGGGGACCAGCATGCCAGGCCCCACAAACACCTGGTCCCTGCCCGAGTCCTCAGGAAGGTTCCTGAACAGGCAGACCGGCCCAGGCCCAGCAGACGGGGCTGCGAACAGAAAGGAGTTGACAGCTGCCTCGGTTTCATGAAGTTGCCAGTCCTTGAGGATAAACTAACCACGAGGCTCCCGTTCCCCGGATGGTCCTCCAGTTCCCCGGATTCAATGCCAGGGCACCCAGAGAACACGGGACCTCGGATCTGATGCTTGAAGAATAATGACACCCAAGTCAGAGAGGGCTGTGACCAGGAGGTGGCCGGCCGTTAACACATAACCAAGTGGATAAATACGGCAACTTCAAAGCAGGTCATGTGCTCTGCAATGCAATAGCGAGAGGTGGGACAGAGGCCCGGGAAAGGCCCTGTGAGGAGGTGACATGTGACCGAGACCGAGACCTGAAGGAGCCCGAGAATCGGAGAGGGAACAGCACGAGCAAAGGCCCTGGGGTTGGGAAGGGCTGACCTTGTTGGAGGAACAGAGGCAGGTGTGGGAGCAGCTGCTTCCTCACAGGCCGGGCGGTCCCGTTTTCTCTTGGGGACACCTGCCAGGTCTCCCACCCCACCTGGTACTGAGGGGCATGGACACAGCAAATCCTCTCTCCTCCACCTCCTAAAACTCATCTGCCCCGAACGCTAAATGTTCAGTGGAATCACTAACCAGCATTCCTGCCTCGCGGAGACCAGGCCCCAAGCCATCAGGGAGGACCATGGCCCCAGGGCACACTGGGAATATCCCAAGACAGGGACCTTAGGATCCTGGCTGTGTGGCTGCCTCCCTGTGCCCTCTGGCCTGCCCAGGCTCAGGTGCCCAGACACGTGCCAGCCTCCACCTGGTGGGGACCCCACCCTGCCAGACAGAGCTTGCCCAAGAGATGATATCATGGCCTCCTGGCCAGGACGGGCTCTGTGGAGTGATGGGCAGCCTGTCGTGGTGGCGAGGGAGGGCGAGCAGGCTGCCCTGGCTCCAGAGGAAGGCGGGAGGGGATGCGGCAGGCGCTGTCACAGCTCCGGTCATCCTGCTTCCCACGCCTGCCTGCAGGGCCTGCGTCAGAGCAGCCAGAGGGGCAGGAGCCTGGACGCTCAGGTCCTGCTCTGTGAGCGAGGCTTTCCTGAGGACGAGGCAGAGAAGCGGCCGAGCTGGGGATGGAAGGAGGAGGAGGGGGGGGGGAGCACCGCTGAGCAGGTTTTACGATGGCTGGGGTGGCAGACATTCCAGACAAAGATGTCACCACAGAGACCGTCCAGGCAGGGAAGAGGGACACAGCCTGGTTCCCGCCGGGGGTGGCTCAGCTGGCAGCCTTCACTCCCACCTGGGAAGGAGTGGCCAGGTGTGCCCGGCAGACACCAGGGTCTCAGGGCGCCTGTGCACACGCTTTGGGCCACACCTCCCTCCCGAGGGACGAACCTGAGGCTCCCTCTCACACCTGCAGTCCCCCGATATCCACGCTGCTCTGGCCCTCACACCTTCACCTCTGCTGTCCTGCCTGCGTGTGCTCCCCTGCAGCCCCCTCCCACCCGAGCCTAAGTCCCAGCCCCGGTGTCTCCTCCCTGCCCCTGCCCCCTGACCGCTCAGCAAGTGTGTGTTGGACTGGGCGAGTCCAAAACATGAACAGAAGAGGCCGTGGGATCACTGGTTCTCGTGCCCACCCGAGCACACAGGGGCAGGGCTGGCGTGAGCCCGGGAACCCGCACCTTCGCCACCTCCCAGGTGGCCCTTGGGAAGGAGGGGGAGCCTCTGGGCGCTTCCAGGAACAGCAGGAGATGGGCGGGCCTCGTCCAATCCCCTCGTGTTAGAGACGGACGGGCAGGGCGTGGAGGAGGCAGGGATGTGCCCTGGATCACACAGGGGCTCTGAGGCCACCCTCCTCAGCCTCCCCACGTTCCCCTGTCCCACCCTCACTGCCCTGAACCTCCTCCTGCCTCCCCCCACCTCCAGCTGCACGCTTCCCGGCTCCCACCACCTGCACACCCGGCATCGGACCTTTCCCGGGACCTTCCCAAGACAGCGCCTGCACTGGGCTGGCTCCCACACACCCTCCACCACAGCTGTCTGCCCCGTTGAGATTCTGCTCCCTCCACCTAGGAACCCCTCTCTCAAACGGCACCTCCTCCAAGAAGTCCTCCCCTGGTGCAAGCACACCGCCCCCAAGCAGACGTGGTCTCTCCCTCCCTTAAGAGCCCAGCTGTGCTTTAGCTCAGTCCTGGGACCAGTCAGTCCTGGCCTCGCTCTTTAGGATGCGGGCCGAGACCTGTGAACAGCGAGAGCTCTGTGGGCGGCTGCTGGCCTGCTCCGTGCTGGGCACCGGCGCCCGATGAGGATGTGGGTGGCCTTGGACGGCACTGTGCTCCGTGCTTAGCGAGCATAATCGCATTTACTTCCACTGTCAGGGCTCTTAGCTCCTTTTCACAGACAAGAAAACTGAGGCCCCAAGGCAATGGTGGGGGGAGCTGGGATGAGGACCCGGGACCATCCCGTGTCTCCTGACAGGACCGGGGCAGAGGTGGAGAGGGATCCCAGAGACGTGAGGGGAAGCCTCTGGGGCTCCCGGAGAGGTTTCCTGAGAAGCGGGCACAGGAATCAGCGTGCCCCGTCTGCCTCTGGACGCGGTCCGGATGCCATGCCCGGGCCCCGCGGCAGCAGCCTCGTGGGAGGTGGAGGGCAGCCAGCCCGGGCAGACCCTCTCCCTAAGGCTCGGCTGAGTCCTGGATCAACCACTCCTGGTCGCCCCTCGGGCTGGCTGTTGGGGAGACAGCAGGTGGCTTTGCACTGGGGCTTCTGACCCTCACAGCTGGAGCTTCTCAGCTGCTCCGCGTCCCACAGGGACACCGACACCCTCATCGCTGGTCCCAGCTTCGTCTGGCCCCAGCCCGGCCGGAGCCTGGGCATCGTCCCCGCGAGTGGCACCGAGGACAAGCTGGGGCGTCAGCCTGCGGTGTTTCCCAGGAAGGCGAGGCCCAGCGACGCCCTCGGACACAGGCGGCTTAGGGAGCTGTAGGGACTCAGACGGCTGCAGGCGTGCATGGTCCTCAGGTGGCGGCTCCTCCGTAACCCACGTGGCCCTGCATGGCACCAGGCTCGGCAGACGTTGTCCGTAAAGGCTCTGCGGGCCACACATGCTGCTGCTGCAAATTCTTTTGTCTTTCTTCCAACCCTGGGACGGCAGGAAGTTCTCGGTGTTTCCCCCACAGACCCCACACCAGACACCCCACACAGTGTCCAGCTGGGACGAGCACAGAGATGAGGTGGCAGAGAGATAATGGCCGTGGACTGTGGCCTGGGATGGAATTGGACTCGAATCCCTGCTTTGCCTCAGTGTCCTCATCTGTGCAATGGGATGATGACAGCGCCGGCCTCAGGGCAGCCATGAGGACTGAACCCCCTGGGGCCTCCTCTGACCCCCTGCCAGCCCCTCGATGAGGCTGCGTGCCCCGAGGTGCCTGTGACACTCCCTGCCTCTGTGGGTCTCAGTTCCCCCCAAAGTGGCTAATAGCACAGCTCTCCATGCACCCTCCACCTGCAGGACCCCTTCCCGCCTCCAGGATTTGATGAAGTGAGAACATCCCTGCACACGTGTCCTGTCCTGACAGTTGTCCCGGCGGGAGCCGCCCAGAGCGCACACACGGCGCTGAGGGAGCCT
Source organism: Cnephaeus nilssonii (assembly GCF_951640355.1). Lineage (NCBI taxonomy): Eukaryota > Metazoa > Chordata > Mammalia > Chiroptera > Vespertilionidae > Cnephaeus > Cnephaeus nilssonii. The sequence goes on along the minus strand of NC_137078.1, from coordinate 92,567,219 downwards.
GGCGGGGGCCGGGCCCCACCTGCCCGTCGGGTTCACCGCTGCCTCGGCGTCACTGGCAGAGAGAACACCACAGCCCAGGCTCCAGGCCCTACAAGGCCCTCCGGAGGTGTTGGGGGACACCTGGGGAGGGGGACGAGCTGTCCTCTGACCACTGCCTCCCCTCAGGTTCCCTGTGGCCACTCTGACCACAGCCACCCCACCCGCGGGGGACAGAGTAGGGGGAGGGGACTGGGCACCTCCTGGCAGGACCCGAGAGGCTCGTCAGAAGCCTCCGTTCCCACATCAGGGGGGCGCTTCTCTGAACCCACGCCTGTTAGGCACCCACGTTGAGCTGGGCACCGTGGGAGCATGGCCACCCTTACGCCGTGAGGCAGCCCCGCCTTTTCTGGGGGCACCCCCAAGTTGCCAGGGGAAGCAGCTTGCCAAGCCCCCGGCATGGATAAGGCAGAGTTAGAACCAGGACCTCGGACTCCGAAGCCCTTGATTTGCCCCTGCTGCCCAGCACCATCCCGTGCGGCATCTGCCTGGATGCCTCCAGCGACAGGAGGCTCACTACCTCCAAACAGCTCTTGTCACTGCAGGAGCTCTGCGTCAGCTGCCTGTTCCTCCGATGGAACCCAAACCACGTCGGGGAAGGCCCCTCGGGGTGAGTCATTCATCCCCCGCACAGCTCACGTTCCCGTGGCCGCCTCTGTGCCGGGTGCTGTGCAAGCACCTTGGTTAACCCGATGAGGCACGTTCCTCTTGCGCATGGACGAGCTTCTTCACTAGTCCCCATGGCCCTCCCCTCACTCCAGGCCTGTTGACCTTGGTCCCCAAACACGCCAGGCTCTCCCCAACTTCCAGGAGCACTGCTGCTCCTTGGGCCCCCACAATGGGGACGTGCACGTGGGTCCTGCCTTGCCCACGGATGTGGAGGCTTCCACAAAGTCAGGGCCCGTTTGCTTCAATGTGTGTGTTCACCGACCACCTGAGCGAGAGCTGCCGGCTTTAGCCAATGAGAAGCTCAGGGGCGTCCTGTACCATGAAGAGAACCAGCCCGCACTGCCCGTTCCCGTGGCCACTGAAGGTCATGGCGCATGGACAGTGGCCACAGACCTACGTGGCTGTGAGAGCTCAGCGCGGACCGGGTGAGTGGGCAGAGATGCTGGGCCTGTACCAGATGCTGCCAACCCCACCTGCCACTTTCTCTCCCAAAAGAGGGCCCCCCACGCCTATCCCTGTTCCCCCTCTTTCCTCTCATCAGTATCAGCCATGACCTGGACATTCAGACTCAGGGGACAGGCCTGGAGGGCCCCAAGCCTCTGTGCCTGGAGCCTGTTGGCCTGGGATATGGGAAATGCGAGTCGGGGACCCCAGCAATCCTTCCCTCTCTCTGCGCCGCACTGTCCCAGCCCCAGAACAAAGGGGTCCGTGTGCCCCAAAGCTCAGAAATTGGCCAAGGGCACAGGTGGGGCACTGGCTGCTGCAGCCCGGGGTCCTTGGCACACACCCCTCCCAGGCTGAGTCCTACTGCTCTGGGGTGGAGGGGGGGGGGGTCCCACACCCTGAGCTGCAGGAGCCAGCTCTGCACTTGGACACGCCTTGCCGCGGCTCCAGGCTTGTCGGGGAGCCAAGGGGGCGAGCTGGCAGCTCACAAGCCTGGGCCAGGCTCCGAGATGGGACGAGAGACAAGGATGGGCAGGAGAGGGAGTAGCCCCCAGGGTGGGGACCGTGGAGCAGCAGAGACAGAAATAACCGCGGGAAACAAACAAGCATCACCACGCAACGGGCTCCGTGCAAGTGCGGCAAGCATGTGCCTGGGCCGTGTGTGTGTGTGTGTGTGTGTGTGCCCATGAGTGGGGGGGTGTGCATGGGCCGCGGCTGAACGCCTGTCCTGACAGCCGGGAGGTGAGGGGAGGCGACTCCTCACCTCAGCCACTCCGCGGTCCTCTCTGCGGGAGCACGCCCACACCGGCCACTGGAGCCCCAGCGGGCGGCCCAGGCCGTGCCCAATTCTAGGACTTTCTCCCATGTTAGCTCAGCACTCCCACCCTCACAGACAGGTGGGGAGACTCGCCCTCGGCCCCACAGCACCGCTGGGCCCCTCCGGAGCCTGGCACATCCCCAGCACCACAATGCCCACATCTGGTGGCCATCCAGGACTAAGTCAGCTCACGTGATGGGTCTGTTTAGTCTGGGACAGGCATGCTTTCTGCCTCTGCCCCTCACGGGAATCTAAGCTCCACAGGACAGACTGTGGATGCCCCGCTGTGCACTCAGCACTCAGCAGGGCACCTGCGCCAGGCAGACACTGAAGACGCGAGTGGGGTGGTGAGTGGAGCCATGCCGAGTCCCACCCCCTCTTCCCTCAGCACCCGGCTCCCGGCAGGCAGGTCCCTTCCTCTGGGGCCCTTTCCTCATCTGTAAGGTGGGAACACCACCACCTAACTTTAGGGTTGATGTGAGAAATAAGCGTAAACAACCCAGCACAGACCCTGGTGTCACAGCAAACAAAACTGGGGTGAGGGGCCTCCAAATAGAGACTGAACTCAGAAGCTGGCCCAGGAGAGACACGAGACCACGAGGCACCGAGGCTTCAGCGTTCCAGGGGGAAGGAGGTGGCATCTCCGCTCCAGCCTTCCAGCTGAATGCAGACTGGGGGGCTTAAACACTGCAGCCAGCAGTAGGCACCGTTCAGTCTGGAACCTCTGAACTCCCGCTGGGGTCGCCTGTTGAGAAGACAGGAACCCAAGAGGGATGAGCCCAGAGATGGCTCGGGACAGAAGAGACTGCGTTTTGCCTGGTGTCTGTCCTTCAGGGCGGCTGTGACCAGCCCTGGGCTCAGAGTCCCCCCTGCCTGCACATCGGTCAGGGACTGCAGCAGGGGGAAGCTGGGACAATGAAAACACGAGGCTTGATGACTTGGGTTGGGGCCAAATTTCTGAGGCCTTTGCAAGAAATGAAGGCAGAGGGGAAAAAAAGTTAAGCTCCCGAAGGTGCCACGTCAACACCAGTGCCCCGAGGTGTCCCTCTGAGCACAGCTCAGCCTATAGAGGTGCCACACGGAACAGCAAGCCGACACCCGGTAAGCAGGCATAGCCCTGCTCACCCCGCACCTTCCCCGCGCGCCCTTCGCCGTCCCAGAAGCTGCCAGTTTATTCGCTACCAGGATGTTATATAACAGCCACTCCACTACGTGTACCTGCAATGGTCCCTCGGGGAGACCCTCAGAGCAGGGGAGACAAGGGGCCCGCCAGAGGGCATGAACTTGTTGTACTCAGCGTGTGAAGTCAGGGTCCCTGAGACCAAGTCCTTCATCTGCCTCCTCCAGACATGTCTGGACCTCACTGAGGCATGGCGCTTCGGTAAAGAAAGAGTCAGAATCTTGTAGACTGAAGGTGAATTCATTAATAGTAAGAGCAGCCTTTTACTACATAGCAGGCAGATAATCTCATGTAAGCCTGGCAACCACCCTACCCCACAGACACAACTTCCCACTTACAGGCATGGAGACTGCACACAGGAGGCGATGGAGCTGAACCAAGTGAGCACCTGACACGGCTGGGGCGATGCTGCGCCCCTTTTTCAGCCAAGTCCGTCCCTCAGAAGCCCATCGCCCAGCAATGCCAGCGCCCATGCCAACGTGTACTTGTGCACACAATCACACACGCTCGTCTGCCAGGGCTGCCAGCTGGGCTCTTGCAACAAACGCCTTTCGTCTCTCTGGGTAGGCCCCAAGCAGGACACTCACGCCTGCCTGTGGCGACTTCGTCAGAGGCTCTGGGAAGAGACAGGTCCTGGCTGTGGAAATCTCTGAAACGGGCCCAGAGGAACCGCCTGAGGATGGAGCCCCACACACTGGACATCAAGACGGGGGAGTCTGTCCCTCGGAGCAGCAGCGGCAGGGCAGTCACGGAGGAGAGGAGACGGCACTGGCGAGCTCTTCCTCCCAGGGCCATCTGGGTGGGCCTCGCTGCCTCACCAGAGGGGAACGCTGCCCAGGAGCTGGGGAGGCAGGTCCGGAGGCCCAGGGACAGGAGCCACAGTGCTTGAGGACACGGCGTCAGAGCACAAACCTGCCGCCCTGGCAGCCGCGGTGGGCAGCCCCTGGCAAGCGACGCTGGCTCAGTGGCCCTTTCCTGAGGGGCCGTCAGAAAGGCTAGAAATAACCGCCCACACTGGGCCCGGCAGAGGGAAGTGCGGCAAAGCGCAGCTGCTCACTGTTCTGACTCTAAGTCTACCCCAGGCCCTCTCCTAAGCAGCGGCCCCGAAGAGAAGTCGCCCGAGGACCCCCGATTCGCAGTGGGCAGGAGTGTCGATGCGCTTGCTGCAGAAAGGCTAGCGCCCTACGGGCCTGCCCTCCGCCGAGGACTAGAAAACCATCGGGCTCCACGCGTCTTTGGGTTCCAGCTCTTAAGGCCAAAACATTAAGAGAGGCCAAGGGGTTTGTTTTAGGAAAGATCACATTCATCAAATGCGGTGCCCCGACTTGCTGGCCGGAAAGAGACAGGCTCTGTTTGATGCCGACAAGAGGCCCAGAGATGGTGAAGGCCAGTCTTCCTGTACTGACATCGGAAGGGCTGGGCAGCCAGGAGAAGTGTGGCCCGTGTCACCAAGGACGGGTGTAAGCAGCAGTCAACACCTCCCTTTTCAATGTGTATTAAGTCATTCGTTTATTTCTCAGGATGTGCACACTCAAGTATTAAGTTGGCCAGGACAACTCATGGCTCCTAGGTATGTACAAGTCCTTCCGTGGCTCGGGTTACAAACAACTTCATAGCTAGTGCACCACACACACAGATAAAACAGGAAGCCTAAAACCCCAAGCCACTCCGAGAAAGATGAGGGAGGGAGGAGGGAGGGGACTGGTGTGGCGTCCTGTGGGAACCGATGCACAGGAGGGAGGAACACAGAGGGCGGAGGCCAGCCAGCTTCAGAGGGTCAGCAGCGGTTCCGGGGACGTCAGGGGACTGAGTTCAACAGGTCCTTCAGGAAGCTCTCTGGGTCGGTGATTTCTGACAGCAGGCCTGGAAACAAGAGGCAGAGGCTGTTAGGAGCAGGAACGCATGGCCCCCAGCCCGTGAGTCACGGCTGCCGCATCCTCGAAGTGAACACACTGTACTCCAACAAGTTCTGACAGCTGCTGGCTGGAGGCTCGGCCATGACTGGGGCGAGAGTCACCGCGCCATGTTCTGGAAGAGGAGGCTGCTCCGGAACCGGCACTGCCGTTTGTGTGAGGGCGGTGCGGGGCAGAGGCTGGCCCACAATCGCCCGGAGCAGTTCTAAGCCCGGTCCGTGGACCACCGTGTAAATGGAAGTGTCCACAGCCCTCCCCGCATTCTGAAAAGGACCTGGACTGGGAAGGGTGCACACCACCGCCCTGGAGGGCTGGAGGGCAGAGAAGAGTATAGGATCCGGGCTCATCGGAGCTTTAGCCACCAGCCCTGGGCCTTGAGCAGCTGCCTATGCTCAGAAGCTCCGTTTCGTCAACTATCACACAGGGACAGTGACGAGTCCTTGCTTCATCGCTGTGGGGATGACGTCAGGCATGTATGTGAAAGTGCCAGTGACAGAAGGTGCTCAATCAGCATCAGGTCCCCCGCTGCCCCTGCCCCTCCCACACAAGTGATCCCCCCAAGGCCCGGCAGCATGCAAACGGAAATCCTCTCCCCAGGTCTGCGCAACCCAGGGAAGGGTGGCACCATCTCATGCTGGTTTTGGAAGGTGTCTCTGTCCTTGCATTCAAGTAGGGTGTGTCTGATGTTCTGAGGTTTTCTACCAGTTTAAACAAAGTAATGAAGTCACACTGTGAAAACAGGACCTCCGAGTGAAGGCCAGAGCCTCCCTGCACCCCCCTGCTTCGGGCCGGGGTGCTGCCACCAGGCCCGGGGCTGACGCAAAGCCCCGAACTGAGCTGGCCCCCTTCCTTGCCTGGCCCACCCCCTCCTCTTATTCAGACTCGTACATTCACACTGGCAGTCTTGGTTTACTAGTCCATTCACCAGACCCCTGGGGGACAAACACAGTGCTCGGCCCTGAGGACACACGTACACAGGCCACCTCTATCTGTAGGGGTCACTTCCTGGGAAGAAAGCAGGGAGAGTGGCTAAGGTAGGAAGTCAAGGCTGGAGGATGCACGTGGGAGCACCTGGAGAAGTTAACGAAGGAACCGGGGGGGAGCAGGGCTAGCACGTGACCTCTGATAATGGAGGGCACCGACAAAGGCCATCCCAAAGCACAGCTCCCACCAAGGCCACCGCAAAGGACAAAATGCAAGCCCCAGGCTTTAGGGGAACTCCATCAGCTGGGGCTGAGCTGGGAGGAAAGAGAAATTCACCCAGAGCATCATTCCAACCCTTGAGAGTTTAGTTCCCAGAGGACAAACAGAAAAATATTAGTGTGATCGGGGAAATGTTTCCCCTGCTTCTTTACGTGTCACAGCATTCCCACAATGAGCGTCAGGGGAAAACAACATAAGCTCCCAAGAGTCAGGCTGTGTGGGCCCTCTGCTTCGGCCCCGTGAGCCCTACACTGGACAGACAGCAGTGACAAGGGCTGTAAGGCAACAGCGCCCACAGCCGGAGAGGGCACCACATCTGTGGTCTGAGGTGTATTTTCCCAGACAGCGGCCATGTCACCTCCCCCTGTGGTCACCTGATGCTTGGTTATGAAATCCAAGCAACTTTTAATGTATTTGCAATTAAAATACATGTCTGTTGTATAAGGAATCTGTACACAGGAAAGATAATGAACTTCATGTCTACTAGCTGAGGGATAAGGAACTGAGGATGTCTCATATGACAAGAGCTCAAAGTGTTGCCCTATTCTTACAGTCATAGATGCTCTTTGCTCTGGTGTTTTATGTTCACCATTTAAGAATCAGATCTGAAATTTTCCGCATCTCCCCAGGGGCAGCTGTGACATAAGAGGCAGGAGAAAGACAGGTAAGCTCCATGGTCCTTCCCTGAGTTGTCATAAAATGCCAGGAATCACAAGGGGGCTCTACCAATTTGCAGCGATGCCCCACTGTAGACGTAGTTAATCTTCAGCACCTCAGTTACCCCATCTGCAAAGTGGGGATGACCACAGGCCTGCCTCACCCAGGGCTGCCTTGCAGACAGGGAAATGCAGCGGGCAGCCCAGTGCAGAGCTGCTGCTCTTGTTATCAGTGCTCCCAGATCTCTTGGTGGCCGACAGGCGAGTTCTCACCTGTGTTATCTGACATGTGAAGATACAAGCTATGGCCAGCCCCACTTAGACAAACAGGTTTTGCTGCAGAAGATCTTAGAGAGACAGAACCTGGACACTGACCAGCCACATCGAGGAACTCCGAGAAGGTCTCCACTGGCATGAACTCCTCCTGGAAGGTCTTCAGGACTTTGTCAGCAGCTTCGCAGATAGGCATGTCGTTGTGGCGGATGTATTCCGCTAGCGAGCAGGACCAGCCCCCCTCTGTGTTGCTGGTAGGCACCTTCTACAAGAACAAACAGGAGACAGGCCGGGGCGTAAGGAGGGATGACTTAATGCCTCGAGTCAGGCAGCCACATCAGCCCGTGAAAGGAGAGCCCTCCTATGTACACCAGAGTTTTCCCTGGAGGATGTGTTTTGCTTCCAGGAACAATAAAACTTCACTTCACTCCTCTTACAGCCCCTTCATTACACACTGGGTCACTTGAACCTACAAGCTACAACAAGTGACTGCATTCTTTCCTCCCCACACGTCACACCTGCATTTCCCAAAGAAAAGGGACTCGTCAAGATGCCTTAATTGAGCTGTTTCATTCAGATTGTGAAAGGAGCCACCCAAACCCCGATTCCTTCCAGGCAGAGAGGAGTGTAAGCTGGGCTGGAATAAGTCACACTGAACAGGCAATGGAGTTATCGAAACTGGGGGGACAAGAGCACACAAAGGTGATTCGGGAGGGAAGATTTTCCTGCAGAAGCAGGTCTCCAGCAGGCCCCAGACCAGGTGGTGGAGTGAGCACAGACACGCAAGGGTCGAGGCTGGTGTAAATCCCTTCCGCAGCGGGGGCGCTGGTTTCTTGGGAGCTGAGGCAGGGTCAGAGCCAGCAACACATCACCTGATACTGCTGAGCCTCCAATGGCACCCTTACCTTAAACATGTTGTAAATGAGATCGACGAGGGCCCAGAAGAGAAGGGAGGAGCGATAAGCAGAGTAGTCCTTCACTGTCTTGTCCGTCAGCCTGAAAAGAACATCCCATTGCATGTCATGCAGGCCCTGGAAGGGTCCTCACAGGACAGGGCAAAGCATTGGGGAGCAGGGGGAGAGTCACGGTAATCTGGGGGTCACTCAGTTCTAGTCACTGTCTGTCTCAGGGGGCAGGACCTTCTGAAGCCAGTGATTTACTTACTACAAAAACGTTCCCTGAAATATTCAGCTTTAGCATGGACTCTCTTCCAAATAAGGGTAGATTGGAAGAAAGGGAGACACAGTTGCGACATGACAACCGAAAGGCAACTGCCTTAAGGAGAGGCCAAGGACTCACATGTTGCTGTGTGTAACCCCACGAGCTCCAGACTTGATGGGATCTAGATGAGGTAGGAAACAAGGTCCTCCTCAGTCTGGGAGGAGTGTTAGTCAGCAGACCTAAAGCCACCACGTACAGCAATTTGTCAGCACGTGCTGTGTTGAAAGCAGCGAGCTGGTGGGAAAGTGGCGATGAGCAATGGTAACGTCCAGGATGGAGGACACAACCGCCCAACACCTCCCAATGCCGGGATAATCCCGAGCGAGCTGCTCACCACACCTCTTAGTTTCTACCCAGTATCGCCTGCCCCTACTTAATCCCATGATGCAGCTGAGGATTAAGGACCAGCCAGTCCCTCAGAACACGGGGCTATCTGCCACCACGTCCACCGCCTCCTCGGCAGGCACTGCCGGTGAGGAATGCTTACATCAGGTGCAGCCACTGTGAAATACAGAAAGACCAGACTCCTCGCTGCATAGGGAGTGATGTAGCGGAGCTAGAATTGGTTTCCAGCACCCAAATCTACAAGAGGTATTGTTTGCAAACTGGTTTCACATCTGTAGTAAGTAAAGGGTAGTTAAACCCTTGTGATGGGGATGCTGTATACAGAGCCCATAACTAAAGGGACTAGAATTCAGTATTAGAATGTGTGTGTGGTGTAAGAATCATAAAAATCAGACAAGCATCGATGCTACTTATCACAGAAGCTAAAACTATACCGTATGGGCCTCAGGTAAAGGGACAGTGTCACATGGCACAGGCCATCACACTTAGGAGTCAGTAAATATAAATTCTTTAAAAGGAAAGTAATAAAAGGAGAATTCCATTTGCTGAAATATGCTTCCTGAACCTTCCCTCCACCCGATGCACCTTCTCCCTTGCCTGCCAGCTTGAGGATGCCACAGCCTAAAGTGAAACCACTGTGAGGTGGGCCTGAGGATGAGGCCCATGACCCATTTCTCTGTGAACAACATGAAGAGCAAGTCCCAGGCAGAGGACCTTTCTCCTCGAATGTAAAACACGCAGAAGAGGTCAGCTTCTCTTGTGCAGATGCCGAGAGCCACATTTTGTGTGTCTGCCACTGCCTCCCACTCCATAATGTACAGAGCCTGCACCACTGACATTGCCCCAACCAGCAAGATGACACCTCTAATACCCTCCCAGCCGAGGCCTCTCCCCGGAGGGTGTCCCAATACCGTGCTAATGCCCAGCTCCTCCTCCAGGCTGTTTTAGGAGCGCCCCGCTCACGCCCCCACATCACACCAAGTTTGGTCCTTCTCTGTGACTGTTTTGCCTTGGTAAGCAGGAATCTTGAATAACCCTGCCCAACTTAATTATTTAAGGCTAATTAGTAAAGGTGACTAAACTGCTACAGAGAAAATGGCAACTCCTTAGTCTAGCTCGCACTGGATTGCCTAATTAAGCTGTGACCAAATCGGCTTTTCCTTAACCGCCTGGGACAGTAATGAATTCCAGTCTCCTAATTGAAAGCAAAACAGCTCCTGTGGGCTCAGATTTCACACCTGCCACTGAGAGCTTGTGCCCAGTAAATGCCACTTTATGTGCTAGGGAAGCAGGCCAGCCTGGCTTATCAACAACTTGGTATCCGCCAGATCTGACTTGTGATTCTGGCGGCTAGTTAACTATGAATGCTTCGGTCTCTCGGGGAACACTGGAAGTGATATGCCTGGAATGGGGGCAGGGGTTAGATAGGAATCTAACAAGACTCACCCCTCCTGCTCCACACAAAGAAGCTGATGCTGGCCTGACTCAACAGAGCTCCAACCCAGCCTCCCTGCGGGCGGGAGGCCTGACTAGCAGCCCTTGGTAAAGCAGAGCTGATGGAAGTAAAGATACCAAGTGAGCCAATTCAGGCACTGGCTGTTTCCACTTGGTCTGTCACTATCAGGGCCTGAAGGCCCCCCTCGGCCCACAAATGTGGGAATGTTCCCTCGGATCCAGCGAAAGCAGACTCCCAAGGACAGCTCTCCCAGAAGGAAGATTTTCCTCCGGTGGCAGAAGCAAGCTGACAAACTCGCCCCTACTCTGCCGCGCGGGCAGGCAGCCTGCACAAGCCACTGAGAGCCAAGAGTGGTGCCCACGGAGTCCACCGAGTGTGGGGCAATCCATGTGGGCATCTCAAGGGCTTCCTTGCAGATGTTTCTCTCAGGACACCTCCCATGTAACCCAAATCGCAGCACAAGGTCATGAAAACAAAGACCACTTCCGGCTTTGGGAGGTGTCCACATTAACAGGAGAGAAAGAAGAGCTGTGGAACATGCAAGGTCAGGACAGGAATGTGACCAAGGAGGGAGATGACGAGCATTTTTTAATGATCCGAAAAGAAACTCCCCAACCGCAGCCATGCGGAGGTTTTCCTAGTTTATGCCAGACCAGCCGCCTGGGAAACCTGTCACCTGTCTGAGTCCCAGAGGCCCGAATGCTCCTTGTCCTGTGCCTGGCTGGCTTCCTCTAGAAATGTTGCCCAGAGCTCTGCCTGGCTCTGCCTCTTTAGTGGCTGAACACCAGACCAAGGTGGGCAGGCATCTGCCAGCCATCGGGCCTAGACCTGGGGTCGCAGACGGAGGGGTCAGGACCAATGACTGAATCAAATGAGCATGCCTTCCCTTAGCGCACACACACTGCCTGGCAGTTTTCACACACTGGGAATACACCGTCCAGGCAACAGGGGGCAGGAGGCGGTCCCTGAAGCAGGTACTAACCTGGTGGCTCCTCCTGGAGCCACTGCCCGGGCGTGAGAGGTCACCAGCAGCCTCCGCAGGATTTCCACACGCATGGCTCTCCACCTCTCGGGGGGCAGGATGTGGAGGGCCAGGACTGTGAAATAGTGGGGCCCGTCCACCTCAAAGGCACTCTCCACCCACTTCTCCTTGGGCTGCTCCAGAAAGCCCTGGAGGTTCTTCTCCTCTCGGGAAGTTGCTCGGGTTCTAGAACAAAAGAGCACGATGAAGCCAGGGCAGGCGCCAGGGACCAGTAGAAACAGGGGAGGAGGATGTGTCAATTTCTCTTCTCTCGGGTGTCCTGAACGCTTGGATCACAGACCACACACACTCGTCCCCCCACCTCTCCAAGTGGGGCTGCTCCCTTCCAAGCCCCTCTAGGTGGCATCTTCCTTGGCCCTTCCCCGCCCCCAGCTCAGCTCTGACAGAATTCCAAACTGCTGGCTTGAGCACCCTGCGGGTTGAGCACCTTCACAAACACTCCACCACCAGTGACCTCAGAACCCTGGAAGGTGACAGCTAGCACCTTTTTACCACGGTGATTTGCCCAAGGTAACCAAGCAGTAGGTGATGGAGCCAATGTGAATCCTGAATCTCTGGTTGGGCCCGCCGCCTGCACTCCCTGATGCAGCGTGGTCCTATTACAGCCAAGTTGTTCACACTCCATCTACACCACTGCTTCCCACGGCGTGCCGTGTGGTTTGTTTCCCTATGTGTCTGTGCCCTCTCCCCTTCAATAGAACAGCTTCTTCCAGGCAAGCGCCACTTCTTGTTCCAAATCTTGCCCAAGCTGCAGGGACGATGAGATCATGAACTTTAACGCCAGGAACCATTCTAAGAGCTTCATGTGGACATCCTCACAATAACCCTGGAACAGGTACCGGCACTATCCCAGTCTCACAGAACTACAGCACAGAGAAAATATTTTGCCCAAAGTGACACACTGGGGCGTGAAAGAACTGGCTGTAAACCCAGGCCGCCTGGCCCAGAGCCTCCCCAGCATTAGTTAACTCTCTTCCCTCCAGGACGAAGCCTTGGCAGTGGTCACTGACGCGGCAATGAGACCATGGAGCCGCCCCTGCCCCCCCTCCCCGCCCCCCGATCAGGTGTTTCTGGCTACTCTCTCTCCTATAACCCAGATGGTGCTCTCAAACCAGGAGTGCTTGATGCCCTGTCCTAATGCCATGAGATAAACCACACAGCACTGGGAGCCACAGAATCACAGTTACCAGGTGTGCGGACAGCACTGCCCAACTGGCTGTGGGGAGCAGGGGGCAGTGCGAGCACACCTGCTCTCTGAAGAGTGGTGCAGAGGGAACGGTGAGTAAATTGGATTTTCCTGAACTGGGAATCAGAGGCTTTCTGCCATTGCAGACCTGCTCAGCCCTGCTCTGGATCATGGTGTCACACACTTGCCTTCATACACAAATGGTCCACCAAAGGCAGTCACCCCCTCAGCCGCCCCGTGGCCAAGGCCGTGGCAACGTGGAGTGAGTAGGGAAGCAGTCTGCAGATAAGAGAGTGCCTCTCAGTAAAGCTTCCAGGTCAGCCTGGAACTGACCGAGGTAACAATGACAGCCAACTCCCTCACCACTGTCAAGGCTTGAGAAGAGTTAAAATGTCTAGCATTCAGTGACACCTGAAATCACCGGCTCTGTTCTGCCAGGCAAATCGTGCCGGCTCCCCGCCCTGGGTCAGCTCTCCGCCCCGGGGAACAGTCCACTCTACCTCCTAGCTGTCAACAAGAGACATGTCTCTGCGAAAGCCAAGGGCTCTGTCCAAGGCCACAACACGCAGTTAGTGCTCAGGCCTGCAGCAGTTTGGGATGGGAACATTTGTGCTGTCAGCAATGCAGGTGTTTCTTGTAACAGTCTAAACAGTTTAGCGGGTGATGTAATGCACTGATGGAGACCCACCTGTGCATCTTTTTAACAATGAAACCTGTGGTCTGGAGGTCAGCCATTTAACTCACAAGGAAATAGGAGGGAAGCAGAAGATAACATTGTTGGAGAGAGAAGACCAGCAAGAACAAGAGACAGATTGTCCTGTTGCCTAAACGGAACTGTAGCTGCCTGCGTGACTGTACACAGCCTGTCAGTACTCTGCCCAATAGATCTGGGGCCTAAAATATGAAACCATTTAATAAATCAAACCTAAGAGCTAAAGTATATTAAATCTGCTTTTGAAATCTTGGGTGGAATAAAAAAATATTATTCTCTACCCCTGAGTGCTTCTTTAAAATTGTACTTTCACATATCAACCTAACTACCGCTAATGTACATCCGGATAAAATACAATCTAATTTTCCTGGCTTTCCTTGTCAGTTGACTTTCCCAGATAATCTTAACACTCCCCTCGTTCCCCTCACACTTGCCAGAAGCATTACTCACTGGAGAGAAAACAGGGGAAGCAAGTCCAGTTTCCATTTATGAAACAGGCTCATGGCTCTGCCACATCCCCTACATGTGACACCCTCCCCTGCAACACCCTGAAGTAACTGTGGGCACCTCTCCCACCCAAGAGAAGAGAGTGCTGGGAGTGGAAGTAGAGGCTACGTGGAAGTAGAAGTTTTGATGGTCTGGCTTCTCCCCGTTTCTGTCTTCTCTGAGCTGAAGGTCAGTCCCTTGGCTGCCCACAGTGGAGATGGGACAGTTTTAGCAGGGAGTCACCTAGAAGCTGTGGATGAACATTCCTCCTGCAGCAAAGGCTGCCTTAGGTTAGGCACTGGCTCTGGAACTAACTAAGGTGAATATGGACACATGGGAGGTGTGGGGGCAGCTGGATGGTGCCCAGTGGGATGCAAGATACTGACGTGTTCAGGACGTAAAGCACAGTGTGAATGATGTACGGGATCAGGTGGATGTTGCTCTCCCGGCCACCCCCGCCGGTGTCCGCGCTGAACGACTGCTCCATGGCGAAGCGCAGGAAGAGCAGCTTGATGTCGTGGATGTTCAGCTGGTACGTGGGCTCCCGCTGGCCCGTGCATTCCTGGAGGTAAGTGTTGTGCCTGGGAGGGAGCAGAACAAGCGCTGAAACAGAAGCAAGTCCCTGGTGGAAACCCCCTTCCCTGTTGGCTGCACAGGTTGCACAAATGGACAGCGGGATGAAAGGGAGAGTAGAAGGGAAGGACTGAGCCAGTAGGAAGAGGAAGCAGAGGACGTTTCACTTCTGCTGTGACTGAAAGTGATGCTCTCCAAGCTTTGATAAGAACCCACTGGTTTTGAGGGACCCACTTCTTGAGAGACCAAGGTCACAGAACATATTATGGCCACATCTAGAAGTACATTTTGGAATAAGAAAGGTAGAACTTATCCCTTCTGACTGACCAGGAAATCTATTCTAAGAATCATCTCCCCAAACTCCAAATAAAGGCTTTTTCTATGTCAATTTACATTATAATCTATTATGCCTTATTAACTATGTGACCTCAAGTTATTCACTCTCTCTGTGCCACAATTTCTCATCTGTAGAGTGTGTCTAACAATAGCACATGGTAAGCATTTCAATATTGCCTATTGTTACTTCCATCATTACTACTACCGGGTACTAGCTTTATATAAGTACCTTTTCATCCCTGAGCTTTAAAACCAGAGCCTGTGGTGGGCACCACTCCACAAGGCAGCAGTCAGAGGCAAGGGCTTCACAGAAGCTTCAGCTACTCTGCATTTTAGGACAAGGGAGCCCATGCCACTGAGCTATTAATTTTTATTATTTAACCCTCAGAGGCATATACCGTAGAAGTGAACTCTGGGAAATGTTGGCCTCGGGGACCAAGTCAGGCATCCCGGGTCTGATATCCTTAGATCAACAAAGGTGGAGAGTAGTGAATAACTAGAAATTCTCCATGGTGCACAGACCCTGAGGGTGCCGGTACCTCAGCAGAGTGCCCTCTGTTCCGAACAGCCCCTTGCCAGCAAGTAGAGACAGGGATTCCCAATGAAGGCAACAGGAAATGGTCTCACCACAGGCTGGGCTGAAAGATGACCGCCCCCCGCCCCCCAAACTCCTGGGAATCCCCTTTCCTACCATGCAAAATGCTCAACACTCACCTTGCCAAGCAAGTGGCAAAAGCTGATTCAGGGACGTGGGGTCCCCAGACCGGAAGGAGCCCATTGCACTTCGTGTTGGCGTTCTGCAGGGCGGCACTTTCCCATTCTTCCCGGCCTCGAGCCAGCCTGGATGGGAGGAGAGCAGGGATGAGTGGCTGCTGGAACTAACTGAGCAACCAGGCACCTGGGCAGGTGGACTGGAGAGGGTTTGCTAACACAAAGGAAGTTAGCCCATGTTCCTGACGCCACACAGAGAATTAGCCAAGTGTAACCCTGTTATAGCAAATGCAGGCTTCATTGCTTCAGGTAAGTAATGTTGCTTTCACCAGCCTTGGGCCAAAAGCCACATGTATTTTCCTGGCAAGAATGGCTCTTCAGCCTATATGGTTAAAGGTAGAACACCCTACTCCCCAGAGACTAAGGAACAGCATTAAAACTTCAGGGTTGGCAGCTGCCTACACCTGGGAAGTAACAGAGGTCTGGAGCTGAAGCCCAGATGAGGGAGAGGCCCACTGAGGGAACCCGTCCCCAGAGCCAGGGCCTACCTGACGGCTGCCAGGTGGCAATCGTAGTGCACGATGTTGAAGTGGGACACGGTGCTGTAGCCCTGCTGTTTCCGGGGCTTATTCTCCATCTCCTCCAGGGCTACCCGCTTGGTGAAGGTATAAATGCCCAGGACCTTTGTGGGCTGCAGACAACAGAACAAGGAGGAGAGGTGAGGAGAAACTCCATGGCAGGCTTTGGAAGCAGGTGAAGCAGAGCTGAAGGGATCCGAATGCCTACCCTCCTAGGCATGGACACTCCAGGAGAGGGGGTGACAGCCAGCACCCCAGGCCCGTGGATAAGCACTCGGCTGGGCAGTGAGAGAAGCAACCAAACTAAAGCAGACGCTATGCGGGTGGGAAGACAGAAATGTATGTTTAAACTGCCCTTCTTTTCTTTTTGCTTTATTTATTTTAAAATGAATAAAGTGCCTTCTTGATAAGTCGGTTGCTTTTCAAAAATTATTGGGCAGCTCCAAAGAGCCTGTGTTTACAGCAGGCCTGTGGTCCAGGGTACTGCCCTTCAATAGTTTGGGTGCTAAGTAGTCAATAGAGGCTAGAGAAAGGGGACCCCTTTTAGGCCTATAGGGGAGCAAACAGGTCACTTGCTGCTCTGCTCCTTTCAGGTAAGAATCTAGTTTGGGGGAGCCTGATCTCCCCAGGTGTCCTGAAGGGAAACAGCATGTATGTTTTTAAAAGCCCAGAATTCTGGCTCTGTCCCATGACCTTTGTTCTCAGCCACAAACACGACTTTTTACAAGTTTAAGGATAAAATTACATAAAGCTCTGGGCATGGGGCCTAGCAAGACAGAATCCAATGCGTGCTTGTTGTCTACGATCATGGTGATGATGAAGGCAGTGCGCCTTCCTGCCTTTAAAGACGAGTGGCCGAGAAGCAAGCCTTGGCCAATCTAAGAACCAAAGGCCTGCGGGCGAGGGCCACCACCAGAGCAAGCGAGCAGGCTGGGCCTCCAGGCCCAGGCCCAGAGCTGTACCTGGAACTTGTACCCCTCCCTGCAGATGCAGCACGTGAGGCCCGGCTCCTCAATCAGCTCTTCCATCTGCTTCAGGAGCGTCGTCTTGGTCACGACCTGGCCCTTTTCGTTTGTCTGTTGGGGGAACCCCAGGTGGCATGTCAGAAGGGGATTTCCACCCCTCCCCCCTCAACCCTAGCTCGGGGACGCTCAAGGACAGGGCTGACCCTCCACATACACTAAAAGGATGGCTGCATCAAAAGGAATCTCTTCAGTTGGCTACTAATGAGGGTAAAGACCCGGATTCCCTGCTATTCTCTTCCTGCAGGACCACTGAAGCAGAGAAACCATCCGGCTGGAACCCTGGCAAGCCGCCACTTGCCACCAAAACAGCCCCTTCTTTGTGCCAGCAATACCAACTCTCAGCTGGCAAGGGCTGATGCGTTATGAATCATTTACTGTTCCCATGGGAGTTTTAAAACTGCTGACACTCAGTTTGCTGGCTTGGAGGAGGCTCTCACAGGCCTACTGCTTCCTCCAAGGCTTCAGGACAGTGAAAACAGCACAGAGCCCTTCGTGTGCACAGACCGGGGTTCAAAATACTGTCAACCACTTATTAGTTATGTGCTTTGGCTTATTTACTTCACCTTTCAGCCTCAATTAGTTCATCTAGAAAATGGGTATAATAATACCTTATAGAACCACATGAAGGCTTAAATAAAATCTTACAAGTAAGTTGCATAAGCACAGTGCTTGGCAGATAGTAAATCCTCGATAAACAATGGCTATCATCACCATTTTGACTGTTTTTATGAACTAAAGTCCCTTAGCATCTGAGTCTCATCTGGACAGAACAGTAACAGTCACAGCTCTGAGGGTTGTTGGGAAGATTAGCAAGGTGAAGGGCCTAGCACACCCGCTTCCTCCGTCCAGCCTTAAGCTTCACCATGCCCAACTCCAGCTCTGTCCCAAATTACAAATCATTGTGCCACGGCCACCTCCTCAGCAGGGTGGCAAGAACTGGGGACTCAGGGACTGGCTTTACCGTCATGCCCAGGGTGCCCAGAGCCTTCTGCCTCATCGCCATGGCCATGCGCTTCTTCTCAGCCCGGGTCTCCCTGCGGGCGGCATCAATCTTCTTGTTTACATCAGGGTGCTCCCGCAGTGCCTCCAGCAGGTTCTCTGCCAGGGTCCCAATGCCCTCGTCACTGGACACCTGCTCCAGTTTATGCAGGTTTGTGATGGAGTCAGTTCCAATCAGAACCTGCCAAGAAGGGGCCAGAGACACAGGCCTCCAGTTATGTAAACAAGTATTCTTCCCAGGAGCTTAAAGGTTCAGAAAATCGATGGAATGTACACAACCTCGTGTTATCTGCTCGTTTCAATCAGATCCTTTCATTCTAAACCTTGAGAGATTTGGATAAATGGGGGCGGGTTCGGCTCTGCCAAGGACCTCTGACCCATCACTATGCTCTTTAGCTTCAGCATCTCTATCTACAAAGCAGGGGTAATGCCAGGGCTCCTGTGATGATTAAAATGAGACAACATGCAAAGCATCCAGGCACGGGGAAAGGGGTGCAGGTAAGATTCCCTGGAGAAGCAGCACCTGATGAGTCCTAAGTGGTGAACTCAGTGACCACCAAGCTTAGCAGGCCCTTGAGGTTCATGGGGACTGTGCTAAGGTCTTCATCTGGGGCCACCACACTCAGCAGCACAGGAGTTTTCTCAACCTCTGGATACTAGAGGTACAACTACAAGTGGGACTGGAGATAAGAAAACACTTAAAAATGTATTAAGAAGCCGCTGTGCTGGAGAAGGTTGGCAATCAATGCACTTTAGCACCACACTCTGAACTGGGGTTAGAGACCATCAGAACACTGAAGGCAGGTGTCATTTGAAAAAGCTCTCCAGGTGAGCTCACAGGGAACAGCAGCATTTCACTGAACTCTGCACCACCCACATCACAAGTGAATTGATGACAATTACTACATATTTGACAATAAGTTGAAAACAACGAAGCCAACTTGCAATGTGAAAGCTCAGCACTCAATCAGATCACTCACTAGCTCATAAATCTATTCTCATGGCTTCAAATACACAGTTCAGCAAAATTACAGGGCATCTTGTGTCTCAAGCTCCTAAAAGCCAAGCCCACAGTTCAACTGCCTACGGTGAGGTAGCCCACATTCACCACTCTGTTTACTGTGTGTGAGGCAGTGTTCTAGGTGCTGGGGAAACAAAGACTGTATCCTCCTGAAGCTTCCATTCCAGTTAGGAGGACAGACTATATGTTGAGAGTCTAACCTAATGAATTCTGTCCACCTCACTTCAAACCTCCAGTTTAGTAACTAAGTAATTCAGTTTAGTAACTAAGAATAAGCCTGGTTATCAGCAGACCTGTCCTAAGCTCACCTCCTTCATGGCACCACCTTCACCCTGTCACCCAATCCAAAAACTGAGCAGAGTTCTTGATTAATCTAGCTTCTTCTCTCCCCAGGTGCAATCAGCCTCCAAGTCCATTCATTCTACCTCCTAGATCTCTGCTGAATCCATTCACTGTCCCAAAAAGGTTACATGCTGTGTGATTGCATTTATATGACATTCTTGAAATAACAAAACTATAGAAATGAAGAACAGATCAGTGGCTGCTGGGGGTCAGAGGCGTGGGGGTGCAGGAAGGTGGGTGGGGCTGTAACAGTGCAATGGGAGGGATCCTTGTGGTGCTGAAACAGTCCTGAATTGTGCACCAAGATCAGCATCTTGGCTGTGATATTTATGAGTTTTTCAAGATGTTACCATTAAGAGAAACTAGATAATGGGTATAGATATGGTTTCTCTGTATGCTTTCTTTCTTTTTAAAAAAATGTATTTTTTATTGATTTCAGAGAGAAAGAGAGATAGAAACATCAATGATGAGAGAGAATCATCAATCGGCTGCCTCCTGCATGCCCCACACTGGGGATTGAGCCCACAACCCAGGCATGTGCCCTGACCAGTAATCTAACCATGACCTCCTGGTTCATAGGTCGACGCTCAAACACTGAGTCACACCAGCCAGGCATCTCTGTATTATTTCTTAACAACTTCATGTCAATCCATAATTATCTTGAAATAAAAAGTTCAATTTTTCAAAACCCCAGCCTGGCCACCTGCCCAGGTGAGTGATAACAGCTGCCTTGGCCCGTGGGCAGCTATCAGGAATGAGCTACAGAGAGGAATAGGTGGGCCTCTCTGAGCACAGTTTTCAGCTGCCTGACACAGAGCAGAAAACAGGGTGATGATATTCCCAATGTCCCAGTGACTGTGGCCAGAAAACGAAACTGTTTTACACTTGGGCCAGTCACACTCACAGTCCAACTGCTGCTCAGCTGCCCTGAGATAATGAAGCCCCACGTAGGAATGAGCTGAATGAGGAAATCACAAATGAAACTTAATCCTTCCCACAGAGAGCTGAGCCAGATGACCTCTGAGAGTGTCTTCCACTCTAGAAGTCTCACGTATCAGGGCAAGTCATGTCTCAAGGCTATCAAGGCAGTTATCTTCCTCAGTCCTGGGAGATGAGGAGACAGTGTATGGTTCCCTCACTCTACATGTCCTGTCTCCAGAAGAAGGCATACATGCAGGCTGGCTACTCACCTGGGTGGCAGGGTGCTGCATGGCCAACCCCCGAAGAAGCCTCAAGATAAATGGCAGGGCTGGGCGAGACAGAAACTTCTTCCAGATGTCAGCATCCAAGCTGCAAAGCAAAGAACGGCTTATTAGCAGGCCAGAGAAGCAAAGGCTACCTAGAATCCAGCTGTTGATTCTGATATGTTAAGACATGACCCTCCAAGAGTGCCACAAGAATCACAAAGGACCACCCAGTTCAGCTGAGAAGCAGAGGGAGATGAGTACTCTGAACAGAAACCAAAGGGCTCTCATCCTTTCCCCAGAGCTCCAAAGGACTCTGCAGTGGCTGAGAGTCACCTTGGTCCTTTCCAGAAGAGGAGGGAGACCCCCAAGGAGGGCAAAGGGGAATAATTATGCCAAGATGATGGAGGAGGAAGGAACCAGGACAAGGGGAAGAAAAGCAGTCACTTTGCCAAAGCCGCTTCTTACTTTTTGGCACTGGGAATGTGCTTTTTCATGTAGTCAAGTGCATTCTGGGTGATTCCCTTCTGGAGAATCAGGTCCTTTAGCTGGTGCCCATTGCTGTTGTTCTTGATGCCGGCTGCTATTTTACAGAAGCAGTCCAGGAAGACTTTGTCATCGCCACTGTGATCTTCATCATACCTAGGTGGGAAGAGCCAAGAGTCTGAAGGTGTGAAAGGACTAGCATAAGCTGAACAACCTTCAACAGTCTATAGGACAGTGATGGGCAACCTTTGGAGCTTGGTGTGTCAAACTTCGCCAAAAAACCGAGCATAACTCGGGTACTGTGTCACTTTAGGAAAAAACATTATTTCGCAAACGTTTCATCCTCAGGAGCAGCAAATGTTTCATCCTCGGCATGCGGCCGCCTCAGCAGCCGCGTGTCATCAGAAATGGCTACGCGTGTCAGTGCTGACACATGTGTCATAGGTTCGCCATCACTGCTATAGGATCAAGTCTAAACTCCTTAACTGATCTGGTTCCTACGTCTCCCCCTCAGACGTCCTCCATTCCCCAGCTTGTCATACCCCCTTCCCATCTTACATCCACTTCGCCTTCTCTGCAGAGCCAATTTCACACAATATGTTTTCACTATGGATTC
Organism: Cnephaeus nilssonii; assembly: GCF_951640355.1. Classification (NCBI taxonomy): domain Eukaryota; kingdom Metazoa; phylum Chordata; class Mammalia; order Chiroptera; family Vespertilionidae; genus Cnephaeus; species Cnephaeus nilssonii. The sequence continues at coordinate 92,545,709 of NC_137078.1, read as the reverse complement.
TCCAATTAGATTAAGCCCCTTAAAGGTCCGCCAGACTGGCATGTAAAAATCTGATCAAAATTCAGGTGATTCTTCCTCAGTTTCCCAGAACCAATTCAAGGCTTTTGTGGGGACTCTCCCTTTGCCATATGAAGTCCAAGCAACATACTTCTCAAAGCTGCAGTACGGTTTGAACCGCTCCACCAAGATCTGCATTTTCTCCACCTCTCCAAAGGAAAGGTAGGGGATGATGCGCAGCAGGCCCTGGAGCACACTTGGGTTGGAGCGAACGAAGGTGCTGTTGATCTGGTCCAAGAGCATCACCAACTGATCTTTGTCCCCGGTTAGGAGGAGGTTGCCCTGCAATAGAAAGAGGATAGGAGGGCCCTTAATGGGGTCAGGACTTGGGCTGCAGCACTTCCATCAGCCATCAGAAGCAGCCCTGAAAGAACCGTCTCAGTACTACCTAGGCAATAAACAGTGAGTTCCACTTGATAAATTAGTTTTTGAATTTCTGTGATGGCTTTGTTAATAGTCACAGGTGCTCAAAGTACAATCTCCGCTCCCTCAAGAGAATGTAGGCTCCCTGATACTCATTTATTCGTCATATCTCTAGCCAAAACATTCGCATCAGTAAGAATGGAGGGCAGCAATGGTGCAGTAAGTGAAGAGAAATTGAACTGGGAGTTGAAGACCCAGGTTCTCGACTGAACAGCTCACTGCATTTCTCTGGGCTTACTTCCCTCCGCTGTGAGGTGAAGGGTTGGACTGTCTATCAGCTGGAACATGTAAAATTCCATTAATGAGCAGCTTCTGAGTGCAAGAACATCCCTAGCAGCCTTGTTTCCTCTGAACCCACAGCTTTCAGGCTTTAATGCAACGATGTCACCATTAATTAGTTGAGCCTTGCCATTCCCATAGTTGAGCAGGTTCAGTCACTCTTGGGTGACACAGTGAGACACAAACGAGCCTGTTGCTGGCAATGAGACAGTGCAGGTTCCCAGGGTCTGCAGAGCACAGGCTGGGCTCACTCACCTTGTCCTCACTCAGGGGCTCAGCATTGGACTCATCCAGAATGATCTCCATGATGCTAAGCACCTGCTCGGCCACAGCTGCACCGCCACTGTCCTTGCTTTCCTGCTCAGCTACCAGGGCCTGTAGGAGGAGACACAGTCACTCTGGGGACAGCAACACAACCACTCATTTATGGGATCTGCTCCTCAAAGATGTCCTTCATGGCCTGACTTCCCAGAGACTGTGTGTGTTCATGTTCTCAGAGAGAGACAGCATGTGGGCTTTGAGGGTAGTGAAAATGTGATGCTCCACAGATCTTTCTGGTTGCCCTGAGGTGAGTAGCACTGCTTCTCCACCGGTGTGTGGTCTGTACTGTTTTAATGACTAACTTCCTCTTGTCTCTGATCTGAACTCAGGAAAGGGACAAGGAAGCTCTTGGGTGTCATGGTGACAACATGGGGTGAGCAAGTAGGACAAGAGACACCTGAATGATCCAGACAGATAAATGAAGCGCTTGCAAAGGCCACAGTCCATTTCATCTGAGTCCAAAATTGAGCTGTCTTCCCCCCTCCCAGGACTTTTAGCTATATTTTGCAGCCCACACTCTTTACTTACCAAGTTTAGAGTCCCCAGCATGACATTCAAAGTGTTCATTTCCAGCTTGACCAGCTGCTGCCGGTTGACTTTCACCTTCACACAATAACTGAACAATTTCAGCAGCACCTGACAAGAAAAGCCAGTCAACACCCATGAAACCACCTGAGAGTGAAGATGTGTGGACAAGCAGGAGCGGAATGCTTAAGAGAGGTCATGTATAATCAGCAGGTACTCCTCCTGAAACCCAGAGGGCAGCCGAGAAGTGTTCCTTAAGGGGACATGGTAAGGAGGCTGAGATCCCATACCAGGGGGCAATTTAAACAGCAACGTTCTCCAAAAGTAGCTCTTGTGAGCTGGGTAGGTCCCCACCATCTCTAAAACCCTGGCAGAGGATGGAACAGGTGATGCTCTGCTGCCTTGGGGGAAATTCTAGTACTAACTCAAGACTCTTAACTAATAGTCAACAGGAAGATCCCAAAGCTCATGGTCTGTGGCAGCTCAGAACCATGTAGGTCATTTAAGACACGGCACAGTAATATATGTTCTCACAGCGACTAGAGGTAAAAATCTGTGCTGCCTTTGAAATCCTCTTTCCTTTCTAATGAGACCAAAGAGTAATCAGACAAAAATCCTACAATAAATGAAAGGATTACTTACAAAATTTAAAAAGCAGTAAAAATAACAGACACAAGTACTGTTTTTTTTTAGGAAAAGACAATCAGACATTGGTTCCACAAGTGACTAAAGGGACTTAGCAAAGGCTGCCATCATACTGGCATTTTTGGGGAGTGGGCCAGGAAGAGGGCAGTGAAGAAAAGGAGCCTAGATGTGGAGCTCAGGGAAGTTGCCTTCACTGGCTTGCACTGGTCCATGGCACCATGCTGCCCTCTACAGTTAAATGGCACAATGACCACAAGCTTCTTTCCATAGGGGTCTCTCCCAAAGCAGAAGGCTGGTCCCATCTTACTGCCTCCAACTCACTGTTAGAAGGTGTCGTCCCTGCTTGAAATCTTTGATCCCTGCCAATCTGTTCAGCATGCATTCCAGACCCCCACACTGGGCCATCACACCAGCCATCTTATACACTTCTTCTTCATCTTCTTCTTCATCTGGAGGAGAAGGGAAGCCGAGCAGACATAGAGGAAAAGGTGAAGATGGGCATAAAACTGACAGCCCTCTTCCGGGCTGGTAGCTATTTCCCTTTTTTCATATCTCCAATAAAGACAGCCAATAAAAGGGGTCAATGTTGTATATTAAACTACACCACCTCACTCTCAGTAGCTTTTTAAAAGATTCAAGTCAATTAAATTTACTCAAATATGTGAAAATATAAGTACCACAACCATCAATGGGGAAAAAAAAAAAACTAAGCTAAAAATAAATCTACACTCAAATTTGTTGCTAATTGCATTATTTTCCCCAAGGCTGGGTGTGTGTTTTTCTTCCCAACCCCAGAGGTATGTGAATCAGGCCATAGATACCTGTGTTTTTCCTCAGTCAAGAGAAGTAATCTCCCCTCAATTCTGCTCAGAGTATTTGCCCAGAATACCTCTAAGTCCCAGGACGTGAACCTCTGATTGGTCCCAAACCTCAACCCAACATGCAGCAATAACCGTGAAAAGGGCCACACCTGTGGTGGAATCCAGGGACTCGATGAACTCCTCAGTGGCATCACCCAGCAGCCCCCGCATTCGATAAACAATCCTCATGGGTTCTCCCTGAGCAGAGAAAGTTGAAGAAAGGTACTTGTAAATAGGCCCCCAAAATACAAAGATCTGAATACCTGGTCTCAAGTAATGCTTCAGCAGTGTGGACAACTTCTATTTCGCTACATGTGGACCACAGCATCTAGAATCCAAATGCACTGCGTTTCCCTTAAGGGGAAGGAAGCTATTTCATTTACTGTCTATTTAGATCAGGAATTATATGAAGCATTTTACAGACACTATCCCATTTAGTTTCATTAAACTCTATGTAATAACTCTAACAACTATTATTTATTGTTTTACTCTGTGCTAAGTACTATGCTAGTTAAGCGCTTTATATTACCCTTCTATACACGGTTAAACAGCTTGTTCTAAGTTACCCCGCTGTAAGCCCAGGTCTATGGCCAAGCCTGTGCCTGCTTTAGGAGCAGAAACTCTAACTAATAAGGACCACCACTCAAAGAGTCAGGACAAGGGAGAATCAAAGGGCTTTGGTTCAAGTCTCAGGAACCAAAAGCAAGAAAAGACAATGCATCAATCTTTGCCTATGGAGAACCTACGGGCTTCTTTTAACCAGACAGCAAGGACATCCTAATGTCCTCAAACTAAAACCTCTAACCTGATAGAATAATGAGGAGTAAGTCTCTGGCAAATCAGAAGACTGTAGCATTATGTAAATTGGAGGATCATGAACATTTGTTATACCCCAGGTAAATGAGTTAAGCACTCTAGCATTTACATTATCCTCATTTTGGAGGTGAGAAATGGGGGCTTTGAGGTCACAATATATGAAATGTTGGCTGCCTCTAAGCCATGCTCAACATCAGGAGAAAACCTGGAGGAGAAAAGCTGTCAGAAAGGCCACTTCTCAGCTATGGAGGCTGAGAGAGAGAACAGCCATAGATCATGGACAGAAAGAGGCTTAGAAAACAGCACAGGCTCCAGTCAGTAGCTAAGAGATGGGCCATTGCAAGAAAGGCCTGGGGAAGGTATGGGAGGGAATTAGAGGGTGGGGTCCATGGTGGGGGAGGGGGGCATCTGTAATACTTTCAACAATAAAGATAAATTTCAAAAAATAAAAATAAAGAGATGGGCTGTTTATGAGGCAAGTAAGAAGGAAGTTGATGAAGCCCCAAATAAAAAGCTGCCACAAACTCTGGACTTTGACAGAACAACCCTTCAGTGGATTAAGCACACTAATGTGAAGGTTGAGTGATCCTCAACTTCTAGGGGGATGCCTGTGTGTATTCTTTGGGTTCCATACACATTTACAAAGGCATGAGCATAGAAGCATGAGCATAGAAGCATGAGCATAACTTTTTATGTGCATCAGGGATTACATCTGCATCATTCTGTTTTGATGCTAAACTTTCAGTGACAAGATGCACTGGATGGGGCAGTCCACAGCACTAGATCTCCCCAGCTGGCAGCTGACCAACAGTAAACAGTGTCCAGGATTCCCAGCACAGTGAGAGAGAGAAAAGCAAAAATATGCAACAGGAGAAACCAAGATGGCATAGGTAAACACCTGAACTTGCTGCCTCGTACAACCACTTCAAAACTACAACTAAAAGACAAAACGGACATTATCCAGAACCACAGGAAGGCTGGCTAAGTGGAAATTCAGAGGAGCTGCGGAAGTAAAGTGCAGAGGTAGGGAGGTGCACGCGCGGAGAGGGCTGGCAACTGAGTACACGGCTGGCTTTTTCAATCCGCAGGGAGATACAAGCTCCCGACTGCTCTGAACTCCAGTTCTGGGCGAGACTCTGGGCACCCAGACTCATACGGGGAAAAACTGGACTGTCTGGCAGCAGGCGGAACTCGAGGGCGGCTTTCTCTCAGAGGTGCTAGCAGCGATTACCGAGGGACACTGAGACCCAGGGGCCTCTTAGGGCAGGGCTGAGGATCAGTCATAGCTGTTTGCTCCACCCTGAGACTCCACCCCATCCAAGCTGTGCGCAGAGGCTTTTGCATATGAATGGCCTGGTCCTTTGAAATCTAAACTTACCTAACAAACTGCAGCTGAGTCAGAGAGACCCAGAACATTCAAAAGAAGGCCCAAGGCCCCACAGCAGCTTGCATTGCTTCATAGCTAGGCCTTATCTGGGCACCTCCAAAACCCAAACAAAGAAGAGGAATCTGCATATCTCTCAGTAGCTCCTGCTGGGTGGCCTCAGGCAGAGGCTAAATTAGCACCTCCTTGGAGATCCAAGAGCCAGTGTACCCAGGGGTCAGAGTAGGACCATCCAGATTACAACTGCTCAGATGCATAAGGGACACACTCAGGGGGCAGACTCAGTGAGCACCAAATCCCCACTGAAGCAAGTCTTGCCTCATAAGGGTGTCTCCAGCACAGAAGTTTTCCCATCGTAGCCACAGCTGATCCTCACAGCCAATTGGCCTGGAGGTCAATTCCTCCCAGTGATACCAACAATAATCAAGGCTTAACTACAATAAGACTGTGCACACAGCCCACAAAGGGGTGCACCAAGAGTGTCCACCTCAGGTGATTGGGGAGGCTGAGCCACTGGGCCCTATAGGACACCTAGCACACAAAGCCACTCCATCAACACAGGGAAGCAGCCAAAATGCAGAGACAAAGAAACATGTCACAAATGAAACAAATGGAGGAAAGCAAACTACTGGATATAGAGTTCAAAACCACAGTTATAAGGTTACTCAAAGAATATTCTAGAAACCTCCAAGAAACTTAGTGAGATCTCCAAGGAATTTAGTGAGACCTTCAAGGATCTTAATGAGAATGCCAAAAAAAATGGAAAAGGACCAGTTAGAAATTAAGCATACACTGTCTGAAATAAAGAATAATATACAGAAATTCACAGTAGCCTAGAGGATCCCAAGAATCAAATCAAAGGTTTGAAATACGAGGAAGCAAAAAACACCCAACCAGAAAAGAAAAAAAAGAGTCCAAAAATATGAAGATAGTGTAAGGAGCCTCTGGGACAACTTCAAGTGTACCAACATCCGAATTATGGGGTTGCCAGAAGAAGAGAGAGAACAAGATACTGAAAACCTACTAGAAGAAATAATGACAGAAAACTTCCCCTACCTGGTGAAAGAAATAGACTTAAAAGTCCAGGAAGCGCAGAGAACCCCAAACAAAAGGAATCCAAAGAGGACCACACCAAGACACATCATAATTAAAATGCCAAGGGCAAAAGACAAAGAAAAAATCTTGAAAGCAGCAAGAGAAAAACAGTTACCTACAAGGGAGTACCCATACGACTGTCAGCTGATTTCTCAACAGAAACTATGCAGGCCAGAAGGGAGTGGCAAAAAATATTCAAAGTGATGAACAGCAAGAACCTAAAAACCAAGATTACTCTACCCAACAAAGCTATCATTTAGAATTGAAGGTCAGATAAAGAGCTTCACAGACAAGAAAAAGCTAAAGGAGTTCATCACCACCAAACCAGGATTATATGAAATGCTGAAGGGTATTCTTTAAGAAGAGGAAGAAGAAGAAAAAGGTAAAGATAAAAATTATGAACAACAAAGTGACAACAAATACATATCTATCAACAAGTGAATCTAAAAATTAAGTCAATAAAAAATCTGATGAACAGAATAAACTGGTGAATATAATAGAATCAGGGGCATAGAAAGGGAGTGGACTGACAATTCTTGGGGGGAAGTGGGTGTGAGGGGTGCGGGAAGAGACTGGACAAAAATCTTAACACCTATGAATGAGGACAGTGGCGGGGGTAAGGGCAAGGGGTGTGGGGCGGAGGGAACTGGGTGGAGGGGAGCTATGGGGGGAAAAAAGAGGAACATCTGTAATAATCTGAACAATAAGGATTTCTTAAAAAAAAAAAAGAAAGGAAGAAATGGAGGAAAAGGAACAGAGAGATTAAGAGGAGGGAGGGTGGGAGGAAAATACCTAAGACTTGCATGAGCAGATAGTACTGCAGTGGCCAAAAGGACCAGAGAGCTATGCTTCCTTCATTTCCTTTTCCCTCCTCAACTCCCCAACTAGTGGAATAGAAAATATGCTCCCCTGACACAGCCACTGGGAAAATGTTCTGATAATTGAGCAGGCCCCCAAAAGCTGAGGATTCATTTTAGTCACGAGGTGCCTGCACAGAAACAGTACGAGAGAGCAAGCATTCCTGCCCCCCCGCCACCCCCCCCCACATCCCCATCACAGTGCTTCCTCAGACTTTGCTCAGCCTGGCTGCACAGCAGAAAACACTCATCCTCCCCTGAAGCTCTTCCACCTTCCCTAGCCAAGTGCTTCAAGCAGAGGGCAAGTTGCCTGGTTCTCTCCACAACCAGTCAGAGGAAGGGCAGCTTAAGAGCTGCTGCAAGCTGGGTAAGTGATGACCAAAGCAGCTCCTCCTGGTACAAGTCTGCACACATCAGAAAAGTAAAATCACACCTCCAAGCAGGAAGACAAGCACATACCTCATTCGTGGTACACCAGACCTTCTTGTAAACTTCGGCCACAGGAAGGTCCAAACTAATGATTTTATTGTTCACTAGAAGCTGAATAGAAAAGTAGATGAGGCTGTTATTCCAGGTAATTGTAAGGCAAGTCAATTTCAAGATCAAAGGGCACTTTATAGCAGTGGTTCATAATTCATAATTTTTATGTGTTGAGGATCAATCGACTCTCCCTCTCTAAAATATGCACGTGTGTACAACACAAAATTTTATGCACAATTTCTTGGGTTGCAAACACCCTTAACCCAAACCATGGATTCTGGGCTAAAAACCCCTGCTGAAGACTTTTTCTTAGCCTGAGTCCATTTTCAGGCTCAGCACCAGAAAAAGCCATTTTCTCTATTTCATCCAACCTGCTTTCACTATGTATATAGTAACACCAGACCCTAGAGGCTATCTACCAGAAGGTGCCAGATACAGAGCCAGGAATCTGCACCAGAGCTCATGTGCCAGTGTTTAGGGAGATTAATGGGAATCACTGGGAAGCCTCTGCCAGAGCAACAAGAATACTAAAAGTATATCCCATGACAAGTGACAGCCACTAATCCTTTGCTTACCTCATGCCAGGCCTGGGGCAGAGCCCTTTACAGGTAATTAACCTTTACATCAGGTAAGTGGGAATCACTGGCCTCCTTTATAATGAGAAAGCTGAAGCAAGCTAGCTGCCAAACGTTAACCAGCTACTAAAGGAAGGAACTTGGATCTCATCTCAGCCCACGCTCTTAACCATAGCAGCTATCCTATGCTTGTTACCTCCATCCCACTGTCATCCTCCAGGAGAGCCACCAAGTCACAGTCCTGGCAAATCTTGTTCTTTATATCCCTCATAAGTGGCCCGATGCCTGGCTCGTTGCTGCTATATGGGTTGCCAGGCATCCTGCCCTGTAAGAAGTCTTCTTGTTGGGGATCCTTCTCGAGGGTCACAAAGAACTCAGTGACTTCATTCTCCTCCTAAAGAGCAGAGAGAAGGAGGCATCAGGAGGGACGGCATAAAGGTATGTGCAGAGGGATGGCAGCAGCCTTTTAGGTTTATACCATACTGCCGTGTTCCATGAACACTCTGAGGGAAACATACCAGACTCATCCAGTTCCTTACACATTTAAAGATATAAAAAACAGGAAGCTCGGGGTGATTCCCAAAATCCAAATATAATTCAAACAGCTGTAAATATCAAGCATCTCCTCTGAAACTCAAGGGTGGGTTAGGAGAGAAACCTAAATAAGCAGGTGAGGCGTGACATGAAAGCTGTCACTGAAATGAGGAATAGGGGGCTTTCCTCCGCCTGCTCTTCTCATGTGATGCTGACCGATTTGAGGCTAATGACTCTGTTACTGGTGGCCCTTGAGTCAAGAAAAGGGTCTCCTTTATATTACAGAGCATCAGACATGCCCACTCCCAATGACCTCTCATCAATAACTGAGGACACTGGTGTTTTTCATCCTTTCTCAATAACGATAGGATCTTTGTCTCACACTATGCTTCTCCACAGCTCAGGCCAGGGGACAAATATTCATGCATGTGTACTCAAAACAGGGGAAGAGGGTAGTGAACATTTCTTATACTCCAGCTCAATACTGTTCTTTCACAGCATATCGGATTGATACGCAGTGGGATTCTGGCAATGGGAGGTTAGACCTAGGTTTTTAAAAAGGCTGACCTTACCTTATATCTAGGAAATAAGATCAAGGAAGGTCTTTTGATTTTCTATCATCAAGATCAGGAAAATTATGAGGTTGCTTCTGGTTTTATGTCAGTGGTGGCTTCTAAAATGTTAACTAGATGGCCCACAGCCGGTAAGATTGCCCATGACTACAATGGATCACCAAGAGATTTCAGGGCAGAAAGGCTCATGCAGACGCCTGAGAGCCTGGGAAGTACCACTGCTTACGGGATAAATGATGCTGCAGAGCCTCTCAAAGATGAAGACAGGAGTCCGGTAGTCATCCAGATTGTAGCGCTTGGCTGTCTCAATGCACACAGCCATGAAGGCCTTGGTTTCCGATTCTGTACCTGCCAGAAATCAAAGCAGTCAAGTCAGTTAGGGAAAGCAATTCACACACAGAAACCAGGATGATGTTTTGAATGAAGTATCATCAGTGATAGAGTCTTTCTGCCTGGTACATTTTTAAATGCCCTACATGGCAATATCAACAGTTCAACTGGAAACTTGAAGCTGATTTTTATTCTCACACCACATTCTGTTTGAAAGCCTTAATATCCAAGTCAACACCACACATCATGATCAGTTGTGTACATGTCTTCCTTTCAGAATTATAACCTCGCATTGCTTGACCAATATAGGTACCCCAAAATGTCAAATATTTGACATTTTAACATGATCCTAACTGTATTTCAGTCAAATCAAAGGGAAGTTACAAGCTTCATTCTAAATGATTAGTTGGATTGCCTTCTATAAGCCAAAGACATAACTTCAAGTCATACAAAGAAGAAATATCCTGTTGAAAAGAGTCCAAGTGACAAAGCGACAAACGAGCCAGGCATGGCATAATAAAATGGCAACAGAAGGACCTCCATGTCTGCTAATATAGCAGACTGTTCCCTGACCTACTCCCCACTTCTCACCACTTAAAATATTGAATAAAAAGGTATCAGTGAACTGCCACACTAGCAAAGAATCAAAGGCCAAAATCTAAGAGAAATCAGGAACCCAAGAAAGTTAGCAAAACACTGAGTTGCTTTTGCCTTAAACTTTGGCTTCCATAACCTGCCAAGATCTGAGAGCCAGATACAAAGCCCCAAACCTGCCAGGGTGGAAAGTCTAGCGGGAATGCCCTGCACACACGTAAATCTGGTGCCCTAAAAGAGCTATACCTTGGTTTAAGGTTCAACTAGAAATGTCTTGCCTTTTCTCCCAGGCAAATAGCTGACAGGAAATTGTCTTCCCTTAAAATGTGTCATTGAGTAGAGGGAGGAAAAAAAAAAATCTCTGCAAACTCAGCCATTCAAAGGTTTGTGACTCATACTGAGAGGTCTGAAAACCCAAAGTTTAGAACTTTGCTGAAGGCAAGCCCTGAGATGGCAGTGCCGTGAGATGCCTCACAGAAGCAGTTACAAATACTCTCTTAAAAAAAAAAAAAAAAGTTCTTAGACTCCAGTCTTGAAGAATTTCCACAGATAAATAAATAAGTAAATAGTCATAAAATAGAAAAAAGTTTAAGGTACCATAAGAGCCAAAATAGCACACAGACGAATCAGATTAATAAATATTTCAAATTTTAGAATTACCAGGCATAGAAATATGTTTGATGTGTTGAAAGAGTATAAAAGGGATAGGAAATGTCAATAAAAAGCCGTAAGGCTATAAAATATACATAGAACTGTAAGAACACACTAGGTAAGTAGATTAAACAGGTAGCATAGAACCGTGGTCGGCAAACTGCGGCTTGTGAGCCACATGCGGCTCTTTGGCCCCTTGAGTGTGGCTCTTCCACAAAATACCACGGCCTGGGCGAGTCTATTTTGAAGAAGTGGTGTTAGAAGAAGTTTAAGTTTAAAAAATGTGGCTCTCAAAAGAAATTTCAATCGTTGTACTGTTGATATTTGGCTCTGTTGACTAATGAGTTTGCCGACCACTGGCATAGAGTATAGAAAAAAAATAAACTGAATGATAGAATAGAGAAAATCATCCAAAATCAGCATAAAGACACAGGGAGGTAAACACTATGAAAGAGAGGTGAAGAAATATGGATGACAGAGTGAGTGGAGTTCCCAGGAACAAGGGATAATGGCTAAGGATTTTCTATAACCAATGAAAGACACTAACTTGAGAAGCTTTGGCCTCTTTCTGCTTGACTGAGCGCAGCTCTGGAATTTTACAACTCCAAGAACCAGTCTTCTCTTGAGAGAAGTTTCTCCTCCTTCTCTACTTGAATGCATGGACATGTTTGCACCCCTCCTCTGCTCTGCAGAACTCAGGGAAATCAGACTAATGTGCCCAGGCAGACCCAGAAGGGACATGGGGGCCTTGGGCTCCAGGGCCCTGGCAGTGCTACCTGTGGTCATGTCCTCCAGCATCTCCAGCAGCATATCCTGGGTCTCATCGATCAGCTTGGTCCTCTGCACCACCAGCTTTCGCAGGCACAGGTATCCATTCAGTACTGTACCCACCAAGCGACTTTTGAAGTGCCTCTTGATGGATTCCACCTCGACAAACGAGGAAAGAAGGCCTGTGGGGACAGGAAAAAGTTGCTGCAAAAGCTCTGAATGAGAATATAAGCAAGGAAGGTCTGTGTCTTCCAAAGATAACGAACAACTCAAAAGCAGAAAAAAGCTATCTTTGTGGTTGGCACAGAGCAGGTGCTCAAGGAGTGTACTAGTCAATAGAGAACAGGAGCTCAAACTGTAAACCCATAGATAAAGAGAAAAATGCAGAACTTAAATGTGCACTATGGTCAACCTCAGCACCCAAGGAACTAAGGGTCAGTCCCCAAACTGCACCCAGGGTGCCCTAAAAGAAGGTTCTGGCAGCTTTCTCTACCTGTGAGACTCTTGAGGGCATAGCCCTGCTGCAGATCAGTGCTCAGGGTTGCCTCCTCCAGGGCCAGCAAGCGGGCTATTTCCTAAACAGGACGATAAGCACAGTTAGTGTGACAGCACTGCCAACGACACTCGTCACCTCCAACACCAGTCCAGAGCTTTCAGCATCAACCAAAGACATTCTGTAGTCACCATTGTTTTATTCCACTGATCCCTGAAGCTGAATCTTTGCAAAACTCCTCTCCAAGAAGCCAAGGGCAACTGCATTCATGTTAAGGGATTGCTTAAAAATTGGGAAGAGCCTAAGTGCCCCCAAGGGAAAGAGCTCTCCTGGCTGCAGGATGGGATACCTTGGTGATGAGGTTGCCCACATAGGGCAGGACTCCCCGCGCTGCCAGGTAGACTTTCCAGTGAGCGGAAGTGATGAGCTTCTGGTAGAGAGCCAAGTACTCAGCGGCGCACTCGCCAGCTACGCTCAGTTCATCCAGGTAACTGCCATCGAGACAGACAGGGCACTGTGAGAACTCAAACAGCTCCAACAGTCTACTAGTTCCTTACACTCCTTCACCTGTCAAGTCTTCTGCTGTCCTTCGCCCCGCTTCCTTCCAGGTCAGAGGAAGGGCTCCTGAGAAAACCCAAACTTCCCACTTGGGAAGAACCCAGAGCACACAACAGGGAATAGGATGCAATAAACTATACTCATCTGGAATAAGCACCAAAATATGATTAGTGATTACTTGGGCAGCGAAACTATTTTTGACTGAATCACTTAAAAGTCAAGTGTACCATAATAATGAAGGCTGTGAAATTAAGACTGCCTGAACTCAAAGGCTGCCCTCTGGTGGAGAAGTTAATTAACCCCTTTAAGCCCAGGTTGCTTTGAAGATTAAATGCAATGATGCATGCCAAACTTTCTTTATGTGCTCATAAGCTGGTGCTGGTGCTCTGTTACTGCTACCACTAAAACTCAGCTTTTCAATACTGTTTTGTTTCTGTGGTCTTAGGTGTGCTTCCCATCACTCCTATCTATGGATTCCCCTGGGAAAGCAGAAAAGGCTCTAGATGAAGTCTAACCATTCTCCCCATCCCACCCTCAAATAGTACCTGGTGAGGAGGTCAAGGACCTGCTGCTTGCGGCTGGGAATGGTGGCTAGAGCTTCCACAATGGTACAGGCTGCCTGCCGTGCTGCCTGCGTCGCTGGAGTAAAGAGCACCTGCAGGGCATGAGAGGAAAGCCTGGCTCAGATGACAGCCTCTCACCAGGCCCCCAGCAGGGCAGTCAACTACCACTGATCCCAAGAAGTCATCTAGGCACCTTCCAGGAAAAGGTTAAAGGCAAAAATCACCCGCTAACATGAGATCTGACTGCCAGACTGGGAAGAGGCTGCTAAGGAGCCTTCTTCTTCATGGAGATTTTCTCCATCAAGTAATTTGGAGAATATACCTAAGATGACCAAACTGGGAAAAAGACAAGCAGGCATTTTCCCTAGTAAACACTTCTATAATTCTCTTTCGGGGACACTCCATGTCAAGTATTTTTCATTTTACATATCAATAGACAAAAATTACTTTAATCCTTTAAAACATTAGCTAGGAAGAAGAGAAAGAGGTCAGCAGAAGATATGAAAGACGGAAGGAGAAAAGGGGACTGTGGGCACTGCGGCTCAGTCTATTAAGTGGTCAGGGAGGGAGCAGAGAGCAGGACGAGCTTGAAAAGAAGGGCAGAGAAATTGTGCTCTGGCCAGTGTTGGCTGCAACCAAGACCCTCAACCCACTCCCTATTTGAAAGGCAAATTGTGATTAGGGTTAATTATAAAAATAATGTTGGCCACAGATTCCTTTGCAAGAAAGCAAAGAGAAGGAACAGAAGCAGAGTAAATGTGGGAAGGTGCTCAGTATCTGGGGCCGGGCAGCTGGGCAGGGCCCAGGGGCAGGGCCACTCACTTGCCGTAGCCAGTTGTTATGGCCCAGTTTGAGATCCAAGGGGGAGGTCCTCTTTCCCCGACGACTCAGGAACTGCTTCCACCTCCACACGTACTTCTCAGTCAAATAGAGATGGTGGAGCTCCGATTTGCTTGGGGACTTCCCATTGCCATCTACCCCTGGGAGGCAAAAGGGTACAGGAGGAAATAAGGAAAAGAAAGTGACAGAAGAGGGGGATTTAGGGCTGTCAGGACAGGGGTTGGAGGGACTGATTTCCCCAGTCTTGAAGAAACAAGCACACCTCTGATAGGAAGACACTTCTTCCAGGCTTCATAGGATGCTTTGGGGTCTCTCTTGAGCCACAGTTGAGCCTGGGCATGGATCTCATTGCAGTAAGGCTTGACTGTAGTGAGGGCCTCCACGGGAACATCCTATAGGAGGAAAGTGGAACAAGAGAAAGCGTGTGGGCCATACTTGAGCCACAGCTCCGACACAGTGGCACTGGCAGCCCAAGGGGACATGTGCAAAGGCAAGAAGATCAAGAGGATCAACTGTCACATCTTTATGCTCAAATACATGTTCCTATTAAAGCATTCTGATCCAATTTAGCAGTAGCATCTCCACTGAGCTTAAGATCACTGATTTGATTGTGCAAGGTAAGATGTAGCTGCTTCCTACAGACAATTCTATAGCCACATACACTAATTCCTATCCCCAGGCTGACTGGCAGTTTCCCAACATAAATCTTCAAGGGGTCACTGGGCAGCCTCCAGAATTTAAAGGGCCACTACTAACCAGAACTCTAAGCCAGTGGTTCTCAAACTTTTTGGCTTCAGGACCTCATCACTCTCTTAAAAAATCCATTACCTATCAACCTAAATGACATTTTTTATATTTTCCAAAACAAAAGAAATCTAGAGAAAGGAATGGTACAGTTTTCTATTTTTAAAAATAATTTAATGACTGCCTTAATAAGACAGCTGGATTGTCATATCGGCTTCTGCTTCCAAACAGTAGTGATATGCTGTTTTGGTTAAGTATACAAAAAACACCCATCCCTACACAGACATACAGTTGGGAAAGGGAAGAAAATATTTATTGCTTTCCAATTAATTTTGCATTTTTTTTCTTTGATACTACACCGAAATTCAACAAATTATAGGTTCTTAAAGACTGACTGCAATGTGGAATCTAAGACCCATCAATAAACTTTTCACATTCCATTACACTAAAATTCGTCTTTTACCCATGCATGATTCTGTAACATGCACTGGTCATTTGGAAAATACATCAATTCCTCTTCAAGTGACAGGCTCACTTTATTCATTTGTTAAGAAAATGTCTGCCTGGCACTAATTCTGAGCAACCACAATTTGCCTGTCAGTTGTCCTTGCAAGCACAGATGGTTCCAGAAAAAGCACTAGCTCAGCTGGCATCTCCAACAATCACACACGTGTGTTTCCTCAAGACAACCTTGCACTTTGGAGTAAAGCAGAAGCACTTTGTGCGTACTTCCCACATGTCCCACTGAATAGTAAGGAGATCAGTACTCAAGAGTCGAGATTCACTGGAACTAATTGGCACTACTTCATCAGGAAGCTCTGGAATGAAACTGCATGGCAGTGAAGAGCCCATGAAGCTGGTGCCGCTGCCTCTTCTGCTAAGACACCAGCAGTCTTACCAGCACTGACTGCACCATCAGCACAGACATCCATAGAGTGCAAAGGGCAAATTGTGCCTTAGGGTAAATATAAAAATAATATTGGCCGCAGATTCCTTGAATGTCTTGGGAACTATGGGTTGCTCTCTCTGGGCTATAACTAAGCATCAGCCTTGGAAGGTAAGAACTCTGGGGAAATCTTTCACCTTACACTGTGGATAAAATGAGTTATGTGCGGATGAGGTTCTTCTATTCAATCAAGGACCAATTTCACTTGCTGGGAATCACTCTGAGGGGAAATAAACCTTAATCAAAGGGAAGGAAGGAAGGTACCTCAGTGCTGTCTTTCCTGAGGACTGTCTGGGCAGACCAGGACAAAGGAAATGTTCAACAGCAGCTTCCTCCCTAGTGTTTACCTCTCTGAAAGCAACCTTCCTGCAATGAAGGCTCTGTTTCCCATCAAGAGATTCTATCATGATGGAGCAGGTCTTGGAATGGCCCAAGAACCACAATGAGGGGTTAGAGGCAGCAAGCCTCAGGCATGGCCGAGAGAAAAAATGATGGTGTGTATAGCTGGTACAGGCAAGTCTATCTGTGGCTTGGCTAGTTATTTTAGGATAAGAACTTGGCTTTATTCATTCACTTAACAATCATTTACTGAGTGGCTATTATATGCTAGATACACACTATGTACTGGACATAAAAAAATTATTAGTAAGACAGGCCCTGGGTTCAAGGAACTTGCAGCCAGCCTAGCAGAGAAGTGGATCTTCTGAGGAGCAGCTAAGGATCGAAGGAGTATTCTAGACAAAGAGGACAATATACATAGCCACAGCTAACATTTATTAAGGACTAACTTGGGCCAGACTCTGCTCTGAGAATTTGATCTTCATTAAGTCACTTATTCTTTACAACATTTCAAGGTGGAGACTCTATTCCCACTTTACAGATGGAAAAAGTGAGGAACCTAAGTTAAATAACTTCCCCAGGTTAAGTTACTGGTAAATGGAAGACATCCCTGCACACACCGCATGGCAGAGGCACAGGGATAGGAAGAACATCATGCTGACCGGGAGCATGTGATGGCAGAAAGAGTAGTCCTCCATGGTCAACCACTTTGTTCTCTGCATGTATATGTATATGTATATGTATATGTATATGTATATGTATATGTATGTGTATGTGTATGTGTATGTGTATATGTATGTGTATGTGTATGTATATGTGTATGTATATATGTATTTTTTTCTTTAATATTTTTATTGATTTCAGAAAGAGAAACATCAATGATGAGAGAGAATCATTGATTGGCTGCCTCCTGCACGCCCCCTACTGGGGATCCAGCCCGCAACCCGGGCATGTGCCCTGAACCAGGAATAGAACCGTGACCTCCTGGCTCACATGTCAATGCTCAACCACTGAGCCACGCCGGCCGGGCTATATTTTTGTGCTTATTTTACCCTTGACTTTCCTCTGAGAAACTCTCTCAAAAATCCCAACCCATCTTTGCTGAACTGCAGCAAAGGAAGCCATGGTGCTCCCCCAGGTCAGGGGAGTTCAGACAGGGCAGAGCACAGTGCTGGCCGGGACATGGTGGGGGCTCCCACCCTAACCTTCCCTCAGAGACTCCCTGCCCAGTACCTTGTTCTTCTTGCTGGTTGGAGCAGGTGGTTTAATCAGCTTCTGTAAGATCCGCAGGCACATGAGGGTAATGTTCTCAACAACCACGGGGGTCTTAATGTTCACAGCCATGAGGAAAAGGCTGAGAGCTAGGGTCGGGAGGGAAGGCAGAGTCACGATCATAAAACACCTCGCAGCTGCTCTGCAAGGCTGTCCAAGTGTAGCCCCCACACCCCTTCCTCTCTGTGGCTGGGACTGCACCCTGAGGCCTCCTTTCCTTTCTCTTAAAAGCTCCCAACCAGATCTCCCCAAACTCACCACAGCGCAACCGGAGCTCCCAGCAGCTGTCCTCCTTCGAGATAGAATCTGTCAGCAGCAGCATTTCATACTGAAGGCTACTTGCCTAGGAGGCCAACAGGAAGAGGCATTAGTAGAGAAGGGTCTGAAAGTCAATCCCAGGACTGGCTGTGGCCAAACTCTGACCCAGGCACTAAGAACTAAAATTTCTGGTCCTAAGTGGCATCATCAGAGAGAGAACGGAGAGGGGAAGGCCCTTGTACTCCATACGGCAGACCACCCACTTCTCTTTTCTGTGTGGAGTTGGGTCTAACCTGGCAAAATCACTCTGGGACATGAGCTCTGCAAGCAAACATGCTGTTCAGTCATGACAACGGGACTGGCAGGGAGGAAACGAGGGAACGAAGAAGGAAAGTGAGGGAGGAGTCAGAGGGGACACCTGTCCTGCTCACCAGATCAGGATTGGCCCAGTGGCCCTTCAGGGCTGTGGAGACTTTGCCAATGATCAGGTCATTCATTTGCTGGGTGGCTTCTGGATTGTCTCTGCAGAAGCAAAAAAACAGGGTCCTGTTACTCACCATTGCTGTGCCCCTTCTTCCCACCTGAAGGAACCCAAAGAAGAGGAAAGCGATGTTTAGGGCTACCTGGCCTTCCCAGGGGCAAGACTACAGCGTTAGCCCACAAGACCCTGGTGTGTAGTAAAAAGCACATGTCACAGCCGCCTTTCCTGGGAGGAGACCCTGGCTGGGGAGGAGCAGCACCAACATAGGGGAGATTGTGTCCCCACCCACGTCCCAGGCTGCAGAGCCCTCAGGTGCCAGGTGGTGTAATCACAGTCGCCAGATCTAGGCGTTCACACTCAGTCTTGACCACAACTCTTTCCGTATCTTCTCCAACTGCCTCCATTTCCCACAAGGCATCCATGACCCTTTGTAATAATGTCTACATTAACTATTACAAAAAACGTAAATTGTATCACATCACTTTCTTGCTTTCCAACACTTTCTAAATAAAATCCAAAGTCCTAAAAATGGCCTTCAAGACCCTTCAGGATCTGGCCACTAGAGACCCCTCACTAATTCCCACTCCCCCGTTTCCCCCACGGTGCTTCCCTCCAGCTTCATGGGCCTCCCTGTTGTTCCCCCTCCATTCCCGGCACAGCCCTGCCTCTCAGCCTTCCACATGTGTTTCCTATGCATGTAGCACAGCCTGCTCCTACTTTACACAGCTCTTTGCTCACGTATGACACCCTCAGAGGTCTCCCTGGACCACCCTATCCTTACAGCAACCCCTTCCACAATCAGGGTCACCACTCCAGCTTTACTTCTCTTCACAATCTAACCTCCTGACACTGTATTGTGGAATTATCTGTCCACTGCAGTTCTCCCATCTAGAATGTAGGTTCCATGAGGGTAGGGACTTTGTTTCATTTACCACTGTAACCTCAGAGTCTAGCACAGTGCCTGGCATTCAGCAGATGGTCAATAAATATTTGCTAAATGAGTGAAAAACAATACAATATTTACCAACCACCCAACCCATTCCAGAGTTTAAGTCACATACTCAGTATATATCCACATCCAGCTCTGGGCACTATATCGGCATTCTTTAAGTATTCAACAAACATGAGTTATTACACGAATTTTCTTTTCATCCTCACCATTAGTCTTGAAGGTATTTACTATTATCAGTATTTTCCAGATGAAGAAAACTTGGGCTCAAGGAGTTAAGTAATTTGTCCAAGGCCCACAGTACAAAGTACCAGATACTGAGCCTGGGTCATTCCGACCCAGAGTCCAAGTTCTTAACCACTAGGCTCCACTGTCTTCTTTTGGGTGAGTTTTAAGTTCAAGTGCCCAGTCACTCCCTTCTCCCCCTCACTAGAACTCAGAGACCATTTCCTCAGGAAACCACACTGAAACCAACGAAGCCCAGTATAAGCCAATTACACTACTTACATGGGGTTTCAAACATCTCTAAGTTCATTCATCTACACCCTGGACAGCTCCCCATTTTCTCCTCCATGATCAACTAGCCAAACTGTCTGGCAATGAGAAGCATAATTCTTTGCACCCTCTAGTGTTCCCAGCATCACTGCTGC
The DNA here is from genome assembly GCF_951640355.1 of Cnephaeus nilssonii. Lineage (NCBI taxonomy): Eukaryota > Metazoa > Chordata > Mammalia > Chiroptera > Vespertilionidae > Cnephaeus > Cnephaeus nilssonii. The sequence goes on along the minus strand of NC_137078.1, from coordinate 92,525,850 downwards.
CATCAACCCTGGTGTTAGCAGGAATTACTAGCCCCACCACGTTGCAGGCAGGCTCTGACCGAGTTAGGAGGCACATGAGCTGGCGGACCTCCTCCCGCATGGCTGCAGAGCCTCGGCGGAGATTGTAATCAAAGAGCTCCCGGATTAGGCCCTGGGAGACGAGGATGTGCCTCAAGGCTGGATTGGAGGCCAGGGCCCGGAGCAGTGTGATACAATGTTCAGTGACAGCCGAGGCGCAGCCATAGCACTTGGTGGAGGACGTGTGGCCACAGCTCAGGACGGATAAGGCCCGGTACTGGCTGGCAGTGAAGGTGGGCTGCACAGTCGTCCGGGAGGACTTGGTGGCCGCTTCCCTCTGCTGCAGGTCATATTCCAACAACTCTTTGCGTGAAGCAAAGACTTTCTAAGGAGAAAAAAAAAAAAAAAAGACAAAGGAGAAAGAAATTAGCAATTAAAATAAGGAGGAAGAGGAAGTTAACTAGAAAGCTTTGGTTTGGGGGAAAAAAACACACTTTACATGTATTTCTAATTTAACCTTCTTGATAATCCCACCAGTTACTTTATCCCAATTTAGAGAGATGGAAACAGGCTTAGAGGGGTTGGCTTGACCAAGGTAAGTGGCAGAGTCAGAAAAGCCTCTGATCGCAGGCAGATGCCTTTAATTCCATTGTCAGATTCTCAAAAAGAACAAAGACAAAGGTCAGCACCGCAGGTACGTGTAGCAAAGAAGGCACACCAGCAATCTGAGTGGCAAGGATACTAGCTGCTCTCCTTGTCTACAGTCAGCCTCCCATTCCATGGAGATCAATATTCCACCCGATATGTGGCCCACCATGGTTGAAGAGAGTTGGAACTCCCTGCCCGTCTAGCCTGCCAAAATCGCCTATATCAAAAAAAGGAAACAGAATCTTGGCACTGGATTCTTTAAAACCAGTCATCCAGGGTCTGAACTGCTGGACAAGAGCCGCAGGGCTGCTTTGAAAGCAATTCTCAATAGCTCACTCTCAAGGCGCTCCCACTGCTCTACCTGAATGATTTTGGAGAGTTCATCGAAAGAGTTCTTGCAATCTCCACAGTACTCCTGAGCCAACTGCAGGATGTAACGATTCACACTGGCTGAAGTGGAGCTGATGCCCCCAGCTGAGCCCGAGTCATCCTGCAATCCAAGAGGGAAGCTGTCAGCTTTCCACTGAGAGATCGTCTCACCTGGGCCAGTCTTCTGATCATGACCCTCTTCAAATGCCCCTTCCAATCTGGGATTACCTGCGGCTTCTCAGGAGCTGCCTCATTCACTTTGCAGAGCAGGTTCTCGAGCTGTGGCCGATGTCCCATCAGCTGATGATATACTCGATCAGCTTTGTCCAGAAGTGTATTGATGTTGGAAACAGCCTAGACAGGAAAAGACATGGATGAGCGCATGAAGGCTTTTCATCGCGATGGCTTTCCCTGAGGGATCTGTTCACTGAAACATTTCCCACAGGGCAGGTGCTGTGCTCCATACATTCTTTCTCTTCTTCAGAATAATCCTGTGGGGCAGGCATCTTATTTCTAATTATTTTTAATAAAACTGGATGTACATATATAATACCACATACATATAAACATGCAATGCTAAAAAATGGTTTATGGCAGGTCACACGGTATTAAAATCTACTGCTGGAACTGGAATTTTGGTCCTCTGACTCCAAAGCCCCCCCCTTTTCACTCCTATAACATCCAGTCCCATCACATCATGCTGGCTGAGAAGCGGCCCCTGAATAGGCTAATACTGAGGGAAGACCCACAGCTGCAATATGAAGCAGTCCATAGAAAAAATGCAGGGCAAGCCACCCAGCTTCTTTCCACCTTTCCAAATCTAAAGTTATTTGCCCCTTGAGATATTCTAGTTTATTACCAACATTTCTCCAAAATCCTAGGCCAACTATGTGTTCCAATATATCTCACTTTATTATTTGCTTCCACCCAAAAGCTTAGTCCTGAGTTGAGGAAGATTGGGGCTTGAAGGAAAAGCACACATCCTACACCAGCTGTAGAGAAAGCTCAGATCAAAGCCTGAGTCTAGGACAGAAGTGGCCTCACCTTCTTCCGGTCTTCTTCATTCTCAATGGGATCCACTGCACAGCAAGGCTTGGCATAGAGCATGAAGTCGAAGCGAGCATATTTACAGAAGCCACAGGCATTGCAGAGGAAGGGATCCTTTTCATCATAATTGATGGATCTGAAGAACCAAAGTGTTTGGGTCAGGGGAGCAGCAGAAATTTGGTGGTGTAGGGATGACTCAGGGAGGAAACAGATTTTATCATGTCTGGAAATTATTGCAGGGACTACTGGATGGACAGTAACAAATAGGTAAGGATGACTTAAGCAATCAGATAACAAGAAAGGAAGACCAAGAACTAAACTTAGGGGGACCCCCCCGCCCCCAATCACAGGTTGGGCAAACGCAAACACACACACACACACACACACACACACACACACACACACACACACTCCACTTTTTCCCCGCCTCCCTCCTTCTCTCTACCTTTGTACTTCACATTCTACATACCCATAATCCTCTAACTTAGACACTGAAACTGCCCACACTGACTTACAGAAAGATACAAGGAATGTTCATGGCCCTGGCCTGGGCAGCAACTACTCACTTACCTGCATTTGTGACACTGGTAGACATTCTCTCCGCAGTTGCCGCACACCCCTGGGTTGGCAGGGACGGAGGCACTACAGCGTGGGCACTGCAGGGTCTCTGTGGAAGCCTGGTAGTTTTCATAGAAGTCTGCAAACTCAATCATCAGGTTGGAAGCCACAATGGGCAAGGGCAGGTCAATCTTCACCTCTGTCTGCCCAGGGGTCAGTTGAACCTTCTTGGCTTTGTGCCAGCGAGCAGGCCTAAGAGAGACAGTGTCAGATAGAGGGGCAGAGACCTGACAGCCTCTCATTTAAGGCTCAGTGATGACGGTCTTATGAGACAAGATTTTCCTATGTATTTTTCTAGGGCAATGAAGTGGTTACTCTAAGAGCAGGACATCTGGCAAATAATAGCACCCTAATTTTTAAAATATTTTCTACTACCCTTTCTCTATAAAAAGGATAGAATATACAATGCTTTAAGATGTTCCACATATGATGATTTTTGAGATTCCAGAAAAATAGAAGTTCTTATCAAGAGAAGACCTTACTCCAAAAGTGTACCACACTGAAGCCTGTACCCTCAGAGGAGCATGATGATGACTGCCATAAGTTCCCATCACAACAACTACCTCGGAAGGATAAAGCTCAGGTTGCTTTAGAGAGGCAGAGGGACATACCAGAATCTGGACCAAGTGGCAAACAGACTCATAGAGAGAAAAGGCAGGTAATTATCTACAATTAGAGCCAACTTTTACTAAGCACTTACCATGTGCTGGGTAGGCTCTGTTCTCAGCGTACACACACACACACACACACACACACACACACACACACTCATTGAATCTTTAAAATAACACCTTGAAAGTGAACTTATCTCTATTTAAAGTTAAGGAAACTGAGGCTACATAACTCCTCCAAGGTCAAAGATGGGCAGAACAGAGATGTGAATCCACAGTCCTATTCCGAGTCTAAGTGCTCTCCCAGCAGCTGCACTGACTCTACACAAAGAACATCAAATCCCCTCTTGCAGAAAGGAATGAGGTTATCCCAAAGAGCAGCTTCTACTTGCAGGTCACCAGTGCTTTCCAAAGGTGGCCACTTGTTGATATGGTACACTCCAGCTTTATTCTGCTTCTTAGAATAATGCCAACACTTCCATTCTATGTACAGAACAGCACCCTAAGTCTTTTTCTTTTAATTAATTTCAGAGAGGAAGGGAGAAACATCAATGATGAGAATCATTGATTGGCTGCCTCCTGCATGCTCCCTACTGTGATGGAGCCCGCATCCTGGGCATGTGCCCTGACAGGGAATCGAACCATGTTCATGGGTCTATACTCAACCACTGAGCAACACTGGCCAGGCAGTACCATAAGTCTTAATATTCAGGCAGTATCTACTCATGCCCAACAGCAATGCCTGAGACTTCAACAAGAGATCTGTTTCTGCAAAAGTTAGCACTGTAACCTGCTAGTACCTTCTTTAGCCCATATATGACTTGCCCTGATTCAAACATTGGCATCCATAAGCTAGAAAGATCCAACATCAGCAGATATAGAGGGGAAACACCATGCAGAAATGGAAGGACTGTGTACTAGAAAAAACTTCTGGAGAAATACTGCCTGCTCTGTGAGCAAGAGAATAGCATCTAAATCCAAAAAATGACAACTGCTTCCCAATGTAGATGGTTTTATATAAAACTGAAACTACTCTAGTTAGCATGGGTATGAGAAGACTGGCGTGCCCCTCACTAAGCTTCCCCTCCCTAGGCAAGCAGTTGAAGAACTTCCATTGACCCCGAGGGCTCCCTGGACATCCTTAGGAACTGGCATTTCACTTTTGTCCCCCAGTCATGACTGAAGTGGATAAGAGAATATACTGGACCTGTAGGGATGCGCTACTTTACCCGATCCCAGCAATCAAAGCCAACAGCAGGTGGGAAGCCTTACCAGCCTCCCCAAACCCTCAAGTCCAAAGAGCCCGTACTTGTTTTTCAGCTCCACGATGGCCTGCACAGTTCGGTTGTTGTAATAGAGGTTGATAGTTCGCACCATCTTGGTCCGCTTCAGGTCTCCAATTTTCACCGTCACTTTGCTGATGGTGTGGCTGCCAATGAGCTTTACAACCTGCTGGGTGGTGGTGTACCGGGTGTCCACTTTAATGGAAGACAGCTTGATATACTAAACACAAGAGGACACACAAAACATTGTATTAGCTCAAGCCTAATGGCTCATCCTGTCTTCTTCAAAATTCATCACTGTAACCCACTCTTCATCCATGGATGAAATTTCTATTTAAGGTAACAAGTGTAGCAGGTAAGGATTCATACCCCTGGCAACCAAGCATTAAGAGAGGAGCACCTATGTGGTAACAACCAATATCTGGAAGTAAGAAACCCACTGGCCCTGTGAGTCTCAGGACCATCCACGTTGAAGATGTCACTTACACAAAACGGCACTTCGGGATTATTACACACCAGGCAGGGATCACTCTCCAGGTAATAGCCATCAAACTCCACTAAGCCAGACAAGGTGCTAAAGAAGAAACCAGTCTCAGCATATAAAAAAATTTTCATCTTAGAAAGCACTGAGCTTCATAAAGAAGCCATGAAAAGGCCATGGCTCAATACTCCCCAAGGCAATCCCCACCCTAGTAAGAACATAAAGACATGTGAGAAATGCCAACAGGGTTGAGAAGTCACAGGAAGGAAATTTCACATAGAAGTTTCCTGTTTCTGAGCTGTCCCGAGGTCAGGGGGAATCCTAAAAAGTTTAAGGTTTAACTCAAAGTCACAATTAAAAATACTAAACATCATTGAATTTAAAATAGGTGAATTCTGTCCTATGGAAACTGTACCTCAATAAAGTTTGAAGGGAAAAAAAGAATAGTCACTATTAAACCTTGGAAACAATAAATTGTCAGTTTAACCAATATTCTCTTTCAAAAGTTTTTTTTTAATGTAACCATTTTCTGTAAACTTGTCTTATTTAGACTTAGACTCTGGAAAGTAGAGATCTTTTTAAAAAATTACTGCTTATCAAACCCAAATTCAGCAGTTATATTTTAAGTAACTTCTATGTGCAAGGCCCCAGCTATGAGGGAGGGATTCAAAGACCAACTTAGGGGCATACTGATTCGCATGTAAGAGCCAATCAACATCGAGAGATCAATTTGGTTGAGCTTCAATAGGGAGAAAGCAGAACAAAACTCACTTGTAAATGTTTGAGTTGGGATGGTTGGTAAGAATATGGTTTTGAGTCCGCAGAATCTCCACAGCCTTCTGTGAATATTCCTTCAACTGAAACAGAAGTCAGTAAAGGACCATAGTTAAAGCCCAAGGGAAGTCTTACTGGAAAAGACTTTTGTCTTCTGCTTTCTAGATGATACTGCCCCAGAAGTACCAGACTTCTCGGCCCCCATCAGAATCACACAGAACTGGGCCTAATTCCTAATCGTTTAAAGGATTCTATCTTCTTTAGAAGTTCCCACAATCTTATGATAGTCCATCTTTTTAGACCCTGTAGAAGAAGATAAGTTTGATTCTCAAGAAGCCATGAAAAGGTTATATAATTGTAGAAACACTCTGGGGAATGTAATCAGAGCTGTTAGAAACCCAGAGAAGCACTGTCTTTCCCAAGCACTTCTAATGACTTGCATTTTCTTCCTGCTTGATCTACTTCTATTGGCTAAACCAATTTCAGATTGTACTTATGTGCTAGTGTATATTATCTACATAGTATACACACTGGGAGTGCATATATATTTTTACAAGAGGTTTCATATATGAACCCCTTTGGGTGTTGGTCATAATGTGCTTAACTCAAGAGAAAAAAAGGTTAACCCGGCTGGTGTGGCTCAGTAGTTGAACGTCAACCTATGAACCAGGAGGTCACAGTTCGATTCCTGGTCAGGACACATGTCCAGGTTGCAGGCTCAGTCCCCAGTAAGGGGCGCACAGGAGGCAGCCGATCAATGATTCTCTCTCATCACTGATGTTTCTATCTTTCTCACCCTCTCCCTTCCTCTCTAAAAAAAAAAAAATATATATATATATATATTTATATATATATATATATATATATATATATTTTTTTTTTTTTTTTTTAAGAGAGGGGAAAAAAGGTTAAAATGATGAGTTAGCCCTTTAGCCCATAAATCAACTGTTACCTTTTTCTCTGTTTGTGGAGTTTTCAAGGAGAAATATCCTAGTAGATCCACAAACTGGGCAGCCTTACGACCATAGGCTGGGAGTTCTGGCCATATGGACCACATCAGATCTAGCAGGAGCTCCTGTTGAGATTTGCTAGAGTTTCTGTAGATAAACGGCAGTTCATATTACCACACAGCAGAAAGCCCTGAGGTTCTTTATCAAGGCCCAGGTACTGTTGTTGTAGGTGTAGCTATTTCCCCATAACTATGAGTTAAGTTGAATGGTTTTGTTGCTCTTTTGACAATCCATCCTAACAGACGTAGCACAGTCCTTTCCTGTCTTCGGGAAGTGGTCTATTCCCATCATCCAACATTACTCAACGGCAGTAGCCAAGCTTTGTTAGCCTAACGAGTCAAGCCCGATCATTTTACAAACTTCTAGAAACATAGCCTTCTTAGTGGGAAACAGAAAATCTCTTGATTAAACATCAGTTTAATACTAAAAATCCGATAACTCAATGAAGAAATCTGTAATAGTTAAGAGGATGCTCAGGTTGGTAAAATATTGACACTGTGACCGTGAGCGTGTAACATAAAACAAAGTCAGAACTACACCATCCACTCTGGTCCCAGATCCATGAAGACTGTCAAACCCGCCCTGGACCCTACCTGTAGATATGCAGTGTCAGGCAGTGGGCCTGCCAGCGCACCGAGGAAGAATTGGACTCTAACAGGAAGCAACGCAGAAATTGGACCAAAGTTTCCTTATCTGCAAATTTGTTCAGTTGGTTCACCAGAGCTGTGCACAGCTGGTCCTCCTGGCTGCCTGAGCTCTCACCTGCAAGATCAAGGCAAGAAGAATAGGGGGAAGTGGTCTACAGTATCACAGCCAGCACTAGCATATATAGAGGGATGAGAGGCTGTCCATGTCTAAACTTTTGAGCTAAATGGTTGTAATTTGAAAACAACTTTCAGTTGCTTCCTGGGAAACAAAAGGTCAACCTCAAAAGAGACATATAATAATGCTACCCTCCCAAAAAAGCAGAAAGTGCCTATAATTAGCCTGGCACTGAACAAACATAGTTACACTGGAGGAGAAATAACCTATCGAAAGCTTGCTACCAAAAACAGTCAATATTATTATACACCTACTTGAACAGAGAGATCTGAATAATTAATTGAGAGGATGTGAATACATTCCTTGCTTTCCACCCCTGATCACCTGACTCAGGCCTCCGAGGACCATGAAAACCAGTTAAACAGAAAGGCACTTGCATTTCTGATGGGGAGAAGTCGGGTAAAACAAGTTACATTTACAGAGCACTCAACAGTTTACAGGGCACATTTCATTTCACACTGACAAACTTGCCACAGAACAATTGTTATTATTTCACAGCAAAAGAAGCTTTGCCTAGTAAAAATGTTGTCTACTTTGACCTTTCCTATTACGCTCACTTAGGATGGGAAGGCAACTGTTTTTAAGGTGTCAGCTTCAATGTAACTGAAAATGAGACCAAAAGTAGAGCCCAGAGGTCATTTGGGTTTTAGGTCCCTTTTAAGTCAGGATGAAAGACACTTCAGAAGAGAATAAACCTTGTGCTCCAGGAGAGACTAGAATATATCACCCTGGTCTCTTACCCTCTTTCTCCTTTTCCTTTTCTTCTTTCTTGCTCTTCTTAGTGGAGGACTTGGACTGTGTTGTGGCTTGTCCAGAGTTGGAGGCCACAGGGGCTGAGGAGGAGGAAGAACTGGAGGACGCTGTTGAGGCCGCCAGCGCGGCGAGCACTCTGCTGCCGCACAGAGCACAGGAGAGGAGCTGCAGCAGCACTGGACACACCCCCTCGTCTACCAGGAAGCTGACTTGGAGGAGGAAGTACAGGACGGCTGCAGGCAGAGGAGAGGGGCTCAGCTCTAAGATTTGATGACAACTCAACTTACATGCAAGGACTGGAGCAACTTCTCCACATGATCAGGACTGCCCTATTCCCACCAGCTCCTTCTCTAAATTCTCTCTGCTGAGTGCTGCCAAGAAGAATGTATATCCTCTAAGAAAATACTGACAAGTATCTTAACACTAGGTAGAGAATGACTGCCAGCCCCACTACTTTGAAAAAGATGATTCCGTAGACTCCATACACTCCTCTATAGCTTTACTATCAGTCTAGAGGTCAGATACTCCTCCTTTGTGCCCCTGTAGCACCCCAAATCTTGTCTATTGACCCTTATCACTCTTTTAAGTTTTTACTTGTCTTCTTTGCTAGGCAGAATGCTGTCTACACTGTCATGTGCTACATAACAATTTGGTCAAGAATGGACTGCATATATGACGGTGATATACCACAGAGCCCAGGTGTGTATAGGCTACACCATGTAGATTTGTATAAGTACATTCTATGATGTTTGCACAATGAATTGGCCTAATGACACATTTCCCAGAATGTCCATTGTTAAGTGGCGCATGACTACCTATCTTGGTCATGGCTTTGTATCTCTAGCATCCAGTTTAGTCCTTGGCATATAGTAGCCTCAGTAATAGCTCCTGAAGGAATGAATGAATAATGCAACCAAAAGGAGCAGCACTGCTTACAGTCATCTTTGATGCAGAATTTCTGCCAGTTGATGGTCCGCTGGGCAGCAATCTCTGCACAGGCTTTCAGGTGCTCCATCTGAAATGGAAACCAATCACCAAAATTGAGTAACCCCGCCAAGCAGCCCACAGGGTACCACACCTGCTGCCTTGAGGGGTCATCATCTGGTTTTGGATGCAAACTGAATATGGCCCTCTGTGCAGTTAATCCAGTGCGCTGGTGAACCTGCGACCGCCCACACACGAGGCTCTTGCCACGCCTCCTAAGTTCAACTCCCCACCACCAATGGCCCTTTGTTTCCAGGCATCCTTCAGACTGCTTAATAATGCAGCAGGAGAGATGGTTTTCCATGATTGGAAAACCACAGAAGTTTACTTTTTGTCTTACTAAAAGCACAACAGTAAGGACATTAGATTAGGAGTCTTTAATACTGAAGTTGTTCCTTCTAGATGCTCCTATGCAAAATATTCAATTTACTCCCCAAAGTTCAAACAATTTATCTTCAGGCAGTAAGACATCATTTCTTTAGCATTCAAGGACAAAAATCAGAAGTGTACAAATTTCAGGTTGATCCTGTCCATGATATGAATAAATAACAGTGGTAAAAAATCCAAGTTACCCCTCCTCATAATGGATGAACCACAGCCAGGTAGGGGAGGGAATGTAAGGGGAAAATCTCAGTCCCTGAAGCCAACTACACATGGTGGTGTAGCACCCAGTCACGTATTACAGATTTTCCCTAATCCCAACCCTAGCCAGGATGTTCTCTAAATATCTAAAAGCCCTGTCTGCAACTCCATCTGGGTTATTAACTCAGCTGAGCTTCATCACATACCCTTCCCACCAACCACTTCCACCTCCTCTTACCAGGCTGATGAGTGTGTCGTACTGCAAGGCGGAGCCTGAGCTGGCTGTCACCACACTTGCCCGGAGGAAAATCCCCTGTTCCTCCAGCAGCTTCTTGATCCCACGCACATGGGAGTCCAAGGTGTGCAAATCCCGGAGCTGGCGGTACTTGTCCTTTGATCCACAGATGAAGAGCAGAAGTTTGCGGACTTGCCGGCGCACAAATGGAGTCTGCTGGATCATCAGGTACTTGAGGGGGAAAAACAACACAGTCAATGATTCGGGAACTATATATCTGTACCAGCCTCAGCTCCCTGACTTCCCATGAGCTCTTATTAAGGACTGGTGATAGCCCTGGCCAGTCTGACCCAGTGGCGAGTGTCGGACCCTCGGATTCAGGTATGATTCTGGTCAAGGGCACATTTCTCGGTTGCAGGTGCATGCAATCCATTGATGTGTCTCTCTCACATCGATGTTTCTCTCTGTCTCACCCCTTCCCTTTCACTCTCTCTAAAAATCAATGGAAGAATGTCCTCAGGTGAGGATTAACAAAAAATAAAATAAAATATAGCAGTTCTTTTAAAAAAGATAAAAATAAAAACTGGTAATGGCCCTGGCTCGTGACCCAGTGGATAGAGCATCAGCCCACGCACCGAAGGGTTTCAGGTTCAATTCCCTATCAAGGGCATGTACCTGGGTTGCAGGTTCCCCTGCCCCAGTCGGAGCACATGTGAGAAGCAACTAATCAATGTTTCTCTCTCCCTCTCACCCTTCCATTCTCTCTAAAAATCAATGGGAAAAATATCCTCCGGTGAGAATTAACAAAACAAAAACAAAAAAAACTGGTGAGAAACACAAACCAATCTATTTTCTTGTGGCCACGCTAGCCTCTAGTGAACTTTAGAATTCCTTCCAGGGGCCAGGAGAAAGGCACAGAAAGAAGTCAAAGAGGGACAAATAGCGATATTACTGCTCCCCTTCCTAGAATACTTAGGAATCTTAGGGAAGCTGGCCTCCACTCTGGCCCACCGAGTGAAAATATAAGAGAAAAACATGCACAATCTCTCAGGTGAAAGAGATGTGGAAAGAGGTGAGGTTGTTACACATACACATCTTGAAATGGTCATTTGGAGCTTGCTAACAGATTATTTATTCATCCTAGAGTTAATCTCACGATTGCTGTGGTTAACTATGGTCTCTCAGCTGGCTCCAAACTCACCCCATAATACCCTGCTGCTCTGCAATATCCAGTCCAGAATTATGCTAACTGCCTTGTTTCTTTGTAACTGGCTCCCTCTTAGGTTCTGCCAATAGGGAGCACTAGAGGGACACTGGAAAGCAGGAGGAAAAGAAGGGACTTGCTTCTTCCTGTTTGCCTGCTATCCTAGCAACAGCCCCTCATGCTGGTGGCCTCCGTCATTTCTTTAGTATTCAAGGGCAAACTAACTGTTTATCATCAGCTTCTCGCAGTACTTCCAAAATCAACCACGACACTCCCCCTCTCCTCAGAGCTCCTAAGGTACCAGCAGCTGCACCCCTCCTCAGATCAACTGGGCCTCCCTCTTCACACACAAGGCTGCAGGTAGCTGCTGCTTGAAGTTACTATCTCTGTGTATCTCAGCATTCCCTTTCAATCTTTTTGCTATTTCAATGGTCCTTTAACCAATTCCCTATATTAAAATCTCTGTTAATTTAACTACTATACGTTCTGTTTTCCGGACAGAGTCCGAAGTATTAAACTTGCCCATTATCACTGTGTGGGGAAGTTAAAGGAACAGATCGGAAACTAAAGTGGACAGCTTGCTTTGATGTGCATCTCCCAGTTTCACCATATACACAATAAGGCACAAGTAGGTTTACAGTAGTTTGTATGGAAAATAACACAATAATGAATAAATAATACAAGAAAAACTGTTTCGCATACTCACAACTGCCCCACCCTGTAGTCTACAGCACAGGGGTGAGACCTAGGGGAAACCTATGAGGGTCAGGGGTCCACAAAGGCAGTCACCGCCGATGTGTCCTCTCCGCCACTGGCACCACCCCTTCACTTACCTCTGAGAGGAAGTAAAACCAGGAATGATCAAAGACAGGAGGTGGGATTCGAGAACTGGTGTCAGCGATCTTTTTTATTTGGTATGGAAGCCTCAGTACCATCTCTGTTAGAAGCTGAGTATAGGCCTCAAACACATCAGCGGCATGACCCTGGGAGAAGAATATTTGTGTAAGAACCCATGATTGGCCATTTCCATGACCACACTTAAGAAAAAGGCTGGTTTACTGCTCACTAGGCATACCTTATGCTAGAGCTGGTCAATGGCTCCTTTTGAAGCCAGAGCCATCACTGGCTAACAGTTTAGTTTAAAAACCAAGCAAGGCCCCAGGCTCCTGGGCAATTTCATTACATGCAAAGGTTGCAATGGAGACAGCTCTCACTGCTCTTTTTTAAAAGTTCACTCTGTGGTTTCTGACACTGGATTGATTGTATTCTACTTACACAAAACCTAGAATTAGAAAATACTGAAAAAGCAGTAGCAGGAAAAGATTTGACTTTCTATGAGAGATATATTCCATTCCCTAGAACTAAAACTTCCATAATAAGAAATATTCAAATAAGCCAAGGGGGCCAGGATCACTAAACTCAGGCGAAATCCTGGTTCACATCACATGGACAGGCAGGGGTACAGGGAGATTTGAGGACAGTGCAAACAGCAGCTATCCTGCAAGATGTGTGGTTCCCAGGAAGAGCCTGCACAACGTGTCTCCTATTCAATCACCAGTTATTTATCGATTCTAAGCCAAGCACTGGGAGTATAAAAGGAGTAAATATGATCTTTGCTGATACTTTGAAGAGGAGACTCCACATGCGTGACCAGATAAGCACTATCTCAATCAGACTTGACAGCAAGGACTGTGTGTTAGGGAAGGCTTTCCCTAGGATCCAATGCTGGAACTGGGTCTTGAAGAAGAAGTAGGAATTCGAGAAACGAGGGAACACAGGGATGCAGAGGGAGAAGAATTTCTGAAGGGACAGTATAAACAAAGGCAACATGCCACATGGGGAAAATGCACCCGTCAGTAGGGCTGCATGCAGGGGTGTTGTAGGTATGAAAGCTAGGGAGTACGATAGATAGCTGGATCCTCAAAGAACTTTTTGGCCGAAAAGTAATAAAAAACCACCTAAGGGTTATTGAAAAGAGAAGGAAATGATCAGATTCCTATTTTATGCTTGTTATACTCCTACATATTCAAAGTAGTTCTGAGTATGCAGTAAGAAGCACAGCTAGTCCAACCCATTTAGCTCCACCATATGGACTCAGTGGAATAGAAATGGAACATTTATTGAGCATTGGTATGTGCAAGGCACTGTGCTTTACCAACATCACCTCATTCAATGCTCACGACAACCCTATAAAGCAGATACTGTGTACCCTCGTTTTCCAGGTATACAAGGCTTACTAAGGTTAGACAGAATTTCCCCAAGCCTCTTGGCTAGTGAGAACAACTGTTCCCAGGCTCACCTGATCAGAAGCCCATCTTCTAAACTAGCATGTTAAAAGACTTCTAATGACGGCATGTGACACACATGGGAACATAACCCACTATTGACAACGTGACCTTGTACCGTCTCATCTTTTTCTAAGGAGCTTAATGTGAAAGAGCCATGACTGTTTGATTTCATTCAATTCCTCAGGTTTACCAAGTGGCAGGGCTCAGGATCCCAATAGAAGGGCATTTATTAAATCACACCAAGAGTGAACCCCACCAAGGAATGCGGGCTCCCTCCTGCAGCTCCTTCACTCTCCTTACTGAGTGTGCTCTGGATGAGGCACGGGAGCAGCTCTTTGTCCAAGGAAAGCCCTCACCTTCACATACTGGCGGAGGAAGAAAGGGCTCATGTCAGGTGGGGAGGAAGTAGTATGTGGTTTCAGCAACTGGCTTGCAGCCACAGGCTCCTCATCATTCTGTTGGCTCTTCCAATACTCCAGCAGGGATTTGAGCACGTGCAGGCAGTAGTCCACAGCCCCAGAGCTCAGCAGGGCTGCCGCGGTGGCACTGGAGATGAGGGAGGACGACTGGGAGGGAGAAGGTAAGAATGGCTTGTAAATGCAGCTGGTTGTTGGCGAGAGGAAACACACTCCCAGTAGAGCTAGTTGTCATGGAAGTGAGTTAGTTGTTCTCTTGAGTTAAAAGTTTCCCACTAGCTCAAACATTTCCCCCATTCCTTTGAATAACAGCATGGTAAGAGAAAAGAAACAAATGAACTCCAGTTCTCAACTCTAATCTCTCTACACACATGCCAGAAGCCCAGAGGCAAGGACTAAATAACCTTTCTACCTGGAGGGCATGGTTTTCTCTTTTTCTTTGGGCAACTAGAAAAAAAGATCATTTCAAGGAAGAAAACTTTTCATTATAGACACTTTTGGGCAACTCCACCCTCCCAATAGGGGCTCTTCTCACAGAACCAGCTTCCAAAGGAGATGGGGTGAGCGATCACATGAATAAAGAAGTAGGAGAAAAGCTACTGTAAATAAAACCATTAGGAGAGCCTTGCAAATCCCAGCAAACCCCACAGCTCATAAGCTCATTAAGATTGGATGCAGTTCAGCCTCCATTTCTACCTTCTCTGCTTTGTGTTAATCTCCTTCCCACCGCGCACACACTGCTTTCTCTCTGCTTTATTACCATACCTTATAGCAACATACAGTGGGGAATCCTCTTAGCCACTCCGCGCCTTGCAGAACAGTCCCCTGCCTTTTAATAATGAAACTTCCAAACCCTTTAACCCCTCCAATGGAGGGATTGTTGCAAAGAGAGGACTTGGAAGGGATTCTGAAAAAGGTGGAGGCTCTGTTCTTGAAGAGGTGACTGCTTAGAATCTTACTCCTCTCAAGCAACAACAATGGCCTTATTCTGACTATCAGGACTATCACCTTTGCCCTCAGCCCTAGTACCAACCAGACAATCCTCTTACCTTTCCCCCCCACCCATCAGCTTGAAGCAAAAATACCTCACATATGGAAGACTTGGATCCAGATTTGGTCCGGGACATGAAGACACTCAGGAGTCGCATTACTACCAGATGGACTTCATTGAGGGCACTGCGCTCATTCTTCTTGGAGACATCCTACAGGCAGAAACAGAGCCCAGAAGCTCAGGCTTACTTTTAAGCTTGAGGCATCCTCTGAACAAGATGCCCTCAAGCCTATCAGTGCTAAATATGCCTCAGATGGAATAAGAGCCGAAGCAAGCTCAAGTGTCCATGGACTACATCTGAATTACCAAAAGCCTGATACACTTAGAAAGCCATATTAAGAGAGAAACAACTAATTTACTGTTTTCACCTTATAGAACCATAGGGGTAGGGACTTGGTCTCGTTCCTTATTTATGTTCAGATCCAAAGGTATGCCTGGCCAAAGTAGGCAGTGAAAACATTTTTGTGGAATCAACAGAACTAGAGGCCTTAATGGATGGTCACCCCCTGAAAATAGGGGAAGTTCTCTAAGAGAAAAAAACACACCACAGAACTAATCTTAGTTGATCCCTATTTTTCACACAATATGACTCAAATTTCACCTTTTTATCCATGCTCAGTTCAGCAATAAGTTGGGAGAGCAGGTTGTCCAGAGCCCCCTTGTCTTTCTCGTCTTCTCCATCCAGGTCTGCAGTGAGCATCAGAATGACCTAGAAGTCAGAGAGAGAAAACGTGAAAGCCACTTCCCTAGAAAACAACTCGAACACAAGGTGTTTCAGAAGAAATCCCAATCTTCCTGACTTCCCTGTCAATCATAATCTGTGAAAAGTTTCTAAATCCCAAGTTATCCAAAGTTTATGCGTGCAGAGTCACAAGAGTCAAATGTTGGGGTTTGGCATCCCAGAAAATGTTTTGCAAAAAGTTTGTAAAACTAAATGACTAACCTATATTATGTCTAACCAAACTGGGTTGAGAGAGGGCACTATGCTGCTAAGAATTAAAGAACAATTTTGCCCAAAAGGAAGGCAGCCAGTGGAAGAACAGCTATCACAAGACCATACTCTAATACACTAATATTAATGAAGAGTCACTGCAGATTAAGAATCTCTGGAGCAGACTTTAGCTCCTGGCTGTCAATAACTAGCTGGATGACTGTGGACATTTAAAAAAAAAAATTATCTGACCCTTGGGCTTCTCATCTATAAAATGAAGGGCTATAAATTGAATTCCATTGTTTAATACCAATGCTTGAGATGGCAGCATGCTTAAGGATGGTCTCACTATGTGATAGACCCAGTGAACTGAGGGATGGATACCTGCATGTATGGGATGGCCCGGACACCTCCAACATTTCTTAACTGGGGCAAGGTTTGCAGTAGTCTCTCCAACAGCATCAGACGGACCATGTGCAGCCTAAAAGGCCAAGGAAAACAGATGAAACCTGAGCTAATATACAACCACTTACTAGCTGAATATAACTCTTCCCCCTTGTTCCCAAGGTAAACAAGGCAACTACTGCTCAGGAACAATCCTAACATTAATAAATGCCTGTTTATTAACCAGCAACGTAAGAGAAATCTCACTTCGTTAAAAGGGAGCAAAACTATTAAAAATACTATTAATGGTACTGAAAACCTACTATATCAAAGTTTAAAATATTTCTCAAGCAATCAGGTCCTAGCCATTCTCAGTATCAGAATTTAAACCTTCAATAGTAAGCACTGTTTTTCCCCCAGCATAGAGCCCTATTCTGCCTCCAGGCATTATTTTCCTGGCATTCTTTTACCTATAAATTCTCAATCATCCATCTGCATAGTGACCAACCCTTTCGTTCTCATGCTTCCCCAAGTCCTTAGAAAGGCTAGTCACTGCTTTACCCTCTCCTTCAAACCTTGTCTATCATTTTTCCTAGTGTGAAATTTAATTTCAACACCACCCTTCCCCTACAGGACCCAGGAGTTTTCCCATATACTCATTTGGTCACTACTTCACCTACTTCATCTGCAAATAAACAGCTAGATTTCCGTACTAAGTGTGTGCCCCTGGACCTCTAGTGAATACACAGACTCAAAAGGACCAATATGAAAATCAATTAATTAGGGTTTTGTTGACAAGCTGGTTGGCAGCCTCCCCTAACACACAGTCTAACATGAATTTAAAAGTTCATTTGCTGAATGAATTAATGGATTTGCTCTCACAGTAAATAGTTGTTCATTTTTCTTTACGGACTGTTTGTAAGAAACCATATGCCTATATATTTTTTAAGCATGATTTTCATATATTACATACCCTAGCAGGCAGTTATCCAGAATATTTTCAAAATAATAAAAGTCTGAATGGAAGTACAGTGTCTTATTTGAATAATGATTATCATTCTAAAAAGAACTCAAAGGAACGAGCTAAATGGCCTTTAGAATTCTGTAACACATAAAAGCCCACACCTGCTGCATTCATGACTAATTAGGCAAGCTGTGGGGGACTACAAATGAGTAAGAACTGATCTGGAATGGATGAGGTACAAGTGAAGAAAGCAGAGATGACAGCAGCAATTCAGCACTTTTAGGATAAAACATAAGCTTTGAGATGGAGTAAAATCTTCATATTTGGAGAACATGCATATGAGTGAATACACACATGAAGGAAAAAGTCAACAAAATGAGCAGGTCTGGACCCGGACCAAGATCATACCAGATCATTGGCTTTACAGACACTTGTTATTCTTGAAACTTAACTAAAAAAGTGAACACTACCAAAAATTACAATTTCCTTGTGACTTAAAAGTAAAAACAATTCAGTTATTATATTATTTAAAACAACAAACCACCTTAATTGTTTAATTAACTTATTCCTGGGGAAAAAAGTTAACTTAAAACCACTTTAGAGACTTCCATGACCAATATGGCTAGGTTACCTCAACTGACCATTCTGATAAAAACAACTAAAAATCCTAAAAAGACATAACATCATTTTAGAAGCAATGATGAATTTCAAAACATTTCAAAGGATTGAAATCACATAGTATGTTCTCCAACCATAGTAAGTTGAACTACAAATCAATAACAGAAAAATAATTAGAAAATCCCCAGATGTTTGGAAATACCTGGGCCCAGAGAGTAAATTACAACAGAATTTAGACAACATTTACCTGAACAGCAATGAAAACAGAACATAGCAAAATATGTGGGCTCCAGCGAAAACAATGTTTAAATTGAATTTTAGAGAGAAATATATAGCTTCTAATATATATTTTAAAACAAAGATTTTAAATCAATGACTTAAGCTTCCATCTTATGAAGCTAGAAAAAAGGAACAGAAAATTATACCTCCAAAAATAAGGTATTAAAAAAAAAGGAAGCATAGAAAAAAAAATGATATAAAGAGTGAAAATAAAATAGAAAGCAGACTTACAACAGGGGGGTGTAAAAAAGGTCAAAAGTTGGTTCTTTATAAATAAAATTGCAACCCCTAGCAAGACCACATTATCTGAACTCATGGAATTAGCCTAGAAATCACATTAAGAGAAAATAAAAAGATTAAGTAGAAAGCCCCTTTATGTTAAGTTAAAAAACTAATTCATCAAGTTATCAGCAGTTAAACTGAGCCCAGTCATCTCCATGAGAGTTGTTGCAAGGGTCTGGGTGGAATGGGAGGAAACAATAAAGGAGACGCTCGGATGCCCTCTGCAATGTCTCTGATGACTGACGGCTTCAGTGACCTGTTTTTCTGATAAAAATCACTCAAAGTATTGATTCCTTATTTCTACACTAATGTGATTGATAACTGTAGGCCCCAACAAATTTAACAAATACTCTATCACAAGTGAATTCTTAGGTTTTTCTTCCTATTTCTCTAGTCACCTCTTGGTTAAGAATACATTCATTCCATCAATCCAGTACAAACACCATCAGAAAGTCTTGAGGGAAATGGATTAGAATTTTTAGATTAATTCCAATTTGCCAAGAGGTCAACCACTGGTATTTTTTAGACATAAACATGCATTGGCTCTGTCTTACTTCTATATTACATTATAAACATGCTGAGCAAGCAGCTATTTCTAGTGTATATTAAATAACTATCACCGTTGAACCTATAACAATGCCATTTATAAAGAGAATGCTACAAAATTAGTTTCATCTTGATGAAACAAGAAAGATCTGAGTGAGGAAGATATGTTTTTATGACAACCACTTCTCAGCTACTAAGGAATACAGGGAAGACTTAAGGGAAAAACTAATTTCTATTCTCTCTGCATTTGATTTGATAGAATTTTAATTAGGACAACAAAGACAGATCTAGAACACTTGCTAAGATTTTAAATTGCTTCATGAGTTTGTTGTCTTTATATTTCAAAAGAAATATACTGTTATCACCCATTCCACTTCCTGCAATGGATCCATCATCCTATTCCTAAAACATTTTCCCACAGGAAAGCCTCTTGACTGAGAATGACCAGGTCCTGACCTGTTGCTGGTGTGGACATCTCCTTCTCCTTCCCCTTCCCCTTCTCCCTCGGAGCCATCTCCTTCCTGGTGTCCAGTGGTGGTGCTGATGGCACCAGTGCTTGAGCTGACACTTCCTGGTCCAGCCGGATGCCCCTCTGCTGTGGCATCACCATAAGCACTGCTCCGGCCAGACACTGGAGGGAAATGATTTCAAAGCACAAATCAACTCCCAAAGCATGATGGAATCCAATGCACTCTGAAGTCAGCAATAGTTAGAAGGTAACTGGTAGCTTTGGGAATTTTTTCTTCTATGTGAAACTATATAAGAATGAAATTCACAATTTTGACCCCATGGCACTATGCTAAATGACTCCCAAGACAGCCACTCATCCTTCTCCAGAACACAATATCTACCTACAAGAATGATCTTAATCTCAGCTACTGATAAAGTTCCACTTCATGTTCCACAGAATATATACTGATTTGGGAATCTAGACATTCTCAGCTACTCTTAATCTCCATAAAAAAATTTTCACATCCACAGAATGAATTATAAGATCAAACCAAAATGACTTTGTCATACTTAGTCATCCCAGAACTCCATCCTATCAGCTAGGATTCTGTGAAGATGATCTATTATATTAACACATCAGATCATTAACAATGCTTCCCAAAATATCTTTCCCAAACAGAAAGAGCAAAAGCCAGAACAATGGACTTTAAAGTCATACCAAAATTGTTTTAGATTAATCATGATTTGCGCCCAGCTTCTGTGGCTCGATGGTTGAGCATCAACCCATAAACCAGGACGTCATAGTTCGAATCCCGGTCAGGGCACATGCCTGGGTTGCGGGCTCAATCCCCAGTAGGGGGTGTGCAGGAGGCAGCCGATCAGTGATTATCTTTCATCATTGATGTCTCTATCCCTCTCTCCCTCTCTCTTCCCCTCTCTGAAATCAATAAAAACATTTTTTTTTTAAATCATGATTTGGGATTAGGTGTGCCATTGCTTTCTTCCACTAACAGAAAATTAAAAGCTGCCTATAAGTATTCCAATATTAACCTCACTGAGCTTAAGATATTATCACTGAACACATGAAACTCCAGGAGTGAAGTCACATAAATTCCATGAGACCCCAAAGCTTCCCTCTGCTGAAACCAATCCCAGGACCCAGACAGGGATTCCCATTTTGTCCCCACCCTCTGCCCAAGGAGATCAGGATCCCAGCCACATTACCACTGTGCTCGCCAGCCACCGAGTCCACTGCACTTCCCCCGCTCTCCGAGCCCACACTACCACCATGGTCAGCGGGAGAGGTCCGAAGGGTGGAACCATCAGTCGCTGCTGTGCTGCCCTCGTCGTCTGAGGCTGGAGCTGAGAGAGTAACGAGAGCTGTTACAGGTAAAAACCCCTCCTTGGAGCAAAAGCATCAAACCACATAGTGCAGAAAACACAATGCAGTTTCTCTGTCCTGTCGCCGAAGAAAAAAGGAAAGGTTTGCTTTGCTGGAACGAACACTGCACACGGTGCGTTGCGAAGAGAACTGAGACAGAAGTGGAAACCCAGTTCACTGGGCATTTCCTTCGTTGCTGCATCACAGTGCAAATAGAACAGTGCAGAGATCTAGTGAGAATCTGTGACATGAACACTCAGTTTTCTAGCTGCAATGCTTCAGTCACCACTGTGTAGGTGTTACTGACTCCTCCTGAGATTGGAAGCACAGAACTCTGAATTTTAATGGTTTATTTTGTAATCAGTGCTCATATGAGGAAATCACTATGTGAGCTCTTGAATCAGCCCTGCTTGTTTTTCTTTCTAATCAGGTGGTCCAGGGGAGCTCACTGGGAAATTTCACACCTCCTAATCCTCCTCCTCAGGTGCTAACAATGAAGCAAGGAAATTCCCCAGAGACAGCCACAGCATCCAGGATCAGGGCTGAGCTGAGACAGGAGGAAAATGCTGGATGAGGTACATGGGGAGGGAAGCCAAGACAGCCACGGAGCACAGTAGGAACATGGCACAGCACGACAGCAACCTCCAAGCCTGAAATGACAGCAACTAAAAGGACCAAGGAAAGCAACAAGCCATGGCAGCAGGTGAGGGGGAACAGCCAGTTTATCTCTTTCTTACCTACCCAGGGCAAAACCTCCAAAAAGAAAAGAAAGAAAGAAAGAAACAAATATAGGAAAGCATCAGTTTGAAAAACTCCAAGTCAACCCTTAATCAGGGGTTGCTTTTCTAGCGGCTTATTCAGATGTCCCACCCTCTTCTATTTTGGTCCAACTCTCTACTGAGGAATTTTCCTTTTCTGATCACGTTAGGAGAATTTGAAAGTGAAGGCAAATTAGGTCTGAAGATTTCCTATGCATTTGAATTGTGCACAAAATCCCTACCTCCCGAGCACTCAGATCCCTGAGAGCCACTCTAATCTGCAGCTAACTCGGCTTCTTGCAGCTTCACTTTTATTTCCGAACGAAGAGAAAAAAGTTAAAAGGTATAATCTCTATTTCTTGTCTTTCTTTTAATGTTGTCTAAAATGTCAGAACTCTGATGAAGAACCCTGAAAGCTGTCGTTGAAGCCCTAAAGCTGATCAACCTGCAAGCTGCTCTCTGTCCTTCCTCGGGGAATGAGCTGAATGAAGCCAGGCAGCATGCAAAGCCAGGAAGCGAAGCCATGAGTGCCCTTGCGGAGCTGCATCGGTATGCCTTCCCCTCTCCCATTTCCGAAGCAAAGGCAGAAGCGGGAAGTCCAGAATGGCCTGTCAAAGCAGCTGCCCCTCACACTCTCACAGCATTGGAAACGAGGCCTGAGGGTCCTGGGGCCCTGAGCCATGCTCCTTGCTGTGGACAGTTACCTGATGCTGTGGTGTCAGAGAGGGTTCCTGCGTCCAGAGAGGAAGAGCTGGGTGCCTGGCCGGACAGCCCCAGGCTCTGCAGGCCCAGGGCACTGCTGCTGCTGCCTGGGAAACAAGTGGAGAGTGAGCACAACATCCCCCCAAGACCCCATTCACAATGCTGCTTTGGCCACCTGCTGTCCTCAGGAGTCTAAACTCTCCAGCGTTAGACCCCTCTGGCCTAGAGGAAGTTAATCAAGAGCTACAGCTACCCAACCACCATGTTTCGTTACAGAGATGGTGGAAGACTTTCTTTAGCTCAGGTAGGGAGGGCACAGACTGGAGGAATCTACCGTATTTTCCGGCGTATAAGACGACTGGGTGTATAGAAGATTTTCCTGGGTTAAAAAGTCGTCTTATACGCCGGAAAATACGGTAATAGATTTGGGAGGGACAATCCAACTAACAGAAACTATGAGATTGTCTCCCAGACTGAACATGTTACCACAATCCCTCTCACTCTCCACCTGTATCTCCAAACAGCTCTCACCCAGATCAACCTCTCCCCAAATCTGGGGACAAACTAAGAGTCAGTTGCACATCAGTAACTGCCAAACCCTCTTTCCTGTGCAAAGCAAATAGGCTGCTGTGCTCCTGGCATTGCCTCTACCTTGTTGGTCCTGTTGCAGGCTCAAGGCAATGGCCAGCTCAACCATGGTCTCATCATCTGCATCAGGCGGGATGTCCAGCATGGGCGGGAAGCCCTCTGCGCCTGCCAGCAGGGCCTCCAGGGGTGAGGGGTTGCCATTGTTGACATTTTCAGCTGTCTCCAACACCATGGACTCAGACTGCAGAGAGAAAGCTATGTTAGTGCCCCATGGTAAATGGTAGCTTTTGGAAGTCCACTGAATAAGAGCTAGAGGAGAGTTAGAGGCCCCCTTCCCCTCTCCAGCTCGACTCACCACCATCTCAAAATCTCCATGGTCCACCTCACTCTGTTCCTGGCTTTCCTGACGGATGTGACCACCATTCGGGATCCCTGATGTCTGCATTTTCTCATCTGCATCATCATCGTCATCATCATCCTTGTCTCCTGAGTCAAAGAAATCCCAGTCACCTGAAGGTACTTGAAGGTCTTTCCACCCTCAGCATGTGGTGGGAGGAGTCACAGAGCAAACAAGAACCCAGACAAGCTACTAGCTGGCACCTGTGCCTTAGAGGTAAACTCCAGCCTGTTCTAATGTTTCCTGGACCTGGCAGGGTCTGGGAAGATGGGGCTGGCAGTGACAGCTTGCCCCACCTTAGGAAAAGACTTTTTCCAGCTCATGAAGGGGGAGCAGGGATTTCCATAAAGCAGAGAAATCTAAGACCAGCTCCCACCAACTCTCAGGAGGCCTTGAGCAAGACAGAGAAAGTAAATAATATAATAATATCTGTTATCTATCATGGCAGCTTAGTGTGTTATTTTATTATTTTTTTCCAAAACAACTGGGTCAGTGAGATTTTCACCCTACACAATCATTATGAGAACAAGGATTGAAAAAATGTGAAATCATCAAATGAAGGCTGAGGAAGCCACTACCGGTCCTGCCCAGTGTGAAGGGGAGAGGCCTTCTAATAAGTTAGACCCCTTGCCTCCCACTCAGTGGGCTGGGAAAGCATGTGAATGTGGCCTCAAATGAAAATATACACTCTCTGCACTTTAGCTTCTCACCAAAGATGCACAAACTGTTGCCTAGCTCATCAAAAGTTTAGATAACACAAATGATATTCAAGGAAGGTGGAGGGTCACAGAGTCACAAGCATTCCTCCAGACTTGCACTGTACCACAGAGCAGCCACCAGCCACTGAGCATTTAGAATGGGACTGGTCCAAACGGAGATGTGACATTAGTATTTACTACACACTAGATTAAGACTGCACAAAAATACTTTTTAAGGACGCAAAATATTCCACTCATAATTTATATTGACTACATGTTGAAATATTTTTATATATTAGATTAATTAGTAAGTTAATTTCAACATACTTCTTTTTACTCTTTATAATGCGGCATACAAAAATTTACAATTATGTATGTGACTTCCACTGGAAATTTACTTCTGGGGGAAACAAGTAACCAGAGTGTTACATAATATAATGCTAATATTAAGATGCTCTGAGAAATGCTTTACTAAAATGTTAAATGGTATGCCCTCAACTTGTGTCCCAGTGTATCATGAGGGAAATCTCTTGTGAAATCTGCTGTCAAACACTGCAGGCAAGACAATAGGATACTACCCCCTCGGCAACAAAATGGATCCTTAATGTACAGCTTTTATGCCAGGAAGTCTCTTTTTCCTGAAAAATACCGGCGGGTTTTTTCTTTAGTCACTGTGATTTTGTAACTGTTCTTTTGTTATTTTTGCTATGGCTTGTGGGAAGCTTTCAGCCAAATATAAGATCTTTCTTCACTTAACAACCATACAGGACTCAAGATGTAGTTTTTTTGTGTATCCTTGGCTTGACTTTACTATTGTATCTTTATGTTCCCATGGCTTTATTTTCTTTATTTTTATTCTACTTATTATATGCATTTTTATATGTCATCTTAAATTCTTTATGGAATAAGGTAGGGTAACAACAAAAGATACATAAACAAATGTCTCCAGGACCTTGGTCAACATGGGCAGCACGCCCCCCCTCCTCCCCCTTCCCACCACCCTGTAAGCCTAAACCCAGACCTCGCATTACCCATTGGAGTGTTGCTTCGAGGGGAGGAGGGCAATGTCACATGTCTCCGCTTATTCCTGGGCCTTAGGACTCGAATTAGAGCTTGTTTACAAGAGAAGCTCACGGCAGGATCCTGAGGTTGAAAGGAAACTGTCATGCTTAGATTTTATATCACTCAGAGACTGCCTACAAAACACTTTCCTGTTGTGGTCAATCACTTACATGCAATCAGTGGAAGACCTACTGACTCCCAGTGGCAACCCTTCTGAGCAAGTTTAGCAGTTAACCCATTTCCCGACCTGGCTATGTAAGACCCATTCACTACATTCTTGTATCTCTTCTGGTAATGGACTGGCAGGTCATTTGCTCCTGAAGTCACTCTGGCTCTCTATAAATGGGTTTTGGCTTTTCATCAGATGATCAGGCTTATCTTAGCTCTGTGCTCAAATCAGTACTTCAAACACTTAGCTTCTGTGACAGTCACTGGAGATAGAGCTTGATGATGATTTCTCATGTACTCATTTTAATTAATACTTAACACTAACCAAGCAGCAAAAACCAGGATATTCCTGGGGATCCAACACTAAACAAGACGAAGTCCATCACCTCTTCAACCATTTTTTCTATGGAATGAGTAAACCCTTAAAGTTTTTATTCAGAGCTCCATTTCCCATTATCTCCTTTAAGCCTGTTTTTATTTCATTAACTAGCAAACATACAAAAAGTGATTTTTCCAGACATTCCCAGACTACGTAGGGTTTTAGTGATACGTACAGGACACAGAAGCATCTGCATGTAGATCTTGGATGCTGTATTAATACAGTCCAGCTCACACGTACAGTAGCCATGGATAATGTCTACCAGAGCATTGACAGTAGCTTCAATATGAGTTAGGCCTAAAGGGGATAAAAATATAACGGAAAAACTTCTAACTAACCTGAGAGTCTAAGACAAAAGGAGAAATTTTTATCCCCACATAACAAAATAATTAGAACAGAGCAAAATAAACAAAATACACACACAGAATGTAGACTGTCAGCATTATTTGATTTGTTTTATGAATACTCTCCTAGTCTCTCAAACTGTCCTCAAAAGCCTCACCAGATATCTTGCATCACAGAAATAAGTAATTGTCTACACATTTGGATATCAAAATAGGGCAGAGAAGTATGAAGAGATGAGCAGATTCTAAATGTTCCCCACTAACCCCAAACCTTAGGTGATAAGCATGACACTGACATGCCTTTTAGGTTTATTGCCCAAGAAGCCTCCAAACATAAATGAACATTAGGGGTTGTTCTACTTTTCTAGATTGCTATTCAGATCCTGGCTATCCACCTACACCCAGGATAGTGGAGAAGTTAGATACCAAAGGCAGCAACAGCTCGGAAATAACATAATTCTCATGGCTGATACTTAACTTTTACCCTTTGAACTGGCTTCGAATCAAGCTCTCAAAGATTTTTTTTTTCCTCAAAGATTTTTTAAACAATTATAAACATGACTAAGGACGGACACACACACACACACACACACACACACACACACACACACACACACACCCCTCCATGTGAAAAATTGACCCTGACATGAAGAGATACAAGAAAACTCCACTTCCTTCCCCCCGCACTGCACTTCTGTTTCAGGAACAGTGTAATGATCTCACAGACTTCTACTTCCTAACCATGAGTTCTGAAAAACGGATAACTACAAGCCAGGGGTTCGATCTGTTCAAAGACAGAACTTACATGAGGCTTTACTCTCTATCAAGACTCAAGTTTCCCTTCCAACATGATACCTGGCAGGCAGGCAGGTGCCAAGAAGGCATTCTTGGGTTTGGATGCATGGAGTTTCCAGAAGTGGTTCACCAGCTGGGTGATGAAACTACAGCAATCTCCTTCCAACTGCTTCTGAGGCTCTCTCCCCTCCTCTACTCCTTCTAAGCAGGAGAAAGAAAATTATTAACGACTATAAATTGGAGATGGAATTTAATTTGTTTTAAGGTTAACTCAGGTCAAGGAAGCTTGCCTGGGGAGGGAGTTTCAAGTGGGGCCCCAATCAATATGCCAACTATCCCTAGATTCCAGCAGGCACATCTAGGAAAAAAACAGTCTGGGAAAGGAATATCACAGAAAACACTATGTTAGAATTAAGAAGGGGAGCATTCAGGATCTTTACAGCAGATTCAGAGACCTCAGGTCCAACTGTTCAACTTATCAAAACTGGGGGACAGTCTGAGATTTTCTAGAATGATTCCTAGGTTATAATATTTGAAGGAGAAACAACATGATGACAGCATATGGGTGCATGAAAATAACAGAGAATTGTAAAGGCATCAATAAACTATATTTGATAAAGACGAAACAAGTTTGGTATCCAGACAAAATGAGAGAGGAGGAAACAGAATTGAGCACTAAGAAAGTCCATCACACGTATTAATAAAATACTGGCAAAAGAACAGCATAAAAGTAAAAGATATGACCCTATTACTTTAAAGCAACCAGGGCCCAAGCTTAACTTTACCCTCAAGATCATAAGAGGTAGTGACAGATTATATCAATGCCCAGAGCAGTAAATAAACCCAAGGATAATACAAGAAGTAAGGACTGGAAAGAGTACTATTTACTTAAAAATTGTACAATCTTAATGTCACAAACCCTCTATAAGGTATAAAGAGAGCAAAATCCCTGGTTCAGAGCTTGAGGTCAGTCAGAGGCCAGTGAGAACAATACAAGGGTGAAAGGGTATAGCAGGTGTATTAAGTAGATTTCAGGACCACGTCCATACAGGCTAAGTTCACCTGTTTCCATCTGGGGCAGCTTTGACTCCGTAAAGTGGACAAGGTTGTTAGGGCGCATGATGGCAATGGAGCGAGCTGTGATCACCAGCCTCTGGAAGACCTCAGGGTCCAAGTCCTTGCCTTCTTTGCTGGACGTGTTGAGACACTGCACAGCTTTGCTCAGCAAGGCCTGATCCTATAATGGAAGGATCACAGAGGATAAACCACAAGCAAGGGCTGGTACTATGGCAAAGAGCAGAGGAGAGCTGGCAGATCGTCAGGATGGCTACCTCCACTCAAGAGAATACGTTAACAGTAAAAAATCTTCAAAGTTAAACTTTTTAATACATAAAATATTAAAGGTACTAAAAAAGAAAATCAAAAGTCACAAAATCTTACCGAAGTATGGTGGGGAAGAAAATTAGAAACCACCCAATTCTCCAGCACTGCAACATCCCAGATCTCTTTCCCACAGTAAAAGGATCATTCTTTTGCAAGTTCATACCACCCAAAGATTGTTTCCAAAACTGCCTTCGCTTGAGCAGTGCAGCAGGATAAACTCACATTTCTCAGTTCTCTGGATTGGAGGCATAAAAACTAACCAAGGCATCTGGGCTGCTGGCTTTTCCATGTGGAAACTGGCCCAACTTACTGCCTTCAGCCCCACTTACTTTTACAGGTGAGACCCTCTCTCCCCGGATTTCCCCCTCAGTCTCTCTCCAACAACCATTCAACAATTTCCTCATAAGCAAGTACACTGATAGGCTGGTGCCACAACTGGCGGAGGGTAACACCAGCAGCCCTGATCTCCCAAATGAGTCCCCCTCTTTACTCTCTTCCAGCCAGAGACTCACATTCAAATGTCCCTCCCTCCTCTTTCTAAACTCTTGCTAATCCTATTAAGAGTGACAGAAAAAACAAATGCAAACCAGTAGCCCACCGTCAGCTTGTCTTCAGTTTCCAGAAATATCCATTAATTCCTCAGGAGACATTTTAGACTGTGTGGATCTAATCTCAATACTATGCCTCCCCACCGAACTTCACTATGCCCTTACTTTACATACCAAAGCCAACATACTTGATTCCCTGTCAGTAGCCCCAACTTCCACCTTCACGGAAGGCATCTCAAGAGGGAACGGTTACCTTGTGGCTGTGATAGGCGGAGCGGCTGGTGTGAAGGCTGGCCAGAAGGCTCTTGGACTGCTGCTGGACACTGGCAGGTGCTGGCAGGGACAGCAGCAACGTGGCCAGCTCCTGAGCTGCATTTTTGTTTCTCTCCTGATGCGAAAGACAGGAGGGTTACCACTAAGCCAACCACATCCATGTGGAATGCACTGTCTACACCCTGCCCTCTTTCCTCCCTTCTAGACCCCCAGGGCAAGGTGAGCTCCATGGACTGCAAAAAGACAAACAAGGAATTTCAGAAATTATAATCCTCTCACAATACAGGTGTAGAAATTGAGTTCAAGCTCATAACTCCAGAGCAGTGTTCTTTTACCAGCACTCACCCTGTTCTATGAAACACTGTTACTAAGGGTCCCCCAAAAGTAGGACAGAAGGCCTTAAGTGGAAGACTTCTCTAGTGCTTCTCGGCAAATCAAGATTAAGCTATAAATGTCCCTTAGCTGGGAGGCCCCGGGGCTTCTGACAATTCCACTGACTTCCTGCCCCTCCAGAAAGCTCCCATGCACTTTGAAAAAGTAACTTGCCTTTTCGATGATTGGGCCAACAGCAAAGCAGCTTTCCAGAGCTTCTAAAGAACTCACAACCAGCCTAAGGAGACAGAAAAGCTGCTTGAGTACAACAACCCTCTCTCCGCCCTGTGCTTCAGCCTGCGCAAACTCTAGTCATGAGGACCTTGGGGACAGCTAATGAATGCCAAATACAAAATCAAAGCGTAAGAAGACCTGCCACAGGCACCATGCATATCGTTTCCTCGTGTTACAGGCCAGAAGAAACCTGGCTCCTGCTTGGAGATCAACCTGAGGCCATGTTCATAATCCGTAACTCAAAGAGAGGGCTTTTCTTCCTTAAAGAGGATAAATGTGCTTCCTTCTGCTGCCTGTGGCAGGGATCACTGAGATGGGCTTAACGGTCTGATGCAATAGGACCCGAAGCTCAGGTGCCCACAGTTCACAGGCAGAGGGATACATACACCAGGGGAAAGGTTAAAGCCATCTTCTTACACGGGGAAGGTTAGTTTATATTTTACTTACGCCTCCTAGAAAATGCACAAAGGCACTTCCTATAAGTCCCTAAGTACAGGGAAGAGAGAAAACTGTATTTTCAGGAGCATGCCAATTGCCAACATTTAAAAGATACTACAAAGCACCTTTAGAAACCTGAGCAATTTTCTCGTAGGAAATAACAGGAAACCCAACTGTAACATGCTGCCCAGGGCCGACTCCTGTGAGTTTAATGTGGCATAGTAAAAAGACCAATACTTGGAGGACCGACGTTCTGGAGAGAGGGGAAGGATTGAGAAGGCAGTTGGAAAGAAAGGTCAAAGGGTAGAGGAAGACAAAGAGCCAGGGAAGAGAGACCAGGGGCATAAAACACAGTTGGACGGAATAGCTCTCCAGTGGCTTTTCAGGTGGTAGGGCTTCTTGACTGTCCCACCGCTCTTGGCCTGCCCGCCCTTCTCATCCACTGTAGAGAGGGCGCAGGGAGGAATGGGGTAAGGAAAAGAGAAAGCCAACCAAGTCTGAAGCGGCCAACACCAAGTGCACACGTACGACCCTCCACATTCTCCACTTTTAGGCAGACAGCTCTGCAGCCATGCAACGACCAGAACAGAGAGAAGCAGGAGGACTCTTCCACAGAAGCAGATTCAACGCAAAGCCACACCATTGGGTTACACTGCTCTCTGACACACACTCACTCGTGCAGAGAAAAGAAAGAGGGCATACTAACCGGTCCAGCTTGGTTAGGGACTCAGTTTCAGAACTTGGGGAAGAAGCAAAGAAAAAAAAAGGAAAAAAATGTGAAGCTCAGAGAAACCTGGAAACACATCCTAAGCAAACAATATAAGAATAGGGTAGGGGAAGAGAAAAAGAGAGAGAGAGAAGGGAGAGGGGGAGGCTGCTGGTGGGAGGCAGTGATTCAAGCCAGGCTATTCTTATGACTTACAATGTAAGAATCTCAACATCTTACATCATGAGTTACTTCATCTGCCATGGCAAACCAGTAGCTACCTAGCGCAAAGAAGCCAAGAGCAGTACTTAAGGAGGCCTCTGGAGGGAGCCCAGGAGGCTCTGAACTCTGCCACAGAGGCAGCAGCCAGCCTCTTACAGTAGTTATCACCACATAAGTTGCTGCTGCAGAGAAAGATGAGAAAATGATGAAATCAGAATGAGAGGGAAGATTTTTCCCTATAATTTCTGCAAGACTGGATCCTAATCTACAACACTCGCGTAAGCATCTTAGCAGCCTCTGGCTATACCAAAGGGTACCTGAACATTAAGAGAAGGCACAGAAGCCCTGGGCAGAGACTGGAGTCAGATGGCTCTCAGCACACTTTCAGGCTTTGTCTGAACACTAACAAGACAGCGAGTATTGGGAGTTGTGTGAACACTTGAAAATCACGGGCTCAACCTGGGGCAGTTAATAGAGACTGACTCTCTCAAGACACAGGTTCTGCAGGGAGAGTGAGAAACGGTGACACTGAAGCCAGCCCCTCCAGTGCTGGTACCTCTCCAGGACAGTTCCACTGGTTGTGGTGGGGGCAGCTGAGTCGCTCTCTCCAGTGCCATTGCTCTGGTTCAGGTTTGAAGGACAGATGTTGCTGACAGAGGCAGAAGGGAATTCTTCCGGGGGCTCATCTGGCCAGCCAAACTGCTCCTTAGTCTTGCCATAAATTTTTACAGCATCGATCATGGTGACACCTGCTGGATCCACCGAGGCCCCAACTGTAATAAGCAGGAGAAGCTATTAAGAAGCACATTCTCTGAAGGGCTAACACCATCATCTTCAAAGCAAAGACCAGAATAAGTTTGAGCCAAGTAGCAAATCACATGCATTTTTAGTCACAGAAATTGATCCCCTGCAACTTCAGCAGCACTTTAGTGTTGTACAGATATTAAATAAATGAAGAAACAGCCCCACTGATCAAAGCCTATGAGGTCTACTACTTGGAAGAAGAGTCACTGACCATCACTGTAGGAACCAGACCCTCTGCGCTATCAGGGTATCGCCAACTCCCTCGCCCAGGGAACTCTGAGCACTCCCCTTGTTCAAAGCACAGAGCCTCATCATTCATACAAACAGCATCAGACAGGTGGCCAGTAAACACTATAGAAAGATGCCAGCCTTATGCAAGGCTCAGGATTTATATTCAGGGTTTCAAGTTTTTAATAGCATGGCAAGGCAAGGCGTTGTCAAACACCTCAGTGCCGTGGACCTATGGCTGTCTCGGTGCTTTAAGAAAGCCTTGTGATTTCACGTGCTAATCTTGCCTCCTCTCTGCATAAACACGCAGGCAGCCCCATCAGCAAGGCTGACTCAAGCCTATAGATGTGGAACTGAAGCAGATTTTGACCCTATCTCCACCCCTCCCATTCTCAAGTATATCCCTTTCCTGTCACCTTGCCTCCTTCATATCTCAAATGAAGTTCAGAGTTTCCTGACAGTAGAGACCACAGAGATTTCAAGAGAATAGAGGGTTCCCCAAAGAGAAGTGGCCCCCAAGTCAGCAGTCACAGTGGGAAAGATACAGTCTGTGCCAGGGGCTGGTGACTCACTGAAGAGGTTCAGTTTCTT
Organism: Cnephaeus nilssonii; assembly: GCF_951640355.1. Classification (NCBI taxonomy): domain Eukaryota; kingdom Metazoa; phylum Chordata; class Mammalia; order Chiroptera; family Vespertilionidae; genus Cnephaeus; species Cnephaeus nilssonii. The sequence goes on along the minus strand of NC_137078.1, from coordinate 92,493,131 downwards.
ATCAGCCTGCAAGGCCTCTTCTCTGGTGAAGGGGAAGTCGAACCAGCGGGATCGACTCAGGTTAAGCTGCATAGTTCTGCCAAAGATCTCGATATATGATGGAGCCCGTTCGATTGCCTGGGTCCCAATCTGGATCCGCATGCCCGTCATCACCATTGTGCTGTTGTTGTTACTAATCTCAATGGTGAAGCCACCAGGCTGCAGGAAAGAAAGGCTCACATCAGAGAACGAATACAGTTCTTAAGGGCAGACCTGTAAACCTTCCTCTGACAGTATCTCAATGTGTGGTCCCCAACAAGACCTTTATCCTTTTAACTCTCCAGTAATAATTTCCTTCCTTCCAAAGACAGGTAAATTGAGACAGGGAGTAGACTCTCTTCAATTTCAGGCTTCCTTCTCCCTAGCAGTTACCACCCGCCCGCCCTCTGCACAGCAAACCTGCTGGTAATGCTGTACAGCAGCCCTTCTGCATGGGGTGAGAACAAATATTCACCCCAGGGACCATTTAACTAGAGTCAAGGGTTAGTGGCTGTGGGTCTATACTTTATACTTGCATTCTAAAGAGATGTGCTCTCCAACAACACCGTTTGAGACTCAACCCAGCCTGACCCAGTCCTCACCTTGGTGTTGGCCACATACATGCCAGTGGAATTCAGCCGGTGCTTTATCTGTTGTGCATTGTAGACCTGCAGAAGGTCATTACCACCAAACTCCACATCTGTCAGCTGCTGGTTGTGTTCAAAGAAGTCAATGGGGAAGGTCACCTGGCTGGACGTGCGGGTTGCTGTGGAGAGCAGCACAGATTGCCAGAGAGCATCGGTAAGTGTAGCCACTCCCACCTCTGTGCCCACTCCACAGGTCACACCCTCCCAGCTGAGCCCACACACACATGCCCAAGCTTTCTAGACAAACTCTGGATTATAATGTTTGCATCAGTATGATGCCTACATGTGGTTAGCCGTACCACAGTTATTATCCCTATAACCACAATATCACCTAGCAGGACAAAGAAATCTGGCGCTGGTGTTGCGTATAGTTAATAACAATAGGTCCTCTCATAGCTGGTTTGTTTAAAATAAGTAGAACTATTTCTTTACTGGAGGATGAGCTGTATCACTATCTCACAGACTGGGACAAATTTCAGGTAATGGGAGGACCCCCACGATGGTCTGTGCTTAGCCAGATTTACTCACTCCTACAGTCAAGCTTTCATTCCCTGAAGAGTCCTCCATCAGTCAGGAGCAGGATTCCAGCCCAGAGACCCATGAGGGGCTCTTCACTACTCACTGAGAAATTAACCAGCAACTGAAGAACCTACTTCTCAGTCAGTTCTTTCACTTCCCACCAGGCAAGCTATTTTCCCCGAACCCAGAGAAAAATCTCTCAAACAAGGTCCAAAAGATAATTCTTTACTGGGCACCTGCAGATGGATGACCTTAAGTGGAGAGCCAATGGGTGCTTCCTATTAGTACAATATGTCTCTAAAAGCCACACAAGAGCATTGGTGGCCTCAGGAAACTTGAGTCCATTTTTGGAAATTAGCTAAGACATATCCTACCTTTACAAAACATGGAAGTCAGACAGTCACCGATTCTTCACAGATATTTACAACAGTCTACTCATCATCTAGAAGACTGCCATCCCTCCCCCCCGCATCTCCCACCCCCGGCTTGAGGGGTCTTACTGATGGTGGCTGTCTTGCGCTTTCGAACAGGTTTCATTATGCTGATGACACTGCTGGGCTGCAGGGATGGCTGAAGCCAGTAGGAGGTGTTCTCCACGTTGGCCATGTAAATGCGCAGGCTGCCATCCTCACATAGCAAGATCATGGTTGTTCGTTGCTGCTCATTGCAGGCTGTGTGCCTAATGGCGACCATGTCTTGGATCTAGGAGAAGGGGACAAAGGAGGGTCTTAGTTCCCGCACCTACAGATGAGAGAGAGAGAGAGAGAGAGAGAGAGAGAGAGAGAGAGAGAGAGAGAGAGGCAGAGAAGCAGCTGGTTTCACAGTCAGTTGTGGGGCTGCAGAAGGCAGGCACAGGCGTCGAGGAAAAAAAATGGATCCCAATTCTTTTATTGGCTCCATTGAAAGAGCTGGGAAAGTAGACTATACAATAAAACTAGAGCAGGTTCACGCAATTCAAGTGATGGGAGAATGTGGCACTGACCTTTGCTTTAGCAGGAAGAGTCTTTATTTCTTGAATAAGAAAAGTGTCTGGTTTCACCATAACTACCAGTGGCACACCTGTAGTTTGCTGGACACAACACACCAAGCCAGGGTGGTTCATCACCTCAGACCACTGGCAAAGGGCAGGAGACGTTTTACTGCCACCATTGGAACTGCCGACAACAAAAGTGGCCACGGTCAGGTGTCAATCACCATCTACTAGAGCTGTCCTTGAACTAAAGGACATCCTCACTAAACACGTGACTCTCAGAGCAAGTTATTTGTCCAGGGACTCAATTACCCATGATTCTCATTTCTATTCTGAGCCATGTATATACTCTCATATGCCCCAAAGTGTGCCCCAGCAGGAGTCTTGGCTAGGATCTCCACTGCTAGGCTCCACTGTCTGAGGGAACAGGTGACTCTATGTGCCTAAGAGGTTGTCACTACATAGGGCTATGGAGCTGCCTAAGGCTGATGACCCAATTTCCTAGTAAGAATCTCCAGTCCTACCCTGTTTGGCTCAGTGGATAGAGCGTCGGCCTGTGGACTGAAGGGTCCTGGGTTCAATTCTGGTCAAGGGTATGTACCTGGGTTGCAGGCTCCTCCCCGGCCCAGGCCCTGGTCTGGGCTCGTGCAGAAGGCAACCAATCGACATGTCTCTCTCATATCGATATTTCTCTCTCTTCCACTCTCTAAAAATCAATGGAAAAAATAGCCTTGGGTGAGGATTAAAAAAAAAAAAAAGAGTCTCCAAGCACTTCAAGTTATGTATGAATGACATCTATTTTATTTCATTCCAAACCAGGTAATTCACAAAACAGAGGCCAGAAAGTGCTAGAATGGCTCTTCAATAACAGATAAGACAGGAAAAAATCCTAAACCCCTTCCTCCTCCCTAAATAAAACAGTCACTACGTCACACACATCTCTATTATCTAAAAAGCTAATGGAACCTTCTAGCTCTCCAACCCTAACTGTGCCCCCACTACCGATACCATGTTCTATGACCAATGAGTCCTCCAAGAGGCAACTTAAAGGGCATTACGACAACATGCATGTCCAGGAGAAACTTTCCCTTCTCAAAACTCAGTAACCACATTAAAATCCGCTTTGCTGCCTTGACTACAGCTTTTCCTTCTGAGTGACAGTGGCCCCACAAACTACCTCTTACAGGTTAGTCTCCATGGTGGGGACAAACCATGCAGACAGACCAACCTGCCAACACTGGATGCTGCTTGATTTTGAAAATACCCAGCAGGGAAAGGAGCTGTCTGATGGAGAAAAGCACATTTCACCAAATTCATAATAGACACAGTACTTGGGAGGGAGGTGAGCCCTCCTACTGAACGTGGGCATTATGAAGCCAAACATGCAGGGCTCATTCCCACCTTTTGATGTTGATGGAGAAGAGCTGCAACACCTCCAGAGTCGTCCTGCTGATGGTGGCTGCAAATGACTTGCCTTGACAATAGCTGAAGAACAGCATCTGCAACACGTGGGAGTAGTAGACAGACACACCACCACCTGCCACCTGGCTGTTACTGTCCTGTCAGGACAAAGACACAATGTCTGCATTAACTTCTCATGTTGCCTTGAGTACCAGCTTCCCGTTTTGCTGGTTATTAGTTTTAAATCAAGATTATGAGCTCTCATAGGCTAAACATGAGGTCCCTGGGCTAACTTTTAAAAATTGAGAATAAAGAAACATCAAGTTGAATTAATTTAGCCCTAAAGGACAAGAGTTTTTGCTATTAGGTAAAAAGTTAGAAGAAAAAAGAACAAGAACAGAAGAGTTGCTAAGCTAATTAAATCGGGAATAGAAGGAAATGGCAACATTTGCTCTAACCTTCAGGTCCTCATGGTTGATTTCCAGAACATTAGTGACATAGAAGGGTCCCTGCTGGGCACTGCTGGCCTCTTCCATGAGCTGAGTGTAGATGTACCCAGCTGAAGACATGATAACAATGATGTTCTTTCCCTCCTCATTAAAGAGGAAGGTAACATCTCGTATCTTTGAGCTTGGCAGGAGAAAGTAGAAGGTTGGACTCAAGGCATCAATAGACAGGTCATAAATCTGCAGAATGGAAGGAAGAAAGATGAAATCAGGGAGATCCATTGCAGCTCCACCCCCAAATTATCCTGGTAAATCCAAAGAGCCGCAATTAGAGAGCAAGTGTTAGGCACTGATGAATAAAAATGAATCAAGTACCTATTACTCTCCCTCAGGGAATGAGTAGGGGGGAGATACACATCAACAAATTCTGTAACAAGTACAGCAATAGCTGTGCACTTGGTATACTGGGGGTAGAACTAGAATCGATTTTATATTGCCTACATACAGAAAGCTCCTGCTCGGCAATGTAACAAAAGGTAACAAAATGTTAGGATTTTTTATTTTTTATTTCTGAGAGAAGCTAGCACACAATGGAGATCAGACATTCTGGATTTAAAAGCAAAACCATTCTAGGACCACATCATCAGAGCTGTTACTGTACCTTGACAAAGTCTGCAGTGACAATCGCCAACTCAGTCTGTGAACCTGGTAACCACACGGCTTTGATGATGAAGTTTCCTGTTGCCAACTGGGGGTGCAACACCAAGTGATCCGAAACGGAGCCTGAGCTACTGAAGGTCAGCACATGGCAGTCCTGGACAAAGTTTAAGGAACAGAATGGTTGAAAGATGATCTGGAAATAGACTAATTCATTTCAGAGTGCTAATGTTTCCTATTCTTCCCTAATATTCCCTGCCTTCAGACAGTATTCAGACTATCTAGAACATATTCAGGTTTCAAGAACATATAAAGATTATTCCAACATAAAAAACAATCTAAAAGAAATTCATAGAAATATTTCTTTTGCATTCCAATAGTTTTTAAGTTTAAAAACCAACAGCCAGTAAGGAAAGTGGTGCCAAGAACAGGAGAGAGAAGGTGACTAGGATCCATAGCTCTAGGTAACCAACCCTGGATCAAGACTGTTACCTTTAGTCCACACACAGCCAGGTAGTCTTCCTTGCATGGATTCCCAGTGAGGCTCAACACAGTAAAGGGGACTGGGGCAGATGCTAGGCGGGTCAGAGTCAACTTCCTTTTGCTGGAATCTGCTTGCTTCAGGAGTGCAGAGAGCTGCAGAACAGTGATCTGCAAAGGAACAATCACCAATTTATTCTTAACCCTAGTCTTCTCAGAGAACACAGCAATAACAAACGCTTCTTCAATAGGGATATTAGTTTGCAGGTTTTTATTGTGGATAAGCCTCTGAGGAAAACCCTAGCCCAATGGACTCCAATCTCTGTCCATGGACACAGGTTAAGTTTGTAAAGTATATGGAATGTCTTCATTTTCTCCATCCAGTGAGGACCAAACAGATGACTAATAAACCTAATTTCTCTTTCTATAATCAGTTCATAAAAATAAAAAATTCCTATGTACTATATCCTTTCTAGTTTACTATGAAATATTTTTGAGTATTTTCAAGCTCTTTTAAGAACTATTCATCTCTCTAGTTTGTTCTTTTCACTTAAGCTAATGTTAAAACAACTTAACTGGTGATGGAGAAGCCAGAATACAGAAAAACGTGAAGATATCCACAACTCTCTCACCTTCCACGGGTTCTAGAACACAACATATAAACTTTCCTGTGTCCTTTGAGGGCTGTGAGGAACCAAATAAGGAACTCTTGTTTTCCTAGGAAGCTGTTTGTCTCTTGGCTTATGCCTTCCAGAGTGGCCAAACTGAGCAGACTGCAAGCCACTCTGTCCTAGGTCACTGCTGGTCATTATCTTTCCCTGGGGCTTGAAGGATATGCTTTGAGTGGGAATTTACTAATGAGAAACAGAGTCTTTGTTCCAGTCATACTGGGTCTAAGTTTAATCAAGTCACCAAGTGTTCCAGTAGAAATGCTCTTTGAGCACTGTCCTTAAAGCATTCTCAGAACCTGATAGATTTTTCCCAAAAGGCCAATCTGAGCATAGTCACCTGTTTTACTTAGCACTTAAGATAAATATAACCTAAAATGAGTGGGAAGGAACTGGGAGTACCCACCTTGCCTTTCTCATGGCTGACGGCCAAATGTTGGCGACGCCCATGGGGGGAGGAGAGTACACACATAGCCACCCGCCTGAGTACATGGGCGCTGATTAGCTGTCGAATAGTCTGGCCCTGGTCTCCGCTGTAATTCATCCGAACATTCTCAAAGGCACCTTCCTGGGAGCCTAAGGTGGGAACCTGGCATAGAGGGAAGCAGAGAGAAGAGGCAGTAATAAGGCAAACAAGATCAAGGGGATTCACACACTATTTAAGTGATTAAGATGCTACAGTTAGGTCATTCAGGAGCAATGGACTCCAATCTCTGTCCATGGACACAAGTAAGTTTATAAAGTTATTGTCAGCAATAACAACAATGTAGTGAATGTTTCATAAAGCTACATTTAGTTAATAAAAAGTATTGGCTCTTAAAATGTTATAAGGCTTTTTAAAAAAAATGATAGTGACTATGAAATTTTTCTCATTGATCTAACCAGGGAAATGAAAAGACAGCAGCTTTTAGGGTTACCAACACTACCCCAATATTTTTTAGCTTCATCTTTCATATCTAGAAGTCTAAAAAACACTGGTCTAAAACTGTGACTGTTTATTTATTTTAATATATTTTTATTGATTTTAGAGAGGAAGGGAGAGGGATAGAGAGATAGAAACATCAATGATGAGAGAATCATTGATCGGCTGCCTCCTGCATGCCCCCTACTGGGGATCAAGCCCACAACGCAGGCATGTGTCCTTGGCCGGAATCGAACCTGGGACCCATCAGTCCACAGGCCAATGCTCTTATCCACCAAGCCAAACTGACTAGGGCATTATTTACTTTGAGAGTGGAAAAAAACATACTGGACCACATAGGTATTTCTTACATTCAGGTATATTAGACTTAAAGACATGGATTCAGAAACATCTTTTACACTACTGTGTAACCACTGTGTAAACTGTAACGAATTTTTAATAAAGTACATGTGTGTAAGTATGTGTGTGGATTTCCAAATGAGTATTTTTTTCCTTAGAAACAGTCACCTTGTAAGACCTAGTCATGTCCGTCATTTAATTTTGCGCTTCCAAAGAGGCCAGGCAGACCCACCGGGAGTCCTATAGTCAGTACTGAGCACAGGTTTTAAAGTGGATAGTCACTTACACCTTAAAACCCATGTCATATGAAGAACTAAAGGAAAGTTACCTAAAGCAAAAGAGGACAAACATTATTTTTGCAAGCCAGAAGAGCCTTAGGGGATAAGATACAATAAGGAGACTCTCTATTTTATATACAGAAGAAATTTATATTATAATTGCCTCCAAATGAAGATCTTCACATCTTGGCAATTCATATACTTATATGAACTGAAAAGGGGACTTACTTCAAATGATTTCTTTAGAATACACACCTCACATGCTGATTTTCACACTGGATGTCATGGTACCTTAGGTTCTAAGTTCTAAATGGCCAGGGATCGACTATTCTAAGGATATTTCTTAAAGTGCCTAGCACACTCTGGCATCTAAGTTTCCTGACACTGACACACTCACCATGAGCTGGTCTGTCATCTCAACCACCTTGTCCACTGTGTGCAGCTCTCGGAGGGCTTGCTGAGCCCGGCTGCTGCTCCCCACGGCAGAAGCCTGCTGAAAGTTGGTCTGAATGGCATCCATGAGGAAATTGAGCATGTCTAACACGAGAGGAGCGAAGGAGAAATTGGCCTGAGAAAAATCCAAATACACAAATGAAAAAAAAAAAAGACGTAAAAATAATGGGTCATACTCATCACAATAATCTTGCCAGTATCCACTCTCAGAATCCATTATGGGGAATCATCTCATTCCCTCCATAATATTGGATTTGAGTCCATTCAGTATGTTACCATGCTATTAACTCTAGAGCAATCTTTCTAAACCAGGAGTCTCATGTAGATACCCTAAAGCTCGATCATGTCCATCATGCATAATTAGTTAACTTATCTCCTGTGAAACTAGAATGGTTTGAGTTATGTACAATCCTTAGGAAAATTGACAAAATAATCACTCAAATCATGTTCTGTATTCTATGCTTCAGATGAGGAACCCTGGCCGAGAAGAGGTGCTCTAGTGTATTACACAACTAAAACCTACCCTCACACAAACTCCCATAATACTCAGTGATACATCCTCCCCTAACAAGTATGACTGACAACACACACCATTTATTCACACTGCGGAAATGAGTAAACTTAGAGAAAGAGGAAATAGCTCCAAGACCCACCCGTGGAGCTGCAAAAACAGCCTTGTCCATTGTATGCTAGTGAACCACCTGCCAGGCTCCACCCTCTGCCCACGGTGCTGAGCGCCATCAGAGCCCACCTGGTTCTGCAGCTCCTCCCGGCAGCCCTCCACTGTGCGGCACAGGCTGCTCTTCTTAGGCTTCTCCTCGTCAGCAACCTTGCCATCGCTGATGGTGACTTTGGCTTTGTCAGCTGGGGATGTACTGGCGTGGCGCACCAGACTCTCTGAAACCCTGGGCTCACTCTGAAATGCTGACTCCTTCATGGTGGAACTCATGCCACTGCTAGGTGTTCGCTTCACCAGCGCCTAGGGACAGAAAACATCAGAGGCCCTGAGCTCTCGCCACAAGCACAGATGAAATACTGCCTAAGATCCTGGAGGGAAATCTGACCCAAAGAAGAAATTGGCTAGCCACTTAAAAGACATCCAAAGGCCTGAATTCTGATCTTCATGGTATTCACCTAATATCTAAAACTTAGGCAGAGCAACTGGTCTTGATTATAACATCTGAAATTATGGGTCTTAGAAAAAAGTTGCAAGGTCTCAAATGACCCTGAAAGTTCTAACATTCTAAGTGAAGTGCTTAAGCCATGATCAGTGACAGAATCAGAATTTACTCCTAGACCCAGGTCACCATGAAGGTGACATGAGAATTTCCCAGTTTGGCTTAAGCATTCCCATGTCACTAACAAGCCGCCCTTTTTAGCCCAGAGAATGCTCCAATCTCTCACCAAACAGCTGCCATCTTCCTTGGCTCCACAGTCACAGAAGAAGGATCCATATTTGGCATAGGAAATCTCGTGATCCTTGTGGCATACCTTGGCACATACTGTGCACACCCCCACCCCATCAACCATTTTGCAGGTGTGGCAGTGATACCTACGAAGAACAAGAACCAGCAAATGAGCCCAGAAGTCCCAACAATCAAGGCCTGCCAAACGGTCACCTAAAAAGAACTACTCTTACCAATGCTGGTTCATGAATTCTTTCTGAGTGATGGTGAAAGTGCAGAGTTTATTGCAAAGAGAATCTTCATCCTTCAAAGATATAAGACCTTTTAATCAGACCTATATCCCTCCAGACACCCAGAAAAACACAGCCTATATAAATAGCTGACTCTAGGAAATGGCTTGCAGGCTCTACATGTGCTACAATGTCAGGTGAGACCTTAGAGTTTTGAGGTTAAGAAAAAGAGAAATCTTATGCTTTCTCTAAAAGGGAGCTCACACCATTCCCATGAAGAACTCATCCTGGAATCTCCATCTTGGATGCAAAAACTAAGGAATAGCAGAATTATTGACTCTGGATGGAAGGCAGCATATGTTTATTTAATAGTCCTTTCCTCCAAGAAATTAGGTCCCGACAGCTTGCTCTGCAGGCCTGGGGAAACATTCTGGCATTAATCACATAAACTGGGAGAAAGCTGTAAGGACTATAAAGAGTTTTGAAGCTCACGGCTGGGAGGAAAGGTCATGGACCTGTTAGTGTGAGCTCTGCAAGTGCCAGCCAGGAATTACTCTGTGGGTCCCCTGGCGGTTGGTTCCTTGGTACTTACTGAATCCTCTGCCTGGGAGTCTTCCTCTTCCACTGCCAGCTCCTCCACCCAGTCTGAGTCCACCTCAATGGCCCGCTCTTCCCCATCCACTGAGAGGTGACTTGGGCCTTGACCGTTACTCTGGCTCAGGGCATTGGTGACATCAGCCAAGTAAGACATGATATGGCATGTGCACTCCAGGACGACCACATGCTACAAAAAAAGAGCACCACACCATAGAAGCCTTGGTCCCCATATTTCATTATCATGTAAACTACAGTTTCTCAAGCTTTTCCTAATAAAGTTCAATTTCAGAGGAATGGTATAAGAGGGAAAAAAATTTTAATTATCCATTTCCCCAACTATTAGCACTATGACCACATGTCAATAAATTGCACTAAATTACTGTGTATTCATTTATTCTTAAGCACAAAGATGAGTCTTTACAAAATATTATAAAATGAAATAAAACTGAAATAAGGAAAAGGGAGAAAAATGAAGGAAAAAATCATTCAAGAAAAGACTAGATTAAAATTATGACTAGGTTCTCATTAGCATTTTTTAACCATTAATAAGACACTTAAATTACTGGTTTTAAATCAATGCAGTAGAAGAGAGACAGCTTCAGAGATCAAGTGGAAAAATTTCCAGCAACCCTTTGCAGGTAGTTCTTGCTTGCCTAAAAAACTCAACAGCCTGGCATCAAAGCCTCAGATTTCTCCATTCCTCATTCTGCACATAGACAGTTCAGAGCTGAAAGGATAAAGATTAGCAAGAAAATAGGGAGAAATGAATGGTATCGTGATGGTTGGCCATTAGCTTCCTATGCCAGGTTCATGAATTGAGGGGTGAGGGTTTGGGGAATGCCTGGATGTAAGATTTCTGTCAGTTTCAAACTGTTTTCTCAGCACAGTGACCTGAATCCTCAGGCAAAGTAAACCATTCTAGTATCTAGACTGGAGTTGAAAAGAGAGTCTGTAGCCCCACATAACACCTCATCAGAGCAGATGGATCCAATGCAGGAGCAGGAGACAGTGTTCCACAGCATAGCAGTATCTAAAAATAGCTGGAGTTCACTGTTTTAAGGATTCTGCCACCCAAAGGTGTCAAAGGGCATGCAGTTTGCAATTATATTTTTCTAGGTCTTTGAGATTTGTAGCCTCTTCCTCTGTAGGCTGGCCAGGGACAGAAGCCAACAGAAAGGAGAGACTTCCACCTGACCACAGACAGAGAATCATCACTCCCTGACTGCTGTCACTCCTCATTTTTCTTACCTTCCCATGCATTACATTGGCATTCAGTTTTTCAACCACATTCTTCTGTGACAGGTACTTCTTGCTATCCCAAGGAAAGAAAAAGGGGAAGAGGACACAAAATCAGATGAACCAAAGAAAGGAAGCATCTTCATAAATCTTGCATCAAGTTGTGGACACTATAAGCAAAGGCATCCTTAGAAAACTATGTAAATAATCAGAGGTCTGGAGTGCTCTGGCCTTATCACTGACACTTAGTACACTTTTCCCCAAGACTTCTCCTAGGAATAATGAACAGAAAACTCTACTTAGAAAACAGTAAAGATGAAGTCTAAAGTGAACAGATTTATTGATAAAAAGGCAGGAATTCAAGCCCTGGCTGGTGTAGCACCAAAGTGTTGTGGGTTCAATTCCTGGTCAAGAGCACATACCTGGGTTGCAATTTTGATCCCCGGCCCCAGTTGGGGTGCATGAGGAAGGTAACCAATTGAGGTGTTGACACCAATGTTTCTCTCTCTGCACCCGCCCCCCTCCACTATCTCTAAAAATCAATGGGAAAAATAGCCTTGGGCAAAGATTAACAAAAAAGGAGGGAGGGGGGGTGCCAGGGATTCAAGTTTCTTTTATACTCACTCTGAGCTACAAAGAAAATAACCTACAACTACTTATCCCCTTTTATCTAAGAGCAATGTTGTAAGGTATGAATGAGTTCCTCCAACTTCATCACCTTACCATCTACTTAGCCAATCCACAGCAGCATTATGAAGCTGAAGGTGGCCAGCACCTTGACCTGCACTGGCCAGGGTGGCCATCACAACCATGAGTTCAGGGAAACCAGTTCCATCACCGTTGGCCAGCATCTCTGTTGCCATGGGGATCAGGGTACCCAGAAGCACAGCACACACACCTTCCCCAACTTGGCTGGAAGAAACAGCAAATTGGTGAGTAATCAACAAGAATCTGACTCCATGTACCTCTGAATTGGTAAGAGTAATTAAGGGAAGTCTTAAATTAAACATTAAATGCATGATTATATATACTTTGGACTTGGGTTCCTAGAGCAGAAAACTTTCACCTTTGTTACAACCAACAGATCAAGTCATTGCAAAAGTTTTTCCATGACAAAAAGCAAGGAGCTCTACTAGGTTCCTTAACTCTAGTGAAGGGAGCTCTACTAGGTTCCTTAACTCTAGTGAAGGGAGCTTTGGAGTCACTGAAAATACTGGCTGATGCCTAAAGAAAAGATCACTGAAAAAGCTCTCAACATATTTCTGGAGTCGTTAGGGCCACGTTACGGAAATGCAGCTGTTCTACCTGTTTTCCCGAACAATGTATGTAGTCAGTAACTGCAACAGCTGCCGGTTCTCCTGAATCATGTCCAGCTGATCAGAATCTTTGGGGGGCGATGTGGTCATGCGGGTGAGCCAGGCCTGGAGACGCACAGGCTCCACGCAAGCCAGCTGTGCCAGAGAGCCACAGAGGTGTAGAAGACTCGGGTTAGGGCTCTTCTCAGCTGGGGACAGACAGAGAGGCCAAGGTCAGTGAAGGAGGGCACGGGGAAAGGAAGGAAGGTGCAAATTGTGAGCCAGGAAAGGGGAAAGGCTTTAAGCACGTTTTCTACTTCCTTCCGAACTTTCTGAGGGATTCTCTCCACTTGTTATCATTTTAATGCTATAGTGACACTCGGGCAGAAGAAATGCACAGTATTAGCCAGACATCAAAGTTCCCATAAGAAGATTACTAAAAGCTGTCACTCACTCAGCTGGAAGAGTTTGGTGAAGAATTTCAAAACTCGGTTACAGAATTTAGCAGAGAGGTTCTCATTGGCTGTTGCCATCATGATCTGCACAAGTTCTCCACTGGGAGGCAGAAAGGGAAAAAAGGAAAGAAACACATTAATATCCATTTCTATTTCTTCACAATCTCATCTCCTCTAGGGGAACTGGTCATTTGTGAGTCAACAACACAAGGTGTTCAAGAAGTCAACTCCTCATCAATAACCTCAAGGAGTCAGCAGTTAACCTAAGTCCTCCCCAAGATACTGTTTGCACACTTAAGCAGTCCTTAAAGTATTCCTTGAGAAAGAATACCTAAGTCAACATAGATAGCTTTTTGCTTTCAGGAGGCATTCAAAAAATGCTCACTGAATAAAACAAAATTCAGCTCACCTTTCAGAGAAGAATTCTTCCATGGCTTTACGAGCCTGGCTGCTTTCCAGTTGTTTCTCCAAATATTGGAGACATTCCTCCAAGATGGATTCATCCAGTCCACTGTGGATAAAAAAGAAAAATTAACTACCAAAAAGGAGTTTCAATGTCCTTCTAACACCGATTTTTAAAAGCCTAAAGTTGGTTTATGACTAAACCTTGAGGGTAATATTCAATTTTGTCTCGTCAAAATTTAGCATAAAAGCCTGGCACACAGTAAGTACTCAATAAATATTTGATAAATTAAGCTAATAAAACAAAAAAGTTCCTAAAATGTGAGGTAACTGATGTAGTCGATGGCTTGAGTCCAAAGGACCATGGGTCCAGGCCACACATTATAGAAGGAAGGGAGGAAGGAGGGAAGGAAGGAAGGCAGGAAGGAAGGGAGGGAAGGGGGGGGGTGCAATGATAAAAATAAAAACCTGGTCTCAACAACATAAAGAAAGGAAATCTCAATACTTAGACCCTTTATTTATATAGTTCTCAGTAGGTTAAAACTATAACTTACTTAACTGTTCTTTATGGCTCGCCCACGTCAACATGGCCTAAACTATCGAAGTCAAACAATGCTATGAAACTACCTAATTCCACTGACCACCCATCTCAGAAACCTGATCACAAAAATATTAGAAATGTTATCGTTTCTTTGTACACTTCATCACATCTAGTACAGCACTTGATAAGCATCTGTTGAAATATTTCAAGTTTCCAAATCTGAACATTTAAGCCTTCCATTTTCTTCATGTTTATTCTTAAGAATTAATCACAAAAGAGGATTCCAAATAACTTTCACGCCATGCCGACAACACAAAGTGCACACAAGTATAGAACTTTCTGTTCAAAAACACAATAAAAAGCTAATAATTAATGGCATAAAGGAGCCTGTATTGGTACATTTCACTGAGAGTAGCAGGTCACAGGAACCTGACTGATCTCAATCAGGCTCACCTATTGGGATCCGCATGATTGGCCAGAATGTTGTAACAACCAGTGATCAGCTTTTCATACACACGAGCCAAGAACTCATCAGACTCCGAGGGGCCCAGGATGCGTTCCAGGGAGTTGCTACTGATCTCAGCGACACTCTCAGTGCTCGATTCCAACAGAAGGGGAAGCAGGGTCCGAATTACCTGTGGCGGGTTCATCTCATCGGACCAACTTCAACAAAGAAAATGGAACCAAGTTAGTGAATTTACTTCTCCAAAACGCTGCGAGGAGGGACAGCAAAATAGGGCAATTCAGTCATTATTAAGGGGAAGGACTCTTAGTCCAGTTTTTTGCCCTTGATAGTTGTTTTTTACAGAGGTGCCATCATATCATTTCCTATTTTTTTCATTGTTATATCAGAAGCAAAACTTATTTCCATATGAAAAATTCATTTATTAAAACAACAAGATGTATTTTTTTTATATTTAGAAAAGAAAAATTAACTAAAACCTAATATAGTAACCCATCCCAGATACTTTTCTAGAACTGTCAGGAATCTGGATAACTTTTAAGGCAATGTGATATAGGACTTTACCCGGGCCTAAGTACAGGAAGACAAAATAGTCCCTCCATGGCCTTTCCTAATCCCCAATAGCTGTGTCTGCCTCCCACAATAATTCTGGAAAACATCTGATTTCAAATACATCACTATCACCTTAAAGTTTAAACCCAAAGCACCTCCAAATCACAGTATCATCTAAAGCCAGCATGCCTTTTCTGAAATACTATACAGAGAGGGGAGGAGGTACTCTGCTGACCTTCAGAACCAAGTTAAAAATCATTCTAGGTGAAAGCTCAGATTCTAATCCAACAGGCTTTCAGCTACAGAAACATGCATAAGTCATTATTATGCAGATTTTTAAAAAACAGCACCCGTGCCTTTTTTTAGCTGTGACAGAATACAGGTGTAGCAAGCACTTCAGGCTACATAGTAAGTACTCACACAATAAGATCCCCAGTCAACCTGACCAGAGAGAGGAGGGTGTGCTTCAGGGAAGCAGCCAAGGGTAGGCTTTGGCCACAAAGAGTTCCCAGATGAGCAGCCTGCACAGCACTGATGTAACTCTCTGAAGGGATGGTGTCATTGGCAAAGGCATTTCGCTGAATGGAGACAAAACAGACACGAATGGACAGGCCATCTACCTACCCAGGATAAAATTCTCACATGGAAAGAAAGAAACCAAGCTGACATAAATTAAGGCCCTGTTGAGGTTTACAGACAATGGCTCTCCTCAGTATACACTACTATGCATCCTGGGAAGGAAAGCTAGTAGAGTAGAGGGAGCAGGTACAAACTTTAGTTAGAAGTTAAAATTTAGTTAATAAAAAGTTAAAATACCAATCACTTTCAAAATAATTAGAATATACTACAGTTGGCCCTGATGAACTTGGAGGTTAGGGGCGCCGATTTCCCATGAGTCGAAAATCTGCATATAACTAGTCAGTCCTCCTCATACACAGGTTCCCAACCCTAGAATTGATCCTTGAAACAATGCCAAATTGAACTTACAGGTCAAAAATCCACCTATAAGTGGACCCACACATTTCAAGCCATTGTTGTTCAAGGGTCAACTGTATATTCACAACATGAAAACTATTGTCTCGAATACCTGAGAAGGATCTAGAGTTTGCAATGCATCTGGATCTCTATTACAAATATCTTCATTATCCTTGTACTATAGGCTCCAGGTAATGTAAACTGAAGCCACAATTACAAAGCCGGGATAATAAGATTATAATAGTTGGCTTTTCCAAAGAACTGTAATAATCTGTTAAGAGGTAATCTGAGTAGAGCAGGGGTCCTCAAACTTTTTAAACAGGGGGCCAGTTCACTGTCCCTCAGACCGTTGGGAGGGCCGGACTACAGTTTAAAAAAAACTATGAACAAATTCCTATGCACACTGCACATATCTTATTTTGAAGGAAAAAAACAAAACAGCAAAAACACCCGCATGTGGTCCGTGGGCCGTAGTTTGAGGACGCCTGGAGTAGAGAATACACAAAGTTCAAGTAAACTGATAGAAGATTAAACAGTCTTCTAAAAGCCTAGAGAACCTAAAAGCTACCCCATAAAATTATGACAAGAGGAGCATGTTTTTGACATAACCTAAAAAGGAAACAATTAACATTTACTGAGAATTCATGCTAGATCATGTGCAAGGCACTTCACATTTAATATTCTCAATTTCACATCTGTATTTAACAGATGAAAAAACTGAGGCTCATAGTAGCAGAGTACCTGTCCTGTAACACGATAACACACACTTCTTAGCAAAAGACCACATGGGTACCATATGGATAATTCAAGGCTTTGATTAGTGATTTAGCCACAGCAAATACTACTGGAGCATACAAAGATCCCTTGGAGGCTACTTTCAGCCTAAAGAACAAGAACAGAACACAGACGGGCTAATGCTTCCTGGAAAGACAGACACTCACCCAGGATCCGATGTTGGGAAATTCATTGGTGCTGATGTTGTTCCAGGACTCACACACACTCTGCACTGACGATGGCAAATTCTGAACCAGTGTTGGACCTGGTGGCCACAAAAAGGACAAGGAATCATCACTAGAGAAAAAGAATAGGGCACAGCATCTTAAAAGCCAGGCCCAAATGCAGAAAAGAACCATCACAGCTCAAGCTGTCAAAATAATTACTAAGATAGCTTAGATGGATAGTTCAATAGCAGTATTATGTCCAAGAACTATATAACTGCTTAACAATCTCAATTGTAAGGTTTTTATTTCCCACTATATTCACTTTCTAATCTTGTAAGTAAAGCAGAAAACTGGAAACAAGACGCAAAGTAAAGGCAGGTCATTAAAAGTTAGACTAAAATCACTATTAAACATCTGCTACACCTACAAATAAGTGTTGCTTTGATCCCTTTTACCCTTACGATAAATCTTAAGGGTAGAAATCATAAAGAACAGCATTCAAGGAAGTAGTAAAATTTAATTTCTAAAGTGAGAATATTTGAACATCCAAAGCATTTAAAGTTTGAAATTCAGGAAAATACAACTGGCTGGAAATTTTTTAAAAATATATTTTTATTGATTTCAGAGAGGAAGGAAAAGGAAGAGAGAGACAGAAACATCAATATGAGAGGGAATCATTGATCAGCTGCTTCCTGCACACCCCCGACTGGGGACCGAGTCTGCAACCCAGGCATGTGCCCTTGACTGGAATCGAACCTGGGAACTTTGAGTCCACAGGCCGATGCTCTATCCACTGAGCCAAACTGGCCAAGGCCAAATGGCTGGAAATTTTGAAGGGTAACTACTGTACTTAACTCCAGTTCTTTTGATTCCCCATCCTAAATTTCTACCAGATCTTTCCTAACTCAGGGAAGGTTTTCCCAAGCATGAAACAATAGTCTGCTCGTCTTCCTAATCTCTATAACTGAAAAAAAGAACAAAGATCTGTGCTCACAGAATAGCCTAATGCTTTAGAAACAACTTATCTTGGTTTGGATTCCAGCTCTACCACTTGCAAAGATATAGGATTAGGGGCAAATAACTTCTCTAAGCCTCAGTTTCCTTATGAGTAAAAGGGGATGATGCCAACACTTACTCACAGGGTTACTGTGAAGATCTAAACAGATAAACCTGTCAGTGTTTGATTCCAATAAATGGAAAATGCCAGCAGACAGGTCGAGAGGGAGAGAAGTGGCACTACTGGTCATAATAACAGTATTATGCAAAAGCACATTCACTTACCCAGAGTGTTTGCCTTGCACCTACTAGAGCCAATAGCTAGAACAGCAGCAAAGCCGTGCAATTTATCCTGGGAAGGTTTGTCAGTGGATCCTTCTTCATTAAAGTTCTGTAGCAAATAGGCTCTGAAGAGAAAATAGGGGATATGTAAAAGCCGAAGGAATCTACTCCCATTGTAGTTAGGAGAAACTAACCCTGGACCAACTGAAAAACCTTTACCCATTTCCTAATCTGTTAAATATGGTTGACAGCTCCTGCCCCTTTCTGGTCTCATAAGAATTCCAATGGGTAACTTTCCCAAAGAATATCCCATCCTCTCAAATGTTCCCAAAGCACAATCTAGTATAAATGAGTTCAGGAAATAGTGAATACTATATCGACCCCTCTCCCCCTGGCCTTGGAACACTGGCAACATATAAAGTCTCAGAGAAGTTTTAAAAACTGTTAAATATTATTTACCCAGCACTTCCCAAACTCACTTGCCCAGGAACATCAAGTAACAGTTCTGTTGACAAAGTATTGGCCTAATGGGCCAGATTAGAGACCGTAAGTTCTCAGAGGGCAGGGCCCCAGCTTTGCTATTGCTATACACCAGCACCTAGAAAACCACTTGGCACATAGCAAACACTTGTATTTATTATTCATGTTTACTTCATATTTTTTGTTCAAAAATTTGCCTCAAGCAATAGTCCTCTCTCCACTGGGAGGCATTCACATTAAAAAACATTAGTTAATTTTTACAAAAACACCAAGACCCTTTTAACATAAAAGCCCAATAGAATTGGTGCTGAATAGTGATATCCTAGGGGGACCAGAAAAAGAGGACAAGCTTAAAGCCCCTGTGAGCCCAGGGAGCACAGCTACAAGAGTGGTCACTCCTCAGCTCAGGTCTGTTACTGACACGTGGCAAGTCAGGCCCAGTTCTGCCAGCTCTTCCAACGTAAGAAAGGCCAGAAATTTTCATTTGTGAATAAACTCCCAATTTTTATACACGGAAAATGAATTCCAAAATATTCAGACAAAATGAAAAACACACAAATCTACATGGCATGTGATTTGCCGTGCTTATAGAAAGGGCTGGATTTTAATATACTCGAACTCATTAAAAATTTGTTTTTCTAACTACATACCATAAAATTTAAAGAGCATTTAAAGAGCTTTATCTTAGTGAATAACAGAAATGACCAGGCTTGGAAAAATTATATTATCTTTCTTTGTATCTTACAAATAAAATGCTAGAAAATATTTAAAGATTCATAAAAATTAAACTTTCTCTTGATTCTTACTGAACTATTCGAAAATTCCTTCATCAGACATCCCTTCATATTAGAGAAGAAGAAAGAAAAGAAAAAAAAATCTAAGTTGATAAAAACAAAACCAACAAAATTCTGAATCATTGGGGATCTGAAGAGTGAATAGTACTTAGAACTACAAAGTTCAATTTTAGGAATTTTCAAGCTCCTGAAGAAAGCAAACCACCCAAGGATCTAAACTCTCCCTTTCTGCCACCTCCCGGCAGGCAGCCCATCACACCTAGTGAATGATGCATAGGTATCAATGAGCTGTAGTGTAGCTGGGAGTAGGTTCTTGGTGATTTCAGATGACTTATGAGGATCAGTCTCAGCAGCCATCTTGGAAAAGTGCTCATCCAAGGAGACCTGGACCTTCGAGATAGCAGCATCAAGGGTGTAGATGGACTGCAGACTAGGAATTTCATGGAGCTGCAAGATGGTGGTACAGTCGATGCTACAGAATGATGAGATCTTTAAAAATAACAAGATATTAATTAGTTGTGGCAAAGGGCTGTGTGGCAAAAGCCAAATTCAGTCACTATGAATCCAAAACACACATACCTGTCGAGCAAAGTATTCCTCTACAATTTCAACGTCGTACTTCACGGAACTGCACTTAGTGGAAGCCAGTTCTAGGAGAGAACCAGCATGTTCAGCCTTCATTCCCTGTTTGGTAAGGTGATCCTATTTGGGCAGCAAGAAAAAAGTGTTCAGGAGATCAATATAGACAGAGTCTGAAGTTTTCATTACCCTTACATTTAAAAGTTCCCAACAGCACAGAGAATACTGACTTTGAATACCCCTTAGCAGCAAGCTCTGCATTCTACTGTGGTACCTTTATCCAATTGACATAGGAGCTGATCCGCAGGCGAGAAGACCACCGCAGAGTGTGTAAGATGTCACACTCACTCATCTCAGGTGAGTTCATGGCCAGCTGGTTCATGTAGGTCTTTGATGGTGGTAAAATTCCTAGGATCCTCCACAGTATCAAAAAGTAATATTGAAGGGCACAGGCCTCCTGGAAGAAGCAAAAAGAGCAGTCACCAAGGTAGCAGCACTGCCTCAAGATCTCCCTAATGGTAAGAACTGCTCCAAACGCAACTCTCACAGCAGAATAGTCCTCACTTTCAACTGAGATTTGGCTCTCAAGTCTTTCTAGAGAATATATCTAATAATAAAGCAGAAAATGTGAAAGCACACAAACAAATAATTTGCACCATATCCTGCACACTTCACAGGCCAAAAAAGCTGCTCTGAGACAACTTTGGCTCCCCAAACAATTTAACAAGTAACTAAAAGAAAGCAGGACATTCTCCTTGGCAGGCCCACAATCAGCTGGCCTTTTCTGTGGCCTGATTGCTGTTAAGGCTTTTAGAGAGAGAGAGACACAGTGCTGTGACCACAGAAAAAGTTCAAGTGTGAGGCTTTCGGTATCACCCATTATGCGCTCACAGGGTATGTAATACTTAGGTGGCCATTAACTCTCAAAGTCACAATTTTCCCAATGCTGACAAATGATAAAATTATCTCTAAGATGAATAACTACATAGAAATACTGAAGTATCAGTCAGTTTTGCAAATAGATATTCAGTAAACTGAAGGAAATTTCCGGTAGAACTGCTACCAATTATCAAACAAAGGCCAAACTTCATAACTAGCCCAGGCTTCCATGGTCTTACCAGAGCTGTAACATTCTTGTTTTCCTTTCTCCTGACCGTGTCAAGCTGGGAACCAGCTGCAAGCAGGGATGTCAGGGCAGTATAAAGCTCATCATAATTGACAAGCTTGGAGAAGAGAACATCACATGCCTAATACCAAGAAAGAAAGACAATCATTTCTTATTTTTGGAAATATTTTTTTCCTACTACTTACACTACCGTTTAACCTCATGAATGACAAAAGAGTTCATCTAATTCTGATTAATAATTTCTTGTTGCAGAAAGATTCCCACTCAGGGCCCTTATATGGGCCATTGTGAGCACACAGTGCAGGTTTTAGAATAAGGCAACTATGTTTATCCATTAAAATATTTGCATGTGAAAATGCTGAAAGTCTTTAGGAATAATGTGTCAGAGGTGTCAACCACTAGAAAGGACATCCCCTACAGCAAAACTGGAGCCCAGCCAATAAACCTCAAAATAGCATTGTCCTTTTAGAATAAGCTCAAACCTTAACACAGAACAAATTCCCTCATTACATACAGTCATTCCCTTTCCCCCTGACAAACTGATTTGGGTGGAAACCATCTGACCCGCATGTACAATGGGGTTTTAAAATTCCTGGTACCACAGAATCGAGTCGGTTCAAATCATCCTCTGAGGCTTCTGGGGACAGGACACAGTAGAATCTGGGCTGTGGCACAGCATCTGAAAAATAATATGCTTATTAAAAAAAGTATTTTATTCTCAACTCTGTTTAATAAGTGTAAAATGTAAAAACCAAGAAACACTTTGGAACAGGGTTTCCCAACCTTGGCACTACTGACATTTTGGGCCAAATAACTCCACTATGGGAGGCTGTTCTGCAGACTGTAGAATGTTTGGCACCATTATGGCTCCATCCACTGAATACCAGGAGCAGCCTCCCAGTTGTGACAACTAACTATGTCGGCAGACACTGTCCAATATCTCTTTTGGCAGTGGGACACAATCACCCCCAGATAAGAACCACTATTTAGGAGTTACCGAACATGCTCTATGATCAAGCTCATCAACGAAATTGTACCATTAGACTGACTACCTTAAAGTTAAATGCTATTTCCCCAATACCAAAGGGACTAATAAGAGATCCAAATGATAGTAAATTCATATGAACACTTGAACGTTTCCACAGGATACACTAAAAATCTCACAATCCTCATGGTAACATGCACACAAGAAGCACCTCGTCAAAAGAATGGGCAACTAGAAACACCACACAAAATGTCATAACTCCCATTATTTTCTGAATATTGACCCAAAAGGAAATTTAGCCTGTGAGTTAGAACCATATCCTAAGAGAAATTAAATTTAATCTAGAGTGGCAGACAAAAGGATTCTAATTCTTGTGTCTCAATGTGTTTTTTTGTTGTTGTCGTTTTAAAATAAATACTGGATATGTGAGCATCTATTTCTGAAAATGTTTTGAATCTACAGGTACTTGTCACCCAAGGGAGTAGACAAACTAATGAGCAAAGATCCTCAAGCAGTCTCCTGCCCATGAGAACCAATAAATCAGTTTCTTATCGACAGTCTTTTGTCTGACCTGATGAAAAATGCTTGGACCAGTTTTCTTCTACTTCTTTGAAACCATGATAGAGGGGGGTGGTCATCCGGCGGCTGTTGCTGTCTTGGGATCCACTTGCCCAACCAAAAGGAGGACTGAGCAGGTTATGCTGCACCTATTAAAACAAATACTCAAAGTAAGAAAGATGCATAGTCACCATCTGCTTCTCACTCCAGGCATGATGTAGACTGATGAATCAAAGTTTAAGGAATTCATAAACTAAAATAAAATCTTAAGATTTTTCTGTGACTTCTTTTGGGGAGCATCTTTTTGCTGGAGTAAAATGAAACATTTTAAGAAATGCTGAGTATAATAATCCTTAACTGGCCCTTCCATCCTCATTTTGGATCCCTACAAAAGAATTCACCAAACCATAAAATTTATTCCTTGATCATCATTCAACCACTAACAGATATTCAGTAAGGGCTGATGTTCAGGGTACTGTGCCAGACAAAGCAAGGTTAAGTCAAAGAAGGACACCTATGAACAGAGCCTATAATCCAATTTTAACAAACACATCAAATCAAGTCATCTACATTTATTGCTTCTCCTAAACATCAAGTGTGAGTGCACAAACACAGTCCTAGTGGTCTTCCTAAGGCTACTCAAATGCCTACCACAATGAACACCTTAAACCTAACCTGAGCAGGTCATTTTGGATT
Source organism: Cnephaeus nilssonii (assembly GCF_951640355.1). NCBI lineage: Eukaryota > Metazoa > Chordata > Mammalia > Chiroptera > Vespertilionidae > Cnephaeus > Cnephaeus nilssonii. Next base: position 92,469,744 of record NC_137078.1, on the reverse strand, counting down.
GTATCATGTAACTCAAGAAGAAAACACTCTACATAACAGCTAGTAAAGCAAAAAGAATATGTCCATCGTACCTGCTCAAACAGATACATAGGGGCTTTGGAGTACTGGTGAAGCAGATAATCGAAGATCAAAAGAAGGCGAGCCAGGATGAGAGGCACAGAACGCATCTGGGCATCCATGTTGGCACTCAGCTCCTGGATGATCTGCACAAAAAGGACCAATATGGCCCGCCGGCCTTTCTCAGTGAAGTTGTGGAAAATGAGAAGGAGCAGCTGCAGGTGTTCCACGTTCAAGTCTTCTGTCTCACTGGGCACCACCCCTTGCAAGGCATTCTGCTTCATTGTCAACAAAAACCTACCAGAGAAAAGGAGAATATGTCCATTGGGAAAAAATTAGAACATTCCCGAAGTGTTACAATGTTAAGTACTGGAAGAGTTAAACCCAGGCATTAAGATAGCAAATTGAGGAAGACAAAAAGCCACATGTAAAGAAAAAACTAAATCTTGGCTACAAAAGAGCCAGATGGATCCACAAGAACCCTTCAGCAATGTCCAGGGAGGCCACAGGAGTGTTAACACCAGCCCAGCCATTTGTGACAATGGCAAGAACTGCAAACTCCCAAAAGGTGGTGCTTTTTTTTTTTAATTAACAAATCTGGTCAGGTAAAAACAATTACTACTTTTCCCTATACTTTGATTCTAGGATTTAATTATTTTAGTTTATAGTACAGGTTAAATCAATGTATAATAATAGTCAAAAATAACTCAAACCTCTGCTATTCAGAACTTGTTGGAAGAGCTTTTATGCAAAAAAGAAATAAATGTAGCCAACTGTTTCTGCTGCCTTTGGCTATCAGAATAGAGATTTGTGTTTTAATAAGGGCTTCCCCCACACATTCCCCCCACCATCTCCTGGCCTTTTTGCAAGATTCCACCAGGAAAAATGCAGGGTCTTTGGCATTTGAGGGGCTTATGATTTATCCAATCCAACATTAGAATTTATTTGATCGTAGAATGGGGAAGAAAAAGCAAAGCCTTTTAGAAAAATAAACTGCTTTGAAGACTCCTAACCACATAAACAAAAATGCAAATATAGGTCCATCTAAAGAGGATTTAGACAATTAATCTGAGCTTCCCCCAAGTAAAAAAATTCTTTAAAAGTTGTCCAAAAAAGACTTCGAGTCGCTCTAAGTGGTTTCATGCTGAAAGCAATATAACCACAGACAGAGTTGGCTTCCCTGTTCCCTCTCAAAAAACCATGTCAGGATAAAATTGGCTATGTTCACGATTTAGGTTCTATCTCATCACTGCAACCAAATCCCTTCTGTGCCGAAGGAATTCTGTTTCCAGACCACAGTTTATGTACTTCTGTCTTTTAAACAGCACGTCTTCCCCCAACCCTCTCCCTCCACCTTCACACTTTCAACACTATCATCTGAGTACCACCTCAGAGGTACAGATTCACTACAAAGAAAAAGTAAATAACCTTCTCCACAGGGCTCCTCTTGGCATTTTCTTACCTGTCCCAAACTTTAAGGCATTCAGGGACATCAGGGTCACCTTGAGCGGCGGCTTTATGTTGCCAGATGAGCAGGAGGCGTGAAAGTACAGAGAGGCTTTGAGGGTGGATGTACAAGGGCCACGGGCCCTCAGAAAAAGGAGCAACTCCCAGCTGCTGCAATAGTGTGTTCTGACATGAAAGACACAAGAGACCATTAGGACCAGGACAGCGAATGAGGCCAAAAGGCTACTCATGCTCTCTAATGTTACTTTTTAACACTGAAAGGAGTAATTTAAATAAAAGAGGTGCCAAGATTCAGATTTAGAAGTGGTTTGAAAAGAGATCATTTCATTCAACAAATGACAAAAATATAAAGGAAACAATTACTAACCTAACCCCATTAACAATTATCATTAATTAGTGTCAGAAATGAGGTCCTGAAAAAGGAGAAATGCAGTGAGACAGCAGAATCAGGGAAATATTCTAAATGGATAGAACATGAAAAGTCAGTACTTTCCAAAGATAACTTGAACTGAAATAGCTAACATTTTTTTCTTTCATAATCAGTTACATGCTACAAATAACACTCAAAAGGGGAAGATATAACACCTTGTAGGTCTAACAACTTACATTAACAGTATTAGCAGGGAAACATGCCTGGAAGATGTCAAGGCATCTAGAATTAATCAGGGCTGTCTGCCTTCAGTTGAGGCATGTCTTTCAAATGAGCTTTACATTCAGCTCAGTTATCTAAGCTGCAACTTATCTTCTCAAACACACACAAACTGAGCAGGATGCAATGGAAAAGCAGACAAAAGCCTGCTTGCTCACTTGGCTTCAGAAAACACAAATCATGGTTACCTCAGGGCACAGGATAAACTTCTATGTCTGCCAAATTAAATTATATTCATATAAAACATTCTAGAGGACCTCATTCCTTGGAAATAATTATTCAAAACATTACAGATATCACAAATAGAGTAATTTGGCATTATCTGCTTAAGGCCACAAACTCCATAACCTATCAACTCTACTCCTAGTTATAGTCCCAGGAGAACAGGGGAGATGTACAAGAAAGACCATAGCAACACCTAGAATTTCAATTAAACCTGACACAGCCCAAAGGTCTGTCAGTGGGAGCAGATGGGAAATAAACTGATATAGTCACAAAGACAGTGGAATATTACATAGCAGTCAAAACACGAACTGCAAAAGTAGAGATGGATCTTGGTAGTTTATTGCTAAATAATATTAAGTGAAAAAAAGCCTAAAAAGATTCCATAGAGCACGATGTCATTTGCTATAAAAACTAAAAACAATAATTTTATCATTTAAGAACTATAAATGCAAAAATAAATACATATATGAAACTAATGAAATGAGAAATTAAAGATTTAGAAATCAGGACATCAGGTACTTCAGTAGGGAGAGAAAATTTTAAAATTTAGAAGTCCACAATCAAGAACCTAGATTTCATTTTGGTGGTGGGTTTGCAAGCAGGAGTGTATATGAGAGCATCTATCTCCTGTCATCTGATTCCTTTAAAACACACCTTCTAATTTGTATTTCTTAAGATTATTAATGACGAACATTTCCTGTTTGTTGGCCATTTATATTCTTTTAATAAACTGCCCTCTTGTTTATTTTGTCCACTTTTCTACTAGGATAGTCATTGGGAGTTACATAGTTGTTCCTTTTCTTTAAGTTCACTGATTGACTTTTTTTCCCCTAAAATGATCCTAACTGAAGCAGAGGGACATACTAGAATCCTTCTCAGAAACTCTTTCCAGTGTGGGGATTCCATGACAAACTGCATTCCTTAGCAACAGAAGAACTGCAGCCTGCCGAGAACTGATGGAGAGCTCTTGGCCTGACCAGTCAGAGTGCACACACACCTGCAGGTTAGGTGACTGGAGGTCAGAAGTCACCAGAGAGTGGTTGAAGTGATAGAGAGCAGCAGCGAACTCTTCATCTGATGAACCTTGGAGACAAATGGGAAAACCAATTTATTCAAGCAGCTACTTGATGCATCACACCACCCTGCCAACAGCCAAACTCCCCTAGAAAAAGATATCCTGTCTACTGACCCTTGAGTCCATCTTTGTCCACCTCCTTAATGATACTGGCCAGGGTGGCCATATGGTGTTCTGAAAGAGATACACTCAGATAGTTTCGGATAAAATTGTTCCGAGAGTTCAGCATGGAAGAGGTGATGAAGTTCAAAATGTTGGAAGCCAGACCTAAGAACTAGAAAGAACAACAACAAAAAGCTCCTATCAGATTCTGAAGCCCAGAGCCCCTACAAATCCTGAATACAAATAGAAGTAAAATATGCCCATGGGCCTCATGCTTATAATAAACACAATGAATGTAAAAATCAGATTCTAAATTCCTACATCAGGACTAAGTTTAATTATGATAGCCCTTCCCATGTAATTCTACCAATTACACAAAGCAGTATGCCAGTTTAGTATAACAGACTTCACAAAATATTGTATGAAGACAGGGATTTTCCAATTAGACTGACTCGCTTCTTTCTCTGCTACGATCTATATTTGTCCAGTTCTAGGGTATTATTGTTATATTCAATTCTGAGGCCTATATAATCATTATAGAATTCTTGGCTCTTTACCTGCTCTATAAAAATTAAATTGAATTATTGCATAAATGCTTTATTCCAGACCCTTGACTAGACTAAGCTGTATGAAAGCAAAGATTATATCTGACTTGTTTGCTGATACAGCTTCAGAATAGGGGCTGACACAGAGTACATCATCTATAAATACTGGTTGGAAAAAGTGTTAGCAAGCACTTACTATGTACCAGACCTATGCTGAGGGGTCTTCACAACACCCTTAAAGGCAGGTGCAATCACTCCCATATGATAAAACCAAAAGTGAGGCAAGGAGAAGTTCAGATTCTTGCCCAAATTCACAGAGCCAGTAAGTAAGAGACATATAATTGAAAATCACTTCTGTCTAACTCCAAAGACCGTGTTACTAACCCTCAATCACAGAAACACCACGAAGAGTATAAGTTATTTAATCAAGTATAATTGATACATTTAAGTCCTAAGATAAAATACCTTTAAATCTTACAATTACCCATCCTACAAAATGTTTTAGTTAAATTATCTGCTTTTCATGCCCTTTCTCCCCCTTTTCCCTTCCCCTAAATCTCAGAAATCCACTCTTACCAACTCAGGATCTTTGCGACTGGCCAAAATGTTGCCCTTCTCACCAGGGGCCTGCTTACTGGGGCTTTTAACTCTTGGAGAGCTCTCCAGAGGAGGGGGTGGAGGAGGAGGTGGAGGGGCCACTTTCTCCTTACTGGGGGAGATGGTCTCTTCAAACCATTGCCCCAAAATAGGCTCACTGTCATCATCTGAACAGAGAAAAAGAAAAACAACAAACATAATACATTTTTTTAAATTTAAAATGTTAGCATATCATTTAGATATTTTGTAAAAAAAAAAAGTAAGTCGAAAGGAACACAAGGATATCTTGATTGTGGTGGTAGTTACAAAATTGCATAAATTTGTCAAAACTCATCTATGTTTTTACACCTGGAACTAATATAATATTGTACATCAACTGTAATTGAAAATTTTAGAACATCTAAACGTATACATAAAATGGGAGCACTTTATGTAAATTATACCTCAATAAAACTGATTTTTTTTCCCCTTTGTTACCAACTGATTTTTTTTTTTTTTAATGGAGCCCAACAGAGGAAGAAAAACAATCTCACTTTATTTTACTGGTAACAAAGCAAATATTTTCAAGAGCAAATTTTTACTTGCCTATCAGTTGTAAACCCCAAGATAAGAATCGTACCTTTCGCAGTACTGCACATTGGTCCCTCAAACCTGATTATAAAGAATCTGAGATACTTATCTCTTTCAATCTTTCTCCAAACTGAGGCAGGAAGTAATGCTAGTTTTGCCTTGTAGTTCACAGCAACAGTCTCTCCCAAAGCTTCCCCAAGCCACACATCTATGACAACAGCCAAACCAAGCACCTCACAACCTTTTCAGTTCCAGTGGGAAAGCTCAGAGCAGAGTTCACAAAATGGGTTAACATGAAAAGAAATATGAACTGAGATGTATTCTGATTTTGGAGGAAAAGGAATGAAAAGCAATCTGGGCTTTACTGATAGTTTCTATCATTCAGTCTTCAACAGCTCAACTTACTCTTAAATAACATGTCACCATTGAGTACACATAAAGTGAAGATCCAGGCTAGGCAGCTGAAAGAAAATGGTAAACAGGAAACTAGAGGAACCACTGGGAAACTTCCTGCTGCACTCTGTAGCAGCTACAGTGTAGCTGATCTCCTGGGAGACAGAAAAGAGAGACTCTACCTTGGCTGCTGTCCTCCTCTGTGCTGCTGAAATCATCCTCGTAGTAGGTGTTTGAGTCAGTAGAGGCACTGGCATCGCTGCTCATGGAGCCCTTCCTCTGACGCTGCAGGACACATGCCTAGGCAAACAGTGAGGTTTGTGTAACTGAAGACACAAAATTGGAGCCATCCTACTTCATCCCATTCATCACTTGGAAAGTTTTTTCTGTGTCTTACTCTTCTTTCTAAACCCAAGGAGTAGCTCTCCTAATAGCCCCCTTCATGACTCTCTGCTTTACGCTACAAAAGCACTCCGAAACCAGAAATACAGTCAAGAATTGAAAAAGGAGTGTTTCCATAGTGCACTGCATGTTTTCGCTTCAGCATGCCAATTGTCACAAATCACCAAGTAGCCAAATGTGTCACAACGCTAATAGCTGATTCAAATGTTTAGAATAATTTAAGAATTCCTCTAATCTTTAAAACTATTACCACAAATTTGGCGTTTGCAAAGGTCACGGTAAGAATGTAGTCAGTCTTACTCATTTTGAGAAGGTTATACTATATAAGATCTTCCAATTACCAATGGCATGACCCACCCACCTTTCTGTAGGAAGTTGAGAGTAATGTCAACAGCAAGTTCGTCAGTGGAACAGAGTCAATCAGCCGTTGAATTCTCTGTATGGAGGTGCTCTGAGCCATAATGCTCAGGACCGCAGGAGGACCATCTGTCTCCCAGCCCTGAAGGTAAACATCAAAAGATAATTAATGTTATGAGTCATCAGGAAATAACAACCTGATCTGCTAGCTCCAGCTAGCTTACCCAGTAAATCCAGCCATCGATATACTGATTCCCTGAGTACAATCCACTCACCTTGTGCAGAGCCTCCACTTGCAGGTCTTGAAAGAGGGATGTTAACAGCTTGACAGCATGATTTGCCAGAATTACCGAGAGCACCCCAAATCCCTGATGCCTACACGAAGCAAAAGGAAAACACAAATCTTAAGATAACTCACAATAAATTACAACCGTAAAAACAGTGGATCTTGTCATTTTGGGGTCCTAGACCCCTTTCAGAATCTATGGACCTTTCCCCGCAGGCGTGCGTGCGCACACGCTCACGCGCGCGCACACACACACACACACACACACACACAATCTGCATGTAATTTCAGAAGTGCACAATCTCCCTGGAGGCCAACCACAGACTGCCTAAGGATCCACAGGCTTCAGGTTAAGAATTCCAGGACTGGAAGAAACTTCCAAACCCACGGAATTTTATTTAGTTATTTATTTTTTTTGAGAGAGAAAGAGAAACATTAATATTTAGTGTTCCACTTATATACATGCTCTGAGTGTGGACTAAACCTGCAACCTTGGCATATCAGGATGACACTGTAACGAACTGAGCTACCCAGCCACTGAGTCATGTGAAGATGCTGACATTTAAATGGTGTTTGAACTTTCTAAAAGTCATTCTTTTGAGAAGAAAGCATTAAAAATTACCAACTTCTATAAAACTTTTCTTTATGTCTGAGTGGCATGACAAAGTTTGCATATCCAATTTACAATGAGCTCGTGTAAATCAATAAGTAAAAAAACGACAAACACCAAAGAGGAAAAACTGAGGCAAAGGACATAGGCAGTTTACAAAAGAAACAAAAATGAGCAATAAACCACAATCACACTAGTAACCAAAGATATACAAACAAGAGCAATATAAGAACATCTTTCACTTCTGTTAGCAAACATGAGGACTAACGATAACCACCGTCAAAGTGGACCTGGGAGAATGAGAATATGCATACATAGAAGGTGGAAATGCAAACGAGAGAAACTTGCAAAACATAGCAAATGTTTAAGTGTGCCCTTTATCCTAACAATTACACTTGTAGGAATTTACTCCAAGGGAATCATTAAACAAGTTCACAAAGATTTGTGTTTTAGAAGTTTTAATAGAGTATTATTTATCAAAATAAGAAGCTTGAAACAACCTAAGTGTTTAACAAGATAATTAGTTAACTATGGTGTATTTATACAGTGGAATACCGTCAGCCATTAAAAACTTACATAGTTTGTTCACTGGAAAGACGTCAACAATATTTCATAACAGTGATCCTAATTTTGTAAAACATATGTATGTGTACAGAAAAATGTCTGATGTCTGGTAGAGTGTTTACCAATTTGGGTGATTTTTTTCCCCCTTTCTTATGGTTTATAGCTTATAAAATGTACATGCACTCTTTTTAAATCTCAAGAAACAACAGCCATTTAAAAAATGTAACTGCTACTTGTAAGAACATAGATATTTTTTTGGCATTTCCCTTTACAATACCAAGAGTGAAGATAGACTCACAATATAAATATATTTGTATTGATTTCAAAGAGTGAGGGAGAAGGAGAAAGAGACAAAAACATCAATGATGAAAATCATCGATCAGCTGCCTCCTGCACTCCCCCCTCAATCCCCTGCCGGGATTGAGCCAGCAACCTGAGCATGTTCCATGACAGGGAATCAAACCTTGACCTCCTGGTTCATAGGTCAACGCTCAACCACTGACCCACATAGGCTGGGTTCATGCCAAAAAATTTTGATGTCATATTTTCACACTCAACGTTCAAGCCATCAGCAAATCCCATAAGCTATACCTTCAAAACATATCCCAATATGGCCTCTTCTCTGCCTTAACCACCACCACCCTACTCCAAGTCCCCTTCCTCTCGCATTTGGAGTAATGCATAAGCTTCCTAACTCTTCTGCCTCCTCCTGTCTAACGACCCTACAGTCTATTTTCCATACAGAAGCTGGATTATCAAATCACTAATAAATCAGATCATATCACTCCCCTGTCGAAAACCTCTTACACCTACAGATTACACTTGGCCCTAGGTGACTTGGCCCCTAGCTACCTCTCTGACCTAATTCTCCACTAATCTCCCTCCTCAATTTCTCCACTCTAGCTATACTGAACTTGTTGAGCCTTAAAAATGCCAACGCATACTCTCACCTCAAAACCTGTACAATTCTATCCCAAATATTTGCAATGCTCACTGTGTCACCTGTCTTATGTTCTCTACACCTCACCTTTAGAGCTCTTTCCTGACCATTCTAACTAAAATAACAGCCCATCACTCTATTACCTTGCTCTGGCTTATTTTCTTCACAACACTCATATATAATAATCTATTATGAACTTAGTATATTTGTTCTCTGTCGTTCAGTTAGAAAATAAACTCTACCCTGGTCGGGTCTGCTCAATGGTTAGAGCATCAGCCTGTGGACCAAAGGGTCTCAAGTCCGATTGCTGGTCAAGGGCATATACCTGGGTTACAGGTTTGATCCCAGCTCCAGTCAGGGCATGTACAGGGGGCAATCAATCAACATGTCTCTCTCACATTGATGTTCTTCTCTCCCCCCGCCTTCCCCTTCTCTAAAAATCAATGGAAAAAAATATCCTTGGGTGAGGGTTAACAACAACAAAAACAAAAAGAAAGAAAATAAACTCCACAAAGGCAAGGACATTGCTTTGATTGTGCTACAGCCTCAAGGCCTGAATAGAACCTACCTAGTACATTGTTGGGACAGAATGAATAAATACAATCCAGAAATGCCTGGGCTTAGAAAACAAAACCTTGAACAGCACAGAAGCCATCTCTTTTTTCCTACCAAGCAGGGCTTAATGCCCAGATTTCTTCAAAACAGTAGCAAGTTTTTTAGGAAGCAAGCCAGAAGGACGTGACAAAATCCTCGCTTTATAGGTAAACATGCAAGTTGAGTCATCACCTTCAAATCAACCAGCTCCTTATACAAAAGCACTTTTTTCCTGATTTGAATCTCGAAAAAATCCTAAAATATATATTACATAGATATTTTCTCCTTACAGATGAGGAAACAAGATCAGAGAAAATGAGTCCACTGCCACCAAAATCATACAGCTATGACGTAGAGATAGTAGATTATGATCATTATTTTAGTTGTTAAATTCAACTGGGTATGAAGGCAAACTTTTCTACTGATGTGGAGATTAGAAGAGTTAAACTCACCCTAATCAACAGAAAATGTCAGGGAAATAAAATAAAACAAGGCAGGAGTGACACATACCCTTTTCCAGGCCCCAGTTTAGGAGAGCCCACGCCTTCTTTGGTACGAGAAAGGATGTCTCTGACTCGGAGTGCAGCCAGTGGGTCTTTCTCTTTCCCCTTATCAGCCAAAGCAGTAGGACTGAGGTTCAATATGAGGAAAAGGCTGTTTAACAAGCACCAGGCACCGAGCAACTGGAAGTTCTGATAGTGCTGTTGAAAAAGGTAATTTTAAATAAATAAACACTAATAAATAAGAAAAAGGCAGAAAAGAAAAATATGAACATTGATATCTTATAGGCTACAAGACAGGAACACATCTTAGACGCTACAAGAGTGGAATGTAGCAGAGATGTGCTTCTTACCTCACCACCAGCCCGGCGAGAATTGCAGATTGCTTGTCCAATCATGTCATAGATTTCAAGCTGTCCAATATCAAACATACACAAAAATTTGAGCAAGCTGACATATTTCATTATACATGCTAAATCCTACCCAAATTAATTCAGCTTCGAGAGTTAAATATCCTCAAGTCACTTTCCAATGATACAACTGCATCCCACCTTCCTTCATCTTCACATAGCATTGGCTCCCTCAGCTCACATGTCACCTCAGAGGTGTTCCTTCCACCCAATCTAAAGCAACACACCCAGGCCCAACACACCCAGATTGCTTTCTAACACATTTATTCATCCTATACATTATCATTATTGGAAATTATTTTGTGTATTTTATGTCTCCACTAAAAGTACACTGACACATAGTAAGCCCTCAGATATATATGCTGATTGGATGACTCATCTTTTAAGGGCCACCGCCATCACAACATGGCAGTGTTTTCTATAGGGTTAACCAATCTGCCAAATAAACAAACTGAATGCCTACCTCTTAAACCTAGAGTACTCCACAGCCTTTCCCCTACCAAGGAAAAGTGGAACTGGCCATAGTCTCTCATTTGAACAGTCAAGGCACCCGTATCCCCAGAGGTGTGACTTACACATTTCTGGACAATCGTAGCTGCATCACTCTCATAGTCGTCTTCTTTGGAGCTCGTGGACCCTGTCCGCACTTGCTGAGCACTGCCCACATGAAGGATGGCCATACAGGTTGCCACACTCACACCTGAAAAAAAAAGATGCACAAATTCCAATTATGGCATGGTCCGAAGAATCTACCAAAGCTGAAACAAAAAACCCACTCACAAGCAATTCAGTGATTTGATTACTGAAAGTAATTATCAGTGATTTGAGAATCCAGCTTCGTTATGCAGAATAGACTGCAGGGTCATTAGACTTCAAGAAGGAGACAATCATACTCCAAGGGTATTTACCTAAATGAGCGGAAAAACTGTCCACACAGAAACCTGCATACATAAATTTATTGTATCTTTTACTTATAATCGCCAAGAAATAGAAGCAATCAAGATGTCCTTCAGAGGGTGAATGAATAAACAAACCGTGGTACATATACAAGGAATATTATTCAGCAATAAAGAGATGAGCTATAAAGCCACAAAAACACATAAAAGAAACTTAAATGCATATTCTAAGAAAAAAAAAAAGCCAATCTGAAAAGATTACATACTATATGATTCTAACTATATGACAATCTGGAAAAGGTAAAACTAAGAAGACAATAAAAACATCAGTGGTTACTACAGGTTGAGGATGAGGATAGGGAAGAGGTAATACTATACTAGCTGAAGTATGGGGGATTTTTAGAGCAATGAAACTATTCTGTATGATACAATGATTACGGATACATTATATTATGCATCTGTAAAAACACACATAGCTGTACAACACAAAAAGGAAACCCTCATCTAAACTATGAACTTCAGTTAATAATAATATATCAATACTGTTGCCTCAATCATAACAAATGTAATATATAAATGCAATGTTAATAAGGGAAAGTATGTGGGGGAGGGAAGGTACTGTACAATCTGCTCTATTTTTCTGTAAACCTAAAACTGCTTTAAAAATAGAGTTTATTGCCCTGGCCGGTGTGGCTCAGTTAGTTGGTCATCGTCCTGTGCATCAAAATGTTGCTGGTTCGAGCAAAAGAGGGCACATGCCCAGGTTGTAGGCTCAATCTCTGGTAGGGCGGTGCAAGAGGCAGCCAATCAATGTTTTGCTCTCACATTGATGTTTCTCTCTCTCTCCCTCTCCCTTACTTTCTATCTAAAAATCAATTTTAAAATCTGTTAATTTTAAAATATATTTTTAATGATTTTTATTATTTTTTTAAGATTCTGGGGGGAAAATCCCACATTTAGTTTTTCTGGAAGGCATCAAGGATAAATCTCTTTCTTTAAATCTAACCCCAAGTGATCAAATTTCAACAACAAATCAAATCTGTAATCTTTCATCCAACTAGAATTTTTAAAGAATCTTTCATCCTTACTGACTAAACACAATGAGATCCATGTGATATTCAAGAAATTCCCTGAAAATTGAAATTAATAAACCCCAAATTTAAAACTGCAAAGATCAATGGTAGAGGACTAGCATATAAATACTGGAAGTGGGCTTGGAGAGAGTGCACCTACTCTTAGCTCAAGAACTGCTCAAGGTCTACATCTATGCATGTCTGTATACCTGAGACCAACCCATGGATCCTTGGTCCACAGCTGTTGCATAAATATAAGCACTTATACCCAGATGGGTTAGCTTCCATGGTTCAGAATCCCACAATGAGCAGAAGGATTAAAATAACACACTATTGTGTATAATGAGAGACCACGATCACATGCATCCTTAGCTTTCTACTCCTGCTGCTGCTCTAGCTCAGGCCATTAGTGTGTTCTTACCTGAGTGACTGCAAATTCCCCCTAACAGATCTTCCTGCCTCTAATATTTCCCCACAGCAAAGTATCCTGCGTACTACTGCTTGAATGTTCTTCCTAAAATATAGCTCAGATCATGGCACCTTTCAAAATCTTTAATGGTCTCTCTACTGTCCAGAGAATGTGGTCCAAATGACTTAGACTGCATTCCTAAGCCCTCTGGGACTGGGGCCTACTTTCTGGGCAGCTGTAACATTCACTAATCAGCACGCGCATGCATACACACATACACACATACACACACACACACACACACACACACACACACACCCTAGTATGTTCCCCCAAGGTCTAGCATACTTTTGGCCCTGCTTTTACTTCTGCCTAGGGATAGCCAAGCTAAAATCCCGCCTGCCCTACAAGATGTATCAACAGAACTTAATTCCTTCATGACTACTGCCTTCCTTAGCGTAAGTGCATTTAACTTTAGATTCCTACTTGCACAGGGATGTTCAAAATAAGCTGTTCAAAGAATGTAGGAAGGTGACCAACTTCAATAATTTCTTGGTGCCCCCAAAGTCAGATTTCCCTAGACTATTCAAATCCTCACTTACAGAACCAAGTAAACATCAGAAACTGTTATACCTTCCAAGACATTCCAGGATTATGATAGTTAACAAGCATGGTAACAATAACTTAAAAGAGAGTAAACACCAGCTGTCAGGCCCCACTCCCAATGCAAGTGTGATCAAGAGGAAGGGGACTGTGTGGAAGCATGAAGAATAACATTCATCGTATTTACCAATATAAACAGATTCCACCTGTTCTACAAAGCCTTCCTCAAACCTGCTCCCACAGCAACACGCAATCGCTCCCTTCTTTGTGTGTCCCTAATATACTATACTTATTGCCTTTAGCATCTCCTATTTTATATTACGCTATGTGGTTCTATCTACTCTCCACTCTTGGGTATAGGTTCCTTGAGGGCAGGGATTACAGATTACTTATCCCAAGAGCACTGGAATTTTACTTTTCATACAGTAGACATTATCTGCACACACTAAAAAACCAAATATGAAAAAAAAAACAAATATGCACATAACACAATGCTAGCTGTTAAGTCAATAGGACAACTTACAAGATTCCTATTGAGACCTCATTTCACCTAGAAAGGATATTAGATGATCCTTGGGGGAAGGAAGGAAGCAAAGGTAAAGGGGGAGAGTGTACTTAGAAAGATCTCATGGTTTCTGGAAAGTATACCTGTTGTTTGACTGAGAAAGTGAGATCAGATATAACTTCTCACCTGCATATAGACAACTTAGGCTGAGGACTGTCACATCTTGCAGACGAGAAGGATTGAGAGGTTCCAACACAGGTAGAGAAAGGGTATCCAATGCCATGGTTACATCGATCACCAGTGAATGAAAACTGGAATGTAATAGAAAAGATGGACAAAAGTGTCTCTTTGAATCACTTGCTTCTATAATCTGAAAGTAGGCATGCCATAAAAACTACCCAGTTTCTCTCTTTTTAAGAACAGCATTCGAATGTAAAGTACATGTCCCCTGGAGCACCTTACCCATTACGAACAGCAGTGGCATCTGCTACTGTTGCAGGCATGATAAAGAAGGAATTTGCCAGCACTGCATCTTGAAACCGGTTGATGTAGCGTAGGAAATATGGCAGGTTCAAACAGACACGCAGTAGTTTCTCTGAGCCACCTGAATTAATGAAAAGGCTCGACCTTACAAACAAGCTTCTGTCTGCCGTTTGATTATTTTCCACTCAAGGAATATTTGAAAGCAGAGAAACCAGTAGAGGAACCACCTTTCTGACAACAATTAAGTGTCTTACCAAGCTCTTGAAGACTAGCCACATTCTGAGCTATGAACACATTCTTGGTTTTGATTGCAGAGGCTTGATCTGCGGATGACTGCTCGTCGTTTTCTCCTTCCACCTGAAGAGAAACAGGATGAGAAAAGCCTATCAAGATACGATCATCTGCCGAAACCGGTTTGGCTCAGTGGATAGAGCGTCGGCCTGCGGACTGAAGGGTCCCGGATTCGATTCCGGTCAGGGGCATGTACCTTGGTTGCGGGCACATCCCCAGTGGGAGGTGTGCAGGAGGCAGCTGATCGATGTTTCTCTCTCATCAATGTTTCTAGCTCTCTCTCCCTCTCTGTAAAAAATCAATAAAATATATATATTTTTTTAAAAAGATACGATCATCTGTTGACCTTTGCCCTGGAGTTCAGAACCGAACCAACTGTCCATACTAAGTAGCAACTTCATGGACACTCTTCAGACTCCCAGTTAATGAGAAGAGATTCCTCTCTAATGTTGGGGGAAAATACAAGTTATTTTCCAAAAAGAAGGGGGAAAATATATAGCTGTAATATATTTTATATATCCTGCTACTATAGAGTGATGCCTTCTACAGAAAACATGCTTTACATTTGTTTATTCAAATTGAGAAATGTTAGAAAATGGTCACGAAAATAATAATAACTGTGGACAGAGAAGTTGGGGTGAGTTTTACTTTTGTTTATTTTTGTTTTGTTTTTTGTTGTTGTTAATCCTCACCCAAGCATACTTTTTCCATTTATTTTTAAAGAGTGGAAGGGAGGGAGGGAGGGAGAAACATTGATATGAGAGAGACACATCGACTGGTTGCCTCCTGCACGTGCCCAGACCAGAGCTAGGGATTGAACCCACAACCCAGGTCCTTCGGTGTGGGTAGATGCTCTAACCATTTAGCACCACTGGTCAGGCCTTTTCTTTTTTATTTGTATTCTTCAATTTTTTTCTATCACAGGCATGTACATCATTTTATATCAGAAATATACAATATGTTTGTTACTTATTTTTCTAGTATTATCGTCTTAATAAGGACATTTGACTGAAGTAACTCACCGGAGTCTGTGGGCCTACGGGCGGTGATGCTATAGTTCTAGGGTTGAAAACTGATGTCAGCTGGTTCAAAAAATTCATCTGTACCTCCTTCTGCCTCAGTTCTGGGCTTACTGGTGAGGCCAGCTCTTTCTGATCTTCCACTGTGAAATACAAAAGCAAAAAGAGGGGTGAGGAGAGTGCCCTTAGAAAGCAAAACAGGAAAAAGCAGGCCAGGGAAGTGGCCAAGTTACCAGGCCTGGCAAAGGAATACTCACCATCTGAGAGTGTCTTCACTGTTTGTGGCAGCTTGGCAGATTTCATCATTGCTGTAAACGTGATAATTTCAGTTCTGTCTAGTCGGCTACAGCCAGTGCACAGGCCCTTGATGAGGAGAATCAAGTGTTTCTGAAAAGAAAACAAATTCAAATATGTCTTTTAGAAGATCCTACACTTTTGACTTCTAACTGGCATGGGAGCAAATTTAGATTCCTACCAAGAACTGCAATCTTGGGTAAAAACACTAAAGCAGAGATCACTAGCTAATGGTCCTCTGACCATATCTGGCTTGCAGGTTTGTCCTACATTTCTCACAATGTTACTGGTTTTTAATTTGAAGTTTATACTAACTTTTTAAAACATGGGAGGTTTAACCTACAACTCCAGATTTCTTATCTCTCTCAATAATTCACAAGATATAGCAATGAGCCTCTGAGCCTCCATTACTGAATGACAACAGTGAGCTGGAGCCAAACAGTGATTGGGCCCTTTATAGCTGAGTCATGCACCCATCTCAACTAGCACACTTTACTCATTTTATGTTACTTGCCTGGCCTTGTGGACATGTAACTGGAATCCTTGAAAAAGCCTCTTGCAGCTCTTTTTACAGATTAGAGCACCACAGTCCCAATTCAGCCCACTGCCTGCTTTGGTAAATAAAGTTCACTGGACCACAGTAATGCTAATGCATTTACATAGTGTCTGTATCTGCCTTCACATCACAAAGGCAGAGCTTGGAAAGGCAGAGACTCGTTGCAACAAGGATTGGATGGTCAACAAATTATTTACTATCTGGCCTATTACAGAAAAAAATTTATCAACCCCTGCTCTATGCCACCTCTTCTCCATCATTCCACTAGTCAATCACAATACTACCCCAGGATAAGAGCCAGAAATGGGCCCATCACTCTCACCTGGGACACAGCACAAGCCTCATCTGGATTCTCCAGACGTAGGAGAGAAAACTCAATCAGGACTTTACAGGCTGCTGCCACCGACTGAAGTTGGTTCCGGGGAACTGAGAAAGTAATAAGCTTTACTTAACCTCAAACTTCTGTAACTCACTTCAGCCTCACAGTCAATATATCAAACAAAACATGTATTGAGCTCCATATATCCAACATTTCCAATATTTCCATGATAATAATTGTTCAGAACCAACAACCCAAGGGGGCACAAAAGCATCTTGGCATTGATAACCATCAATTGCTTACAAATCAACTTATATTTACTAGAAATGAAGATAATTATAATAAGAAATACATCATTGTAAGCACCAAGAACTGCAAGTATATTAACTCAGTCCTTAAACCAATTCTCTGAGGTTGGTATTATTGTTAGCTGATCTCCCTTTTTTTTTTTTTTTTTTAAACAGATAACCATAGAGAGGTTAAATGGCTTGCCCACAGTCACACAGCCAGAGTCAAATTCAGGAACTCTGGCTCTTAGCCACAAGACTATACACTACCTCTTTTCCCCCACAGATTCTAAATGCCTTTTTGCAAGGGGCTCCCTACACCAAGTTCCTTCAAGTTAAAAGTAATTTTTTCACCAGTAGCCAATGCCTATAATAAACAGCATTGGACACTAAAAGATTACTCAGCATCCCTGGAGCTTCCTTTCATTTTACTTGCTTAGAATTTTTTTAAGTAAACAAATCATTACAATTTTCAGAACTATAGGAGTTAGAATTTTTATTAAAAATCTGAAAATGCAAAAATCCAGAAATAGTGGAAAATAAAAGCTTGGTCACTTTTTTAGTAGAAAAATTTAAAAGATGGAGACTTGAAATAGAAATCTTTCAAATACCAGAGGACACAAAAGGAGAATTCTCTTTCTCACCAAAACCAAGTAAGGAATAGAGCCTTAGTTACTGGCTGCTAACCCCAGGCTGAGACCCACCTATCCCCCTAACCACCCCAGAAATGAACACACTAGTAAGTGCATTTATGAAATCAATAAAATGCTTCTGATTACGAAGGTAAAGAAGGTTAACTTAATGGGATACGAAACAAGTGTCCAAAGGAAGTAGTTCTTAAATCCCTCTAGGTTGGCCTAGGTAAAGAACTTGCAGAGCCTGATCACACTGACAGCTGTGAGCTTTACTTAACCTCAAACTACTGTAACTCACTTCAGCCTCACAGTCACTATATCAAACAACACATGTATTGAATGAACTCTTGGGTGAACAGGTCAAAAGTGGTAAAATACAGACTTCATCAACAACTTGTTCAGGCACCCTAGCAGGAGGATACTAGTACACAACCCCCTACTCACAAGCCCTCAGGAGAGGGTGACAAGAGTGGAATACTTACTGAGGCTGCAAACTGTTGTAATATAGTGTGTAGAAAGTGCAACAAAAGATGAGTAGAATGGCTCGTACTGCTTCTCATGGTGCAGGATTTCTGATTCACTGGAAAGAAAATAATTTGGCCAAGATTTACTTAGTGCTTACCATATGCCAGATACCCTACCCATTCATTTATAGGTATTATCTTACTTAATTCTTATAGCAACCCTACTTGGAAGGCACTGTTATCATCCCTACATTCAAGACTGAGAATGTGAAGCTTAGAGAACTAAAATTAAGTACCTGTTCAAGGTATCTGGTTTAGTGAATGGCAAAGGCTAAAGGAAATACAAGTAAAAACATAACAGGATACCACTGTGTCCTATATTACTGATCGGCAAAGACCAAAATCTAATAATGTCATGTACTGGCCAAAAGGGGTAGACCAAAGCCCTTAAAATACTGTTAGTGGGAATACAGATACAGTGATCCCTTCGGAAGACCAAACAAGGCTAGTCCATATGCAATAACGTCATAAACAATCAGTAACTCAAGGGAGGAAATAATCTAATTGTTGCCCAAACCTAAATTCACTACTTGACCCCACCCCTTTCCTGGTAGATTACAGCTAGATCACAACAAATTCAGTGATTTTTTTTTTTTTAATCCTCACCTGAGGATATGCTTTTTACTGATTTTGAGAGAAACATCTATGTGAGAGAGAAATATCGACTGGTTGCCTCCTGTACGTGCCTCAACCAGGGATCGAATCTACAACCTGGGTATGTGCCCTGCCCAGGAATTGAATCCACAATCCTTTGGTGTATGAATGATGTTCCAAGCAACTAAGCCACCTGGCCAGGGCACAGATTCGGTGATTTTTAATCACATCCCTGATCTTTGGCTGAAGAAATGCCCTCTTTAGTGAAAGCCTGGAGCCCAACTAGGTCTAAAGGCTGGATACATTTATGTCATTCTCTCTTTCAAATCAGATGCTAATCCACAATCCATGAAACAAGAAGGCAAAGAAAAGCCTAAACTGTATTTTATTAAAGAGCAGAGCAATGTGGTTACATAGTTTCCTCAATGAGTTAATTCTCTAACCACAAGTATCAGCCTAGGAAGGGAAATGTAAACAGTAAGGATTCTACCCACTTGCCAAAGCAACACAGAAGCCAAAAATCCAAGCTCGAGATTCAGAAGGTGCCACTGTGAATGATGAATTACCTCAAATAGCACTTAAGAGTCTGGCATTGCAAACATTTTGCTATTTGGGGATTTATCATGGATAAATGGGTACTTATCAAAGATCAGTTACTTATCTTGTAATAACTCCTTCACCAAGAAGAAATACTTATGGAACACACGATGTACAAGGACCTTCCTGCCCACCAACGATCATTTCTCTTTATTTGTCAGGTTAACAAAAAGGAGGAAACGAAAACCTTTAAACCAAGTAGCACTCAAAGTTTCTAGTGACCATCACATTGATAAGGGACATACCATATTCAGCAGAAAATTCCCTACTAAATCCCCTACTTCTACATTTACTTAGGTGTTCCTTCACTTCCATCCTTATGCTTTTTTATTCATTGTTCTGAAGTTTTTCCACCCCATAATTTGGTGTATTTTACTGAGCTGTTTACCTTCTCTGCTTTATTTCAAAACTTCAGAGTTGCTTACCCCATGTTTTCTGTTGAATAGGTTTATCAAAACTACAAAAAAAAAAAAAAAAAAAAAAGGCCACCCAAAGGATGAACTTATTCTGTTTTCATTCCCAGTCAATGAAACAGATGCAAAATATATGAGTAAACTCATTTAATTACCTGGTTCACTGTTGCCCCAATATGATTTAACAAACCCTACTTCCTGCCCTAGAAAACACAACTGCCTTATTCCAATAAGGAAACAAGAATGCACTTTGGACCCCCTAGCAGTGGGCAAGAAGACACCTGATCGGCGGTGTTGCTCTTATATCTGCCAGGGGCTAAGCAGACATACAGTCCTTAATTCATCCTAGCTGGATGCCTGTGTTGGTGGCCAGAGCTGTTGCATGCCCGGAGCACTTTTTAAATAAATAAATAAATAAGAATGCACTTTGGGGAAAGATGGACACTAGCGTAGGAGGAAAAGAAATATGGAGCAGTCTTGAGCTCCACTTATAATTTGCTTAGGGCAAATTAAGGATAAACCTGAGGAAATGAGTTTTCAAACCACTTGAAGGAGGGAATAGACATGTGGTCAATAACAATGTCATATCCCTTGACTTTAAAGAAACAAGTATGTATGAGTCACCTAATAAAGATGTGCTGCCACACTTCCTGACCCCATCCGCATTCCCCAAGAACCTGAGGGATATCAGAGGATGGAAAGAAATGGGGGGGTGGGGGGGAATGGAATAAAGGACAAGAAGTTAGGTAGGAAGGGGAAGGATGAAGAAATTGAAGACAGATATAACACAGAGGAAGAAAAATAAAGAGACGTTAGAATTTTCTCCTCTGGGCAGTCAGGCTATCTTCCTCAAACATCTGATCTGCTTCTTCTAACTTTGCGACAACAGCACCACTGAAACACTGCTGAAAGACGGGTGTTCATATTCCACACAAAATAAATGTGATGCGGAGCACAAAGGGGAACAGCAGCTAAGCAGCCAGGTCAGAGAAATCCACTTCGACATGTAAATAGAAAGAACTGGAAGGGTCTGGATATGTCTAGCTTTTTAAGGAAAAGGTAGAAATCGGAGAGTGCAAAATAAAAGATGAAGGATTCACCTCCCTTCTCCCTCTTAGATTACATACTATTCAAATCTTTTGGGGGAACTGTGGAAACTCCACAAACCCCTTTTACCTCATCAGAATCATAAACTCCAATCCATTGTTTACTAAGCATAATGAATCCGTCAATGAATTATATTTTAAAACAGCCTATGTTTATTGAACATGTGCTTATGCCACAGAGTATTTAATACATATTCACCAAAGAACTGAAAGCTTTCAGGTATGTCTCTCCCATTCTTGACAAACCTGGGGTGAACGAGACACTAAGACAGGGAACCATTAACTAGTACCAGAACTAATCTCACAATGATACTCTACCAGTCGGTGGTGGGCTCTTTTTCTATAGGTCAATCACAAACAAATGTCTTAGCAGTGGTCGGCAAACTCATTAGTCAACAGAGCGGCAAACCGCGCGGCTGGCGAGCTGAATGTGGCTCGTGAGCTGCAGTTTGCCGACCACTGTCCTATAGCCTATAAATGCAAAAGAGCATGGCATTAGCATCCCTTTCTCCCTTTCAAGATCTTTAGGAAATGGCCCTAGCTGGTTTGGCTCAATGGAAGGGTCCTGGGTTCGATTCCGGTCAAAGGCACATGCCCGAGTTGTAGGCTCAATCCCCAGTAGGGGGCATGCAGGAAGCCGATGATCAATGCTTCTCTCTCATCATTGATGTTTCTATCTCTCCCTCTCCCTTCCTCTCTGAAATCAATAAAAACATATTTTAAAAAAAGATTTTTAGGAAATGACTCTGCATTATCTAATGAGGCTGTTGCAACAGCTTCTGCCTTCCCAAGTAGGTCTCTCTGGCTTAAATTTTATCAAATAACTGGGAGGCAGAGACTCAAAGAGGCTTATTTATCACCATGAAGGCCAGGACAGCCTAGGAAGGACTGGCTCAGAGGAAAGAGGCAATTTCTTTCTTCTTTTTTTTTTTTTAATATATTTTATTGATTTTTTACAGAGAGGAAGAGAAAGGGATAGAGAGTTAGAAACATCGATGAGAGAGAAACATCGATCAGCTGCCTCTTGCACACCCCCTACTGGGGATGTGCCCGCAACCAAGGTACATGCCCTTGACCGGAATCGAACCCGGGACCTTTGAGTCCACAGGCCAACGCTCTATCCACTGAGCCAAACCGGTTTCGGCGAAAGAGGCAATTTCTTTTTGTAATCGACCAAGAGTCCATCAAATTGTTCAGACAGTCATGCTCATCACCATATCTTGCGCAAAGTTAAGAAAGGAAATTTTTTTACAGTACTTTAAAACATAAGGCTACATTCAGCAATTATATTAATTCCATGTATAACATGTGCTCCATCAAGCTAGTCCTAGCTCTATTTCTGGTCTGGAAAAGTAATGGTGTTTAAAAGACTTTCCGTCTTTACTACTAAAAGACATTCTAGCAACAGACAGTAGAAATAAAAATAACTCCCCTTTCTGTGGGAGCGGGTGCAAGCTAGAAGGGGTCAATGGGGGAAAAGGGGAGACATTTGTAATATTTTCAACAATAAAGATTTTAAAAATAACTCCCCTTTAAGTAAACTCAGATTACCTTTTTCTTTTAAAAATCCAATGACACTTTAAAAAGTACCTTCCCAATTTCTTCATGCTAATCCACTCCTCCTTTGTTTACTTAGTTTGGTAACCAAGCCAAATGTAACAGGGTCTGGACCTAGGAATTTTTTAACTACCTTTTCTTCTAATCCAAAGGTCAAATCCAACTATAAAAGTATGAAAGAACAGGGGCAGAAAACAGAATAATAGGGTACTGAGCAGTCTCTTAAGACATTTGTCATCATCCCCAATAGTCAAAAAAGGAGGAATTCAATGGGTTAATAGGCTGCCAGATAGAAAGTAGGAGCTGGCATGATGGAACCAGGACATCAAAAAGGGAAACAGAAAGTAGCAGATTGCAACAGAAAAAGAGAAGATCCCTGGAGGCAAGGAAGAAAAGCATAGCAGGCAGACTAGGAAAAAACCACAGGAGCTGCAGAAGATGAAAGCGGCAACCACAGACGTAAAGCAACAACCTAGGCACCTAAAGCAAGCCCACCACAGCACCTGCACAGCGCTGGCTCCGATCTGGTCCTATACTCAGTGGCCACAACTTGATATTCAAGAAAGACTTCCATCATTCTGACACCCTCATTTCATTTTTTTGAAAGGCAAATATATTGAGAAACACAATACTGACAGCACAGTACTAATTTTTGTGTTCCAAATCAGGGGTTGGCAAACTATGGCCTGCAGGCCAAATCCAGCCAGTAGCCTGTTTATACAGTCCACATTAAGCATGGTTTTTGTGGCCCTAGCCGGTTTAGCTCAGTGGGTAGAGCACCAGCCTGCGGACTGAAGGGTCCCAGGTTCAATTCCACACAAGGACATATGCCCTGGTTGCGGGCTCCATCCCCACTAGGGGGCGTGCAGGAGGCAGCTGATCAATGATTCTCTCTTATCATTGATGTTTCTCTCTCTCTCCCTTCCTCTCTGAAATCAATAATATATACACTGAGTGGCCAGATTATTATGCGTTCAGAGATTATATGATCTCTGAACGCATAATAATCTGGCCACTCTGTGTGTGTGTGTGTGTGTGTGTGTGTGTGTGTGTATTAGAGGCCTG
This sequence comes from Cnephaeus nilssonii, assembly GCF_951640355.1. Taxonomy (NCBI): domain Eukaryota; kingdom Metazoa; phylum Chordata; class Mammalia; order Chiroptera; family Vespertilionidae; genus Cnephaeus; species Cnephaeus nilssonii. The sequence goes on along the minus strand of NC_137078.1, from coordinate 92,446,175 downwards.
GTGCATGGGTGGGGTCCGGCCAGCCTGGCCAGGGGGAGGGGACATGGGCGGATAGCCGGCCTGCCTGCTGGTCGAGGGGACAATTTGCATATTAGCCTTTTATTATATAGGATATATGCCAAGTGGCCAGATTATTATGCATTCAGAGATCATAATAATCTGGCCACTCAGTGTGTGTGTGTGTGTGTGTGTGTGTGTGTGTGTGTGTGTTTGTGTGTGTGTGTATATAAAAGGAATGTTTTTTTGTGGAATCTAATGAGCAAAATAAATTAACAAAAAAATAGAAACAGACTAATAAATATAAAGAACAGACTAATAGCTATCAGAGGGGAGGCAGGGTGGGGAGCTGGGTGAAAAAGATGAAGGGATTAAGCAAAAAACAACAACAAAACTCATAGACACAGACAGTGTCGTGATTACCAGAGGGAAAGGGAGGTGAGGGGAAATAGAAGAGGGTAAAGGAGGGATAAATGGTGATGGAAGGAGACTTGACTTTGGTAGTGAACACACACTACAGTATACAGATGATGTTTTATAGAATCATACACTTGAAATCTATATAACTTTATTAATCAATGTCACCCCAATAAGCGCAATCAAAAAAAAATTTAAAGCATGGTTTTGACATTTATTAATGGCTGAAGAAAATCAAAAGAATAATATTTTATAACATGAAATTCACAGTGGTGTCCACAAGTAAGATTTGGGAACACCGCCACGCCCGCCCATTAGGGGGCCAAGTTGACTAGTCTATAAGGAGACTATACGGCCTGCAAACGTCTGACTCCTTACAGAAAAAGTGCCAACCTCTGCCCTGCACCAAACTTGACGCTGAATATCTTCAGTTGTTTTAACCACAAGACCTTGTAAGCCAGATGTTTCTTTAGGAAATTTTTCTTAAGATCACATTCTTCTCATAAAGTCTGAAGAGGACACATAGGCTTTCAGAGTTAACTGAGCCACAAAAATCAGAACAAAGACTTTGAGGCTCTTGCCTTCCAATAAAATTTTGTTACTAAACAGCCATCAGTTTGGACCTCGTTTCTAAACCATGAAGAGAGGTCTTAGGAGTGTCCACAAACTCAGGCAGCTCTGGTTATCTTAGCCAACATAGAATGTAGGAGGGGCCACCATTACTTATGTGGTAAAATTCAAACCCAGTTTGATGCATTTGGTTTTGGCTCCTTCTACAGGTTGGAGGAAGTTGCTTAACTATTATTGTTTTAAAAGGCATGGGCCCATCCCTGGCAGGTTGCTCAGTGGTTAGAGCACCGGCCCAAGGACTGATGGGTCTCAGGTTCAATTCCTGGTCAAGGGCACATACCTAGGTTGCAGGTTCGTTCGATCCCTGGCTGAGTCCGAGTAGGTGTGGGAGGCAACCAATCAATGTGTCTCTCTCACATCAATTTTTTTCTCTCTCTCCCTCCCTTGTCTCTTCCACTCTCTCTAAAAAAAATTCAATGGAAAATAATAATAAAAGCATGGGCCTAGAATAGCAGATGTATGGGAGGGTGTCAACAAATGACTTATAACCCACTCAGCTCACTTCCACAAAAACATAAAAGCAACTGTTCTTTAAAAAGTGTAACACGGTCCATTATAAGTAACGTGACTGACAAGTATAATTCAGAAAAAATACCACTAATCCAAATGTTTCAAACAGTTAAAAAGTGGCTACATAATTTCAGAGCAATATTTTTGATACTTGTTTACATCTTCAGAACATTCTTGGCTTAGTAATTATATAGAAAGATCCATCTGTAAAGTTAACTGTAACCAAAACTGTTACCAAATCCAACTATTGTATTATTTAATTATAATTTTTTTAAAAAACTGCATCCAAAGCAACATAAACCTAACAATAAGCATTGTAATAAAACATTTCAAATCATGGCCTTTCCTTTAGTAATAAATAGCAGTTTCTAACCTTCTGGATAACAATTAGATATACTTTTGTTGGCATGAAGCTAAAATGACCCAGTTAGCAACTGCAGGGAGTTGCTGAAGTAAGTAAGGGTTGGCTAGAAAAACGAAAATAAGACTAGCTTTAAAAGCACGTCTACCATTAAGCTGATGAAAGATTGCTCTGAGCAAGTAAGTCAGGAAAAGGCGAGCACCGCCTTCCTATTAACATAACCCTCACAATCTCAGAATCTCTGTACAAAAAGGCCAAACCATATAAGTAGTCCCACCAGGGAAAGAGTCTGACGCTATTTTCTTGAGAGAGAAAGAGAACACAGTGTTTGTGGAAATGACCTCTCAGACTAACACACGGAAATGCTTCCGATCACAGACCGTTATGGTAGAAATATACAGTCAGTGCAACCCTGGAAGAAAGTCATCCACGGTCCCCAGTGGTTTCAGTCGCAGAAACAGCACGTGCCCCGGGGACGACAGCCCCTCGGAGAGACCGTTATCAAACTGTGTGGTGGGCCCCCAATTTAAACCCCGGGCTCCGCTGGGGCCTAGGCGAGGGGCCTGAGGGCCGGCGAGAAATGCAAACTCATCAGCGCTTTGACCTTAACGCAGGGGGCAGCCCGGGGGCCATTCCCCTCGGGGCCCGGTGCATCGCCAAGTCACTCACTCACAAACCCGCGCGACCACTCCCTCCCGAGAGGCCGACCTCCAAAGTTTTGCTCGGGAGGGAAACTGAGGCACGGATGATTTTCACAGGCTGACAGAAGGAACCCCGCACAAGCCCACGTCTACCCCGGCCGCGGAGCCCTGAAGCCGAGGCTGGGGCGGAGGTCCCCGAGAGGCAGCAGGTGGCCCGGGAAGCGGGTCCAGACGGTCCCGCACGACCTCCCCTCCCCCTCGCTACGCCGCCCCGCCGGGGCCGCCGCCCGGTACCTCTCGATGACTGAGGCCACCAGCTGCGGCAACTCCTTCATCTCGAAGGCGGAATAGGACGCGGACAGCAGGGGCCGCACCGCCACCTCCCAGCCCGGGGTCGTGTCCACCCCCGTCGCCGGGTCCCCGGGCGCTGGCGTTGCTGCCGCTGCCTCTTCGCCGCCACTCGTCGCCATCTTCCGTCGTACTCCTGCGGCTCCCTCCGGGGGATTGCCACCGGCCCAGCGCCGCCTCCCGGGAGGGGGCGGAAGTGACGCAATCGGGCGCGTCAGACTGCGCGCCGCCGTCGCCGGCCAAAACACGCCACGCGCAGGGCTGGCCCCCCCTCCGCTCCCACAGGCGGAGGCCGGGGTTGCTGCGCCTGCGCAGGACGCAGCGCTTCGGGGAGGGCGGGAGCGCATTCACCTCCGCGCCTGCGCCCTGGGAGTCGTTCGTGAAGGTGGGAACAAAGTGGCTTCGCTGCCCGGGAAAGGTGAGTTGAGCACTTGGTTTCAGGTGACAAGACCAGGGCAGCGGAGTACGCTGTGAATCGCGAATATACTGGCTCCGGCCCGAGACCGCGAAGGACCAGACGAGGATGCCGAAGCCCGATCACTCACCCACTTCTCACCTCGCAGTGCTCCCTGTAATAATAATAATACTCCAGCGCCTTACGGTTTACAAAGCTTCCTCCTCCCCACACCGCCTCCCGCTATTATGGGAATCTCTAGTCCTTCCTTCCTTCGCACCCACATCCCCTTTACCTTTTGATTATCCTCGTTAGTAATTTTACCAGCTCGTATTTGCATCGCTCTTTCCAGTTTGCCACATGAGGGTCCATCTTCCCTTTTTTTTCTACTAGCAAAGAAAGAATGTAAGCTTTTATTCACAGGGCATAATGTCTAGATTTTATTGAGAGGGAGAGGAATGACCTGGATACCAGATTTAAGAGGAAAAAGCCGTTTGACTCCAGGAAAGGTATGCGTACATTAAGGGCATTCTTGGGCACGTGAGATCTTGGCGGACGACGTCAAGCACTAGGCCGGGGGACCACAGACCGCCTAAATTAAAAAAAAAAAAAAAAAATCTTTGCGAGAACCGTGGAGACTATGAAAATCCTGAAGCCCTGAAATATCCCAAGTTTGGGAAGAGCTTTTGTTACCGGTGTAATGCGGATGAATAAATTGGTACCTGGTGGTCGAGCTGCACTTTTAGTAAGAAAAGACCTATTTCATACTAGAAATAAATTCAGTGAAGGCCAGGCCTAGAGGAAACCATGGCTTCAAAATTAAGCAGCTATAGCTGAGCGGTATGGTTTAATGTGGGCGTACAGACTAGGAGGGAGCTGGGAAAGTTCTGTATCTTGACACAAGTCGTGGTTAGGTGTAGAGACACACAATGCTATTTATTGAGCTATGTACTTGATGGGTACACTTTAGTGGTTATAAATTATACCTCAATCCAGCAAGAACACCAAGAAGTCAGTGTCATTGCAGGATCCCCAAAAGCAGGATATATTGGCTTTCTTTTTTGTTTTTCCAAAAATATTCCATCTGATACAGGGTTGCTTGAAGTAAACTCTCATAGATACTTTGTGTTTAAAAACAATTAGATGAATAAACCACGCTACTATTAGTTCCCAGGAGCCAAAAGAAGTCACTCTGCTCTCAAGCTTTTACAAAGTTACATGAACCAATAGTCAGGGCACACCTTGTGGAAACTCCTAATGCAGCATTGAATACTACAAATGGAGAGTAGCTCCGTTTTGGTAATTCACAATGATTTTTTTTTTTAATACCAAGAATATAGGTAAAGAGCCCTGGCCAGTTTGGCTCAGTGGATAGAGTGTCGGCCTGCAGTCTGAAGGGTCCCAGGTTCAATTCCGGTCTAGGGCACATGCCCGGGTTGCGATCTCAGTCCCCACTGGGAGGTGTCCAGGAAGCAGCGATCAATGATTCTCTCTCATCATTGATGTTTCTATCTCCCTCACTCCCTCTCCCTTCCTCTCTGAAATCAAAAATATATTTAAAAAAAAGAATATAAGGAAATAGATTGGAAACATGATTCAATTTAGTAATAGGATACAGTCATTTGTAACCCACAAATATTATTTTCCCCATAATAGTGCATTTTGTATGGTAGAATTTTAAAGAAGAAAATGTGCCTTGCAGTTGTCTTGCTTTGAGACAAATAATTTTGGCAATTGTGCAGGACTAGAATACAATGTCAGTTTTAAAGAACAGCAGGAAGCAGGACTTACAGGAAACTGGAGAAGGAAAACACAATTGAAATTATTAAAATTATAATAAGGTAAACCTTCAACTTTTAAGTGTTCAGTAATAGCCAATGTGAATTAACAAATGCTCAACTGACAAATTCTTCTACAAAACGAAGCATGGATATATTTATTCAGCTTTAAAAAAATAACACATAAAATTGAAAATCTATCAGAAGAGTTTTGTTTTGTGAAATGTTTTTATATTCCTCAGTTCTGTTATTGCTGTCTTTTCGGATTTATACTCAGAATTTTGGACCATCAGATTGAAAGAGAAAGCTAGGAGGAAGAAGGATAAAACGAAAATGTTAAATGTTAATATTTGGAGAATCTGGTGAAGGGTATCTGAGAATTCTTTGTACTATTGTAACTTTTCTGTAAGTCTGAAATTGTATCAGAATAAAAAGGTTTTTTTAAAACCTTGTAAATACTTTGCTTTATGATTAGAGTATAAAGACACTTGGCAGGCACTTAACAGAAGGAAGGTAGTATACTTAGTCTAGGAAAAGTGCAGTCAAATGATTATAATGTATCCTTTGGGGGAGGGAGGGGCTATTCTGGTCAGCGGAAGTGAATATTCTGGTCTCTTATTCATGCAGGTGGGGGTTGGTGTCCCTCAGCCTGGCCTGCGCCCTCTCGCAGTCCAGGACCCCTCAGGTAGGGTCCCTAGGCCTGGCCGGTGATCAGGGCCTATCAGGGCTTTCCTTCCCCCAGCTGCTGGCAGCTGGCCCTGCCCCCACCACTGCCACTGCTTGCCATCTGTATAGCGCTGCCCTTCACCACCACCCCCCACCCCCCTGCTACCAGTTGCCTCACTCTGCTGGCAACAGGCATGGGGTGCAATCGATTGGCTGGCTTGGGCCTTCTTCTGCAGGGTGATCGACCATGAGCCCCCCCCCACCCCCCCGCAATCGATCACCCGCAGAAGGAGGCCCCGCCCACCAGGCCAGGTCTCCGTGATTGATCCCTGTGCAGAGGGTGGCCTAGGCCTCCCTCTTTGGGGCAATCACAGAGCCCCCCCCCCCCCCCCATCTGCAATCCATCACCCCGCTGGCTGGTGGCCTGGGCCTCCCTCTGCGGGGTGATGATGGGGTGATGGCAGGGCCCCCCAACCAATTGCATTGCACCCGCCTTGGTTGGCCTGGTGCCAGTGCGTGTCATAGCGTGGTCATCCGGAGGATCATCTGGACGGTCATTTTGCTGTTCGGTCGTTCGGTCGATTTGCATATTATGCTTTTATTATTATAGATGCTATAGTAAAAAACCATGCATAGGATTTCACACCCCCTATTCTAACTCCATAATAACCAAGCAAACTTATAGCATTTTAACTTATTATCCAGACTTCTTCAAAGGAAAGAACATATATATATATTCCAACTAGCAGACGTAAGTATTCTAATCCTCTTTATAATTCCTGTCTTCATTATCATCAATAAGCTGGCATTCTGCTTATTAGTTTCTAGTCTAGCTTATTTTATCACAGCACCTGGGATATAAAACTTCACCAAAACCTTAAGAAGTACAGTGAAACTTACATGAGTAAATATGACTTTTAGATGTATTTCTGCTTTCTTTTATTCTTTCAGATTGCATGTTTAGGCAATAGTAGACAAAAGTGTTCTTCAGTATAAATGTGTAGCTATTTTATAAAGATGCCTTCTAAATAGCCTCAGTCTCTATATTGAAAATGGTACCATCTCAGTACCATGGGTTAGAAATGTATATAACCCTAGTGCTGGTGGGAAAAGAGGATTTTGGTTGGTCAGTCTCAACTGACATCACACTCAAACTCCTTGAAAACTGAAGAGGTAGGGTGTACACATCCTTTATGTTATAAATCCTTACGGGAAAGATGATCTAAGTCAGTGGTCACCAACCTTTCGGACCTCATGGTCCACCAGTGGTCCGCAGACCACAGATTGGCGACCACTGGTCTAAGTAAATCAAGAAAGACTTCCCTGAAAGAGCACTTAATTGATCTAACAACAATCTCTAATGGAATAACACTGAAGAATTTCAATTTTGTGACCATAAAAAGGGGTAAGGGAGATCCTTATTGCTAATATGGGAAGCTGTCTGTGATATCTATATAATAATAAAAGCATAATATGCTAATTAGACCAAGACATCCTTCCAGACGAAGCTGGGGCTGCAAGGGAAGCCTGGGTCCCAGGTGCCTGCTGGCAGCCGGAGGGAAGCCGGTGCCGGCAGCCGGGGGAAGGAAGGCCTACTCTTGCACGAATTTCGTGCATCAGGCCTCTAGTACTGACAAAATCAAGCTGCAGAACATTATGTGGTCTGGAGAGATACATACCAAATTGTTCAGTGGTTATCAAGGACATAGAGGGTTGGGGAAGGTTTTGAAGGGGAGATGGAACCATTATTTTTTTTTGGTATTGTTTAATAATGTATGTCGTCTTTTAAAAATATATTTTTATTGGTTTTGAGAGAGAGAGGAAGGATAAGGGAAACATCCATGTGAGAGCAGAACATGGATGGTAACGTATGTAGTCTTTTAATATAAATAACTTGGCAACAAAATATGAAGCAGTTCCTTCATACGAAGTACCAGTGTCTCCATTATTGAAAGGTAGATGGATCTTTGTTTGCATTTTACCAAAAATAAATAAATAAATTCGACAACATATTGTCTACCTTGTTTTGATAATGGAATGATAATTATCAAATTTGAATATTAAGGCAGTTATAAAGAACATTGTTTTTCAAAGCCTATTTGGACTTTGAGTCTAAGTAATCACAGTTCTCTTTATTTTGTTTATATAAGTACACATAAATATAATACTGAGATTTCCTTCCTTTTTACAATAGAATTTATGGTACCACAAAGCTCTTTTCCCATTTTGATCTTGTGAGCATTTTTTTAATGTAGCATAATAAGGTTTGCCAGAGCCTGTGTTCCAGGGCATACCAGAAAAGGTGAGTAGGACTACCTCTTGGCATTTCAATCTAAGAATTCCTTACTAAGTCACCATAAGGCACTATAAATTTAAGAAACTAATGACAAATATCCTCTCTCCTATGAAGGTATTAGCATTGGAGAAACTATTAGTCAAAATAGAAGCTTCATGCTTAAGATAGTGGGGAATTCAGAAAACAGCTTATCAATCCCTGGGAGACACATGACTCAAGTAATAAAATGCTGGGATACACCACTCGGGAAATTGTGTGGTGAGCAGCCAGGAAACTCAAAGGTTCTGGGTAGCCAAAATCAACAGGGAAGGCTTTAGGGAGGATTTTAGATTTGAGACAAGCCCTATTTTGAGAAGGGAAAAAAGCATTCCAAATAAGGAATGTAGAGAAACAATAATTCATTTCTTAAAAACAAAATTTTTAATGAGCAGAAGTCAGTAAATAGTCTTGGAATGATTCTGATCATTGTAGCTTATGTAATAAGCTTTTTTAAAAAAAGAATAGCAATTTATAAGGGTAGTCAAATTACAATTCTAAAATTTCTATCATATTTTGTTCCAGAAAGAATTTAGGGCCTCTTTCATGAAAACATGATGTTAAAGAGGCAGTAGTTGAAAAAACAAATAAATTAAATAGCATGATTCCATTAAGAAAGAACCTGGAACACACGGACACTAAACTGGCTACCATGATTATTAGTACTAGTCCACAGTAATTTTTGCATTAAAATTTTGTTCTATAACATGCATGTTCTACTTAAAATCAAAGGGAAAATATATTTATGAGTGATTTAAGAGAGACAACTATTCTGATACTGAGCCCATAGGTAAATTCCTCCTTGTTCCTCTACATACGATAAATAATATCCTTAACATCTCTAGAATAAATCCAGCACCTAGTTCTAAAATCCATTCCTGAGGGTAGGCTATGACAAAATGCCTTCCCAAAATTCCATCTAGATGCACAGCTAGGTTCCTGCTGGTCTGGCTTAAGCTAGGGACTGACTAGCTTGAAGAAAAGACAGATTGTGTGTATACACTGGAGGTGGAGGACCCACCACACTGTCTGAACCACTCTCCTTTGAGTCGTGTTTTTCACTCGTTGCTGTTTTCACCTTAATTTTCATTTTATTTTTTTGTGTATCGTTTGCAGTTGTGTAAGCTGTACCAAGAGCTTTTTTTAAAAAATCATTTTTATTTTTAATTCTTCAATTACAGTTTACTTTCAATATTATTTTGTATTGGTTTCAGGTGTACAGCATAGTGATTAGATAATCATATACTTTACATAGTGTTTCCCCTTCAATATGTCCAGTACCCAACTGCCACTATACGTAGTTAGTGCAATATTACAGACCATATCCCGTATGCTGTACTTTACATCCCTGTGACTATTTTGTAGCTACCAATCTGTACTTATTGCTTCACTTCTTTCTCTCAGATCCCCCACCTTCATTTCCCTCCCCTCTGGCAACCACCAGTCCGCTCTCAGTGTCTTTGTGTCTGTTTCAACCAAGTGCTTTTTGTAAGGAGGTGAGATACTGGCCAAGGAGATCTACATTAAACTTCCTGGTGCGTATCTTCTGTTTGTGCTCAAGAAGCATGGAGCTATACCATTTCACACTCTTTAAAGCAGAGGAGAGGAGTAACATCATCTCATTAAAATGAAAGAGCCTGACAAAGATTGATGGCTAATCACAGGGCCAAAGGAATGATTAAAGTTTCACATCTGCTCCAGTGCACACAAAAGAGTAGTCAAGGCCCAGACTTCTCCATAGAGAAAGGCAGAATGAGTCGACTCCCAATTTAGAATTGTAGACTCGAAGCAAAATAAATCCTGGAGGGATGCTAACAAAAATTATTTGGGTTTCAGAAAAGTTTAACTCTATAACTGGTTTTGATACTTATCAAATTGAAGGTCAGTGATAAAACTATTATCTGCATATGAGCCTGCTCACCCTTCATTGTTGGGGGCAGTGGAAGGGGAGCAGATAACAGCCTCTTGCAAAAGTGGCATTAAATCAATAAGCTACAGTTTTAAGAGGGTGGGTGGGGCAAAATACATTACTATTTAACCCCTCTCCTCCTCCCCCAAAATTTAAAACTATAATTCTGTGTTTAATTCATGCACGTTCGCCAATAACTAATTACTGTTCAGAGTCAAAGGCTAAGGAAACATTAACGAAAGCCATAAGCCATTTTACATTATTCCCAACAGGGACTGAAAATCACTGGATTTAGCTGTCAAATTTACACCAAGGTATCATGTATGTTGACCAAACTAATAAAAATAATGACATCCAAAATACTAAGGAATCTCCTTTTAAGTGAAACATTCATTGCGGGTGGCCCCAAAGTTAACCTAGTTAATGAAGAGAAGGGGGCAGATGCACGGAAAAAGAGGAAGAGGAGAAAACCCCATCAGAGAGAGTCAAAAGCCACAGATAGAGGCTGAGCATAGCTGGTCAGAACTGAGTGCTGCTTCAAGGTGCAGAAATACTGAGAAGCCCGGCCGGTTTGGCTCATTGGTGGAGCCTCAGCATGTGAACCAGGAGATCAAGGTTCGATTCCCGATCAGGGCACATGCCCGGTTGCAGGCTCAATCCCCAGTAGGGGTCGTTTAGGATGCAGCCGATCAATGATTCTCTTTCATCGATGTTTCTATCCTCCCTTCCTCTCTGAAATCAATAAAAATGTATTTTTTAAAGTTTTCTAAAAACCATTTCTGCATGGCTTTTTGTCCCCTCTAATACAAAAGTAGCCTCAAAGTGTTCCTAAACCACACAAAAAAGAACTTAAACAGTGCCATTCATCACTCACTTTATTCAGACACTTGAATGTACCTTGCCCCCGACAGGGCTAGAGGTCTACTCTGTACATTTCATTCTTCACAGTAAAGAATAGCCCCATTATTCCCCAAATCCAGGAACAAGGGAAAATTTTTAGGACATCTTTCTTTTGCAGCAGAGACAACAGCCCAGCCAATCGGCAATGCCTCACCCACAACATGCCAATTTCCTACCTCTGCCTTTTTCCCTCCCCTCCATTTCTTAAAGATCCTTAAGATTTGAAATCTCATTTTAAGAGCAATCTAGTGTCAATTTATATAAAACTAAAAAATAAATAATGAGGTTCTTAAACAGGACGGCTTTCTCTTACAAGGTTATCAGATGGCTAGACCAGGCTGTGGGTGAAATGAGAGATCATGAGGTACTGCAAACAGGCGGGTTCTCTCTCCTCCCTCCCCTGAAATCTCTTCAAGGTTCAGACAATTCAGTAGTATTAAAAGGCCTCAGCTTGCACATGCCTTAGGTCAGTGGTCGGCAAACTCGTTAGTCAACAGAGCCAAATATCAGCAGTACAATGATTGAAATTTCTTTTGAGAGCCACATTTTTTAAACTTAAACATCTAACGCCACTTCTTCAAAATAGACTCGCCCAGGATGTGGTATTTTGTGGAAGAGCCACACTCAAGGGGCCAAAGAGTCGCATGTGGCTCACGAGCCGCAGTTTGCCGACCACGGCCTTAGGTGAAAGACCTGGGCAGTGATTCACAAACCAAGATGCTATTTACACACTTGGCTTTTAATAAACTGAAACGAAGACTAGGTGGCCCAACCTGAATGAGAACATGAAACTAGAGGCTCATTAAAATAAGTTTGACACCACATATAGATTCCTCAACCAGGAGTGATTGTGCAGGGAAGCCACGAGAGGCTGATCAGTGCTCAAACTGTAGCGAAGGACGGACCTTCTTCCTCCCCAATGTAAACAGCAAATGCATGTAAAGGTGGAGTGGTCAGTAAGAGTTCCCTTCCCACTCAAGCAAGAAGCAGGGAAACAGAAAGATTTCTAATTTAACCTGGGAAACAGGAGGCAAACCAAAATCAATTTAAACAGGCCTCATAAAAGAGAAAACTGTGGGAGGTCTTATAAAAAACACACAAAACATTCATAGATGGACAAAGAGAGGAAATAGGGCAATGGCCTTTGGATTTCAGGGGAAAGCCCATCAAGATGCTTTGAGATTCTCAGCTGAGAGAGAGTTCAACCTCCATCCACCGACGGCACCAGACATATCCCAAAAGGAGTCTCCATGAGAGTCCAGCTTCTCCCTCACAACTCTTAGCTAAGATGAGCGCCCACACATCCTCCATCACCCTGTCAAACTGCAGCTGGAGCTTTGCTGACCCTCGCTCCCTCGGCTCTCCGCTCTCGGGCAGCAGATCCTGGGCCTTTACCGCCAGGCACGATTCAAGAGTTTCACCTGTGCCAGTCTCTTAGTGATCATGGTGGCAAACACCAGGCCAAAGAGGACACTGCTGATTAACACGTAGTCATAGTCATCCTTCAGGACATCAAACTGTTTGGACGGGTAGACTCGAGTTTGGTAAATGTCCAGGCCATAGGCCACAACCTGGAAGGCAGAGGGAACGAAAAACGGGTAAGAAAGGCAGCCAGTGATCCGCACGACCTCCAACTCGGGTAGGAAAGGAAATGGAACCCTCGGCTGTGTCCCCAAGGATTGTCACAGCTGGGTGGCTGTGGGCTTTACTCACCAAACAAGTGGACTCCAGGCCTGAGGGAGCAGTGTAGATACCTCGCATTCGAGAAACTGTCTGGTTATAGTTGATGAACCGCTCCGCGTGTATCTGTACATCTGGAGAATACGGGATTAGGTTCTCCTCTCTGCAAAACACAGTCGGGACGGCATTCAGACTGCTGTAAGGCGATCCCCTGGCTGCCCTTTCAGAGCCCTGGGAGCTTTCCAGGCACATATCTAGCCTCACATCTTCCTTCAAAGTCTACTAGGCAGTTAAAAATTTAGCAGCTAACTGTTAGGAAGGCTGTAAGAAAGCAAGCTGCGTGGAGACTAAGACTGAGATCTGGATTCCTACCTTGTTCTAAATCTAAAAACAAGTAACGTACGGACAACAGTATTCACACCAGGGGAGGAAAGTCAAGGCTATTTTAAAACCAAAACACTGAGCCACTGAGCCAATTCCTGCCCTTCAACCCAGAGTGCCCGTCTACACTCCTCTAGAAAACCCTGTTATCGCCCCATGTCTTTTCCCCAGCTTTATCCTCCCCTCCATCACCCCCCATAGTCTCTCTTATTCTCTCTTCACTCCAAACCATAGCCTTCCTTCCTTTCCTCTTTGTGCAAAAACAGATCTACTGTGCCTTCTGCTGCCCAGTTTCTCAGACCCCTAAGGGAAAAGAATTCAGGATGGGTGCGAGAATATGCAGAAACCATGGCTGGAATTATTCAAAACATACTAACAGTGGCAAGCTATTGTCTTCCCTACAGGACCTAGCCCCCATTTCCTCCCTGACCTCATTTCTGTCTCCCCACCACCAGCTGCTCTAGCCCCACTGGCCTCCCACCCTCCCTCTAACTCACTGACATCATCTTAGGGCAGTGGTTCTCAACCTTTCTAATGGCGCGACCCTTTAATACAGTTCCTCATGTTGTGGTGACCCCCAACCATAAAATTATTTTTGTCGCTACTTCATAACTGTAAGTTTGCTACTGTTATGAATCGTAATGTAAATATCTGTGTTTTCTGATGGTCTTAGGCTCTACAGCAGCGGTTCTCAACCTGTGGGTCTTGACCGCTAGCAGAGTCGCCTAAGACCATCGGAAAACACAGATTTTTACATTACGATTCATAACAGTAGCACAGCCCCTGTCCCCTTTCTGCTTTTTTCCTCCTCAGCATTCACGAGTAGCTAACATTTCAACTTATTTACTGTCCATCTCCCCAACCAGAATGTAAACTCCATGAGGGCAGACGTATTTGTCAGACTTGTCCACTGCTACATCCCCAGGTCCCAGCACAGCAGGACAGCGTGTACCAGGCTGACGACCAAAGGTGACCAACAGGTTAAGTTCCTACGGTCAGAGCCTTCACACTGCCCACAGGGGCCTCACCTGCTTTGTTCTGTTGGGATCTCAGGACGGCGGGGATCCAGCAAGGCCTTAGGGAGGGAAAGAATGGCTCCAGAAGGTAGTCCAACTGCACAGAAAGAAGTCAAAGTGTATGTTCACACCAATCAACCCCAGATTAGGGCTAGCTGCAAAAATGTCACTATCACAGAAATTTAATATTGAGTTAAAAAAAGGGGGGGGGGGGCAGTTAGGGGGTGTCAATGAGGCTCCTAAATGGCCAAAAAGGATAATCTAATAATACACATGTGTCTGAATGAAGGTTCCCACTTTTGAAAATATTGGTTTCCTCACATATCCTAAGACATCAGGAAATAAAGTCCTAGAATCAAGAAATGGGTAATGATGAGAGAGATGAGCACGGAGGGCCACTCAGACCTCTTCATTCCCTCCTTTCCCTCCAATACTACCTGCCCCGACCAATGAGTCTCCTTCCCATGAGCCAAACAAGCCACATGCGCCAGTGCAGCAGCAAGGCCAGGGAGGACACAGGACATGAGAGCTGTTCGATTCAGAAACAGTGGGGCTTAACGGAAACTGCCAAAAGGGCTGTCCTCCTCATATTTGAGAATAAAGTAGTAGTACCAAGTGCCTGATAAGCTCTGAGTCCCCAATGTCTTTGGTAAAATCAACTAGACAGAGCAGCTTACTAACCATCACTAAGTCCTGAGCGAGAACTACATAAGGATGAGACCAAACCGTGCCAGTGTCTGCAGTCAGCACAGGCCATCTGTTAGGAATGACACAGGGCTCACCTTTCTGAGCAAAGTAAAAATGCAGAACTATGTGGTTCATCAGAAATGAGAATTAAAACGTATCATCTTTTATGGATGGCAAACCCAGACGAGGAACTTTTCCTGCTGAAATAAAGCCGTCCTCACTAACCATCCCTTATGGTGGTCAAACGTGGCTCTGCCAGCAAGGCATACTGGCTTTGTCCTTCAGTGCGGCTGCCTAAGAGACCCAGTCACCCCCAGAGACCGCCCCCAGCCCCGCCCCGGTCACTCACTAAGCAGGTGTCGGCTGGTGATGCCCCGCTCCGTGATGGTGGCTTCCATGGCACTGATGGAGGAGGGGAAGATGTAGGACTGCTGGAGGACCTGGGGCAGCTGAGGACGGTCCAGGGAGCTGAAGGCGGTGGCATTGTATTGCTCAGTGCCCTCGTAGAGCTCCAGCACGGTCAACTCGTTGCGCCGGGCCTTGGTATTCCAGTACTGGTACTGCAGAGAGAAGAGGGGCAGCGAGGGGCTCAGCTGCTAGTCCAACTGGGCAGGGGAAATTACATGGGAAGACACCTTTCTGACTGGCTACATGCCCACGAAGGAAAGAAACCACCCAGCACCCCCGTTTTCTTCCTTGCTAACAAGTTTACTAGCTTTCAGAGTAGTTATCTCTAGGCTACCCAGAGTTCACAAGAAACAAAGAATTCTCCAGATTCTTGGAAACGGGAATTATAGTAGGTAACATCTGAGTGCTTACTATGTGCCAGATGCTGCTGTAAGCTAGACGAGAGGTGACAGTTATTATCCCTATTTCACAAATGATGCAACACAGAGCGTCCCTGATGGCACACAAGCTCCTCTGCGAGTCCTTACCACCACCCAGTTCTCTGAGTGCACGATGTGGACGGGGCCCTTGGCCTTCCTCTGCACGGAGGAGTGGACGATGCGCCCAGTGACACCGTCCACGAGGAAGATGCCGATGAAGGTGCGCTCGTGGTGTATGTCTGTGCTCTCGGTCACCACGGCCAGCAGGTTGGGGTTCAGGCTCTGGGGAGGGGAGAAAAGCTCCTCAGAACCACAGTGGCACATCATGGGCTCCACGCCACAGTGAGCCCTGGAGGGAGGCAAACCTGGAGTTCACTGGCCTGGCAGAGGAATCAGGTTTCCTGGTTAGAAGAGCTTCCTGTTTAGAGTCCGTCATCGCTGCACTCGTTTAGTGTCTGCTGAGTGCTGTGCCATGTGCTTTGCCTACCTCATTTCACTGAATCCATAAACAACCTTGCAAAGTAGCTACTATTATTACCCACATTTCAAGATGTAATGTCTTACAGGAGTTAAGCAACCTGCTCAAGTCACAGACATGGTAACTCAAGATACAACCCAGGTCTGCTCACTCGCTGGCCTAAGGACACTGCTCCAGCAACGCTATTTCTCTCCACCGTGTCCTCCCTATCACTAAGTCAACAGATAAGTCTCAGTTCTCTTCTTACATGACCTACTAGTACCATGTGACACGGGATCACTCCTGTCTTGAAGCACTTTCTCCACCTGGCGTCCAGGACACATGCTCCCCGGTTTTCTTTTTGCCTTACTGGCCATGCCTTCTAGTCTCTTTGGCAGGTTCCTCCTCATCTCCTGATCTCTTGTATGTTTCCATCTATACTTGCTCTCACGGTAACCACCGTCTCATGGCTTTCACACCATCTATGGGTGCTGGCAATGCCCAACTTTACGTATCTGGGCCAGACCTCTCCCTGAACTCCAGACTTGACTAACAGACTGCCAGCTCAGTATATCTTCTTAGATGTCTTATCTCAAACTTGACTTGCCCCAAACTGAACTCCTGTTCCACCCCTGCTAAAACCTGCTCCCTCTCAGAGCTCCCCATGCGTCAGTGTCTTAGACCTAGGACCTCCAAGTCATCCTCAACTCCTTCTCTCTAACACACACACATCCTATGCATCAACATAACCTATTGCTCCACCTTCAAAAGTATCCAGAATCAGATCCTTTGTCACCAACCCATCATCTCACCTGGATTATTACAACAGTCTAACTGTCTGCCTGCTCTACCCCTTGGCCCACGACAGGCTCATCTCAACACAGCAGGCCACATGAACCTGTTAACACCTCAGTCACTTCTGTCACTTCTCTGCTCAAAACTTCCCCATGGCTCTGTCTCACCCAAAAGCCCAGAGTGATGGCCTGTGATCTGGCCCTGTCACCTCCTGACCTGAGCAACCCAGACTCTCTTCCTCAAAGACCCCGTTCTAGTTCCGCTAGCCTCCTTGCTGTTTCTAGAACACTCCAGGCATGCTCTGATTTTTCTGTCCAAAAGGCTTTTCCCCACTCCTCACTCCTTCAAGTTTCACTTAAGTGTCATTTTCTCAATGAGACCCCCTCACAACCACCCTATTTTATTTTTTAAAAATATTTTTAATTGATTTTTTTACAGACAGGAAGGGAAAAGAATAGTTAGAAACATCGATTGGAGAGAAACATCGATTAGCTGCCTCCTGCACGCCCCCCACTGGGGATGTGCCCACAACCAAGGTACATGCCCTTGACTGGAATCGAACCGGGGGAGGAGGGGACCCTTCAGTCCGCAGGCCGACGCTCTATCCACTGAGCCAAACTGGTCAGGGCTGTTTACTTTCTTTATTAGCCTCTTCCAAATACAAGGAGAGCCTCACGAGGAGAGGAAATATCTATTTTGTTCACTGATGTATCCTAGTGTCTAGAGTACCTGGCACCCAACTGGCACTCAAAAAATAATAAGTCCACTTCTCCTCCGTGGTATTCCTTCCAAAAACCTATAACTAGCCATGAGAAAGACATCAGACAAACCAAAATTGAGAGACATTCTACAAAACACCTGATTAATACTCTTCAGAACTATCAGGGTCATGAAAAAATGTCAATTAAATGCAATGTGGAGCCCTGGCTTGGACCTGGGGCAGAAAAGGACATTTATAGAAAAGCTGATGAAACCCAAATAAAGACTGGAGTTTAGTTAACAGTCTTACCCCAATGTCGATGTCTTAGTTTAGACAGATGTACTATGGTCCCCAAGGGAAACTAGAGAAGGGGCTTATGGGATTCTATGTAGTATTGCATCCTTTCTGTAAGTCTAAAATTAAGCCAAAAAAAAGCTTATTTAAAAAAGAGACTAACCTAAAAATTTGCATAATGAATATGAATCCAAGAGCCCTATTCTTATCATGCTTTCAACATATGAAAACACCAGTATTCTAGTATATTTTACCTCATACGAATGAAATTACACAGTAAATTTTTTCTAGTACAAGTCAAAATGTACTTCAGAATATGTATTATTTTGGTTATTCTGAACAAGTAAAACACTGCGGTCACATGGAAGACATCCATCAGTAAAGATTTCAAGCTGGCAGCACTGATAAGAATCCTAACTGTGTGGAGGACACCATTCTAATCATGTTATATGTTATCATTAACCTTCAAAGTAATCCTATGACACAGGCTACAATCTCCATTACATCAGTGAAAACACAAGTCAGGAAGCCTAAATGAATTACCCACAATGAACAGTAAGCCTGCGGCAGAGCCTAGTCTGAACCTGGACAGCCCAACCAGAGGCTTGCGCTCTGCCTCACGCTTGGCAAATGAGCTTCCCGTCAAGTCCTTGGTCGTGGTACCCTGCTCTATTACATTTCCTCCTAGCTCAGTCTCTGCTGTGCTAGAGGGTGGAATTAACGACCATTACTACAATGACTACATGCTCTCATAGGACAGTTCTGCAGCCCACTAGTCATTTCTCCATCTCCCACCCTTTACTACTAACTAGAGTGCTGGATCATAGAGACAGGCTTTCTGATGAATCAACTAAGGTTTAACCCCAGACAGTTCTATCAGTACTATCTGTATATATAAAAGCCTAAGTGACTGTTATGACTGAATGACTGGAACGACCAATTGACCAGTCGCTATGATGTACACTGACCACCAGGGGGCACACACTCAACGCAGGAGCTGCCTCCTGGTGGTCAGTGCGCTCCCACAGCCAACCTCCTGCGGCCGGCAGTGCTCCCGTGGCCCCTTCCCCTGCCGACCGCCCCCCCCCCCCCATAGGCTGTGATGCGGGGGGGGGCGGGGGGGGGCGGCCAGCCAACCTCCCAGGGTCCCTCCTCCTGGCTGGCTGGCCCCCCAATAGGCCTCGATCGCCGGCCAGCCTGAGGGACCCCACCCATGCACCGAGCCTCTAGTCACTAATAATAACAGCTAACATCGATTGGGCAATGGCCATAAGCTAGGCCCTAGGCTAAGCAAGAGTCTCATCATGATCACTCTAGAAGGGCACAGTGTACCCATTTCACAGACAATACTTTAGGCTCAAAGGGATTAAATGACTCAGGGAGATAATGCACCTACAAATTCTAGAGCCAGAATTCAAACCCTCGCTCTCCTACTCTATACCAGGCTGCTTTGCCGTACCTTGTAGAGCACGCTGCGGTCCCCCATCACACGGCCCTGGGAATGAACGTGCTCGCTGCTGCGCTTCCCCTTCACTGTGACGATACGCTGTACTTCCGGGGGAATGGTCAGCTCCCAACTCAGCTCAGTGGTGAGATCCTGGAGCAAAGGCAAGGAAGCCGGCACTTGTAGTCAGGAGGCTATGCCTAGACTGGAGTCTGCAGTAGCTGGGCACGCCCTACAGTTCATTCATTACCTGCAGCCTTTGTGCTGGAAGAAGGTTCTGGTTTATGAAACAAGTTTTATAACTCACAGTTTGATTTAAAAATATACTGAAGCCATTAAGAAAGCTGAAGATTTATTCAATAGCTTCCCATTGTTTATCTGAGTAGGAAATATCCAAAGAAAATTTACCACTTATTACTAAAATCAAAGAATCCGTATCCTGGGCCAGCAGAAAATTACTGAGCTGGCAGGGGCCTTGAAGTATTATAGGAAAGGTTCTTTAGAGTCACAGGAAACCATAAGCAAATCTGTATGGTTAAATGTTTCTATAGGGGGAGGGGAAAGGGCACAAGGGCCACCGGGGTACTGGTGCCTTTCTGCTTCCTGATCTGACTGCCATGTATACAAATATTCCCTTTTGAAAGGTCACCGAGATATAACCTCAGGATTCTGGATTTTTCTTAATATTATACTTTCATTTAAACATGGGTTTAACAAAATAATAAGATAGAAAGAATAAAAAATCCTATTAATAAATAAAGGC
Source organism: Cnephaeus nilssonii (assembly GCF_951640355.1). NCBI lineage: Eukaryota > Metazoa > Chordata > Mammalia > Chiroptera > Vespertilionidae > Cnephaeus > Cnephaeus nilssonii. The sequence continues at coordinate 92,426,248 of NC_137078.1, read as the reverse complement.
CAATTCCATTTCACTAAGAAGAAATATCTATGAATCACCTATCTATATGGTCCATACAGCTGCTTACACAGTATTGTGAATACACACAAGGACCGTGGAAGATGCACAGCCAACTCCTGACAGGCCTTCCATCTGGGAAAGCAGCTGGGAGCGGGGTGGAAAGGGTCTGCTCACATTTTGCTTATGCGCTTCTGCGTCAATTTAATCTTTTACAATGAAAAACATCCCCAGAGAGTAAGGTCACCAGTAAACTCACTCAGAGGTCAAAGACTAATACACCCTTGGCCTATTCCCCATGGAACTTTGCCTCCTTTGTCTTCCCTTGGCCACCACTTACTCCGATGACATCCTCAGGATTCCACTGATTCATGACAGACACACTCCGATTTGCTCCCCTGTATCCACAAAGAACTGTCTCTTTCAGGGTCTCCTTTTTATCAAGTTGGAAGGGCAATTTATTTTCACTCACAAGGGTAAAGAACATGTTTTCTGGGTAGACCATTTCCTATGCTATTTATGTGAAAGGTTGGCTGTTACAAGATGTCAGAAAAGGGCATTACATTTCAAAACAACAAATAATAAATTTAGATGGCATTTACCGTGTGCCAGGCATTGCTTTATGTGATTTATATGTATTAAGTCCCTGCTCCTCACAATAACCCTATGAGGTAGTGCCATTATCACCTTATTTCATAGACAAGAAAGCAGAGGTAGAGAAATCCTAAGCCCAAGGTCACAAAGTTAGTGAGGTTTCACACATAGGCAGTTCATCCTAGCTCTTCATCTCTATATTATAGTGCCTCTCCAAAGGCCCTAAGGGACAGGACTGAAGGGCCGTCTGGTGAGGCCACAAATTACTCCTCTATGCAGCCCTGCTAGCGAGACCAAGACCAGGCCCTTGTGAACCTCCGAGCTGGACCTCAGAGCCACTGTGTATCACTGTTTGTAATAACTAGACTCAAGTATGTCAGGGTCAGAGCAAATCTATTCCATTTCTAGAATAAAACTCAAAGCACACATTCTATCAAGAGTGAGTTAATAACACCATATTCATATAGAAAGTACTATTACTCAACCCCCATTCCCACCTCCTACCTGCCCCCAAATGGAGAACAATGTCCCTTCTCACTGCCATAGAAAAGGAATGCAGAATGAGAACTCCATGGGAGCAGACTTTGTCTGTTGTTCACTGCTTTTTCCACAGCACCTAGAACCATGCCTGCCATGTGGTAGCCACTCAATAAATATGAAAATTACTTTGAATCAGATATCAGGACTATGCTGATCAAAATTTTCAATAGAATGAATAGCATAATTGACTTCTTAGGCAAATAACCAGAAAACACCCACATCTCTCCCTGAAGGGTCCTGCCAGGATGCCCCTTCCCTACCTTCCGAAGTCGATATCCACACAGCCGTCCCTGTTCTGCATCCACCAAGTAGAAGAAGATGGAAGGGGCTAGCTCATGAAGCTGCCGCAAGACATTCCGAGTGGCTGGGAAAGCCGTGACCTTGAAAATCCAGAGAGCCCAAGAAAAGTGTTAAAGGAAAAGGTCAGGAGTCTCTAAGCACTTGCTCAATTACTGTTACTATTTCCCATCAAAGAGCCTTAATAAAAATGCAAATCTTAAAGAATTCGTCTACTGAGCTCAATTAGGGCTCAATTTTCGTTCTGTAAGACCCTGAGTTTTCCTAAGTGCACAAAGAGTAATCAAGTCGCTTAGAGATGCCCTGCAAGCCCAAATGTGTGCTGACGGCAGAGAGCCCCCAGCTCTGGTACACTGGCTGCTGTCGGGCCACCCCTCCCCAACACCCAACTCTACATGGATGTTCTCCAGCCACTAAAGACGTCGTACCTTGTACTCATCGTCTATCAACAGCAGCACCTTGGCGTAGTCTTGATCCATGATGGGCAGAAGCAAAGACTGCAAGATGGGGCGCTTCAGCACTGGGGGAGCCACCTGACTCCACTTCCCAAAAATGGGATTGAAGACGTAGAGAGAACTCATTCCTGTCTCCTGAAACGGGCAGACTGTCAGATCTCACCATGGAAAGAATGCACATCCTAGGCGTAAATCTGTGCTGGATGCCTTAGTCTTTGTCTTCTTCGTGGGAAACAGTCTTGGCAGAAGGTGAATGGTGCCCAAGGCTTAATGTGTCAAAAGGAAAATAAACTTCCTCTTGACTCCAAAGCTAACCAAGAACCGGGCAGACTGAGGGGCAAACAAAATGGTCAATGACCAAACCAGCAACCCCAGGGCAGCCATTCCAGCAGAACGCTTCCCAGCTCCCTTCTGACAGTACCAGAATGAACCCACAAAAACACATCCAATTCTCGGAGGCAGGGATACAAAGAGCTTTGGGTCCTGCTGTCTCTCATCTACAGGCGAGAAAACAGCCACTCAGCCACCACCAGCCGCCTATGCTGGGGAAGAAGACGAGCTGGCTTACTACACATCTGGTAAAGTCACCCCCCTTTCCAGTCACTCCCACCTCAGTCCTGGATGGTTCCTCCACGCAGGAAAAAACTGGAAGAAACAGCTCTAACCCCTGAATACTGATCCTTAACTCCCATACAATTCCAAAGGCCTAGGAGGAATTTAAGTTACAAAACACCAAAAGCCACACCACTTTGGTTCACATCAGAGGTGGCCTCACCTTGTCCTTTACCAGGAGGGTGCACTGTGGGGGGTGGGGGAAGTGAGCAGTGGTTCTCTGCACCATCAGTTTAAAGGAGGAGTCTGGCTTGACATTGGGGAGATACTGTTTCCACAGGATGGTGCCAGAGCTGCTCTCAATGCCAAAAAGCTGCAAGATAAACAAATAACTGGCTCACGACTAGAAAGACAAACCAAAGAACTGATTCTATCCATGAAAATTAGAGCCCATGCTCTCGCCCACCACCCCGGCGCCTCTGGAGGTTTGGGACCTGGGCTCACCCCCTCACCTTGCCTGAGGCCGTGACCGTCACCACCATCTTCTGGAGGTTGAACTCATCTCTGGCCAGGGTGTCGATGCTGATCTCGTTCTTAATCTGACTTCGGGGCTTCCGAGCATCATAAAACATTTTCCAGAGGTGGGAAGTCCACGCCTGCAGCAGGATGAGCTGGGACGAGAGGCGTTTCAGGAACATCCCCAGCAAGCCGTCTGGTGTCAAGGAAAAGGTAATAAATACAGCTGAGGCTCCCTCCCCACCAGACTAGGTGTGTCCAGCAAGGGGGTACTTGCTTTTGCTAACGAGGGGTCGCTCTCTCTCCTGTGGCTTGACACCTCAGGCTGCACATCCAAGGAGCGGTCCTGTGTCTGATGTCAACAGTCTCACACTCAGGTACAGCCAGGCAGGAACTTCCAAACCCACTCACCTGGCTCATAGTACTGCACCTGCCTGGATCTTGGAATAGGAGACTAAGAGGTCAGGGATCAGCCATGCAGGATGCAGCCATGCTGTGAATGTCTCCACCACAGCCCCACATCCAGAATGGCCAGAGGAAGGCTCTGGGTGCCATGAAACCAAAGGAGGGAGGGATGTGGGCTGCAGGGGTACACATGTATGTGTATCATGAATGGGTACTTCCATTTCCCACTGCTTCACCCCTATTCTGTCAACGGTTTGACTTGTACCCAACAGACCTACTTGCAACCAATTCCCAGGGCTATCACTCACTCTCCCCCGACTCCATCAATGACACCACGACCCCCAAATCTCCTCCACAGGGCAGATTTGGTCACTGAAAGCAATGTTGCACCCGGGGTGGTGGGTAAAGAGCATGGCCTCTGGAGTCTGGCAGACCTGGGTTAAAATCCCAACTCCACTGCTTCTAACGCAGTGATCTTGGGAAATGTACTTGATCTTCTGGCCTCTGGTTCCTCATCATGAAATGGCATGTAATCCGCTGACTGGGCTATAGCAAGATGACACATGATGTACACACAGGGTTTCGCACAGTGTGGGGTACACGTTAAGTGCTCACTGAAAAGGAGGGGTGCCCTTTCTTATGTAATTTTTATTCAGGTCAAGGAAGAGCAGTGAGAGGCAAACAGGACAAGTCACAGCCATAGCAGTCCACGCACACACAGTATATACCTTATTGATGCAAGTCAGGAAAACAAAGAATTAATCAAGAGCTAGTCATGTGGACAGGCAACGAGCAACAAGGTGGCAGAAAGCAGATTTTACCTTGAATCGCTGGATCCAGGCAGCAAAAATAAATAGTAAAGTCAAATTAATCCTCAGCTTAAGAAAACTGCAATGCCTACCAGGGTACCTGGCCCAGAGTAGGCCCTCAGTAAACATCTGTTGGATAGCGAGATGAATGGAAGGAACAGAGATGGGGGGTAGGAGTGGTTCAGAGTAGAGGGAACCGAGTCCATCCTGGGGGTTGGGATGTGGCCGGGCTCAGAGGGCACTGGCCACAACAACTGGGTCAGTCAACCCAGTCATGTCTCTCTACAAAGGTCTGGCTGTTGCTTTGGGGACAATGGGTGTATAGTGCCTGACAAATTTCAGGTGCTCAGATAATGGTAGCTCTTACTACACTAAACTAAGTTTCTTTTCCTCGAGGCCCTTCCCTAGAGGGAGTCGCAGGTGACACCTTTCATAGAAAAGAACGGGTACATAAACCATATGGCCACAAAGCACTACAAACTGGTCTCAGAGCCGGTTCAGAACAGACTGGCACCCGGCTGCACCCTGGAAGCCAGAGATGCTGTGAGACAGCATTGCCAGTGGTCCAACTAACAGACACATTCCCAAGCATCCCCTGCAGCAACTCTGCTGGCCCAACCTGTTGGGTTCATACCTGCCTTCTTGCCAAATTCTCCTTCCAGCTCAGCCTGCGCCCCAGTCAGGGGGAGGTCCACCATCTCCAGGCACACCACCTCTGCCAGAGACTCCTCCCGGCTCCACAGCACCGCCTTCCCTGCTGGAAAGAGCATGGGCACAACGCTAGGCCCCTCACCTCCTGAAGAGACTCTCCTCGGTGGCTCAGGGATGCCCTGCCGCTCTTGTGTGACAAAGAGAAGCCAAAGAGCAAGGGGCTGGATTCAATAAGTCAAGGGAAGAAAGTTCCATGTCCCAGCCAAGAATGTTAAGGAATTCCTCAAAAGCAGGTGACATGCTCTGGAAAAATATCAGGGTACGCTCTACGTGACTCTTCCACAAGCCTGTCCACAGCCCCAGAGTCTGACTGGAACTCACAGGCAGGCCTAAAATAAATGGGCTGAATGAGGTCGCTCACCCAGCTGCTGCAGGAAAAGGAGCAGATGGTCCTCTGTCTGCACCAAGGCCCGGTAGCCCACGGAGTCGTCCTTCTTCAAGAACACCTGGATGTACAGCTATAAGCCAAAGAGTCAAGACCACTGCAGTCAGCGAGAATTCAGCCTCACAGAGCACCAGATTCAAGATCCAAAGCCTCAGGAGTGGTCAGAGGTCTAGGTCATGGCATTATCAGATGTCTAAGTCAGGGGTCCTCAAACTTTTTAAACAGGGGGCCAGTTCACTGACCCTCAGACCGCTGGAGGGCCGGACTATAGTTTATTTTTTATTTTATTTTTTTCCTCTTTTTTTTTTTTTTTTTAATTGAGGTATTATATGTGTACATATCTTACCGTTAACCCCCCCCCCCCCCCCCCGGACTATAGTTTAAAAAAAACTATGAACAAATTCCTATGCACACTGCACATATCTTATTTTGAAGTAAAAAAAACAAAACGGCAAAAACACCCGCATGTGGCCCACAGGCCATAGTTTGAGGACGCCTGGTCTAAGTAATACAGCTACTACCTGGACTCCAATAAGATAAAACCTGTTCTTAGGAGCCAACACAATGGTGCTAGGCTCGCCCTCAGACCTTGTCATGGAGGAAACCCAACAAGTCCCATATCATTCACCATGTGCCAATCACACCCCACTAAGTGAACAGGAGGCCAGGAGTACACTTCCCATTTTATTTTATTTTTTAATCCTCACCCGAGGATAGAGAATTTTTTTCCCCATTGATTTTTAGAGAGTGGAAGGGCGGGAGAGAAGTAAAGAAAAACATCAATGTGTCTTATTGGTTGCCTCCCACACACACCTGACCAGGGCCAGGGAGCTAACCTGCAACCCAGGTACAAGCCCTTGGCCAGAAATTGAACCTGAGATCTTTGGTGCTAGGGCCAGTGCGCTAATGCTGAGTCCACCAGCTAGGGCGCACACCTCCCATTTCAGAGACAAAAGCCCAGCCCAGAGAGGCTGAGGAACACAACCGAACATGCACAAAGGCAACACAGGCAGCAACGAAGAACGCCAGCTGCAGGGCTAGCGACCTCTGGCTAGCTCTGTGACTCGGGATAGGGCTCTGAATTTCTGGACAGGTTCCTCGTTTGTAATAACCACCTCCCAGACTGATGGGAGGGTTAGATCAGTTAGTGCATCGTGAAAAGCTTAGCACAGTGCCTGGCACAGTGATAACTTGGAATGAACGGTACCACTTTTACTGTTATTCACAGGGATTTATGGCTGGTCAGTGGCTCAGGATGGATCACGTGCAGAGAGCTCTAATCCAGGACCCATGGCTGTGACCCAGCCCTGAGGAAAGAGAACCCCACATTGAGGTGCCCACAGGATGGAGCCTGATGACAAAGGCTCCCACTCACCCGCTCCGGCCGAGTGCCGTTCTGTTCCAGGCTAAAAGTGATTGTGGTGTCGAGCAGCCGCCGACCTGTCTCCACTAAGTAGAGGTTGATGGTGTAGGTCTGGTTGAAGCAAGCCAGCGTGTCCTAAGGGAACAGACAGCACAGGTCAACTTGAGGGATTCCCCCAGAGGAAGTCTAATAACTGGGGGGACAATACCCTAGAGAAGGACCCAGGCCCAGACAGAAAATATATGCAAGGAAAATAAGAGAAAAGAAAGCTAAATCCTAAGGCAGAACTAAGACACCTGAGTAAATAAATAAAATTACAACCACTGTACTTGTCCAGGAGGAAGCCAGTGCAGTGTAGCAGAGACTTCCCAAAGAGGTAAAACCGTCAGCGGGGAAATGCAAGAACCCTCGGAAAAGCTGATGAGAAAGAGCCACAGCAGGAACCTGTGCCCCAGCCAGCGTCCCATGCTCTGCTCCAGTGCAAATGCACAGGTTAAAACAATTCTCCCTGCTGGGAGCCCAGAAGAAATGGGGAAACTAAGGCCCAGAGGAGCAAGTGCGTAAAAACAGATTCTAGAGTTTCTACTTCCTAATCTCCCAACTGAAAAGGATCAAGAGAACTATCATTTACACAATTCAGGAAACACCATTTGAGACTGAAACTCTATAGGAGACCAGCTCATGGCCTAAGCTGCACCCCCAACTTCTTGGGGTTATCTCCTGGGTCTAGGTCTGGCACACTGCCCAATGCCACACCCTACCTGTGGACTAGACTTCTCCGAAAAGCTCCCCAGTGACCCATCTTCAGAACTGCTAGATTTCTGCTAGAGAAAAGAGAAGGACAGAAGGAGGAAAATGAGCTGAAGGGTCACTTCCCAGTTACCAAAATGAAGCTTTCACCTGTCTTCTCAACACTTGGGAGAAGGCACATCGCAATTTCTCATTCCTAACCTCAAAGCCTATGCAACCCTTAATAGACCCAGATGAAAGTGAAGCACATGTTAGGGTCCCACTCCTGGGGACCAAAGGGGTATACAGAAAGCTGTACAGATAGCGTGAGAACTTAGTTCTCAACAGCCTGCTGCCCCCTGGGCTCTAAGTGACCAGGAGACTATGCCCAGACTTTTGGCTCCCTGGGCTCCTGGCAGACACACGAAGGAAACCCCCAGTGCTGACTTTACTCTCAATACTCACCGCTTCATTCCGACAGGTCATGACTGCAGCCACTGTCTTCTCCCCGGTGGTGGCAAAGCTCACTAGGGCAGTCTGGGGGAAAAGCAGGATGTCAGTTCCTAAATGGGCCTTTACTAGCCAGCAGCCTTCCAGAGAGCCACCTCTACAGAGAGGCCCCTTGGCCATGGATTTGAAAGCTCTCCCAACTTGAGAGCATAATGGCCAGGGCATGGGAGAGCAGAGGAAGGGCCAGCTGCATCCACAGCTGAAAACGGGCACAGGCACAGTCAATCCTCAATCCTACGCTGCTTTCAGTATCTGTGGGAAGCTGTAATTATTGTCCCCACTTTCCCGAGGACCCAGAGGAAGGGGCCAGTTTTACTCTAAAGATGCTGTATAACTTAGAAGAAAAATTATCCCATTTCTGCTCTAAGGCTAAACCCTCTCAAGCCACTTTTGGAAAAATGTCTTCTATCCTAAGCAAATGCCTGCAGCTTCCAAGGCGGGGATTTCTAGCATCCGTGTCTTGGCTGGATGCTCCTGAAGCCTAGCAAACATGCGGCCTGCAGTTACCTGTGGGAGGTTTCTGAGCAGATTCAGGACCCCGTGATGGTAGTGCAGGAGAGCATAGTGGCTTGGGGACAACTGCAGGAAGAACTGGGCCCGAGAAGGATCCACTGGGTTGGGCTGTGTGGGCAGGACCCGGGGTTGGAATCCACTTGCATATTCTAAGTCGAGAGACTAGAAGACAAGAGGGAGGAGGGTTAGGGTTAGAAGCCAAGAAGTCAGATTTCCATCCCGGGCCTGCATCCTCTGCCCCCCTTTGCCAATGAAAGTAACGAGGCCACGGCACGTGGCTCCTGAAGTCCCCATTCAGGTTCTCCAAAGAGGAGAGTGGCCACTTCCCCTTTCACCAGTTCAGCCAGAGGCCTGGCCTTCTCTCAACAGCTGCCAAGGCCAGGAAGGAAGCAGTGAGACTGGGAGAAATTCTTTTCTAAGCAGCGAAGGCTGTGCCTCCAGCCAGTGGAAGCAGCGTTGGCCTCTCACCTGCAGTGGGATCTGCCTCAACTCCCACTCCATCTCCAGGGCCAAAGTTTGGAGGGACCGTGAGCTTGGGTCAGGGCACACCAGGACAGCCTCATCCACCACACCGCAGGCTCCGGTGAGACTTTGCAGCCAGGGAGTTGAAACCCTGACCTATGGGAAAGACACGTAACAGGAGGCCAGTGAGGATGTTTACACTTCCCACTCAGCTCATCAGCAATGTCACTGCCAGTTCCCACCAGGGGCCCAAGCACAAGGTTCTTCATGGTTGGTTCCAAAGTTCTTCCTGTCCCCCCGGCCTCCCGAAAGCTCCAAAGCCAGAGAAAAATCCCAATTTTCTATCTGGATGCTAGAAATATACCAGATTATTTTTTAATACCTGACACTTGAGATAAGCATTTATTTACTGTATTTGTCATTGGTGGTTTCTCTACCATTATTTTACAATATTATTTTGCAAGATACTCGTAGGCAACAAACGGATCTATGCAACTCTTTTAGCCACCACAGGAGAGCACTATGGGCGAATGCAAGGGCTTTAAATAAATACCTGATGAGGAGTGACCAGAACAGGGAACTTAAATGGCTTTTGCCAGATGAGTTCTCTGGTCCTAGTGCAAGGAAGGGCTCTATCTAGTCCCTCCTCAATTCACAAGGCTCCTCGAGGAAGATGCCTGAGCGTACCTGCTGCACAATCTCTCCATCTTCCACATTAAACTTGACAATGTTCACGTGGCTGAAGGGAACAATGCCGAGGGCCCACACCACCCCAGAGCCGTAGGAATACACCATCTGGTAGTGGATGCTGTCACTAAGAGAGGGAAGAAAAACAGGGAGCAACAGCTTCAGCCACAGGGCAGGGGCCTCCAAAACTAGGCTGCCAGGTCTTCAGCCAGAGGCCATCTACTATCAGTCCCCAAATAGGTTTTGTCTGTCTCACACAGTCCTTTTTTATTATTTCAATTAATAAGTAATTCAGTTGTCCACATTCAGAACTGAGATTTTACACTTAAAACCAGATTTCTAGCTTTTCTTAAAAAGACGTGGTAACACTACCCAACACTGCATCCTATAGGGCACTTATCAGCTGAGTAAGGCTGCCCCCTTGAGGTAGGCCAGGCTCACGGCAGCTCCCAAGAATCCCCACAGAGCCTGCTATCTATGCACTTGGTCCTATAGGAATCTGACATTTTGGTCCCTGCCTGAGGTGGTCTAAGTAGATCTTTCCTCCTTCCCTCCTATTCCTTCTCAGTTTCAATGCTTCCCACAACCAGGACCTCTAGAAACTATCTCAAATCTCACTACGCTTCCACCCTGGGCCTTCTTGAGTTGTTATAAGTCTGACTTGAACTAGAAGTCAAAAAGCCAAAAGCAGTAGGACCATGAGCGAGACAGCCAGTCCCCTTGCTTGACTGGCTCTCATGCCTAGTTTGAGTTTCTGCTCACTGCAATGGCAACTGCAGAGGTAGCACAGCCTTTGAGTTCAGGCCTAGATCTAGTGAGCCCAACACGCTACACATGATCCCAACATAAGGTAAGCCTGGGCCAAAGCCAATGCTTCAACCCTAAAGGAGAAAGAGGGGCTTGTAGAGAGCAGGACCAGGTAGCCATCATCTGGTGGGAGGGCAGCCTTACCTTTCTGGGAGATGTTCCACCCACTTTAGGTGCCCACTGGAGAGGTGATGGAGGGCAAGAGTGGTCTTCTTCAGGACCGCCACGTACCGCACTGACTCCTGCAGGCCTACCAGCCCAAGTGCCTGGAAACTGAGCACAGGCACAGGGTGAGCACTGCCCAGCGCCTCCAGAGCCTCAGGCTCCAGGAGACAATCGGGCACACTGCCACTGTAGCTGGGTAGGCAAGAAAATAGATTTTGGGCTCAAACACATCTGTGTCCTAGCCTGGCTCTGCCTCTTTGAACCACTAGGCCACACTGCTTCCCTCAAGCCCCCAGAATCTGCTAAGGGTTGTTCCCACCTTCCCGTGGGACTTCACAGCAACCAGGCCAACCCCCCACCATGGCACCCCTCAGACAGTAATGTCATTACTGGGCTACATGCCTGCCTCCCACAACTGATAGTGAGTTCCTTGATGACAGAAACTAACTCACATTCACATGTGTGTTCCCACTGCCCGGGGGCTCCCCAAGTGTTTACCAAACAAATGACCATCGGATGCATAAGCTAATGCACATGATCTTATTAAACAACTTTAGTAGAGATGTAACAGTACTTCAAGCTCTTCTCTAAACACAAAATTAAAACACTGAAAGTTTTATATTATGTTCTTGTATCTACAACACTGCAAAGTTCTCAAGTCATGGTAAGATTAGAAAAAGCAGTTCAGTACAATAAACACTGCACCTAGCTCAGAGCTCTGCATCTAAGAGGTGCTTAATAAATGCTGGCTGAGTAAACACATGTGTTCCATAACCTCAAAAACATCAAGCCCTGGCCAGTGTGGCTCAGCTGGTTGGAGCACCGAAAGGTGGTGGGTTCGACGCAGGATCAGGGCACATATCTAGGTTGTGGGTTCAATTCCGGTCGGGCACACATGGGAGGCGACCAGTTGATGTTTCTCTCTCATATCAATGTTTTTCTCTCTCTGTCTCTTTCTCTCTCTCTCTCCCTTCTTCTCTCTAAAATCAATAAAAACATATTCTTGGGTGAGGATTAAAAAAACAAAAACAAATAAAAAACTGGGCATTTAATGCTCTTTGGCTCTGTAGTGGTCCCTGGGAAAAAAGCCAAAAGACCCAGAGCTGCTGCCCACACAGATCTGTGCTCCAGCAAAGCCCTAAACCAGATGAAATACAGCTTCTTTCCCTCTACCTGCCACTGTCCAAGGTAATCTCCCAGTTCAGGCCCCCGATGTTAGTCTCCCAGGAACGCATGATCCGGCCACCATTGGACACAGTGACTGCATCTGGAAGAGAAAAAACCATGGTGACATCATCTCCCAGACTGGAGCTCTGTAGCCTCCTAGGGCCTGTTAGCAGTAACCTCGCCTCTGATATGAGTGCAAGTAAGAGCTATTTGCATACCTGTTCTTTCCTGTTGGGAAAACCCCTTCTCCTTTCCCTACCAGACCCAGTGCAAGGAAGAAACCAAGGAATGAGGAGAGGGAGCCAACACCATGAGAGAAGCAAAGCAGGACTCTGCTTACCCTGTCCGTACAGCAGCATGGCGTCCACCGCCCCTTCCGCCGTGCCCTTGTCAACATGGCGCCACACTGAGAGACAGGAGAGTCAGACATGACTACGAAATAAAGACAGGCATCCAAGAAGACAGGTGGGAGAAAACACAAGAGGTCTTTGTTTGCACAGCGGTACCCAATTTTATTTGAAGGGAGAGAAGGACTACAGAGAACTGGCGATGACCCACTCGCACTCCCTGGGTAACAAGGGGAGGTCTCTGCACTCCCATCTCCACTACCACCTCATCAAGCATGTAAATGAACAATGACAAAGTTAGCAAAACCTGTATGATTCACACACAACAAAAAAGTGATTATAAATTACATATCCATGATTTTAGTGCCTAAAAACATCCCTGAAAGCAGTACAAGTAATTGGGAAGGTGGCAATCCAAATCTTTAATGCAAAATAGAGTAATGTGTTTTTTGCAGTAATATCTATTTTAAGAATAGTTAGGACTTGATCTGAGGGAATAAACTACAAAGGCCAGTAATAGGAATATATTAAATGATGAGACTAAAAAAAAATATATATATATGTTGTCAGAATCCAGTAAGAGATGCATCTTTTGGCCAACTTGTCCCTAACTTGGAACTAGCCAGGCAGACTTGGCAAGCCACAGACCATTCTGGATTCACTATGGTCAGCCATTCCATCCTGAGCTAACCGTCTACAAAATTTACTCACAGATCTCCCCAGTCCGAGAATTTAAGGCTGCAATCACGTTCTTCTCTGTGGCCACAACCAACTTCTTGGATCCAGGGGAAAATTCCAAGGAGGCGAATTTGAGCTTCCCAATATACTGCTGTCTCCTAAAGAAAAGGGAAATGTGAGGGGCCAAAACCATCACTGCACAAAGTGCTTTGGAAAAATCAACTGCACAAGCACAGGCTATCAGCATCAGACCTAGCTTAGGACATAGGAGAAATGTTTGTTAATGAGGAGACCTGACCCAAAGCAAGATTTCTATACAATGTAGTCTGAAGCAAAGGGAACAAGAATAGCCCTAATAGATGAAAAATACAAGCCTTCCTTCTAAACGTAAGCACATGTTTATCTCAAGATCAGTGACACCCAAAGGAACACCTGGCCTACATCCCTCTAGAACAAACATCACAGTTCTCTCTGTAGTCATTAATATGGGACTAGGCACTCAGAGTGCACATGAGGGAAGAGGCACAAACCCTGCTGTCCATGAACATACAATCCAACTTTTCCTTCTATTTTCACTGACCTCTGGAGGAAAAATTATGCAAATTTCACAACAAAACTCCATAGACTGGGTCAGGCTTTGTTCTCTACAACCTTTTCTAGCCCACACCACGTTCAGGATCCATTTGACCCATTCTCATACTTTCTTGGGACTATACATACCTCACCACTTCCAACACTCTTACCTAACTAAGCATAAAGAGAATGTAATTAGCTTTGTATGGCAGACTACCAAGTACATCGGAGGTGTTTTTATTAATGGAAAAGTGCTACATTCTCCAACAGAGTGGTGAAGGCCAGGGGAGGGGAGGGGGCGCTGGGTGGATGTGGGCAAAGAGGGGGGAAGTGGGGGGACATCTGTAATAGTGTCAACAATAAAAAAAAAAGTACAGCATTCTCTAGCAAATTAATCACACATGATGCTTACACTGAATTCCTCGTCATGATGTTGTTTGGTCTAATTTCTTTTTTTTTTTTTTTAAGAAGAAACTAAGCTGGTAGTGGAGAGACAGGCTTATATTACATTTGACAGTTTCTGCCAGAATTTCCACATATTTGACTCTCACTGTATCCAATGAACACGCCATGAAGTACACAGGACGATTGTTACTCATTTTACAGGTAAGTCAATCAAAGTCCACTGAAGTCATCTAAGTACTGTCAGAACTAGAATGTAAAACTAAGATCTTCTGACTCTAAATCCATGCTCTCTTTTTTTTTAAAATATATATTTTATTGATTTTTTACAGAGAGGAAGGGAGAGGGATAGAGAGTTAGAAACATCAATGAGAGAGAAACATCGATCAGCTGCCTCCTGCACATCTCCTATGGGGGATGTGCCCGCAACCAAGATACATGCCCTTGACCGGAATCGAACCTGGGACCCTTCAGTCCGCAGGCCGACGCTCTATCCACTGACCCAAACCAGTTAGGGCCCATGCTCTCTTTTAAAATGTTGTTATCTGGACTATAAAGTAATGCCTGCTCATTGTAAAGATGTGAAAGACATATAAAAGTATAACAAAGAAAATAAAAAAATGTCCCAAATACCACCGCCATAAACGTATTAACATGTTGGTATATTTCCTTCCGTTTATTTTTCAGCTTGTAAATTGCATGTGCCTAGTATTTGCTAAATTGGAATCATATTATATTGTGAGCATTTGCCCCATCATTAAAAACGTGACGTGTTGCATTTGTCACACACAGCAGGTCCTGGAATAATGTTGCATTGTAATGATTTGCCGTAGGGACTTAACTCTTGGTTATATCAATTAGCCTATGGGAAAATTGGTTTGGATGTATGTGGTTTTGTTTAAAATTGCAGAACCTACTGAATGACATTAAGTGAGGATTACTGTATACCTGCCCCACAAGCTCCTTCACCTCTCTGTGTCCACAGCACCTAGAATAACCACTGACCCACTACAGGCACTCAACAAATATGTGAATTAACTTGCCTGGTTCAGAAAAGACCTCACAGAGGAAATATCTCAGTGGGTATCTGAAGGTTGAAATGACCCCTGAATAGCAACAACAATAGGTAACATTTACTGATTGCACTCAATGAGCCAGGCATTGTGCCCATTTATGGGAATTATCTCGATCATCCTTACAACTACTGTAAGAGGTAATGTACTAGTATTAGTAAACCACTTTACAGATAATGAAAACACGGCACAGAATGGTTAAGTCACTTTCCCAAGATCACACAACCCTTAAACGGCAAAACTGAGATTCAAACAAAAGCAAGCCAGCTCCAGGGCCTCAAGGAAGAAGCGGGGGGTTGGGGGGAGAAGGATTAAGTGAGTGAACGGCACCTCTGGCCGATGTAAAACTTGGGCGGACCTGTTCTGAGGCCAGAGCTGGGTTGGGCTGGAAGGGAGGCGAAACGAGCGGACTCAGTTTAGGACGTATAACACCCAAGGTCCTGTCCACAAGCCCGAGAGATGCCAATTCGAGGAGGAATGGGAGTTCACTGAGGGCTGTCAGCCTCTGGCACGCAGACCAGAAACCTGACGGGGGCGGCGGGAGCGGTGCTCGCGGACCAGAACCCCAAGCCCGCGGAACGCCAGGCCGGCTTCCCGGGCTGCGACCTGCACAGTCTCGAGGGGCGGCTGAGAAGCGCCCCCCAACGTTTGGTTTAATGCTCTGCTGTCGCCACCTTAAATTAAAACTTCACTTTGGAACAAGGGTCCCACATTTTTTATTGCACTGGGCCCCGCAAGTTATGAAACCTCGCCGGTCCTGATGCCCGATAACCCCCCTCCCTTCAGCAGGCAGAAGACAGGTACTGGCAAAATAGCCGCATATTTCCCGAAGGGGCCGCCGCACGCACGCACCAATCAAACTTGCCCACTTGGTCTTCGTAGACGGCAGCCGCAGGGATAAGCAGGGCAGCCCAGAGCCAGAACCGAGGAGCCGCCGCCGCCGCCATGATGGGAGCCCGGCCCCGCCTGCCGCCGGCCCGGCATGCACCGCGCCGCAGGCTCCCTCTCCGCGAACCATCGAGTTGGGGACACACGCAAAACCCTCGGTGGGGCGCCCAGGACTCGGAGGTCCCCGGACGCGCGGAAAGTAGCTCTGGAGACGTGGGGAAAGGCGCAGGTGGCGGCCGGCGGAGAGGCTGAGTGCAGCGCAGATTGGGTCAGGCACTTGCGAGGACAGCTTCCCAGGGCCGTCCCAGAGGCCCCCGCGCCGCCGGGGTCCTAACAGGCAGCACCGCCTTCCGCTGCACGTGTCTGCGGAGAGATGCCCAAATCCAAGCGCGACAAGAAAGGTGGGCGAAAGGGACGTTGGGACTCAGGGGGAGCTCCGCTGGCTGGGTGCCGGCTGCGGTGGGGGCTGTAGGACCTTTGGGGGCACGGAATGGGACACCCAGACCTTCTCAGGGAGCTCCGCTTCTAGCTGGCGGCGGGAGCCCTTGGGGCACGGGGAGCATCCCAGGGGACTGGAGCCGGTTGGGGCAAGGGAGCGGAGACTGCTTTGCCCGGCCTCGAGTGTTTTCCCAAGCCTTGCTGGACCAGGAAACAGCTCCTGAGCACCCAGACTGCGCTCGATCCCTCCTTGATCCATCTTTTCCACCTCAACCCAACTCCCTTAGTTTTCTGTGCTGTCGCCACCATGGCCGCCTCTCCCTTCCTTCAGCACAGACTTGCCCTCGCATCTGGTTCTGTACTTGTAGCTCCTGTTGCCCGGCATGCTTATGATCCAGTCTTCATATGGCTGACTTTCTCACTTGTCAGTTCATATGGCACCTCCTAAGAGAGCATCCCGACTATGGTGGCCTCTCTCACACGGCTGGTTAGCACATTCACTCAACAAATATTTAGGGACCTGACACTCTCTAGGCATAGGAGGATACAGCAGTTACAAGGAAGGCCTAGAGCCCTCACTGAACTTAACATTGTAGTCATGGGAAGTATGTCCCCCCATCATACCAAGAACCGAACAACTAATGTCAGATAGTGATGAGTCCCATGGAGAGAAACAGGTGATGTAATTTTGTATACTGTGACCAGAGAAGGTCTCTCTGATGAGATGGCAAATGAGCAGAAACCTGAAGAAAGGAAGTGAACAACCCATGGAGTTACCTGGATAATGGCTTTCCAAGGAGAGGAAACAAAAGTGCAAACACTGGCTGACATGAGGGCACGTTTGACATGTCCTGGGACAAGAGGCCAGTGTGACTGGAGCAGAGTGGGCAGGGCTTTTAGACCTTTGCAAGGAATTGCCTTCCAGATCCCGATGAAATGTGCAACCATTTGAGAGAGAGCCTGAACAGAGGAATGACATAGTTTAACTTTACTTTTAAAAGATTACCCTAGTTGCCTTGTTGAGAATGGACTGGGTAGAGTGGAGGCAAGGATGGAAGCAGCAAGACCAGCAGTAATCCAAGACAGGGTGAGGTTGGCTTGGTCCACACGTGTAGCAGCGGAAGTGATAGAAAATGGATCGTTGTGCTGTGCTTGCCCTCCGTGCTTCACTTGCCCCTGACCAGTGGGATTGCCTTTCTGTATGTATGCCTTGTGACGAGGGACTAAGTCCCAGGCAGGGTAAATAAGAGGCAGCCTCTTCTTGGGGGCACCCTGGGCTTTGCATTTGATGCTCTAAGTGTCTGTGGGTTCTTTTGAGGGGAACCATGATGAGATCCTGCAAATGCCAAACCCTTCCTGGTAAGGGACCATTTGGGGCCCATGGATGTAGCAATGCCACTTTGGGGAGAGGTAGGCACCACAGTAGGGGTGCCTACCTCTCCCCAAAGTGGCATTGCTACATCCATGGGTCCAAACTGCAAAAGATGTAGCAGAGGAGGTCAGTGATGAGCCCCCAGACTTAATTCATTCCACAGCAGAGGCCAACGATAGGTGGTCGCTGTGCACCATGGCCAAGAGCCGAAAGGGACCTGCCTCAGCCAGCAGGCCAGGTCTGCCAGTGAAAGCACTCGGGAGCAGGAAGAAGCCCCACCCCACGCCTCAGTTCGGAATTCTAGGTTAAACTAAGGAGTGAAGGAATATCTAGTTTGTCTGCATAACACGAAATATATCAAAGGATCTCCAGGGTCAGGAACGACAGAAAGCAGCACTCTGAGGACCCTGGGAATAGCCTTGCTGCCTCCCCCCGTACTGGTTTGGTCCAGCCAATACTGGAGGTGAGAAAAAATGAGTCTCCAGGACACCCAGCTTGTCTCTCACCATGTCTCCTTTTTCTTTTTTGTATTAGTTTCCTTAACCAAAACTGCTAAGAAAGGCTTGGAACTGAAACAGAACCTGATAGAAGAGGTAAGAGCTTGTTCTTTTTATTTCCCGGACCTTGTATTTGGTTAGGAATGTGGGTGTAGGACCGTATGTTGGGGAAACATTCTGTTTAAAAGGAGAAAAGGGAAGGCTGGTCCAGCCCTTTTCCTCCCGTGGCAGCACCAATAAAAACTCTCAGAGTAATGATTTCCAGCTTTGACTGAGCTCTTACATGTATCATTCCACTTCATCCTTACATATGAGTTGACGTTGTCACTGTTTTGCGGTTGTGTAACTGAAGCTTAGAGATTTGTTAGCCTGCCTGATGTCAAAAACCTGGGAGTTGTCAGACGTGGGTAAATGCACCAACTCACTGTTTGCACTGCTCTGGGGCTGCAGGCTGGATAAGAAGGGTGTCTCCTCCTACACAAAGAGTCTGTTTCCTTGAGGCCACCTCATCATAGCTGCGGCCAGCAATGTGGACAGAGCAGGGTGGTGAGGGAAGTGGCCACAGATAAGTCAGAAACCTGGGAAGACCGTGGGATCTTGACCCATGGCTCAGCTTCCCCGACACTTTGCGGTCACGCCTGCTCTGCTCAGGGATCCCGGCTTAGAGGCCTCCAGTTCTGAACTTCCCATCGTAAGGGACCTGGAGCATATTCTTTCCCATCGGAGGCCGGAGTGTTGCCCAACCCCTGGTGCCCCTTGAACTTCAGAGCCCCATGAATTATTCCACAGCTTCGGAAATGTGTGGACACGTACAAGTACCTTTTCATCTTCTCCGTGGCCAACATGAGGAACAGCAAGCTGAAGGACATCCGGAACGCCTGGAAGCACAGCCGGTGAGCAGGCAGCGGGCAGGGCCCTTGTGAGTGTGGAAAGGGCCATGCTGCCCAGTCAAAGCACAGAGGCAGTTACTGTCTCTCGGTTACCTGAGTGACACAGATGGCATCTTAAGGACAAAGTGCCATGCCCCCACTGGAGGGCACTTTGTAACTGTGATAGCTGGTTTTGCACTGAACTTCTTGGGGGGCCAGACTTGGTCATTGCTCAGGGAATGTTTGAGCATTGACCCTTCCAGAAAAAGGGACTCCCTTACCTCTGGGGTCTAGTCTTTTTAGGAACACCCTGTCAGATTCAGGTCAGGATGTGCTCTGGGATGCCACGGGACTCAACAGCAGGCTGTACAAGCCACGTGGCGAGTACCTGTCCTTGGGCTGGAATGATGACAGTGCGGGTGATGATTCTGGTCTTCTGTTGCTGCACCAGCACTGGTTCAGACCATTAACCGGGCCTCTCCCATACATTCAGACGGGAGGGCAGATCCCACATTAACAAATACCATTCAGAGTAGGCTGGTAGGCATGTTGTGAATGTGGGGTCTGTAGGCAGGAAGTAGTGGACTGGAGAGTGGCAGGGCTCCATGGAAGAAGTGGGGTCTGACCATACCTCCAGCTACAAAGCCGGAGTAGAGCCGGTTTGCACTTAATGAGGCAGGCCACCTCCTTCACGGACCCTTCTTCTCCCCGTAGGATGTTCTTTGGCAAAAACAAAGTGATGATGGTGGCCTTAGGTCGAAGCCCAGCTGATGAGTACAAAGACAACCTACATCAGGTGAGTCTGGCCCTCACCAGGAGGGGCCAAAGCTGCCTTCTCTCCTGCTGCTCTGACATGACATGCATCCCAGCGGCTCGGGAAAGCAAGGTCTGGCTTAAAGCTCCGGCTCTCCTTTAACTGCGGTCCAGCTGTGACCACCTGAAATGCCTCGATATTGCCAAATGTGGGGGGCGGGGGTGAAAATTGTCCCCAGTCTAAAACCACTGCTCTAATGTGACCCGACCTACCCACTTTTGTTCTTTAGGTCAGCAAGAAGTTGAGGGGTGAAGTTGGTCTCCTTTTCACCAATCGCACTAAGGAGGAAGTGAATGAGTGAGTGTGTTGGAGGTGTGGTGGGGAAGAGAAAGGTGGTGAGGACTCTGGGGAAGGATTAATCCAGGGACTTTGTACAGTGGAGACATCAGCTGGTTCCTGGAACCCATTACCAAGTCTTTGTTCCTAGCACTGACTTCAGGTGGGTTGGTGGGCCAGTCGGGAACCTCCCCTCCAACGGTTTTCATTCCCCGAAGGTGGTTCACGAAATATGCAGAAATGGACTATGCCCGAGCTGGAAACAAAGCAACGTTCACCGTGAACCTGGACCCGGGGCCGCTGGAGCAGTTCCCCCACTCCATGGAGCCACAGCTGAGGCAGCTCGGCCTGCCCACCGCCCTCAAGAAGGGTACGGGGAGGTCCCTGGAGCTGGAAGATCACCGCTGAGTGGCCAAGAGCACAGGCTCCCAAACCTGACAGGCCCCCACTCATCCCCTTTCTGGCTGAGCAGGTTATTTCTACCAGCTTCCATTTTCTCATGAGAAAGTGGGGCTGAGTGTCTGCCTCATGGTTGACAGTAACTTACGGCCAGTACATAGCACTCGGGAGACAATGGGGGAGGCAGTCACTTCTCCCCAAATACGCCACAGGCTGCTGGACACAGATTAATCCGTGCCCCTGTGTGTGGTGCATTGGTGGGGGGACAGGTGGCCAAGCAGATTCCTCCCAACTCGGGGCAGCAGACAGCAAGCTCTGTCAGAAGTAACTGCTTACCCCCCTCCCCCCCCGCCCCTGCAGGTGTGGTGACCCTGCTGTCCGACTATGAGGTGTGCAAGGAGGGCGACGTGCTGACCCCAGAGCAGGCCCGCGTCCTGGTGAGTCCGGCCTGGGCCCTCCCAGCAGTCTGCAGACTCCTGATCACACCCGCTCCTCCTGACTCGGTTCCTTTGTCTCTTGCAGAAGCTTTTCGGATATGAGATGGCTGAATTCAAGGTGACCATCAAATACATGTGGGATGCACAGTCCGGAAGGTTCCAACAGATGGGAGATGACTTGCCCGAGAGCGCGTCCGAGTCGGCAGAAGAGTCAGAGGAAGATGACGACTGCTGATGGGCACGTGGACTGAGGGCCTCCCGGCCGTGCCAGGTGTCATCTTGACCACACTGGACTGGCGCCGCCCCTCTTGGGGGAGCAGCTGTTTCTGTTGCTGTGATGAAGACAAGAGGGCGATGGGGACAGACTGTTTCCGTACAGAGAATAAAACTGTCTGTAGGGTGTCTCCCTGCAGATGGCAAAGGAACTTTTCTCAGAAAAAAGGCCTTTGGGCTTGGACTTTCGTTCGGATTCTTAGGGTTCCTTTTGTTCACCACCTGAGTCAGCTTCCAGCACTAGTTCCTGCGAGACTTCTGGGCACAGGAGAGCAGCCTCGGGGCTTCTCTTCCCCGGCCCTCAGTGCCCTTGCTTGAAACAGAGGTTCGCTGAGAAAATCGGGCACCCTGGCCCTGACTGGCATGGCTCAATTAGTTGAGCATAGTGCCATGCACTGAGAGGTTGCTGGTTCATTCCCAGTCAGGGCACATGCCCAGGTTGTGGGCTTAATCCCCAGTAAGGGGTGGGCAAGAGGCAGCTGATCTATGTTTCTCATTGATGTTTCTCTCCATGCCCCTTCCTCTCTCTAAAATCAATAAAATAAAAACATTTTCTAAAAAAACCAGGCACCTTGGCTGCTATTCCTACCCCTACACACACTCTCCCAAACCAGAGCTGACAAGCTTCTGGAGGACCAGGTGACAGAGCCTTTAGCTAGGACCAGAGTAAAGCCCCTGGGGAAATTGAGTGTTATGTTCCAGAGCATCATGGGAGGCCTTCTTGGTGGTGACTAATGATAGGGTTTTGCCCAAATTGTTCTGTTTGTAAATGACTCCGTGAGACCATTTCTGAACGAGAGAAAACCTACTTCAGGCTCAATGGCCGTTTACCCTGTGTGGAAGGGCCACCTCCAGTCCCTCCTGAGAGAGAGGTCAGGCTACAGTCAGCGCAGAAGGCGGGGAGCCCTCCCCACTGCCTCTGTCCTTCAATGGAGAGTCCGGACTCCTGCGTCCTTCTCCCCAGCCCTTGGGAAGACAGGAAACAGGCTGCTGGCAGCAGAAGAAACAAGCTCACCAGGTGTGCTCAGGGCCTGGGCTACCCCAGTGCCTGCTTTATTCAGATAGGAAATGCTGGAGCAACGCACAGCCCCAGCCTTTACACTGTGAAGGCAACTGGGAGTATTCCAAGAATATAGGACACATTTGTGAACAGGTGATGAGAAGAACAGGCTAAATAAAGCAGCTTAAGGCCAGGGTGAGAGAACAGAAGGACCCTCTGCCACCTCGTCAGGACGAGGCCTAACGGAAGTAGTTGGGACATTCATGGGCAACCAGGTGCCAGGCTTGATCAAAGGCCTGCACAACAGCTGGCTCCAGGGGCCCTTCCTCGGTCGCTGCCAGGTTCTGTTCCAGCTGCTCCAGGCTGGACATGCCCAGGATGACCGCATCCCTGTGGGCACCCTGGAAGGGGAGATGGACAGACATCAACACACCAGTACGCAGTGCTGCCGTCATGCACACCCCGCCAGCCCTGCCCCTGCTGGATTTGGGTCTGATGTCTGTTTATACCCTTTGTTACTCCAGAAAAAACTTACCTTGCCTTCTAACAGCTCTAAAGCCCTGCCTCCAGCCTCATCAGCAGACAGACCCAAGTTCAGAGCCTCTGCACTCAGCAGCTGGGTAAACCTGGGTTACTTGACCTCTCTGTGAACTTTGCAGGCTGATTGTGGGAATTAAACATTTGTGAAGTACTTTGCTTCAGGCCTGGCACTTAACAGGTGCTCAGTAAAGGAAGCCAGACATTGCCCCAGCTGGGGGAGGGGAAACCGGACAGCAGGGAGAGGACAACCCCACCAGGGACAGAGCTGGACGCTGCAGAGCCGGCAGCCAAGGATGGAATAAATGCTAATGGTTAAAAAATGTAGGTCTCAGATGTTCATGCCCAGTCACGTGTAGCAGTGGGACCCTGGTCAAGTGAAATAGCCTCTGAGCCAGTTTCCTCAATAAAATTGGGATTATGTTGCCCTAGCCGAGTGGCTCAATTGGTTGGAGCATCATCCAGTAGACCAAAAGGCTGCAGGTTTGATTCCTGGTCAGGGCACATACCTAGGTTGCAGGTTTGATCCCCAGTTGCAGCACATACTGGAGGCAACCAATCAATGTTTCTCTCTCTCCACCCCACCCATCTCCCTCTCTTAAAAGAAAAAAATCAGTCTTCGAGTGAGGATGAAAAAATAAAAATAAAATTAGGATTATACCTAATAAGGCCAACAGCATTTGTGACAGGGCACTAAAGGAACTTAAGAACAAGATTACCACCCAAAAGAACTGGGCCATGGAGAGATTTCAGAGAAAGCAAAGGAGTAATCTCAAGTCACCAAATAATTGTGTAACCCTCTCCCTTCTTCCATTCCTCCTCCCTCCCCCACCTCCAAAAAAGGGAAAACAGAAGCAGAGCCTCCTGGGATGGCTGGGTTACCTGGAGCTGTGAGTGGTGGTACATCCATTGCAAGGCGGCTGAAGTCATGCTGGGGGCACTGGTGCCATATGCAGCCTGCAGGGCCTTCTCCACCAGGGCAATGGCCTTGAAGTGGTGCTCCTTCCAGAAGCTGGGCAGGTGAGGGGGGTGGCATAGAGGTCAGTAGCATGGGGTCAGTCACACTGGGGGCCACAGGCAAAGAGCCAACCAAGGCAGCTATGCCCACCCCAACCCCACAGCATGGGGTCTGGGGTGGTGGGGGGCAGTGTCCTCTCTAGCAGTGGGTCTCTTGCCTAATTAGACAGCAGAACCACTCAGGATGTGGCCCCCTCACCAGAGACCTTCACATCTTTATTCCTAAGAACACAGAGCCCGCCCTCACTTTCCCAGTGGAACAAAGGTAGCTGGTGCAGGGGGCAGGCCCCAGACCTCCTAAGCCTCAATCCAGGGCTCTTCCCTTCCCTCTTGGCAAGTGATGAGCATTTCCCAGGAACAGCTGTGACCTGGAACACCTGGCATTAGGTCCAGGGGTCCTCATTTCCTCCCAGAGGTCCCAAGAAAACAAGAAAAAGCCCCACAAACAGAGGGTTTGGGAATTCCTGCAGGAATCCAGACACATAGGTCCAGGCTGCAAGGGAAGGCCTGGACCCCACAGGAAAGCAGCCTAGAACTTCTCCACCCAGATAACAGGACAACAGCCCCCACCCCCAAGCCCCCGAACGCAGACTTCTCCAGCTCACCGGTTCCTGTAGATCTCAGACCAGCTGTTTCCAAAGAAGCGGCCCACAGGCTGTTTCCCGTCCTTGTCTTCATACTTGTACTTGCCGGTCAGCAGGCCCCCTGGGGGAAGGCTGCAATCAGATCCCCTGACCTGCCTTGTTCCCAGAGGCTCTTCTGGACTGGACAGGGGTTGGGGGGACCAGGAAGGATGGAAGACACAGCCCAGCCTCTTGTCAAACACCTCCCTGCCCCCCAGGGCCAGGAATGCCCACCCACCCCAGCCCGTACCTGCCAAAGGGTTGTAGGCGTAGAACCTCAGTCCAAAGCGCCTGAGGCAGGGGAAGAGCTCCGTTTCCACCTGCCGGGTGGTGGCGTTGTACATGCCCTGCAGGCGGAAGGGCCGGCTGGACGGGGTGCACATGTCAAGGGAAGGGGCCCCAGCAACCTTCTTTTCAAACCTCAGCCAAAGCCTGTCCAGGACTCCAGCAATGCTTTCCCACATCACGAGTGGTGGTAGGGGATGGGGAGACAGTGTTGGGCCCCAGGAAGGGAAGCTAGACTAGAGCTATCATCCCACAAGTATCTGTGGGTGCCACTGTGGGAGGGACACTGGGCTTCCAAACACGAGTCAGTCCAGCAAGTCTCTGTCCCCAAGAGATGTTAGAGGTGAGTTAAAGACACGGAGAGGAGACAGATGATCACAACAAAGGCGGGTTCTATGATTATAGCAGGTGCTCACGGGACATATGACGATTAGATCTGGAGATGAGAGGCCCCGCTGGGGCATCAGGAAAGAGCACTTCTACCAGGGCGGAGGGGGAGGAGTTGTTCCAGGCTGACGTGCAGAGCAAGGAAGCAGGAAGGATGGGACCAAGGTATTCACGGAGGCAAAAAGGGGAGCCAGGGCCAGAGCCAGCAGGTACCGGCTGGCCAGGCTGAGGAGCTTGCATGTCATCCTGAGGGCACCCGGGGCTCATACGCAGGCTGTGAGGAGGGGAATGGATGCTGTGGAGAGGGCATGGGGTCGGTCAGAGGGGTCAAGAGAAGTCGGGATCAGCAGGAGCTCCGGAGACCGAGGCCTCTGCAGACCTGCCCCGCACCTGGTACACAGTGGGAAGGATCCAGCCGTTGCTCTTGCAGAGGGTACAGATCTCAGCCACCTCCCAGGCTGCGTAGTTGGAGAGGCCAAGCTCCACAAACTTGCCCTGCAGGGGAGAGGTGGTGGTCAGAACCCAACACATTCCGGGAGACCAGGAAGACAGGACCACAGTGCGGACCCTGGGAGTGACCCTTTAGGACAGCCCTGGAGCCTCCACTCGCCTGGGTAATGACAGGCCAAAGAGGGAGCACAGACCTCCTCCCGGAGCTCGGGGCGCCACCCTCACCTCCTGGTGAAGCTGGTGGCAGGCACGCAGCGTTTCTTCCACGGGAGTGCCATGGTCAGGCGCGTGCAGGTAGAAGAGGTCCACCTGGGAGCACTGCAGTCGCTTCAGTGATGTCTCCAGCTGGGACCGGAGACTGTCAGGCTTCAGGGACTTCCCATCCCAGGGATTGGCCTTAGTGGCAATTTTCACTTTGGGGGAGAATGTAATACTTGAGAGACTTATTATAACCACTTAGTAGCCAAGTGACCCCTGCTAAATTATTCAAGTTCCCTGAGCCTCGCTTCTATACTCTGTAAAATAGGCATGATAATGGTGCTGTCTTCATTGGGAGATTATGAGGATGAACTACATGATCTTATATGTATGTTTTCAATGTTCACTGCTGTTATAATAACTACTAGAGGCCCGGTGCATGAATTCGTGCCTGAGTGGGGTCCCTCGGCCTGGTCGGCAATGAGGGCCGATCGGGGCCGTCTTGCCCAGTCTCGATCGGGGCCCATCGGGGCCAGCTGGCCGGGGGGAGGGACCATGGGAGGTTGGCCAGCAGGAGGTTGGCTGTGGGAGCTCACTGACCACCAGGGGGCAGCTCCTGCATTGAGCGTCTGCCCCCGGTTGGTCAGTGTGGTCCTTCAGTTGCTTAGGCTTTTATATATGTAGATTATTAGTCATCAAACTGCTGGCTGTGCCGAAGCTTGCACTGGAGGCTGAGTACACAGAGATGAACTAAACACACTCGATCTCTACCCTCAAGGAGCTCAGGGTCTAGAAGGTGAGGTCACAATACAGTAAATGCACAGAAAAGCACCAGTGCCAAAGGAGCCCAGAGAAGAGGTGTGTGGTCAGCCTGGGACTGCCAGGGAAGGCTTCCCTGTGGGCTAACCCCCAAGCTGAGTCTCCGGGGATGAGTCACAATCCACAAGGAAGGACGGGAAGCACATTCCAGAGGATGGGAACACAGGCAAAATCAAACACAAGGCAATACAGTATGTGAAGGGCCATACTTGGCAATTCTGAGTGACAAGAGCATAAACTCCAGGCATGGAGCAATGGGACAAGAGAGAAGGGAAAGGGCACGGGCCTAATCCCAAAGGGTTTTCTCAGATACCAGCATCCAAAGTCGCTGTGTGTTCTGCACTCTGGCTGCAGTACCGAGGAAAAACTCAAGGGGGCGGGCCTGGAAATATCAAGACAGGTAAAGAGGCTGCTGGGAGGATTTAGGGGAGAGGTGTGTCTGCCTTTGAGAGACAGGTAGAAGGCAAAACGAGCAGAAGGCAATTATAGTTTCCCTTCCCCTTCCAGACTCATGGAAGCGTGCACACCCACACACCCACCGCAGAGACACAGTCGCCATGAGAATGCAATAGTGCTCTGCCACGCAGGCGGCGTGGAGATGCTATGAAGAATGCTGGCTGTCCGGACGGGTGGGTGGATGGAGTCTGCACTTTCCATACTTGCCAAAGGCAACTCAGCAGTTCAGAGGGAAGTCATCAGACCACTTCCTATGAGGGAACAAGTCCCAGTTCTCCATCCCCCTGCAAGCTCAGTGTGAACTTTGCCTCGGATCCGACCTGAGGACTGAGGCAAAGTTCACTAAGAGGACTGGGGTCCAGTGAGCCTGGCCTCAAAGAAGGAGCAGAGAAGGACTGGAAGAGAAACACCAATTCAGAAACAAAACCTTCATTATCAATGAGAGGCAGCCCTGTGAACTAGAAAGGGCGGGCCTGAGATACATGTTCTCATCCGGTTCCTCCAGGTCCACCAAGCCATGAACCCACGGGCCCAGAGGGGAAGCCCCACAAGGGCTGGGAAAGAAGACTCAGAGGGGAAAGAGGAGGCAAAGTGTGGCAGTGTTAGGGGCAAAAATAGAATATTGGGGACTAGATAGTTATGTGGACAAAAGGGGCCACATGCTAACCTGACAAGCTCAGGGAAGGCTTTCATGACAGTCTTGCAAATTCTAAGACCTAAAGTAACCACAAGGATGGTCTGAAATTAAAACTTTAACTAAAAGCAGTGATGGTGGGTGGTTCCGTCCTAGGCTGGTATCTTCCCTGACTAGGTCAATCTTTACCTTAACTGAGCCTATCTGTCTTTTACTTGTAATTTCCCTTTTTTCCAGACCCCTCAGGGCACAACCAAATGCCCTGGGTGCCAGGACAGATGCCACAAATTCCTTCATTGTTATTATCATATTAATTGTTGCCTGTTAACTATCCTGTACCCCCCTAAGTAAAAGAAATACTGTCTTATCATTTTACTTTTTATCCAATCCCAGAGTTGTCCCCACTACCCCCGCCCCCTTTGCTGGCTCCAGACTCTAAGCCAGTGATGGGCAACCTTTTGAGCTTGGTGTGTCAAACTTCGCCAAAAAACTGAGCATAACTCGGGTAGTGTGTCACTTTGAGGAAAAAACATTATTTCACAAATGTTTCATCCTCAGGAGCAGCAAATGTTTCATCCTCGGCATGCGGCTACCTCAGCGGCCGCCTGTCATCAGAAATGGCTACGCGTGTCAGTGCTGACACGCGTGTCATAGGTTCGCCATCACTGTTCTAATCTATCACCAATGGAGTTCATGGAACCCACTTAGTCTCCTCCTCTGAATGTAATGTATAAAACAAGGTGAAAAACCACCATTCTCCGGAGCATTATCCCAGTCCTCTGAGATTCTGCTTCCCGGCAACTGTCGACAGTTTGGCTCAAATAAACTCACAAAAATTCTTTACAGGTCTGAATGTTTTTACGTTGTTATAAGAAATATTGATCATGCTCTGTTAACCGTGAATGTTTTGTTCTGACTAAAGAAAGCACATTCTAACCTGGCTGGGAGTAGTATGCCCCTGGGACCCAGGAGTCACAGTCACCCTTGGACCTGGGAGTCACCTTTGGAATGTTCTCATTCAAGAACTGCCTATTATCACAGAAAGATTAACAACCTTGTTGCCCTAACAAGAGAGTCCCACCCCAGCCCTCACTGCCTACTTCCAGGCCTGTAATTTCTACCTCCCCATGTAATCTTTGTCCTCCCCAATATAAGCAGCTGGCTTATGGGGGGCTGCAGAGCCGATGTTTGTGGACGACCTGCTGCTCACCCATACTGCGTGCATTATTGGAATAAACGGTCATATGATTCCACGCTGTCTCTGCTTAATTGGCTCAAGTAGTGACAGGCAGCCTGGACCCCTTAGTTGTCCGGTTACAGCAATATTAGCTAGCGTTTACTGGGCCCCACTATATGCCAGGCATCCTACTAGTCACTTTTAATGGCATCGGGCTAATGAGGGACAGTCAGTCCCTACACACACACACACACACACACACACACACACACACACACACACACAGTTCCCCCTTTCAAGCTACACCTGCCTACTGGCCATCCCTCTGTTATAGGCACCTCTTACCAACACTAGAGAGGTGTTCCTGGACAGGACAGCCCCCTGAGCTAGTGGGAGAGGGCTGTCCCCAACCTTGATTCTTGTCTTTTCATATATAAATGAATTTATACGAGAAACCCTTGACTGTGTTGTGAAGAGCCAATTTATTAAAGTAATTAAAGCATGTATCCTTATTGAAAAAAGCAAAAGGAAAGTAAGCAAACCTATATACATTTGGCTTATGAAGCAAGTTGGGTGGGGGTCTGAGGTGTTATATACCCTCCTGTTTATAGGCTTCAAAATTTCTCTGCTGACTGTTTTGATACAGATTAATTCTCAAGGTCCCTTTTTAAATTTTGTTGTGGCCTTCCCAGAATTCATGGAAAGCACCTGGCAACATTATCTTGCCAAGCATTGAGACTGCTGGCTTCTCTGCTTAGGGAGTAAAACTGCCCTTTTTTCCTCTCCCCTTTCCCCCTCCCTTTCTGCATTTCTCATTAGGGAGGTTTTTTAAAATTATTTGCTCAGTGTCCTTGGCTGGGGAAGATAATGGTTTGTTAGTTACAAGCTGGCTGCAAACTGCCCACAGCTTGGCCTTGTTTTAACTTTCCTGTCTCAGTTTCCCTACCCCTCTGCCCTGGAACCCTGGAACACCTCCTCACCCCAGGCACTCTGCATTTCCAATCCTAGTCTTGGCACAGCTGTGCCCTCAGCTCTAATGCCCCTTTCTGCCATTCTCTGCCCAGCAAACCACTACTGATCCCTTAAGGCCCAGCTCCATGTTCTCTTCCCTTTCCCTAGTGCCGCTCCCGCTCCCTGTCCTGGTGGTCCCCTCCCCTCCTGTCCCCACTGTGCTGCCCCTTCTGGGTTCGCCAGTAATCACTGGCTTCAATCTTCACTACACTGAGCTCCCTGGAGGTGCTCGAGTCACTTTCCTTCCTATTACCCCATAACAAAGCCTGGCATGGGCTATCTTACCCCCTCACACCTCCATCTCTGCCCCCCGCCCGCCCAGCCTGCTACTGCATCGCTACAGCTCTCCCTGAGAGCGCCGACGGGACTGCCAACCGAACTGAGCAAAGTCCAGGATGAGAAAAGGGTGCTCCGGGAGCGCAAGGGCGGTGAGGGCAACGGGGAGAGGAGCACAGGCAAGGCACCTGGGGCCTGGTTATGGGCCTGGCATGACTGGAGGCCAGTGCCTCGGAGAGGTACCCCAAGAAAGCAAAAGGGTAGAAAGCTAAGGGCTAGACCAGACTTGGGGGTTCCCGAGTGGGAAGGGGAAGGTGATCAGGACAAAGCACTGCCCAGCTGTCGGGGCTTTACGTGCACCGGGCCTGAGGAGCTGGGATTCAATCCACAGAGTTGCCAGGCGGCCAGGGGAGGGGACCAAGCTGTCGGTCCGGACCGCGGTCGGTGCATGGCGGCCCGGGTCTGGTCAGCGTCCTGCACAGGGCCGGGGAGAGTCAGAGGGGGGTAGGGCGGGCGCGGGCACTAGCGTTACCTTTGCAGTCGCCGCCGCCCAGCCCGAGCCCCAGGCCGCCCAGGATGCTCTCGGACTGGCCGTCGCTGTACATGAAGGCCGTGTCCAGCTCCGTGTGGCCGCGCTCCAGGAAGGCGCGCACAGCCGCGGCGCTGGCGGGCGCGTCCATGCGGCGCCCCATCTCCATGGTGCCCAGCACGGTGGCCGGCCGGGCCGGGGAGCCCGAGGCGGGCCGCGGCGGCCGGGACATGGCGGCGGCGGCGCTGACGCTGCGGGCCTGCGGGGACCCGCGGCTACGAGCGCAGCGAACCGCGGCGCGAGCCACGGCGCGAGACACCGCACGGAGCATGAGGTGCGCGCCTGCGCGCTGGGGCGCCTGGGACCCCGCCCACCGCAGCGGGGAGGAGCCCGGAGGAGGCGGCGGCGCGGGAGCGGGGACCTGGGACCGGGAGCGTCGCGTCCCTCCGCGCACGGGGTGCCCGCCAGCGCCGCCCCAGGGACTGTCCGACCGGCGCGCGGCGCGAGAGGCGGAGCCTTGGCGCGGGGGCGGGGCGGCGCCTGGGGTCAGCTGACCCAGCAGTGGAGGCAGAACCCAGAAACCCAGAAACCCGGCCGGGCGGCGGATCTGGACGAGGTGAGCCGGTTTGGGGCTGGGGGCAGGTACCTGCGGGTCGAGGCTCTGGTGCCTCCCTGCCACATCTTCACAGCGCCCCCTCCCGCCGCTGGACCGGCCTGGAGCTCCCGTCCTCTCCTTTGGAGCGCAGGATCCTAGGTGAGGATCGGAGCCGGGATTGGGTGGCCCTCGGGGGCCGTGTCCCCTTCCTTTGGGGCGACCAGCGTGGCCTCTCGGACGGTCCTGGCCAGGGTTTGGGCTCTGGGTCCCGGATTCTGATGGCTTTGTTTTCCCCTGGGCGGGCCTGGGGAGGGGGCCTCGCGGCGATGGAGCGCTGACCCCAGCAGCTGCCCTGTCATTATCCCCGCCAAACAGGCGGCCAGCGCTGGGCTGAGTCACGAGTTGGCCCAGAACCGGGAGGCCCGGAGTGGGTGGTATCCACAGCCGGGACGCTCCTCCCCTCTACGTATTCCCCAGGTCTGCAGGGAGCACAGATTGCGCCCTCCCCCTCCTCCCCCCCATGCCCAGGACCGGTTTCCAAGTGTGTACGTGGGAGGCTGGATTTGAAAGTGTGAGGGTTGGCGCCAGTCTTGTCCATTCAGCCCTTGCTGAAGGCTGCTGTGTGCCAGGGGCCCTGTAGGGGGCTGGGGGGAGCACTACAGCCAGAACGGAATAATAGTCATCCGTGGAATAATAGTCATCACGCTGAGTGTCTACCCGGTGTCAGGCGCCGTTCTCCTCGCGTGGCCTGGGTTATCCCCTGTAGCTGTGCAGTCCGCCAGGGAGGTGGGCACTTGCATGTTCCCCGTTCTCAGGTTGGAACTCGAAGGCTGCATCACCTGCCCAAGAGTTCTGTACTTGTAGGCATTGGGCGGGCCAGTTCTAGAGTGGAGTGCTTCTCCTCATCCTTAGGCCATCTGAGCTCATAACAAGATCTTTCCTTGTTTCTCTTCCTCCCATCCTCTCTCCGTATTTTTACTGTGCAGCTGGCGTGTGCGGACTCCTAAGTTTACAATTAGGTTGGAGGGGAGGATTGGGCTTAAAGAGTAATGATCGCCGAGGAGCCTCAGAAGCATTCCTCAGGCTTGTGGATGAGGGGAGAGGAGGAGGTGGCGGGTGGTGTCCAGCCAGCCCTTGTAAAGCTTCTTGGAAAGGACAAGTGATAGCCTGATCTTAGTATCTCTACCGGGCCCTCCATGGGCAGGATAGCCCTAGGGCAGTGATGGCGAACCTATGACACGCGTGTCAGCACTGACACACGTAGCCATTTCTGATGACACGCAGCCGCTGAGGCGGCCGCATGCCGAGGAGGAAACATTTGCTGCTCCTGAGGATGAAACATTTGCGAAATAATGTTTTTTCCTCAAAGTGACACACTACCCGAGTTATGCTCAGTTTTTTGGCGAAGTTTGACACACCAAGCTCAAAAGGTTGCCCATCACTGCCCTAGGGGGTGAGACAGCATGTGCAGAAATAAGCCTGGAGAATGACTATGGAAGACCTGGGCATGCGACAGGAGGTAAGGGGAGGGCAGTCCCCAAAGTACCTTGGGCTGTGGACTTGATCTGGTAGGTGAGGGTCCCTTGAGCAGCCTCAGTGGAAAGCATTTCCTTGACTCAGCTGCGGGCTGGGAGAGGAGCTGGGTGTGGCAGGAGGTGCCTTCTCCAGCGCAGCCTTCCTCCGTGGCCACGTGCCTCAGACTCAGCCGGGGGAGCCTCTTAAACCCAAGGTCCCTGATCCCCAACCCAGACGTACTGATCCTGAATTTTGCACATGTGCCCTCCTTGACCCTGAGG
The DNA here is from genome assembly GCF_951640355.1 of Cnephaeus nilssonii. NCBI lineage: Eukaryota > Metazoa > Chordata > Mammalia > Chiroptera > Vespertilionidae > Cnephaeus > Cnephaeus nilssonii. Next base: position 92,393,458 of record NC_137078.1, on the reverse strand, counting down.
CACCCCAGCTGTGGTCCTTGTCAAACCTACGAATGCCGTCAAGCTTTGTTGCAACTCTGAACATCCGTTCCCTCGGTGCTGTGTGACCAGGTGGACCCATTTCCACAAGCCCGGCCTGGGGCCACACTGGTTCCCTACTTGAGTCAGAACCTCGGGGTGACAGGCCCCATGCACAGCGGCCCTCAGAGGAAGGCCCTTTCTGTTCAGGGCTCAGGTGTGGCCTTGCCCATGGCCTGGGGACCACCCACCTGGGCCCTGGGCCCTGTGAGCCAGAGTACATTCCTCAGGACACCTTCCTGCCTCACTGGGCATGTGTCCACCTCCTTTCTTCCCAGCCTGGTGAAAAGAGGGAGTGAGAGAGCGGCCTGAGGGTCGCTGAGATACACAAAACAGCCACCACCAGGCACTGTCAGGCCCTGGCTTAGCGCTGTATGTGCATTTCATCTGCACGACGGCCCAAGGAGTGAGGCTCTTCTCCTCATTTTATGAACAGGCTCGGACAGGTTGTGTGCTTGTCCAAAGCCACTCGCCCTTATCTGTAAAATGGGGACGGCATTCCCCACCTCTCAGGAAAGTGCCGAGGATGGCAGCGTCCTAACATGTGACGAACTGCAGCGGCACGTTTGGGATCTAGAAGAGGAGGGTGGGGGCAGTCCAATTCGGGGGTGGCTGGGGAGCAAAGGGACTTGATTTGAAACGCCTTCGGTGCTGGGGGCAGGACATCAGGTAAACGCCAGCAACATCAGCTGTGCCAAAGGTCATCAAGGCGCGTCACCCCGACACAGGAAGAGGCTTTCAGCCATGCCCGCTGGGCCCTGGAGATGCTGCAGGGAGCCAGGCAGACAGTGACCTCGGGTGCCCCTGTCCCGGCTCCGGGGCCTCTGCCCACTGCTGGTCGCATTAGGGCTGAGAGCCTAGAGCTTCCTGAGAAGAGAAGCTGACTCGCTTCCTTTGCCTTCCTGACGCTCAGCTGTGACCTCAGCAGTTCCAGGGTCCAGTCCCGGTGACAGTCCATTGGGGCTGCCTGGCAGACACCATAGATGGGGCGGCTTATACCAACACAGTCCATTTGGTGCCAGCAGACTCACTGTCTGGGGAGGGTCCGCTTCCCATTCGTGGATGGCTGTCTTCTCACTGTGTCCTTCAGGGCAGAGAGGAAGAGAGAAAGAGAAAGTTCTCTCCTATCTCTCATAAGGCAGGAATCCCATTCAGAAGGGCTCCGCCCTGCTGACCTGAGCACTTCCCAAAGGCCCCACCTCTTAAAGCCGTCACGCTGGGGGTTCGGTTGAATGTTCGGTCTGTGGCACCGGGCGTTGCTGTAGGAGGATCCCAGGCCCCCTGGCAGGACTAGGAACTGGAGGGAGCTGGAGGAGCCTTGAGCCCACTCCTGAGGAAAACCCCTCGGAGCAGCGAGAAAAGGGGAAGCCTGCCTTGTGGCTGCGAGAGAAGCTGGGCAGGGAGGCCAGACCACAGGACGGCTCAGCCCCGCCCAGGGACGCAGCGCCTGAGGCTGTGTGGCATGGTGGCCTTGAGCAGGGGTTTGGGTCCTGCTGCTCCTGGCTTTGACTCATGGCTCTGCCACTTCCTGGCTGGGAGGCCCTGGCCAGCCACTTCCCTGGCTCCTCTACTGGATCGAGCGGATAGGAGGACAGGGTGCATACATGCAGGCGGGTAATGAGCACAGAGCTGGCACAGAGCTCAGCAGTGGGGCTCTGATGACTCTCCCTGGGAGGGGTGGCGCCACCTGGCCCCGCTTTCTCCTTTCTCTGGGGCTGTCACACAAGCAGTGGCTGCTCTCGTCACTGTGCAGGGTGCCCAGCACCGGGAGGGGCCTGCCCCGGAGCCAGCCATCTTCTGGCTTTGGCAGTGGTGAGAATGGGGAGGTGGCATGGGCTCCTTGCCAGCAGGCATTCCACACAGGTGAGCTCCTGGGAGAATATGGCTTGAATCCCAGCCACCTGTGCAACCTCGGGGTTCACCTGGTCCTTATTGTTCACCTGCCTCATCTGACTTGTGATGGAAGATGTCCCAGCCTGCAGAGACTGTGTCTAAAGCGTTGACTTGAACCAAACTGACAACATATGCCTGAGAGCAAGACCGCAAATGCTCTGGCGAAGGACAGCTTTGCGGTTTATTTTATGCCTGGGAGATTGAGGAGGGGACATAGGGAAGGTTACCTGAGGAGGGGAGAAAGCGGATTATAGGGTCATGTGCTTTCTTGAGCGTGGTTATGTCTGGAGGGGTGTTACTTCCAGCATTTCAGTGGTGTTTTAACCCAAGAATAATGGACAGGGCTTAAAACCTCTCACTGAAGAAGTGATGTGCCTGGGCTGACTACCTACCCACCATGACCTGCCCGGTTAGGAATTTATGACCAGATCACCCGTGAGGTTACTTTCCACAGAACCCCCTTTCATTTCGCCCGCAGACCAGTGTCGGTGACAAGCCTACTCCATGGGCCTGGTCTCAGCGGTTACAACCAAAGTGACATGTTGGGGGCCGAGCTCTCCACACTGTGTTTATGAGCTCACTGGGCCTCACAGATGTCTGAGGGGGGCTCTGTTATCACCCCGGTTTACAGCTGAGGGAACTGAGGCGCAGCTGCCCATAACGAGGGTGAAGGTGGGATGTGAAGGCACTTGCCCCTGACTGTAGGCCCAGCGCTCCCCGCACGCGCGGTTGACTCGGGCTTGCTCCGCTCTCTGTGCTTGAGGCTGATGGTGGCCTGTGGTCCAGGGCTCAGTCGGTGCCAGGTGATAAGCTGGGGTGGGCTTAGGTTGGGGGCACCATGACAGCACCCCCACCTTCCACGGCTGAAGCCCCCTCTCTCTCTCCCTGTAGAGCCCTCGCCTGCCTCAGCGCCCAGCACCCTCCTGTCCCCCTCGCAGGATGGTCTGGAAGAAACTGGGCTCCGGCAACTTCTCCAGCTGCCCCAATGGCTCTCGGTGGATATGGGACGTGTTTGGTGAATGTGCCCAGGACGGCTGGGACGAGGCCAGTGTGGGCCTGGGCTTGATCTCCATTCTCTGCTTCGCCTCGTCCACTTTCCCGTGAGTAGCGCCAGGGTGGCGGGACCCTGTTCAATGGCTTGAGAACTACCAGGCTACTTCCCAAAGCCGTTACGCCACGTCACAGTCCCACGGAAGCCCAGAAGGGCTGCACTAGGTGTGACACAGGAAGTCAAATGGAGACTGCCCTGGTCTCTGCCGGGCTTCCCCTTAGAGACACCCTGGAGTCGCAGGGGAGGACGGGGGCGGGGAGAGGCCACCCAGCAGGCGGTGATGTCAGGGCCCGTTGGAGCGGCCCTCAGGAGGCAGAGGGGACAGGTCCGGGTGGCTGATGGAGGCCGAGGGAGAGAGACTCCCTGAACTATCAGAGGAGCTGGCTGAGGCTTCCCCTTCCGGCCCCGGCATCGCGCTGGCCCTGCCTGGGTCTGGCTGATTATCCCGTGAGGGGGGTCGAAGGCCTGGGGGGGCCCCAAGTGACTGCGGAAAGGGCAGCCACCTTCTGCTCCTCCTCAGGCCCTGGCCTATCGTGAGTGTGACAAAAGTATTTTACCTGCAATTTCTGGAGCTAGGTCAGGTCACAGCATCCTGAAGGAGTAAATGGGACGTGGCATAAACCTTAATTCAGGGCCATCTCAGCCAGGCCTGTGCTGGGCCCTGTCCTTGCCCCCCGGAAGCTGGAGTCCAGGAGGGACCAAGGTGCTGGTGTCACAGAGGGTGCTGGTGCGCTCAGGCCAAGGAAGGCCCTGAGAGGAACTATGTCCTGAGCGGTGACAGATAAGGAGGTGGGCGAGCCATCTGCAAATGAGGAGCTCAAAGGAGAAAGCAGTCCCGGGGGAGCGAGACCGGAGCCCCGGGGTCTGGGTGTGAATCCTACTCCCAGACTCCTGGCTGCGCACCTCCCCAGCCCGCAGTGAGGAGGGTCCTCAAAATACACCTGACCACATGGGGGACTCTGAGGACTGAGTGAGTCTGTATACATGAAGGGCTCAGAACCGTGCCTGGTACCTGGACAGAGTCCAAAGAAAGGGTCGCAGTACCAGGGACCCCTGGGAAATAGCCAAGGTGCTGACTGCCCGGCGTTTGTACTGGAGAGCCAGGAGCCACAGCCCTGCCCCTGGGAGATAGCGGGCTGTGGTTGCCCATCATCTTATCGCCGCCCGTCCTGGAGATAGGGCAGCGGCCGTGCCTGGGCCTTGGGTTTGCTGCCACCACCGCCATCCTTTTTCCAAACTCCCTACCCGCTTCGTAGAAGAAAGAGTCTAGGCCCCCAGGGTGCTTGGAGGAGTGTGAGTAATGCCATATCTGTCTGAGAAGGTGCGCAATCCCATCGAGTTCCTGGGTTGGCAGGGAGGAGTCTCCCCAGTAAAAACCCCCAATGGGCAAAGAGGCTCGAGAGGACCCTGCCTGCAGGGCTCCCAGTGACCTTGGCCTCTGCTGCCCCTGCCCCACCACCCTGTGGTGGTCTCATCTGGGGGCCGTTCCCTTGTTGACCCTCCGAGGCGATGTCACAGCCCTCGGCCCCTGAGCACGCGTCTCCCTCTCTGCCACAGGCAGTACATCAAGGCCTGCAAGACGGGCAACATGGACCAGGCCCTGTCCCTGTGGTTTCTCCTGGGCTGGATTGGTGGAGACTCCTGCAACCTCATCGGCTCTTTCCTCGCTGACCAGCTGCCCCTGCAGGTGGGCCGGCCCCGGGCAGGGTGGGCTGCCTAGGATGGCCATGGCAGAGGCGGTGGGGGCACCCACAGGAGAGGCCCGGGCTCCGCAATCCTGACCTGTTGTTCCATCTTATGAGGGCCCCATGCTGTAGAGACAGCCCTGGGACCTGGCACACAGTATGGCAATGGGCTGGTCGCTGTCCTTCTCTGGGCCTCAGTTGCCCCATCTGTAAAATGACCACATCAAACCAGAGGATCACCAGAGCCTTTAAGCTCTGGGGCGCTCTGATCCTGATGGAGCTCGGGGCGGGGCTGGGGCCGGAGGAGGAAAGTTTTCCCCGGAGAGGCCCAGGAGCCATCCCTTTGTCCTGACAAGGGGAGCTAGCCACCCGTCCCTCCATCTGCCCGGGTCCAACACTGCGCCCACGTGCTCTCTAGTTCTGCAGGGTAGGAACTGCGATCCTCCTTTCCAGGTGAGCAGCCAGAAGCTCAGGGAGGGGACGCGACTTGCTCAGGGGTCACCCGGCTGGGATGTGAGAGTGCTGCCCAGTGTCGGGGTGCGGTCCCCAGAGCCTGGGACTGAGCCGGCGCCCCTGCTTCTCTTGCAGACCTACACGGCGGTGTATTACGTCCTGGCAGACCTGGTGATGCTGTCCCTTTACTTTCACTACAAGTTTAAGAACCGCCCCTCTCCGTGTGAGTATGGCGGGCCCTCCGTGTTAGGCACGCTACGGGCAGCCGGGAGTGTGAGAGGAAGCAGCTGTCCTATTGCCGGGGGATAAACCTCCGAAAGGCTTCCTCAGCCTTATCTGAAAGCCTGAGCCCTGATCGGCCAAGATAGGGGCCAAGGGCAATGAGCACATCCGGGCAGGACCACAGGGGTTGCCTTCACTCAAATTCCTATTCAACAAACATGTCTTCAGCTACTGCTCTGTGCCTGGCCCTGGGCTTGGAGCCGGGGAAACAGGCACAGGGCTCACAGGCCATCGCTGCCTGAGGACTCGGAGGAGGCCATAGCCGAGGTCAGAGTGAGGGCTGTGAGATGTGGCCCGAGGCACTGCTTTTGATAACCCCTCCCCCCTTGGACCCTACTGCTGTCATCGTATCAATTTTACAACTGCAGGAGAAGGATAGTGTTATTGCACCCATTCTACAGATGAGGGATTAAAGCTCAGAGAGGTTAGGTCACTTGCCCAAGGTCACACAGCCACCGAGGGGCAAGGCCATGACTCTGATCCATTTGCTGCCACTCAGATATCTAACTTCGGCTTCCCTCCTGCCTCATGTCCAGTGTCTGCCCCCATCAACTCCTTGCTCTTGTTCAGCCTGGGACTGGTGTGTACCACCCCGCTGCTGAGCAGCACTGCCTCCGTGGCTGCCCCGAGGGAGGTCTTCCCGGGCCGGAAGCTCCTGTCTGTGGAGCCAGGCAATAAGGTGAGGTGTGGGTACGTGATGGTCGGGTGGAGGTGGGAGGCTAGCATCAAGGGCCCTCCCTGCAGGGCCACCTGGGCGGGGGGTTGCCCTCTAGGAGGGAGCTTGGGGATCTCCCTGCTAGGCACTGAGCACTCCCTTCTGCTTTCTCAGCCCTTCACTCAGCAGGAGATCATTGGTTTTGTCATCGGCTCCATCTCCAGCGTACTGTACCTGTTCTCCCGGCTGCCTCAGATCCACACCAATGTGAGCCTTGAGCGGGGTGGGGCCGAGTGGAAGAGAAGAGCCGGCCTGGCAGCTCGGGCCTCTAGGTTCACGAGTAGCACAGAGCAGAAGGTCTGGGTCTACACTCACCGTTGGCTTGGGCAACTTAATCCAATTCTCCAAGCCTTGGTTTGTGCCTCTGGAAAATGGGCATGATGATGCCTGCCATCCAGGCATCTGTGTGACTCTCAGTAGGAAGTCAGGTGAGAGCGAGGGGCTGAGCTTAGAGGCCTGAGAGGAGAGAAGGTGGAGAATCAGGGATGGGCGGGCAGAGGCAACGAGAGTCAGCGTGGGGCTGGAGGGCAGGGCATCATGGCAGCAGGCATAGCGCAGCCACAGTCTCCTGTGGACCTGGGCAGGGGGCTTGGAGAGGTGGCAGGAGTGAGGATGAGGAGTCGGGCCCTGGAGCGGGTTGTTCGTATGCCGTGCCCGTGTCGGACACTGGGCACACAGCGAAAAGTCAGATTTTTGACTCCACGCACAGTGTGACGGGGCAGATGGATACAGTCACCACCCAGGGTGACAAGAGCCGTTTGAGGTCTCTGACCCCAACCCCCTCACCTCCAGTTCCTGCGGAAGTCGACCCAGGGCATCTCCTACTCGCTGTTCGCCTTGGTGATGCTGGGGAACACGCTGTACGGGATGAGTGTGCTGCTCAAGAACCCCGAGGAGGGCCAGAGCGAGGGCAGCTACGTGCTGCACCACCTGCCGTGGCTCGTGGGCAGCCTGGGCGTGCTGCTGCTCGACACCATCGTATCCTTCGGGGCGTGCAGGGCAGGCGGGGCAGGGCGGGCACGGCAGCCCCTGCCTGTTCGGGGCTTCCCCATCCACCCAGAGTCAGCCCTGTCTGCCATGCGTCCCGCCAGGCACTGGGCCCAGGAGTGAGCAAGAACTGGGTGGCCTTGCCCCAGGGAGCTTCCCGCTCTGGGAGGCAGACAGGATGCACTAATAGAATTCATTGCTTCGTTGCAATGACACTGAGGGCCACAGAGAAAAACTGAGTGTGTGACCAGCTCAGCTTGTGCGAAGGCCCCAGGATTGGGGAGATTGGGCCAGGCAGGCCTGAGGAGCGAAAGCTGGAGCGTGGAGACACACGTGAGTTAGTCACAATAACGGGGTCACATTCTGGCTCTGTTCCCTCAGAGCTGTGGGACACGGGGAAACCGTGAGCCTCCCTGTGCTTCCGTATCTTCATCGCATGGGGGAGGTAACCGTCACTGTCTCACCAAGATAACGGGGCGATTTCGTAAGGTGAGGCGTCCGGAAGGCTGCACGAGGCCCAGCACAGCGCGTGCTCAGTAAATGTTTGTGGAGCGGCGGAGCGGGCCTTGTTTGGATCGCATTTGGGAGGAAGGAAGCATGGCCCTTGTTTGCACATCTGCCAAGTCCCTGCTGGCTGCCGTGCGGGACGTCTGACTCACCTGGAGCTAATCTAATACTGAATGTCAGCAAAAGCAAAGCGTGAGCTCTTAGTGCCTTCAAATGGCCCAGCCACTGGGTGAAACTCCCAGGGTGGTGCAGGGGGGAGGAAGGCCAGCTCATGGGGCTGGCATCAGGGAGGACTGCCCGAGGGAGGAAGACCCTAGCGCTGGACTTGGAGGAGGACGTTGGGCTAGGGATTGAGGAGTGAGAGCAGAAGCTGGGTCATCGCTGGCCCTTCCACCAGCCAGAGTGGGGCTGAGAGAGAGGGAAGAGGGTGCTCTGGATGGAGCCACGGGTCCTCAGGGGCAGGTCCAGCCCAGTCTGTGCTTGGTCAGGCCTTGACGTCGACCCCTCCAGATCTCCATCCAGTTCCTGGTGTACAGGAATGCCGCCACGTCCTCAGAGCACCAGCCCCTCCTCCCCGGCTGACCAGGACCCAGGCCAAGCCCAGGTGACCGGGACCTCCAGATACCACTCAGGAAGAGGGAGGTGTGGGCAGTCACAGTGCCGAGGACCCTGGACTAGGCTGTGGAGGAAGCCAGGGTCGGGGGCCTAGTGCTCCTGACCCAGCTGCCTACCCCCACACCTGCTGGGCTGACTCCTCCCACTGGGAACTCAACCCCCGGGGTCTGAGGCAGCTGCCCTGGGAGCTTTGATGGAGGGGCTGCAGCGGGGACCTCACCCCTGAAAAAACAGTGCAGCTGCCCCTCGCTCACCTACCTCATTCTGCTGCTCACCCCGGAGTGACGCAGCCGCGGCCTGGGGTACCCAGACTGTCCTGTGGACTGCAGCCAGCCCAGTAAACCGTACTTCCCAGCGAGGCCTGTTCTGTCGCTCCTTCCCAAGATGCTGGGGTCTGAGCTGCTCTGAGCAGCAGTGGAGGGAGATCTGGGCCCCACCTTCCAGGGCCAGAGGATCAGCTGTCGGGGAGCCAGGCAAGAGGGGACCGAGTCTGCGGCTCGCCTCCCGGTGGCCTCTCATTTCTTCAACCTGCTTCTCGGTGACAGGCTCCACCCCTGGTGGTGGGACCAGCAAGAGAGTCCCTGCACCTCAGGGCTCAGGAGGAAGCACAGCAGTTAAGGTTCAGATCTTGGTTCTGCATCTTAGCTCTTCTGGGCCTCAGTGACTTTGAACTGTGAAATGGGATGACAGTATTACCACTTCGTATGACCTTATGAGATGGTATAATTATGGAGGTTAGACCAAAGTCTGGCACGTAGTAAGAGTTCCATACAGGTTAGCTTTGATCATTTTTAGTTGGAGGAGAGGGACAACCAGATCTCCCTGGACATCCGGGAGACCTTCCTGGAGGAGGCAGCATGGCAGAAGGATGAGCAGGGGATAAACGGGGAAAGGTGGGAGTGTTGCTGGCCAGAGGAAAAGAAGGCGCAAGAGCAGGTGGGAAGGGAGGAGAGGAAAAGAAGGCGCAAGAGCAGGTGGAAAGGTGGGAGTGTTGCTGGCCAGAGGAAAAGAAGGCGCAAGAGCAGGTGGGAAGGCAGGGCTCAGTTTGTCTCCCGGATTCTGTTCTGAGTTCACTTCCTTGTTGGCAACGACCCTGTGGGTACCTGAGAACAGGCCAGCTTCCCTCTGCTCTTGCCCTCACACCCAGCTCCAGGTTCCCAGCTTGTGGGAGCCATCCGGGCAGGCTGGGATGGAGGCCATCCCTCAGCCTTTCTTTTGGAATCTTCCTCTTCCAGCCCCAGAGAAAGCACGGAGCTGAGCAAGGGGACACAGTCTCCTGGGGGAGGTGGTGGTGGTGGTGCGGGGGGGGGGGGGGGGGGGGGTGCCACGGCCAATTTGGTGCAATTTGTGCAGCACAGTTCTCCACCCTCGGCCCTTGCTGTGGTCGAAGTCTGGGATGGGGGTGAACCAGCTCTGGTCCCTGCCAGTAAGAAGGGCAGAACTTGCCAGGCCCTCCCTGGCGAGAAGGGGTGTTACCAGAAGGTACCAAGTGCCATAGGAATGAGGAGGCTCCATGGCGGAGTGGCCTGGAGCTGCATGGTGAAGGCAGAGGGAAGGAATTGCGCAACAGCCTGGAGTGGGAGTCTGGGCTGCTCCCAGGTGGGGTTTGGGGGCAGGCAGTGGAGTGGCTCACAGCAGGAGGCTGGGTTTGGTTGGGGGAAGAGCAGGAGGGAGCTGGGGCTGGGGAGACGAGACAGGGCACCTCTGAGGTTCAGGTGGGCAGTGAGGGCCAGTCTCCCCCAGCCCTGTCCGGAGGCAGGCCTGCGAAGCCCTGTGTGTAACCTGGCATGCGACTGAGGTTTACTGAGCACTTGCTGTTGGGGGGCCTCTCGCATATGATGGCCTTTTAACAGAGAACCAGGCTTTGAGGAGTTAAGCAACTTGCCCGAGGTCGCCCAGCTGGGCCTGGCAGCTGTTTGAACCGCATTAGGTCCCTCAGCTACAGGGGTCATCCCACACCTGGTGCCTTCCCTCTCCCTGGCTAGGGCCTGGGGGTCCAGCCTCAGCCTTGCCCTGGCGGGGCGGCGGTGGGGGGGGGGAGGGCGAGGGGGAGGGGGAGTGGGGCAGCCAACCCTGCTGGGCTCAGGCCCCTTTCCCACCATTCTGAGCAGCGACTTCCACAGCCTCTGGTCTGTGCAGTGGAAGGTGCCCTAGGCCCAGCTGGCTCTGCCCTCCCCGCCCTCCTCCCCCCTCCCCCCAGGGCTGTGACCTGGCTGGATGATGCTCGTCACCTGGGGCAGGAGGCGCCTCCCAGCCTGAAGACTGGGGCTCAGTATGGCAGCACGAACCCCTGAACTAGAGCTGGGTGGGGAAGAAAGATGAAATATCACAGCCCCACCCTGGGAACCCTTCTCTGAGGGGTGATAGCACCCCTTCCACCTCAGGAAGCCCCAGTCTGATGGGGAGACGTGGGCCCTGCCCTGGGAGTGCCCTGTCAGATGGAGAACATGGTTGTGGCTGAATAAGATGGGCTTGCAGGCTCGCGCCCCAGCACCTGGCGCGTGGGAGGTGCCTGGTAAATAAACGGTGGCTGCTTGAGCGTGTCCACTACCCAGCACAAGCCCTGGTCTGTGCAGGGGCAGGTGCCTCTGGGAAGGTTAATTCCTCCCTAGAGCGGAAGGGCCAGTCTGACGGGTTCCATTGCATGGCGGCCATGCTTGCTGGAGTGGGGCCTCTGGGTGGAAGGTACCCGGTGGATTTCCTTTCTCCCCTGGGCTCACCCCTCTTGCTTCCTGCTGCAGGCAAGAGTGCTTGGGGTGCTCATCTCTAGCTGTGGCCTAACTATCGAATGAGATGCTGAATGTGAAAACGCCTTGCGCAGTATCTGGCCCCGTGGACCCACACCTGGGGACAGGGACGGGGGGAGGGACAGGAACAGCTGGCTGGCAGGCAGGTGGCACTCTGCAAAAAGCAGAAGGAACTACCCAACCCAGGGCCCGTCCCCAGGCCCTCCCAGCCCGGGGTTCCCCCTGGGTATTCCTCGAACCTGGGATTTCCGAAGCCACAGCTTGGGCAACATCTCAGTCCCCAAAGCTGAGAAAGGGGAGAAATCCACAACTCGGCCCTCTCCTCACGCCTTCTCCTGTTGGACTTGGCTCTTACCGGAGCTGGATGGTGGGACCCCAGAGGTCCCTGGTAAACAGCCAGGTGCTGAGTCCCAGATGTCCCGGCAGTGTCAGCTCTATGGCCGGGAGGGGGGATGGCCTTTTGCTTCAGATGAATTCAATTCAACTAATAACGACGGATCAGTTCCTCGGCCCTGTGACAGCCCTGAGGACACAGCCACCCCCAGCACATGTAGTTAAGGACTTCCCCGCCCACACTAGATGGTATGGGCAGAGACTTCTCTCCTGGTCACCACTGTATCCCCAGTACACAGAAGGTGCTCAATAAATGGTGAATGAATTGAGTGAGTGGAGTGAATGCCTAAAACACTGTCCCTCAAGGGACCCTTAGTCAGTGAAGAAGGCATGGAACCCCCTAAGCACAAAACTATTGAATTTGTACACTTTAAATGGGCAAATTGGCAGGCATGTGAATCATCACTCAATAAAGCTCTTGGAAAAAATAGAGAATTGGCTATTATTAAAACTTGAATGGGAAGTTGTAGGCAATGAGAACGTATTACTGTCTTGCAACATTCCTACTCAATGTAGTCATTACACAGTCATCTGAAGGCCTACTATGCATGAGGAACTGGTGGTCAGGTGAGAGGAGTAAAGGATTTCATTCACTAGAGCAGCGATTTTCAACCTTTTCCCCCTCATGGCACACAAACTAATTACTAAAATTCTGCAGCACACTGAAAAATATATTTTTTGCCGGTCTGACAAAAAGAATGGGTAAATTTTGATTCCTTCACACCAGATGGCTATTGTGTTGGCTGTTGCCATGTTTTTATTCGACAGTCTAAGGGAAAAGAGGTCAGTGCCCCTGACTAAACAGGTATTGCATGTTTTAAAAATTATTGCAGCACACTGGCTGAATATCTCTGCACTAGACCAAAGAGATAGAGACATCAGTATATATATATATACCATGTGTCTGTTCATTCCTCAGAACATTTACTGAGCACTTACTCCAAGTTGAAAAGTTTCACAAAGTAGCAACAGGGATGAGTATGTCTATGTAGTAATAGTTTTAAAGATATAGGAAATATCTAAGAATAGAACATAAAACCTTAAAATAATACCACATTTAAATATATTTCAGAGACTTGATTTCTTTAAATTACGAGGTTATATATATAAAATGTTTATAGTCTCGCCCAACCGGCATGGCTCAGTGGTTGAACATCAACATACGAACCAGGAGGTCACAGCTCAATTCCTGGTCAGGCATATATGCCTGGGTTGCGGGCTCGATCCCCTTTGCGGGGGAGGGGTAGTGAAAGAGGCAGCCAATCAATGAGTCTCATCATTGATGTTTCTATCTCCCTCTTCCTCTCTGAAACCAATAAAAATATATTTTTAAAAATGTCTATAGTCTCCATGTTGTTGTTTAAAAGGCTACTTGAACAATCTGAGAAATGATACAAATTATAATGAAACAAGAAAAAAATAGCACCAACTAGTTATTAAAAAAAAGTACCTGTTGAATGACTCACCAGTTTCCTCTAGGGCCGCAAAGTGAATTGCAAAATCAGTAACAAAGTCCTCCAAGTATTTGTAGGAAGCAGATGTTCTGGGTGAAGTAACAACATGACAAGGTGTTAAGTAACCTTGGTTTTCCTACTGAAGGTTTTACAAATTTTAGTTATCCTGAGAAAATATTTATAAAATGAGATTTTTAACATTTAAATTCTAGAGTATATAATTTATAACATTTACTACAGTGTTTGGAATGAGACATACTTACTAAGAATTGGCTATACAGGCTTACAAACAAACGCTTGCAAGCAAAAGATCCTCTCTTGGTCCCCTGCTTACTGTTAAGAGGGGGAGACAGGCCTGCCTCTGGCTTGAGATGAGGGTTCCCAGGCCCAGCGACGCCCCAAGTAGGTGCTCACCACAGGTCCCCTCTCTCCTCCAGCCCTTTGAGTGTCCACTGGTTCCCAGAGCAGCGGTGCACTCAGTAAGCGACAGGCCGGCTGCGGCGGGCTCCCAGGAGGGAAGGGAAAGGTGAACCATCGTCACAGAGGACAGCGCCCAGGCTGCTCCAGGGGTCTCGGGAACAGGAAACCTTCGAAGCGGGAATGAAACTGTTCCAACTTAAGCATCAGTCTCTCAAGAGAGAACATCTTAATTGGCTTAGCGTGGGTCATGCCAGGGAGAGGAGAGAAGGCCATGACTGCAGGGCACCAGGCTCCATGGAGGGGGTGGCACCAAAGAGAAGGGCCTGGAGGCCAAGTCCGCCATGCCTGCCCACCCCGCCAGCGGAGGAGGGTCTCACAGGCCTGCCACACAGCAGCTGCGTGGTCAGTGATGTGAATGGAGACAGGCAATCTTGGAATCTGCAGCCCCAGAAGCTGACCTGTCAAGATGACAGCAAGGGGGCAGGTTCTGGGAGGGCCTTGGGGAGACGGGGAATGCCGGGGTTACCCACCTGAGCCCTCACACTTGGAGAGATGGAGACCACCGTCCCAGGGTGCCAGGGGTTCATGCAGCCCAGACCAGAAGGCTGCCTCCTGTTATCGGGCACAAAGGGCAGCTGCGGGAAGCATCTAGTGAGCCCGTGGGGGTGGAGGGGCTGCCCTAATGCTGCCAAGCCCCGAGTCTGCCACCTGCAGCTTGTGGGCCCCGAGGGCTAGTCAACCCCAGGGCGCCTTTGCCTGCGTGAGGGGCCCTGCAGCCCCCGTGCTCGCCTCTGCGCGGAGAAAGGAGTGGCTGGGAGGTGGCCCTGAGCCAGGCTACAAACCCTCCTTTTGCTTTTCCTTCACCTAAGAAACCTGCTGTCACAGCCCACTGTTCCCTCTCACCAGCCTGACTTAGCATCAAAACAAGAGCAGTGACGCCTCCCATGGAAGATTCTGGAAGGCAGAGTAAGATCAGGCCTGGCATACATGACAGTCACAATTTCTGGGTTTCAAGTGTTATTTTTGGTCACATGATTGAACACCTATCAAAAGGAAAATCATTTATTCACCACTCTGTGTGACAGGCACTCTGCTGCCATCACCCCACGAGGCTGTCACCCCAGACCCACACAGGCAGTGCCTCTGGGCCACGCACCGAGGGTCCCCAGCTGCCACGTGCGGAGCTGTATGGCCAGGGCCTGCTTCTCTCCAGCTTGTCCTCGGCACCTGGCACTTGGAAGGAACCGAGTGCGGGGGCTCCTCCTGTTCCTATTTCCATCTCAATGAAGATGTCCCACCTGAACCGTCTTGTCAGAACAAGCAGCGCGGGTCAGAGGTGTCACGGTTCCAGGTACCTCAAACCAGAGGGGACAGTCGGGGTGTGGGCCCCACTGCGGCCCCGTGGCCTCCGCAGCTGTGAGGCCTTGGGTGCCTTCCCTCAGCTTCCTCCACAGGCTGTGAGTGAGGATAGTGCCGGGTGTGTGCGGACCCTCAGAGTAGGCGTGCGCTAAGATCAAAGGAAAGTGGGGAACAGAGAGGAAAGCCCCGACCTCCCACTTCCTGACTGGTGTGACTTCAAGTAGCCCCACGGCTGCGGGGCAGGTGGGCTGGGGACTCCGGGAGGGAGGGGTCGAGAAGCAGCTGGGGGCTCTGCAAAGACCCCTTTTCTTCTCGCTCCAGAAAAGCCCACACTTCCTCCACGCTGCTGAGCCCGCCACGCGCCCCCACCTGGGGTCAGCCCTCGTGACCAAGGCCACACGTGCTTGCAGAGTGAGGCAGGTGAGAAACAACACGAGGCCAGCGCTGCGTCCCAGTTTCTTTTTATTTATTTTTTTGTTCTTTTTTACCTTTTTTTTTTTTTTAAGTATGGAAGCTCAAGTATAAGATGTAGATTTTTTTTTAAGCTTTACAAAAAAAACAAAATAAAACAAAAAACTCCTTTTGCATTCCATAAAAATTGACAGAAAAGCACCTGGCCAGAAGAGCAGACGGTCGCAGGCCCCCCGCGCCCCATAATGTGGTCTCTGAGGCCGGGGGCCAGGCGTGCAGGACAGTGCTGAGGGCCACCTCTCCTTCCTCCCAGAGCTGTCCCCTGCTCCCCATCCCAACCCCAAGCAACTCCCAAACACACGTGGAATCAGATTTCCAGTTTTTCTTCTTTCACACACCACAGTTATTTCATAAAATTTTTTTGTTTTACATTTTTTACACCAATGTAACAAAAAGGTGGGAAGGAAGGGGAGGCAGACAGACAGTGTATTTTATGCCTATAAACGGGGGGGTGGAGCCTGGGCAAACAAAACACACATGGTCTCTATGGAAACATCGAGTTCTGATAGCAAAACGTGGTGGGAAGCAGGCCTTGGAGACGGAGAGGGTATTAGCGGCTTTATTCTCAGGGTGTGATGGCGCTGTGCAGGTCGGTGACGCAGGTGTTGTGTGACCTGTCGGGGAGGAAAGGGACAGGGAAGGGAGCAGAAAACGAGTTTTCTAAGAAAGGGATCTAACGAGTGCATGGCATGTCCGGTTAGCGTGAAGCAGAGGTTTAACATTGCTGCTTTCTCTTCAAAGCCTCCACCAGGTCGTTCTTAAGAGCTTCTTGTTTTGATTTGTCTGCAAAAGTCTGCACAGACCTGCCAGGGAGGAAAAGAATTATTAGCAGGCTTCACAGGAAGAGGTGTGGCGAGGGTCTGGGTCACTGGGCAGCACCGGGCCCCTCTAGAGGTGAGAGCAGGGCCAGAGGCCACACCCTCAGCACTGCGCCGGCCCCTCAGGGAGGCCAGGGCCCACTCCACCTGGACAAATGCTCAGCTCTGCAGCAGGCTGGGTGACTCGGCCACAGCTCCAGGACCCTGGTCCACTCCTCTGGACCATGAGGACCGCGTTACAAAGCTCCCTCTCACTGCACCGGCCCAGCAGGAGGCTCGATGCTGCCCCCCGAGTGCAGGGGGCACGGCACCCCCCTTAGCGAGGGTTTAAGAACCAGCACCCGGACATCTGAGCACACTGTGTTCACAGCCAGGACGAGTGCTTTCAGGCTTTTGCTATGAGGCTCCATCAGCTGTTAACTTGGCCAAGAAAAGCCCTCACCCTGGATTTTGAGAGGCAGCAGGGAACTGAGGTCCCTGCTGTCAATGCCTGGTTTGTGGGAAATGAGTGCATCCACGCTCAGCAGTAACACTGCTCGACAGAGCTAGCAAGTAGGCTCCTGGAGGCTGCACAACTCACAAAGCGCTTTCACACACGTTCTCATAACGCTCACAGCGTCCAGGAGGCAGTGTGATTTCCAATTTACAGGTAAGGAAACGGAGGCTCCGAAAATGCCGCTGGCAACGCCTCAAAATGATCACTTTGTCAGCTTTACCCAACGTTTTGGTTAACCAAGAGCCTGTTAATAGTTTTACTGATGCACTTCCAATAGTGCTCAAGCAGCAGAGAAAGTGAGGCTGCCCCTCAGGACGCTGTGGACCGTGCTCCACGGGAAGAGTGGGAGAAAGGATCGAAAAACCCCAAATGCCGAAAATGGGTGAAGTGCGATGAAGTGGGGCCAGGAGAAACAGCACCCGAGGTGAATGCTGGCTACCCAATCCTGGAAGATCCCGGCAGTACCCTCAGAATGTGAGAGTGCAACGCAATAGGCAAGTTTTGAAAGAATCGGCATACAACTGAAAAAACGCCCATGAGAAATGCCGAGTTTGGGGTGATGCTGCTGAAATACACATTTCTGATCGTCTGGAACGCCCTGGCTCTGCGCTGGCAAAGGAAGGGTCAGACACCAGCCATGTGGCCCTCGGGCTCCAATCTAGCCAGTCACCAGGGCTTCCAGAAAGGCTCCCACGGAGGTTAACGTGACCAGCGGGAGGATGGGGTGGGCGAAGCAGCCGCTCACAGGTCCTTGGCCTGGAAGGACGGCCCTGGCTCTGCGGATGGTCCCAGCATGCGGCTGCCGGCTCTTCGGGGAAGAGCCGCCAAGCACACCAGCACCCACCCCCACAAAGGAGGAAGTTTCCGTTAGAACCAGAGTTAGAGTCAGTAAGCGACAGGTTAGGCTTGGGCAGCTGGAGGGATAAAGAACAGGCCATTCATTCAGGGAATAGAGCTGGGAAGGTTATTGCCAAGCAACTCGAACCAACGCCCGGAGAGAGCACTAGCTCAGTGTGGGAAGGAGGACCTGTCCTGACAGACGGTGGGTGCCAGGCTGCCCAGCTGCAGAGGGCTTCAATGCTGGAGAGGCTTCAGTGGGCAGCCGCTGGATGCCAAGGCCAGGGGCCCAGAAAACCCTAAAAGCGGAGGGGGGGGGGAGTACGCTATCATGGGACACCTTAAAAAGGGGTTTCTCATCGCTGTGGTGGGAACATGATGGTCCCAGCATGAGGCTGGAGGCTGACAGATGCCTTGGGCCTGGAGCTGGTGCACACACAGCCCAGACCAATGCGCTCCAGTCCCACCGATGAGAACGGCTCCGCCTGGTTACATAAGTGCCCCGCTCCACCCACCCCGGACACCCCACTGAGCCACTTCTGGGCTGGGCTTTAGTGTCCAGTCCCAGCCTGGGGCTGAGCCCCTAGGCCAGGCACTTCGCCCTGCCTGGCTGGGTTTTCAAACATCTGATGTGAAAACCAGTGTCCCTCATCCTCTCGGGGGATGCTGCTTTCCTATTTGTCACCAGCTCAAGTCATGGTTCTCGGCCATTATCAACAAGGCTGTTTTCCTCCCCGTCAGTGCGGGGCGTGTAAGAGGGCAGCTGCAGCTCGTTAGGGGTGGGAGGTGATGCTGGTCCAGGCAGTTCCAGCAGCAACCAGTCTGGGTGCATCGGGCCAGTCAGGCGGACTACAGCCCCCACTCTGCACTCTGTCCTCACACTCACAGCAATACACCCCTTTCACATCAGCTAGCCCCAAGGATCCTTGGTGGGAATTTGGGGGTGACTGGGCTGCACACAGAGCAGATTCGGGGAGGCTATCCTGAAGCACGTGGGTGAACAGAAGGCAGGACATGGACCCTGGCTCTGCGGCCACCAAAGCCGTGCAGACCCGAGACTTCTGCTGGAGGCAAGTGGGTCCCCTGGACTGGACTTCCACAGGAGCCAAAGCCAAACCCCGCCCCGAGTGCAACACACACACCGCACACACGATACGGGTCCACGTTACGTGGGGCTGAATCTACATGTTAATGTGGCTGCTCACGGCTGTGAGCAGACACAGGGGTTAGTGGTGGTTTGAGTGATGAGCGGCAACAGCCGAACCGCGGGGTCGGCGGGTTGGTGAGTCCTGTTTAGTGGGAGGGTGCTCGCCCTCTCAGGCAGGGTACCTGGATCGGCCTAGTTATCAGGCTGGATGTGGATCTGCCGCTGGGTCAGCACTTGGGAAAGCTCCCTCTGCAACTGCTGAAACTTGGGGTTGTCAGGGATAACGTCAACAGATCTACAGAGAGTATTCAGAGATGAATGCAGGAGCGGAGGACAGCACGGACCCAGGAGCACGTGGGCGGGGCAGCGGAGAGGAGGGAGGTACGGGGGACACACAGGCGGAAGAAAGGGGCCGTCACCAAGGCCACGCTGCTCTGGCCTGTGGTGTGGAGGTCACAGAGCAGAGCGCTGGGCTGGCGGTGGCCACAGTGTCTGGGACAGTGACCATGGGGCTCAACAGCTAGAGGAAAGCAATGTTGCCTGAAGGGGAGAAGGGGGATGAAACCCAACAGGGGCCAGACCATGTTCCCCACAGGCGGGATGGAAATGGGGGACGGTGAGGGTCCAAAGGGGAATCCTCGCTATTGCGAAACTGTACGAGTAGAAAACTAAAAAACCTGTCTGCTCGGCGAATTCACAAGCCAGGGCAGCCCCCTGAGCTGCTTCCCGCCTCTCCTGGCCCGAAGGCGAGAGCTGCACCCAGAACGGGGGGTTAGCAGGCTGGCAGCCAAGGAGGAGCGAGAGCCCTTGGCCTCAGTACCGTGCTGGGCTGCAGAGCAGACCTGTCTCCCTGACTGGGAGGGTCCCCGAGAGGAGTGGCTCGTCCTCGGTCGCACAGCTCTGCAGAGCATGCTAAGATACCGGCCTCCTGACACCATGGCCGCCACTGCCCCCACCGGCTCTGGCCTCCTGCTCTGCCACCACGGACCTCGGGGACCCAGAGAGCCTGCCAGCCTTCACTTGGCCGACACTGGACACTGCAGAACTGCGGGCCTGGGATGGGTGGAGGGTCGCTCAGGACCCTGGCCACAGCCAAAGAGCCCTGCAGAGAACATCAGAGTGGCCGGGGTCCTCCCCAGAAAGCAGCAGGTGAAAGGGCTCTTTCTGCTGCCCGGAAACCCGGCCAACCAGAGGCCTGGCAGCCTGGCGGGCACCCTGCCGTGTGTCTTAGGGTCTGGTTTGGAGGTCCCCTCAGACCCCAGAGCCAAAGGGCTGGGCAGTTTCTTTAGATGAGACTGACCCCAGGGGGCCAAGAGGAGGCCGACTTCAGGGATGAGGTATCGGTGGCTGTTAAGGGGAACGTCCCCCACATGACAAGTGTGGCGGTAGGAACCAGCATGTATTGAGAATGCAAACATGAACACGGTGCTTTCCCGTTCAAAATCTGCACATCAGCCCTATAAGGTGGGTACTTTACTCCAGCTTACAAACGAGGAAGCTGAGGCTCAAGGGCATATAGCTGTTAAGCAGCAGACCTAGGATTCAAATCCGTATCCTTTTGGTTTCCAAAGCTTGTACTTTTGGGTACATTACCTCAGCCCATTGACGATGTCCTTTGTTTTTCCAAAGTAGATCTCATTCAGCGTACTTCTGATTTTATTTTCCATGTCCTGGGGAGGGAGGTCAGTCAGACATGACAGCAAACAGCTGGGAGTCCTGAGGTCCACACCCTCCCACCAGCTCACCACTGCAGTCCCCGCTGTGACCACAGGGGGGAGGCGCACGACTGCGCAGATGCCTGGTGAGCGAGCCCTAGCAGCCAAGACCCCCACCTATCACTTGTGCTCTGTGCCCTCTCCCGTCCACAGGCACGCAGGAAGCCAATATCCAGGTACTGGTGGCCAACACTGGCCATCACTGGGAGTAAACCACACCGCCACCTCTCCTTCCAAACAGTGTGGTGAAGGGAAGCCAGTGGCAACTGAAGTCCCTCTGGTACCCACTGGGGCCCAGAGATCTGCTCCCTTGTCAGGTCTCCGCTCACCGGGGGGCAGGCTTAGGGCTTCCTGGGCAGACCCTTCTGGGAGAATGTTTTGAGGGAGGGGGGAGGGGATGCCCTAGGAGCTGTGCCCTGCTTGCACCTAGATCACAGGCTCAGAAAACACAAGGCCTGGGCAAAACATGAGAAACGCAGTACTGGCTGCTGTGGAATGGGAAGAAAGAAGCAAGGCAGAAGGCCAGCAAGCCGGCAAACAGGCTCCAGGGGCAAAACGTCAGATGCTGTGGAAGCCAACCAGAGCCCCGCAGGCCCACTCACCTCTACCAGGCGCCCAATATTGGCTATGTGTGGCGAGGAGTCGCTCACAGTTTCATCTTTCTCCATCTGCAAAAGACAAGACATTCCTCCGAGTTAGAGAGAGCCAGGTGCTCTCTGAGAATGGCTACCTCAGCCCCTCCACAGTTTGCAAAGAACTTGTTATTCCTGCTGGCAGCTCCGGAGCCAGCTGCAGGTGGTGCGAGGCCACCTCCCCGGTGGGGGACCCAAGCACAAGATGAGCTAAGTTTCATGTCACAAACAGCCCAGCCAGCAAAAGCCCAGCGTCCACATTCCCAGGGAGAGTTGTGATGCCACCCTTGAAGGAACAGTCACCCCATCAAGCCCCCAGCAGGGAGGGCAAGGGTGACACCCCACCAGGCACTGGCTCATCCGGGGCCCGGAGAAGATGCGCTCAGGCACAGGCACGGCACAGGCTTCCCGTCCCAGGCCGGGGCGCCCAACCACCACGCTGCTGCTGCGCCCCGACGCTCCTGTGATGGCAGTCACAGAGGGAGGGCCTGACAGTCCTGGGCAAGAGGAGACACTTAGGCTCTGAGAGACGAAGTGACCTGCCCAACGTCACAGAGGTCGCAAGGGCAGAGCCTGGTCCAACCCTTTCTTTCTGCTCTGTGAAGCTGAGTGATATGGGGAATGTGAGCAAGAGACTCTGGACCCAGATTCCTAGGGTATATCCTAGGGACACCGTGGATGGGGTTTTGGAGGTAGGACCCAGCGATTCAAGGCTCAGCCAGAGAAGGAAAGGAGGCAGGGATGGGAGAAGGAATGGAGGATTCCTGATGCGAGCACACTCATGAATTGTGCATTTCTTTCCATGTTTAAAGGCTTATTTCCCTCGCAAGATTATAAATTCCTTACGCAGCGCTTTACCGGTTTTATACCTCACAGGGTGCCTAGCAGACTGCAAGCACATCAACGCTCACTGTTACTACAATGAAAATAAGAACACACAGCTACCACTACCACTGTTGATATGAAACATGGAAGCTGAGACAGGTAACCAAGAAACAGGGAAAACATGAGAACAGTATCAGGAAGGCGAGAGCTCAAAATGAACTCAGATCAGCAAAACAAGCAAAGAAAAGGCAAAGAGGCTCACTATTTCAGAACCAGAAGAGCAGGGCAGATCTCGGGGTGGTGGGCGTGCTCAGAGGTTGGCGGCCTCTGCGGCTTCTCACCTCGTCTCCTTTGCTTCCAGGCAGACCAGTCTGATCTGTGACGCAGCCATCCTTGGAAGGTCACAGTGCACTTAAAGGTGCCAGGACACTGGAGGGGGCAGAGGCCGACCCCTCTCATGAAAGAAGGAAGATTAGAGCTGGGAATGAAACACGGTTTGACACTGACCCAGACAATTTCTGATGGGACTGTTAAAAATCATGTGATGGCACACCTAAAATCAGCTATCTCTAGGACCCAGCAGGGGAGCGCTACGAACCCTGGGGACCTCTGATTGCCTGCCCTGCTGGGACGCTGGGCTGGAAGAACAGAGAACTCCTCTAATAAGACCGCAGCACTGAGGCAGGTTCCCGTCGAATATCTGCGGCCGAGGTTGAGGTGGGGCTAGACGATGGCCGCTCAGATGGAGCTTCTGCCGACGGGTCAGACACCATGTTCCCAGGGATGCTGCCACCTGGCCCTGGGCCAACCTGTCTGTCCAGGACTTAAAGGAAGGCATAGCCTATCAATGGCATCAGGGGTCAAGATGATCAGAAGGGCCACTACAGGACCCAGAAACATGGGTCAGCTCCTGAACACAGCAGCTCCCAAGCACAGCGTGCTTCCCTGGTGGCAGCCACCTTATTCCATTGAGTCTTCACAAAAACCCATTTGAAACCCAAGGATATTGAGGCTTAAAGATGTCGAGATCTGCCCAGACTCCAAGGACTTTGCTCTTCCTGCCTCAGTAGGCTGATCACATGGACCTGGGCGAAGGCCAACCAGATACTTCAGCTCAAACAATAATCTCACTGATGTGCTCGCTTCGGCAGCACATATACTAAAATTGGAACGATACAGAGAAGATTAGCATGGCCCCTGCGCAAGGATGACACGCAAATTCGTGAAGCGTTCCATTATTTAAAAAAAAAAATAATAATAATAATAATAATCTCACTGACTACAAAGTGGGGGTAGTCCTGTGAAGGGACTCGTGGGTTTCTAGGTTATTTCAAGCTTGATAAGACTGTGATGTGGCCGCTGCGACAGTGGTCATGCAGCTTTAGGCTCGTAAGTGAAACCATCACTGGTGCGCAGGTCAGAAGCGGCTGCTGTGACTTGCTCAGGAAGGCAAAGGTCCCCTCAGCTCTGGCCTGGCCCAGCCGCATCTGCTGGGCTGCGTTCAGCTTGGGACACTGGGCTTTAACCCTCTGTACACCACAAGCGTCTAGAGACGCAAGCGGCGGACCTTTGAATTAAATTCAAAATATCGTGGTGTGTGGGGATGGTTTCCATTTTGGACGCGTGGCAGTTAACTGGTTAAGAGGGCCATGTAGCCCTGGCCAGTTTGGCTCAGTGGATAGAGCATCGGCCTTGCAGACTGAGGGGTCCTGGGTTCAATTCCAGTCAGGGGCACAAGCCCATGTTGCGGGCTCGATCCCCAGTAGAGGGTGTTTTCCGGAAGGCAGTAAATCAATGGTTCTCTCTCTTCGTTGATGTTTCTCTTTCTCCCTCTTCCTTCTTCTCTGAAATCAATGAGAAGGATATTAGAGAGAGAGAGAGAGCCATGTACAAGTTGGAGTTCACCTGCTTAAAAGGTTTAAATACCTTGAACCCAAGAAATGAGAAAGAACTGGGGATATTTCAAGCTAGGAAGGACTTGGAGGATCCTAGCAGTGGACAGGGGGAGCAGATCCAATCCAAGTCACTGCCAAGTGCAGCAAGGGAACATCATGGATGACAGAGCTGTCTGTCACAGATGGCAGCACCTGCTCCCAAAGCAACAAGCCCCAGGTCACTGGAGTGCTGGGGAGAAATGGGGTGCCTTGTCAAAGATGCTGTAAGAAGGGTAGTGCCAGTCTAGAACCCATGGCCTTGCAAGGCTCTTCTGAAGATATGGGACAATCTTTGCAGAGCAAAGATGTCTGCTCTGGCAAGACTGTTTTGGTGAGAATTGGTCAAATGGAAAAGAGGAAGGGAGTGCTAGAACAACCGGCCTCTGTCCCCAGCACGGGGCCTGGAACTGTCCCAGGCTCTCTGGCCAATGATCTTGGGGCATCTCGATCCTCAAAAAACAGAAGTGAGAGAGCCCATGAACTTAAAAGTGTTAGCTACTCCCCACCATTTCTGGTTTAATAAATTCCCCATCTGGCAGAGCCTCGGTGTTTGCAGGAACATCTGCCCTCAGCCAAACCCTGTGACTCCCTGAATGGGAGTCAGGAGCACACTCCGCAGGAGGGACAGAGCTCTGACTACCTTTTTTTCGGTGTACCCACTTTTAAAATGGATTTTTGGATGCCAACACCCTGGGACTGTGTGTCCTCTCCCCGACTTGGAAATGGTTCCAAGGGCTGCTCAGAGAGGGTGTGGTCCAAATGGATTCCCTCCTTTCACACATTAGCATCTCTCTCCCTCCCCAGCTCCACGCAGAGGGCAGATTCCTCGTGGAGAGTCCCTTTAAGAAGCACCAAGATGCTGAAACCGGTTTGGCTCAGTGGACAGAGCGTCAGCCTGCGGACTGAAAGGTCCCGGGTTCGATTCCGGTCGGGGGCGTGTGCCTTGGTTGCGGGCACATCCCCAGTAGGGGATGTGCAGGAGGCAGCTGATCGATGTTTCTCTCTCATCGATGTTTCTGACTATCTCTCTCCCTTTCTCTCTGTGAAAAATCAATAAAATATATTAAAAAAAAAAAAAAAAAAAGAAGCACCAAGAGTACAAAGTGAGGCAAGGACTGTTGGCCAAGGGCTATGGGCCATCAGGGTCAGTAAAGCCACGTGACCAATCAAACCTCTTGGAGAGGAAAGGCTGAAGCCACTGGACACCCAAAGGTACAACAGGTGGGAGGGGTGGAAGGGAAAGGAAGATGAGCAGGCCCGGTCTCCCCAGGAGTAGACTGACTCCTAAGTTGTGGCCAGGAATTGAGCCCAAGGAAAAGGCCCGCAGGGACCAGACAGAAGAAGGTGGGTGGGGGGTGGGCAGAGGCCTTGGCACACAGACATGTTCCCACAACCCCCTTGCTCACAGCAGCCCTGCCGAATCCCTCAACACCTGGTCAGGATCGGCTTTCTGGCAATGCTGACCCACCGAAAATAGAACTATTTGTGCGATGCATATATTATTACATCCTCAGGAAAGTGGCTGCCAGAAGAAAACATTTTTATGTGCTGTGGTCGCACAGATGTTCCGAGAGGCGATTCCAACTGAGTCTGAAGTCAGAGGCCAGCCTCTCGCCCTAGGAAGGCCCTCTCCTCTCCGTGGCTTGGACACGGGAAGGACACAGGCCAGGCCTGGAAAGCAGGCTGTGCGCCTCTGCTGCCCTGTGGCAATTTTCAGTGAGTACAACCTGGAGGGTGAGGCCCTGAAGAAAGCCAGCCCCACCCAGGTCCATAGCTCATCTGGAGGCCCAAGGCGTGAGGGCCTTGGCCTGTCTAGGGCGCACACTAAATGAGCTGATATATGCACCATGCCCAGAAAGGTGCCTGGCAGAATGGCAGCTTCATTCCCAGGACTGCCTGGTCCTGGCTCCTAGGCAGAAGCCAGCGGAGTCGCTCTGGTTCCTGAGCTGTGCAGGGTAAGAGTGGGGCTGCAGGCCAGCACTGAACATGTTGTCAAGCCAGAAGACAGTGGCCAGCCTTTCAAGGAAGGATCAGTCTGCCTGGTTTCGGACAATTTTAATTGAGCCTAACACTGTATATTGTGGAAGATGGCAATGTCTCTGCTTGCAAGCTGTGTGGTAGTAGCAATAGTAGCTATTATTCCCTGACCATAAACCATGTGTCAAATGGTTTTGTATTTCTAATCTAAAACAATCTTCCCAAACAGGCATTATTAGCTCTATGGTGAAAATGCTGACTTTCAGAGAAGGGAAGTGGTCTGTCCCGGCCACATGGCTGGATCTGAACCAAGATCTGGATGATTCTGAAACCTGTTTCTTCCATGAGAACACACTGCTTGCTTAACTCATCCACGTTCTTTACAAGAAAAATCAAAGACAAATCACATTCCAGAGCTCGGAAACTCCAGTGTCCATCCTTGTCTCCTCTGCCCCTTCCCCCCAAGCCCCTGGGTTCTCTGGTCCCTTCCTCTCCTGTCAGCCTTCACAGTCTCATGCCAGCTTTCCTTCTCAACCAGGCGCTAGGTCACCCCACCCAAGGTCATCCAACCAGCACCAAACCAGTCCTGGAGGCCACGCTGCTGATGCAGCTCCATCTGAGCCCGGTGCCCCTCCTAGACCGAGAGTGCATGGGGCTGCAGCTAGCTGTGCCTCCCGCAGGCAGCAAACGCCCCCTGAAGCTCCCTTGCCTGGCCTAGCCCCCCTTTGTCCCCTACACCTGGAAGGAAGGCCACGAACCTCTCCCCCTGCTGAAGCAGCGCCTTGCCTAACTGCCAAGCACGAGTCAAAGAGGATGTCCCTGCGTGACACTCGGGCAGGTGCCTCTGCTGGAGTTTTACTGCTTCAAGATACATCACGGGGTGCCTACCGCTGAGTAGGAAGAGCTCAGCTTGCAAACGACTGGCCTAACCTCCCCACTCAGCAAAACATTCCACCTTCGTTCCTAAATATTTAGAATCTGAAAAAAATATCAAACGAACATCTGCAGGGACTGTCCGAGATCGGAAACCTTGCATCTTTCCAGAGATTTATGGTCTTGCCTCTTTCCCACGTCTCCAGCTGTCACACCAAGTGACCTCTTAGTACAACTTCCTTTTCAACAGGTTGGTCCCTGGCGTGCAAGCCTTCCCAGTGGGGCCTAGGTGGCAGTCTGCCAGAGGGCACCTTCCGCCCTCCTCGCCTGGCAGGATGGCACCATCTGGCTGTGATGAGCTTCCCCAAGGACTGCTGCTCACTTTCCTCCCACAGCTGCAGGGATTTGCCAAAACACTTTATCTATCTGCCTCGCTTTCCAGCTGACATCCCTAAAAGACATCTTTTGTTGGGGGCAGCAGAAAAAAAGGCCAAAGTCGGGGAGAGGGAGTACAGAGGGAGCTTGGCCTGGGGTGCACTTGGTCTGAGCCTGCTGGGGTATGGCATGACCAGGTGTGAAATGCAGCTCAAGTACATGTTATTTTTTTTAAAAAATGTTTTATTTTTTACAGAGAGGAAGAGAGAGGGATAGAGAGTTAGAAACATTGATGAGAGAGAAACATCGATCAGCTGCCTCCTGCACACTACCTATTGGGGATGTGCCCGCAACTAAGGTACATGCCCTTGCCTGGAATCGAACCTGGGACCGTTCAGTCCGCAGGCCGATGCTCTATCCACTGAGCCAAACCGGTTAGGCCTCAAGTACATGTTATTGTTAAATTGACCAACAATTTAAAGAAAGCAAGTCGGTGAGAGCAGCTTTCCATCTCATTCACTGCACTCCCATAAGGCATCTAACCTGAGAAAGCAGGGACTGGGCAAGGCCTGCAATGCCCGGGGAAGCAGGGGATGCTGAAGAGAGCTGCACTGAGCCTATGCCACAGCCCTTCTCAAGATGGGGCATGGGAAGCAGGAAAGCGAGGGGGTGCCTGGGCGCCATGCCCAGAGGAGGGTGACCCAGGCTGTGTTGCTACCGAGGCTCAGGTGCCCTGTGCTGCTGCTCAGTGGCCCCTCCGTCTCAGGGGTTGGTGTCTTTCCTGATTCACACGGGGTGAGAGTGAGTGTGTGGCTGCAATGAGGCCTAGTTTCCGGAGGAAAAGCCGAGGCCTGGGAAACTGCACAGAGGGCTTCATGGAGGGACTGATGTGAGGAAGACTCCCCATCTGATCCCCATGGCCCACATCCTGGGAGCACCGAGCCTCAAACACTCTACTCCAAAACTCTCCCGACCTGCCCTCCTTCTCTACTCCCCCTGCCTTTGCCCTTTATTTCCTACCTTGAGGCTGACACCACTTCCTTCACTGACTCCTGGCCACAGGCTTTTCCCCTCCAGCCCCCCTGAGGCTGCCCCCATCCAGGCCCTGGTCACCTCTCCTGGACCTGAAGAGCCTCCTCCTCCTGCTAACCACCCGTGTCAGCCAGCAGAGCCGTCTCTGGAAAACATAGATCACTCCTCACCTAAAAATTGTAAAACCCTTCTCACTACCCCTGGTGATGACTGTGTCTCATCTGGTCAACTTACTTCCTACAGGAGACTCCAATGGAGGAGGCACCCACAGGGCGATGGTGCTGAGCACACTCCCAGGGAGCTCGGAGCCCTGCATGGGATCCCTCAGCTCTGGCCCCACTCTCGGTGTCCGTTTCTGGGGCTGCCAACAGAATGCCACGGGGCACCCACAAAGTAGTGTCCTGTCTACATTGAGCGGACTGCTCAACGCATTCCTGTGCAAACCTTCATTTAGCAATCAACCGAAGGCCAAGCACAGTGGACACATTAGGAGCAAAAAAGGTAGTGTGGTAGAAAGTAGCCTATTTTTTTTCCTAGGAGGACAAATCTGGGTTCAAATCCTGACTGCCTCCTACTAGATAAACCCTTATGGGAAAATCACTTAACAGCTTGAACCTCAGTCTCCTCACCTGTTAAATGAGAATGATAACTACCTTGCTTACAGTCTTATCCAAGGAGGCAGCCTGCATAACCGTGCATGTTCCCTCCTCATCACTGAAACCCCTTCATCTCCCATCCAAGGCAACCACGCCATTTCTCCAAGGCTCATCTGGGACACATGGCTAACCCACAGCCCGCATTTCCCGTTTGCTCAGAAGCTGCGCATCATTAACTTAGACTCGTCTCTCTCCCTGCTTCCCTGCCCCTCCTTTTCGAGTTAGTTACATTGGAAACCAGCCCCAGCTTTAATGCACCTCAGATGAGTTATGTGACCGGCCGTTAGGATGATGACAGAAGCATGAATTTCCTCATTAAAGCCCAAGAGCACAGGCAATCCAAACAAGGCCGTGGCCCGGACCGGTGTGCTGAGGACAGCCACTCATCAGGCTTGTGTTTGGCTTGGCAGGAGGCACTGCTCACGGCAAGCCGGAACCAGGGCCTGGCCATGGCTGACAGCTCTGATTTAAGCTATTAGGAAGACTGAGGATTAAATATTTGTCCAGGTCACTGTAAACCGGGTGGAATTATAAACAGTTCGGAGCGGTAAGTGATGCAGGAAACAGTCTCCGGATACAAATTTAGGATTTTCCACCATTGCCCAGGTGGCAGGGTGTGGGGCAGGCAGGCTGTGGTAGAGCTGGCTGCCTAGGGTTCGGCCACCCCTCCCCAGTCAACGGTTCCTGGAAGACAGGGGCCCATTTCCCTGCAAAGGATGGGCTCTGCCCCAGGGAGCACTAGCCTTGGTTCTGAGATGGCAGCCGACAACCCTGCCCAGAGGCCAGAGCAGGGGACCCCCAAGACCCCTTGTGGCTTCAGGCCCTGTGACACAACAGAGGCAGTGGAGGGTTTGCATGGAGGCTCCAATAAGCATCCCAGGCAGGCTGGCTGACAACACATTTGCCTTGCACTATGATTTTTCAAACACATGAAGATGCTTTAGAGACTAAAATACAAATTCACTTAAACAATTACTAAATGTATCCTTTCTGGCATACATGTTTTATATTGATGGCTATTAAAAGTATAATTATTATCTTATTGAAAGAAATTTATATATATACTAGAGGCCTGGTACACGAAATTCGTACACGGGGGTGTGTGTCTCTCAGCCCAGCCTGCACCCTCTCCAATCTGGGATCCCTCTCACAATCCAGGACTGCTGGCTCCCAACTGCTCACCTGCCTGCCTTCCTGATTACCCCTAACCACTTCTGCCTGCCAGCCTGATCACCCCCTAACCACTCCCCTGCAGACCTGGTCACTCCTAACTGCCCTCCCCTGCAGGCCTGGTCACCCCTAACTGCCCTCCCCTGCAGGCCTGGTCCCCCCCACAACTGCCCTTCCCTGCAGGCCTGGTCACCCCCAACTTCCCTCCTCTGCCGGCCTGGTCACCCCTAACTGCCCTCCCCTGCAGGCTTGATCGCCCCCAACTGCCCTCCCTTGCAGGCCTGGTCCCTCCCAACTGCCCTCCCCTGCTGGCCTGATCGCTCACAACTGTCCTCCCCTACTGGCCTGATCCCTCCCAACTGCCCTCCCCTGCTGGCCATCTTGTGGTGGCCATCTTGTGTCCACATGGGGGCAGCCATCTTTGACCACATGGGGCGGCCATCTTGTGTTGGAGTGATGGTCAATTTGCATATTACTATTTTATTAGATAGGGTAGAGGCCTGGTGCATGGGTGGGGGGCAGCTGGTTTGCCCTGAAGGGTGTCCCGGATCAGGTTGGGTTTCCCTTAAGGTGTGGGGTGGCCTGGGTGAGGGGCCTGTGGTGGTTTGCAGGCCGGCCACACCCCCCGGAGACCCAAGTGGAGGCCCTGGTATCTGGGATTTATTTATCTTCTATAATTGAAACTTTGTAGCCTTCAGCAGAGGCCAGGGCAGGCCAGGAACTTGGCTTCCTCCATCGCCAGGGAAACTCAAGCCTCCTGTTTGCTCCGTGGCTGCAGCCATTTTTGTTGGGATTTATTTATCTTCTATAATTGAAACTTTGTAGCCTTCAGTGGAGGCCTGGGCTGGCCAGGGTGTGCAGAAAGCTTCGCTTCCTCCATTGCCGGGGAAACCCAAGCCTCCTGCTCGCTCCAGGGCCACAGCCATCTTGGTTGGGTTAATTTGCATACTCACTCCTGATTGGCTTGTGGGCGTGGCTTGTGGGTGTAGCAGAGGTAATGTCAATTTGCATATTACTCTTTTATTAGATAGGATATATATATATATATATATATGTATATATATATATATATATTTACTTATTTAAATTGATTTCAGAGAGGAAGGGAGAAGAGAAAATCATTGATCAGCTGCCTCCTACATGCCCCCTACTGGGGATTGAGCCCGCAACCTAGGCATGTGCCCTTGACTAGAATCGAACCCGGGACCCTTCAGTCCACAGGCCAACACACTATCTATCCACTGAGTCAAACCGGCTTGGGCTAAAATAAATTTTTGAAGTTAAAAGGAATCCTTATTAAGCTGGAAACTACTAGATGGGGAATGGGAAAGTTGATCTTGGCAGAAGGGGCTCCCCCTGAGGGCATTCTCAAGGAGGCTAGCTTTCAGCCAATACTGACCTCTCTGAGGCCAAGTGTCACTTGTCTGTGCTCTCTCTTCCCTTTACACAAAGCACCTACCACACGGCACAAGGCCTCCCCCTGGGACGGGGCCATCCTGGGTCCTCAAACAAGGGTCTTAAACCTGCATGTCTGAAGTAGCATCTGAAGTCGTAAAGGCATGTCTGCTCCAGAGAGGCAGCAGCTTCCTGTCCAAGCCCCCACTTGACTCAGACACACCTACAACGGAACCAACCACGAAAGAGGGGTGGAACTTTCAATGTCCCCCAATTTCCAGGGGGTGGAAAAGGGTTGGAGGTTGAATCAATCACCAATGGACAATGAGCTAATCAATTATGTCTGTGTAACAAAGCCTCCATAAAAACCCACAGAGGATGGGGTCCGGAGAGCTTCCAGAATAGGAACGAGATGGCTCCCAGTGTCGCATGCTGGGCCCCGAACCCCATGAGGCTAGAAGCGCTTTTGTTCAGGACCTTCCTCTCTGTATCTCTTCTCTGGCAGATGATTCGTTATCCTTTAATATCCTTTGTAATAAACCAGTAATCTAGTGAATAAATGGGTTTCTTGAGTTCTGTGAGCCACTCTAGCAAATTAACTGAACCCAAGGAAGGTGTCGTGGGAACCTTCGATTTATAGCTAGTCAAGCAGAAGCACAGGTGACAAGCTGCACTTGCAACTAGTGTCCGAAGGTGCTGGGGCGGGGTGGGGGGTGAGGGACAGTCTTGAAGAACTAAGCCCTTAACCTGTGGGATCTGAGGCTGTCTCCATGGAGTGTCACAATTAAGTTGAATTGTAGGACACCCTGCTGATATCTGAACAGCTTGCTGGGGGCATGGGGACCACACCCTTCCCCACAATGGAACTGGGTACAGAACCCAAAAGGGTAGCACTAGTCAAAATTTTAATGTGCACATAAATTACCGGGAGAATCCTGTTACATTCAGATCCCAATGTGGTAGGACTGGGTAGAGCCCAGATCTCTGCATTTCTGACAAGCTCTTGAACGATGTAGTGCTGGTCCTAGACCAGGCTGTGAGTGGAGACAAGAGAGCCAACCTGCCCGACAGGGCTGCTTGTGAGCACAGAGATAGGAAACGAGCGAAGCACTGCTTCTCACAGCACAGGAGGCCAGGAGGCTGTGGTACCCACGTGGGGTGAACCTGACAAGAGCGAGAAGAGAGAAACCATGGCCAAGCCCACAATCACCTGTCCTACCCAAACAGGAAGCCAGCTGGGAGTCAGCAGGCAGTGTTCAACTACAGACACTCAGAGGGCATTTATTTGACAATTAATGACAGTGGATTTACAGCTGGCTAAATAAGCTCAACTTGAAAAAGTACCCTAACAAAAATGATTATCAGACCAATGCCTCCTCTAAGGAAGTCTCTGGTAGCCATGCCTGAGGGCTCTGACCTTGGCCTTGAGCTAATTAATATAAGATAGAGAGTCAGTTAATGTGCAAGTAACAAAGCCAGAAGGAACAGCTAACACCTGGATCACTGAAACCAAGCTTCAACACAATGGACACAGCAAAGTGGATAAAAAACAAAATGTGAGGATAAATGTAAATCTCATTTAAAAAAAAGATTTGCTGCACAAGAACAGAATGGGAAATCCCTGGACCCTCAGTGGTTCACGGAACAGGGAGATGGGATGGAGGTGCCAGCCAAAGCAATCCTGGGCACATTTTGGAGGACAGGTTCTTCCATTCTGGCTGCCTTTTTTAATGGAGGCTGATGTAAGAGGAACAGCTGTCCCCCAAAGCAGTGGGCTCCCTGGTCCCACCCAGGGCAGAAGAAGGTGTCCTGTCAGGTTGGGAGTGACCTCTGAACTCTCCCAATGTCTAGATCCTGTGACTCAGGTAGCCTTTTGATTGCTTTCATCTTTTCTTTATGAGGTGAACAAGAGTGCCCTGGTGGGTCTACACTGGAGGATTGCAGTGTGTGTCCTTCAGCTCCACCTTGGAGCGCTGCTGGGGGTGGGACACTAAGCAGAGAGCAGGCTTGTCACCGGGCTTGTCAGTTACTGATCACTACCAGTGGGGAGGCCAGGAAACCCATTCAGATGCTTACAGCAGGCACTTGCTCTTCTGGATCCTTTTAGGCTTTTATTTCAGCCTTTCCTCTCCTTTTGGGGACCCTGGTTACTGTCCCTCTCCAGAGACCCAGCCGTGCTGAATGAAACCTGAATTGCTCAGTTATGCAAGCTGACTCGTTTCCATTTTTTGCTTAAGTCAGAGTTTTCCTTCTGTCACTTGCCACCAAGAGTCTAATACATGACCTAAATCACAACTAAGAAATGAACCCATTCTAAAATGTTATCGGCAGGTAGGTGTGTCCTAAACATCACAGGAGCACTTGAATGGAAACACCCTGACCCGAAGAGGACACCTCCTGTGACTGACTCTAGGAATCACTGAAGGCCTACAGGGAGATCGTGTCAGGCAGGGGCTGGCCTAGGACCTCTGTGGGGACAACTGCTCACCCATCCCCATGTACAGTCAGCTCTGAGCTGGCACTTGTGGGCAGGGCAACTCTACCTGTCTGGTAAGGCTGCCTCCAAGGTTCATGGTGCCAGAGCCAGATTTGTTGGTTTGCAGCCACAGCATCACCGTAGAGGTCAGCTTGTAATGGGCGGTGCGGCCACTGGACTTCTCCTGGGGGACAAGACAGAGATCAGAACCTTGCGCACAACCCTGGCCGAGGAGTCTGTGGTGGCTCCTGAACTCAGGGTCACCCTAACATGCCCCTTCCTAAGACATTACCACCACACTACCTTTCCCAATCCCAAGTGGCTTTTAAAGGGACCGAATCTGCACTCGTGTATATTCAGTTCTTCTGGGATCTTTAGCATCAATGACTACTGCAATCTTGACTTATCTTTATCCAAATGGCTTCGGGCACTTTTAGGAATTAACAGGTTTAGGTATCACAGTACCCCTCTTCAAGAAGCATCTGCTAGAGAACAGGGCTGCGCTGCTGGGCGTGGCATCTGTCTGCAAGGCCCTGCGCCGCCAGCTGCCGGGGAGCTGTACCTGCACTTCCACCACGTGGATGGAATCCCAGCAGCCTTTGATCTTCTTTGATCCGTCTCCAGCCTTCTTTATGAGGATCACTCCAGCAAAGCCATGATCCAGATCCCAGAGGTAGACAGATGAGACGCCGCCTTCAAAATACCTGCAGGAAACAGGCCCATGTGCCCATTAGATGCTAGCTTGTCAAATTACAGCCATCAGCCCAGGTCCCAGGGGTGCCATTCGGAAAGGTTCACTGTGTCTGTCTGGAATTAAGGACCCTC
The DNA here is from genome assembly GCF_951640355.1 of Cnephaeus nilssonii. Taxonomy (NCBI): domain Eukaryota; kingdom Metazoa; phylum Chordata; class Mammalia; order Chiroptera; family Vespertilionidae; genus Cnephaeus; species Cnephaeus nilssonii. The sequence continues at coordinate 92,359,186 of NC_137078.1, read as the reverse complement.
CCTGCAATGGTTCTAGGGTTGATTCGTGTATGTGTCCTGAACATCCACTGGTCAGGGGTGGGATTAAAACATCCTTTGGGAGTCACAGAAAGAACATGGCTCAGGAGTCCTCAAGATGAATCTGAGCCTGAACTCTCCCATATACTCCAGCTTTGTGGTCTTTGTCAAGTTTACCAAACTTCTCCGAGCTTCGGATTCCTCCCAGATAAAGGGTCCAGCAAAGTGTGTGACGTGACCCTCAGTTGGGTCATTACTACTGAGTCACCATCACCGTCCGATATTCCTATCTTTTGTGATGGCTACTTTACAGGGGAGATTCGGAGGGAAAAAAATAGAGCAACAAATGCTTCCTCACCAAGAACCTTCCAGAGCCTAGGCCCAACAAGGCCTCTATGGTCTTTCAGAACAACTTGCTGCAACTCGCTAACCAGGAATGAAGGGCTAAGCATGGGACGGAGCTCCCTCCTCAGGCCTGAGCCAATACGGAAAACTTCCTAATTAAGATCAAATGCACGAGGGAAAGAAAGGGCCAGAGGAGAAAAGGAAACCACGCTAGACCGCAGTCAGCGCCGGGACGGAGTCAGGCTGCTGTGAGTACCGACCGAGGAGTTCAGAAAGCACGGGTGGATGGATCACTGCTGATGTGCAGCGCCCCAGATTCTGCTGAATCTCGTCTGGTGGCTAGCACGTTCTTTACCAGAAAGCCTGTGGCCTCTCTGACGCGTTAACCCCCATTCAATGGTGTGGCAGGCACATCCTGGGACTGCAACCTCAGACGTGAGCAGACCTCAGATGTGCACAGCGAGCAGCAGTGTGGCTGCAGTGAGCATGGGCCCAGGCCAGACAGGCGTGGGTCCCAGCCCCAGCCCCTCGTAACCAGCTCTGTTCATGCCCACATCCCAAAAACTACTTATTAGGGCTACCAGGCACCAACTGTATGAACTGGGCCTTAGGACGGTTGAGAGACAAAAACAATATAGGAAAGTAGATACCTGACCAAAGATTACTATTAATTTTAATAACAAAAACAAGTACTAAGAGTAAACACGTCTGTGAATGTTAATACTTAGAGGATGTGGGTGAAGAAATAGGCGAATTCTTCGTACTTTTGTGCAGAGGTCAGTATGTGACATACAGCAGCGTGTGACCGGGGGACACTGAGACCAAGGAAGTAGCCCCACCTCTCTGAAGACAGCCTCCAGCCTGAGCTGTAGGGGCGGTGGCTCAGTGTAACCTCTTGCTCTAACTGCGCCCAAGGGTCCTCCCCGCCAGGATTCCTCAGGCAGACTGGGGCCCGCCCGCTGCTGCCGCCACCACCACATCCTGTCCCCACTGCTCCATCCCCGCACCATCCACTGTGATTAAGCTGTCAAATGAAATTCACAACTCTGCCACTCCCAGCACATCAGGGGAGGCAGGTGAGGGCAGGCCTGCCAGGGCTCCGGAGATGCCAGCCCCAGGCTACATGTCAGTCAAACAATGGAGGGCAGGAAGGGGTTTGGCTCCAGAAAAGGGGAAGTGTAGTACTATGAGGGGAACAGACAGACACACCTGTGGGGGCCCAGAGCTCAGTACCATCCCAGGTAACCTCAGGGACTTCACTCAGGAAGGTTGATTCTCTTGTTCCAATTCTCTTTTCAAACACCACACACACACACACACACCCCTCCCTCCCTAGGATGGGAAAGAGGGGAAGCAGACAAGTGCTCCGGTCTAGGACTAGCCTGCAGGGAGCTGTGCGCACAGGGACTGGAGATGTCTGTCACGTCTTAGCTGGAGTCCACGTGCTCAGGTGAGCTTGGAGCAGGGCCTCCGGGAGCCTTTCTGGCTTGTTCTCCTGGATTTTGGTGGCTCCCTTGGCTCATACATAGTTCACTAGGAGGCACCCCAACTCTACTGAAGGAGAGGAGCAGCCCACCACAGACCTGTGAACACCGTCCTATTGGTGACAGATGGATGGGTTCTCCCACCCCGTTTTCCCTTTTAGTCTGCTTGTAGGGAGAGCAGCCCCACATCAAAAGGAAAAACCAACAACTTGAAAAAACTGTGGCTTTTCCTGTGCTGGCAAAAATGACAGGCCGATAATTCCTTCTTTCCGTTGGCCATCCTGGAACGAAGGCTTGAAGCCCAGTGGGCATTTCCATCCTTCCGCCCCCTCACAGCTCACGGCCCTATCCTCTGCACGCCCCCAACCAGAGACTGGTGTTGTTCTTGTCAAAGGCTCATGCCCTGAGTGCTGGGAGACAGGGGAGAGCGGGTCAGGCCGTCCTGGAGGGAACCAGGGGAGATCGTGGTGGCTTGATAGCCCTGGCCGACACCAACTGGTGACCAGTTCAAATGCGCCAGGTGGCCTACAGTTGACCCCACTCGCTCTCATCCCTTAGATTTGTTTTCTTCTAGAAAAATAAAACAGCAGCGTGAATGTTTTATAAGGTGGAACTGGCTGTTTCCAGTCCAACGTCCCTCCCATGGCTCAGCTCCCACGCTGGGCAGCTTCTTCTTGGCTTGCTCAGCTCCACGCTGACCAGGCCCAACATTTCAAAGTGCTGGACACAAAGGAGGTAAAAATGCAACCTCAACTCTGACCTCCATGTGGGTTACTGTTTCCTCAAAGTAAAAAAAATTTATTGCAACATTATAAAAAAAGGAAATTTAAAAATTAGCCCACAGTACCATATATCAACTTATCCCATAAATCTGATTTTTCCAAATTCCCTTCCAGTCTTTGTCCAGATGCGTAATTTTTATGTAACTATAAAAGCCCGGCAGTGGTACTGCACGGAGCTGGGTTTTCCTCACTTGGCACGGAACCCTCAGTGCTTCTCCATGGAGCCACATGATCTCCGTAATTGTTTTTAAGAGCCGGGATCGTATTCCATTGGGTAGTATCCTAATTTACAGTCCATTTGACTTTTAATACAGAAATCACGCTTGGATCTCACTGTGCCTGCCCCTCTTCCCATCGGGCGTTCCCCGTCGAGGCGGACGTGCTGAAATCCGCAGGTATGGCCCCGACACCACAACCATCAAGAACGGACTTGCATTCCACCCACCAAAAGGGATCTCCAGGGATGTTAGCGGCTGCGAGCGGCAAGTCTCAACCCGAGGTTCCAGGACAGAGAGAGCAGGGGCTGGGTGAGGGAAGGGCCGGTTCAGAGTCGCCCAGAAAGACCTGCCTCTCCGACAAGTGCTGTCAGGACCGCTGTGCAGTCAGTGGTGAGGCGACTGTGGGGCACACAGACAGCCCCCCATTACATGGTTATGGCTTTGCTCTGCACGTGACGCATTAATTAAAGAGGGACCTCAACAAGTTTTTGAAAATTTATTCTTACCTGCCGTACTTTGATCATCATGACATGAAACAGGAAAAAAAATAATTTTTATGTGGGTCACATTTACGAGTTTTTACATAAAGGCTTTTGTGGGTATTTTAAGAATGTGCTAAAATGTTGTCTGAAACCACATAAAGCCATCTGAGGAGTCGCCCGCCAGAACTAACAGCACACACATGGAAGCACTTTAACTGGCCTTTGTATATTTAATGAGTCAAATAGTATTAATATTGTTTAAATGCTAACATGCTATTTCAATAAGGTGGCTCTACCATCGCCAGCACTTGCTCTTGGGCCTTGCACGTCAACGTGAATGAATGATCACATGTGCCCCAGCGATGAGAGCAGCTCCAGAGGAATTAACCAGGCCCTGCCCTGGCTCCACCCAGCTCTCCAGGAGGGCGGGAGGCAATAGGCTGGCTGATTCGGGCTCAGGAGGGAAGGCCCTCCTCCTGCAGTGAGGTCTCTGGTCAAAGGGGCAGCTCAGAGAACATCTTTAAAAAGTGGAGGCCCAAATAGGAAAACACAGGCTTTTCTCAGGCCTGAATCCCCCCGACATGCGGTGAAGAGGGTGAGTGACCAATAGCTGGACACCACAGAGACAGTCTTCGGGGACACTGTGGAGAAGCCACCTTGTAAAGTCTTAAACCATGAAAGCTCCAGGAACATCAGGAGTGGGGAGATGACTGGTCACTCCAGGAGCAAACGGAGTAAAACTGGGCTGGGGTCTGGCAGAAAGAGAATTTCAACCGAGTGACACTGGTTCTACACACAGTCTTGGTTGCTTTCCCAGTAAACATGAACATTTCCCAAGGCAAAGGGAACTGCAGGGAATTCAATAGTTGGGACTAAGGAGATGGGGCCACTCTGGGTTGGTTCTATGAGTCCTGCCATTTGAAAAATAGTATGTCAATGACAACAGGCAGATAATAGGTTTCATAAAGATCAGTCGCAAGGGGACACCTGTGTGCTGGATCAGCCAGGAGCAAAAGGCAGACCCTCAGGTGGGGCTGACGATTTATCAGCATAATCACAATTAAGCATCTGGTCGAGTTTATTTTCTTTCAGTCATCAGCCAGATCCCTGAACTTGGACCAACTAAAAGCCTAATGTGTCAGTAATTCTCAGAGTTCTATGTCGTTTCTCCCTGAAAATCACTCTTCCACTTGAATAATGGCACAGTCACATGTACAGATTCTACGTCCATAACTCTTCAACCACAGGACTTCTGGGGCGAAGGGAAAAAAGGGGAAAACATAGTACTTCACACTCAAAATGACCTACTTCACAAAAGAAAAAATAAAATATTTCGGGTCCCAAAGCTTTATGGAGTGTTTGAAGCTGAGGAATGCGAGGAGACCTAGGATGGAAACTTGTTTCGGGAATCTGAGCTGTGGCTCTGAATTAGCCAATTCTCAGTCTTGGCCAACATTGGGCTGTAAATGGAACAGGAAAGATGGGCTGGAACGGACTTTGAAGTTGGCCGTTAGTCCCGCTTTTCAAATCGTCTCCTGGGAGAAGAGCCGGATTTGTGCTTCTAATACAGAGGTTCCCCTACAGCTAATGAGTCACAGGCTATGACCTTCCACAAAAGAGCCAAAGCCAGGACAGACCTGCTGGGATGGAGCAGGCCTTCCTGGGTTCCCTCAGACGTGGTCTTCCAGCCTCAAATGGGCTGGGCCGCCGTCACAGGACAGGGCCCGGAGGCCTGGACCTCCTGCAACACAGTGACATCTGCAGTGCGCAGGCACAGGTAGTCACCCCAAACTTAGCCAAGGCACAGAGCTTTGTAAGGTGAGCCCCTAGATGCTGGAGTGTGAGGGGCTTTCTTGTGCAGTCGCTTCATTAAAGAAAGCCAAGAGGAAGGCAAGGGATATTTATTTGGCACTGATGTGGTCTCCCCCAGCTCTGACTGTTCAGGATCTGGGGGCTGCATCGGGGCCTGTATGAGGCAGACACACCACAGCGCAGATTCCTAACAGCCTAACCAAGTTGGATCAAAACTCTGCTTACCTGCCTCCAGTGACAAGGAACTCACTGCATTCCCAAGCAACCATTTCCCTTTTGAACATTTCAAACAGTTCTTGCTGGACCTGAGTAAAAACTTCTACCTACTGCCTTCAGGAAACACAAAACCAGAACTTCATGCCCTTTCCTCACGAAGTCCTTCTAAATATCTACAGATGGCGTACATAAACCCCGAGGTTTCTGTTTTTCTGACCTTGTTCTGATATTATTCCTCGTAAGAAAGACATGGTTTTAAGCCCCCCTACCTTGGTTATCCTCCTCCTCAAGGGTATGAGAACAGAAATAAATGCCCCAACTAAGAGCGAACCAGCACAACTCTCAAAGTGAGCTGCCTGTCCATGCAGGAACGCAAGACCGGCCACTTTCTCGGCAATCACGCTCAGTCATACGGACACACACGGAGCTTGCACTCATCTCTAATGAAATATTTTTTCTTCTGTGTTGTCATGAAATTGTCTCCCACACTCTATACTTTTAAGAACTGGGTATACTGGGCCGGGCATATCACTTTGCATTCGAATCTGTTTTACACAGTCCTCACAGACACGGTCTTCACCATTTCAATCTATCGTCTGTGTGGACCAGCTCTCTGAATCTCAGAATTCCAAAATTTTCTAGAAAGATACTGTGGCTGGAGAGAGGCTTCTGGGGCACCTGGTGGTCAACTGGGAAGCTCTGGTCTGAACACTTCTTTCACGTTGGGGGACAGTACAAAGATGGGAAGTGCCCACAGTCTCAATTCTGGCTGGAGATGAAGGGACCTGCCAGGATGGCTGAGGGAGAGGGGGGGGGGGGAATATATGTATGAGGTGGGATTGGCCAAAATGCCAGAGTTCAGGCTAAAAATTTAAATGTCGGTGCAACGAAAACAATGAATCCCTCTATTCTCCAGTGCCACACTAGGAACATGGCCCTTACAAGGTGCAAAGCCATAAGATCCCATGAGATTCTCACTTCCTATCTCTGTCCTCTGTCACATACATGGTCAGTTTGCTTCTAAGATCTCATAAATAGTAATAGCGAGATCTGTGATAAATTGTCATGACAATAACCAGGAGGTCATATGGGCACTGGTTCAAACATCCCATGCCTGATGTCTGATTGTATGGCAAAGACAGGGAGGTTAAAGCCCAGGGCAGAGCCATTCCGCCAGCAGCTGGGATTCTGCCCCAAGACAATACCTTTTTGTTTCCTTCCAGCTAAAAAAGAAAACAAAATCGCCAGCAGCTACTAGCAGTAGTTTGTTTTTCTGATCATCCTTAACATCCTATAACATACTAAGGCACCTGGTATCCACAGGTGGGAACAATTCAATTCTGCTCCAGGAAAAAAGAAAAATCTCCAATTTGCTTGGAGAGGCATCTAAAACCTGGCCTGCTTCCTTGCAGTGTAGACCAACATTCCTTTCCGTTGGCTCCAAATTGGCCACTGTCGAGAAGCTAAGCATATCCCCTGCCCAACATGAGGATGTGGGTGCTGCCGATGAGTACCGCTTCTGAAAAGCCCACAGACAGCGCCAGAAGGCAGGCTGACGGCCACAACTGCGAGGGGCTGGGACGAGGGGGCTCTCCCCCCACCTCAGGGATGCACTAGAAAGAGCACAGGAAAGCCTGGCACAGAGCAGGCACACACACTGGTGGCCGTTCGTTTTCATGAGGGTCGTCCTCTCTGGGCTGAGAAAGGCAGATCTTCTTCCTTCTCCTAAACTCGGCACATTCTGAACTGTCCGGGAAGCAAGGTTCTGCTTGCTCTGTGAACACAGTTCCATACCCCCAGCCCCGCCCTGGGGGCTGAAGCTGGCTTCGCACAAAATGGAAAAAGATCAACACTTGGCTTTGGGCTGGCCACGTCCAGATCTGCAGCTGAAAGCCAACCACCCTTGTTTGTGTATTGAGACCAGCTGTTTTCACCACAATCTGTGGAACGTGTCCTGGAGTCTGCCCATGGACACAGGACAGGTATTCTGCAGAAATTCCTTCCAAGACACACAGGTGCAACAATCCCTGAGCACACATACCAACGGGCTCAGGCATGTGCGACTTTAATGCCAGTTGCACTTACAAGTGCACATCTGGACCGCGGCTGCAGCTCTTTACAGCCTCTCTTTACAAGGTTTTTAGTTTTCTACTTGAAGAGAAATAATGAAGGCCTCTCTGGAAAACAAAGGTGCCGCTGCAGGGGCCACCAGTCTGGCTGTGGGCGCTGACCAAACCGGCTGTGGCTCAGCACCACCAGTCCTGCTGAGCCCCGCTCACGAGGATGTGGACGGTCAAGGCCTTCTGGAATTTCAAAGCCATCACTGTTGTCCAGGAGCTGCCATTTCAGAGAACCCATTCTGGGTCAGGGGCTTTGCATTCACTACTTTACAGTCAAGGAGGCTGAAACCCAGAGAGAAGAAGGAATGCACCCAAGTCACACAGCTGAGAAGTGGGAAGTTGGGTTGGACTTGGGGTATGGCTGGCCCCAAGAAGCCCTGGTTCAGCCTGTGAGGTTGAATTTAGGTGCGTTAAACACATACATGCAACCAGGCCACTGTACACAGTGCCCGGCTGGAGGAGAAGAAAAGGAGGAGAGGCCAGGAATCTGGGGCATGACACTGGGTACCTTGCACTGGGAACTCTGAAAAGGAGGGTCAGTGAGGCACCTGGGGCCTGCTGGCTGAACCTCTGGAAGACCACCCATCTGGATCCTGCCACAAAGCAGCTCCCCCCAAAAGAGGGACCTGCCAGCAGCAGCCTGGCAAACAGCCAGGGAGCAGAGGGTCTCTGGCGGGAGCCTGACCACCGGAGGGAGATGTTCCTGGCTTCCAAATGGTGTCTTCACCCCAACACGTGGAACTGCATAACCTAAAGCGTGACCGCTCCATATGGTTATAGGAACCCAAGATTCTGGAGAAATCAGAATCCCTGATGCTGACTCAGGGACCGTGTTTGTAAACAAACTTGTTTTCTGCACACTCCTGTTCTCCATTTAACTTTCTTTAGCCGATAAAACCAGACAGCGCATGCCAAGGCAACCAGCAGTGGACACTCCCGCACCAGCCTCCAGGCAGGGGGGCCATATGCAGGCTTGTCTACATCTACTCTTTATGGGCTCCTGAAACTGCAGCAGACACCTCTGCTTAAGAACAGTGGTCACAAGAGCTGAAACTCACACTGGGAGAGCAGGAAGCAGCCCCCCCCCCGCCCAAAGCTAACAGGGGTCCCCTCCACCCGTCTCTCTGTTCAATTAAAACAACAAAGTGAGGAGGACTTGAGTTTCCCCATTAAGTGCTCCCAGCACTTTCACATGAGCCCAAGGCTGTGGCAAGCCGGGGTCCCCAGCAGGCAGGGCGGGGTTATCAGAGGCCCTCTGTGCGTGTGGCTGAAGATACAGAGTATATGTGAAAACCCAAATACTGATTACACTGACGACAATCTGAAAGCCAGACAACACTCTGTCTTTACCCCACCGCCCCTGGAGCCAAGCTGTGCATCAAGCAGTGCCTGTCACAGGATCCCCTGGACCTCTAAGTCTGGGAGGAGGCCCTACACCTCTGGGCGAGGGGAGAGGGTTTGTGCATTGTGGGCCACTGAGATCTCAGGAAGTGAGGGGGAATGTGCCAATCCAAATGGTCCAGGTTTCATGCAGCTCCAGCGCGTTCCCGATAACTCCTCCCATTACCTCATGCTCACTCTGCTCAGTGCTCTCGCCCACTTCCCAGCGGGGCTCTGAGGCTGGAGGCCGAAGGGACTGGCCTGGTTGTTTCTGGCAGTGCCTCAGGAAGCACTAGGTAATCTTAAACTGCGATCTCACTCAGCCAGAGTAGGAGCGTGGTTAAGACTAAGTAGCCAGAGTAAGGGAAGTCTGAGGCAGGGTCCTTCCCCTCCCAGCCGCTCCAATCCAGCCTCCAGACTGCCTGTGGAGGGATTTCTTAGGATGCACATCAGAGCTGTCCTAGGTGCCCCCGCGGCCCTGCAGACCCTTCCTGATGCATTAAGAATGGCACCCAAAGCCCAGGCCTGACAAGGGCCTGTGTACCTCTCCCCACTACTCATGTCCTAATCACACAATGCTGACCGCACAACCGGGAACCACCTCAAGAAGGCAGTGCAAGGTCTTCTAAAGACCGCCGTCCAAGTGAATGCCACTGCTCGGAGCACGACCTGGATGCCCTGACCCCGACCCCCAGGTTACATGGCTGAGCCCGGGTTCCCGGAGACCACCCGAGGCGCAGTGATTCACCAGGAGGACTCTGGACTCAGCAGTGCTGAGCTTCTGGTGGAGAGTCACTGCACTGAAAGGAGACAGGGCAGAAGCAGCCAAAGAAAAGGGCACGTGGGGGGCAGAGGGGAGGGGGGTAAGTCCCAAGGAAACCACATACAAGTACTCAGAGTATGGCAGGTTCTCCACAATATTTGTGCAATGATGATGTCCCCTCTCTCCCATCACCGCAGATAGGAACCACTTCACGCTGTTTTCCAGATCGAGATTTACGTGAGGTCTCGCTGTGGGCTGGCAGCAGAGCCCTAACCTTCAGCACCCACAGCTGTCTAAAGTTGCAGGCAACATGTACAGCCTGCTATCTCACCCCGTCCACACCCAACAACCAACCCCACAGACACACACACACAAAATGCACGGAATAAGATGTCCATATGATAACCGCCGCAATGCTGTACACCTGAAACTGATACAAAATAACACTGAAAAGAAACTGTAACTGAAAAGTAAACCTAATGAGAGTACGCCAAAAAACAAAGATAACTGCTGCAAAAGAGAGTCAACTACTATACTGACAGTTTGAAGGTCACCGGGTAGACAGGGCGAGTCAGGGCAAGGGGAGCCTCGGGGACAGCACCGCACCGAATGCCCCCCAACCCCGAGGGTGGACAGTGGTACCTTTGAAACAGATAAGGAAACCAAAGCTCAGAAAGTTTACGTACTTGCCCCAAGTCAGTCAGTGAGTAAAAGCAGAACAGAGAATCAAGTCCACGTTTCTTTCAAAGCCCAAATCCTCCCCATGGGCACTCAGGCCTGGGCAGTGTGGCATCGGAGACTTCTGAGGGAGGCGTCTGCGCCTCCTGCCTGGGCACCCTCCGTCCATCAGTTACTTGCTTCCCAGACCTCTGCAACTTCCATTTCTTCCGAAGATCTTGTGCTGCCTTCTACAATTCCCATCTGGACGGAAACACTAAGCTTCCCCAGGCCCAACGTTCCCAGCCAAGGAAGGCACAGCCCTCGGAGCCCAGAGCCCAAGGTCTGGGAACAAGGATTTCCAAGGACCCAGGAAACCCAGGCGATGAACTGTTTTCACACACGAATATGGATGCCCTGCCCGTCCTGGGCCAGTGCTGCTCAAATGTCAAATGACATAGGGACGGAGAATGGAAAGCAGCAGCAGAAACAACCACAATTCTAACATGGCCCCAGGAAGGGGGAGCAGGCAGGGGGCAGGGAAGGCCCATCTACTAAGCACCCTGGCCGCTTCCAGGAAGGCTTGTGGGCTTCTGGGACTGCCGCAGGGGCCCAACCTTGTCTCATTCTGTAAACTTCTTCCAGACAAGAAGGGTTGATTAGAAAAGCTAATTAAAGCTTTTGAAGATTATCTCAGACCTAAAGCAAGAACATAATATGCCTTCCCTCCCTGTTCCTCTACCCCCCCACTGGGACTCTGGCCTTCATTAAGCTTTGATTTCAATCAATTGCACACCCACTAAAATTAACTTATAAGGCCAATAAATTGCAACCGCATGTTTGAAGGTATTATCTGCTGCAAGCCAAGAGCCAAGGATCGCAGAGCACGGGGCAAGATGTCTGGCACAGATGGGAGCAATCATCTTTGGAAGAAAGCAGTGCCAGCCCCTTCGGTTAGAACATCTGGCCTCAGCAGAACCCGGCTGACAGAGGCAACGGTGAGACACAATATGAAAGCCGGAGCAGAGAAGGTTCCTGTCTTCTCTGGCCTGAAAAATCAAAGCACTGACCTTGGGGTTTGTGGCAGCCGGCTGGTGCCTCACATCACAGGTGAGATGTTCCTTCGGCAGCTTCAAGTGCCTACCACATGCCGAGGGCCCCATGCCTAAGTCTCTCTCAAGCAAGATGGATCACTCAGGCCGAGTGATGAGGTTTTATAACTGATGAGCTATCCTAGGCTTGGGCCTAAAAAGGCAGTCACCTCTGCCAAGAAAGAAGTGATCCCATGACCCAGCCACCCAAAAGTGTGCCCTTACTCCACCGACCCCAGGCCTGCGTTCTAATGACATTCCCTAGACCAGTGGTCGGCAAACTGCGGCTCTGTTGACTAATGAGTTTGCCGACCACTGGACTAGACTGAGCCAGGCCCGAGAATGAGAGGTGGAAAGCCACCTGGGGGCTTGATAAGGAAGAACGAGAATAGCCTAGATGTTGGGGAACAGGATGGGAGAGATTGGGGGAGGGAAGTGATGAAATTCAAGACGACTTCAGAGTAGATAATGACCTCACCCACCCCAGCAAAACATGCCTGTCCTCAGCAAATTGACTATTTCAATCTAAAAACAGACTGGGTAGTGCTAACAGTTGCTTGACAGTTATCTTCCTGGGAGGGGGCGGGGGTTACTACCATGGACCCTTTCTGCCACTAATGATGGCAAACAAAACCCCCGATGAATGTGGGAGGGGGTAGAAGTTGGGGTTGAGGGTGCAGTAGAGAGCTCTGAGCAGTAGGATGACAAGGAATGGATGGCTTCGAGGGATCATGCAGGACACACAGCTCGTGTCTCTGGGCCCCCACTCACCTCTGTCCACCTTGGGGAAAGCGTCCTGCCCCCGACTGCTGGCACGTTTATTCCATAATGGAGAAATGCTGTGCGCAGGCAAGGAAGAGGGGGTGCCACATCCCCAAAGGAGTTAAGAGCCGGAGGGCCTGCTAGTCCATCCATCCCTGGCCCCGCTCCCTCACCCAGACCATACCAACTCCATGTGCTGACAATTAATTCTAATTCCCTGCAAAGTCAGAGCCTTAACAGGCCCGGGAGCAGGGCCCAGAGCCCAGGACAGATCCAAGGCCTTCCCCAGGATGCTCATGGCAGAGAGAAGCCTGTGGGGGGGCAGGGAGCACCCGTCCCTGGGAAGAGCTGGCATAGCTCCAGCAGGACGCTGCCCTGCGTTTCAGCTCCAAATCTCTGCACGCTCACTGGGTCCGCTTCCCTCATCCTCTTAAGGAGAACATCCGGGGTAAGCAAGGCTAACGGACCCACAAGCAGCAGGGAGGAGAGGAAACCGTGTCACCACTGTGCGCATGCGCACATACACTGCAGTGCTGGCTGAAGCTATGTCTGCCTATTTACTGAGGACAACAAAAATCCCCCCAAGGTCAGTTCTAAGGCACAGGAGAGACGGAGAGGGCAGGAGAGAGCAGGCCTCCTGTGTGAGCTGAGTCCAGCTGCGCCTCCCAGGACAGGGAGAGGCCCTTCCCCAGAATGGACCACAGGACAAGGAGTCTCCCAAAGGCACATTACAGCACAGCACTCACCACAAAGGACTCTGAGCCCCAACGTGGCTGAAGTCTGGCAGCGTTCAGCTATTTGGGGGGTGAGAGGTCAAGGGGCCAGAGAATAAATCCAGTCCTAACTGCCATTCATCAGGATTCAAGAATTCAGAAACACCTGGGTTGTCAAGACCCAGAGAGCATGGGGGACAGGTCTGCTCTTCACATTCCTCAATCCCTGTGGGCGCAGGCCAAGCTCCAGTTTGGAGTGGGGCAGCCCCACTCATCCGCCCTCCTGGGCACTATGCTGTGCCAGTCCTGCTCTCGGGGCAACAGCTTTTCAATTGCTCCCTTTTCTTTCTGGCAGAGGTGGGGCTGCCCGAGGCCCTGGGCCAGGACACACACCATCTCCCAGCCCCGCCTGCAGCAGCTCAGAGTGACCAAAACCAACAGATTTGAGGCAGCATCATGGCGTGGGGCTGGGGAGAGGGCATGCCTCCCCTCAAAGTGACCTTTGCCTAGCCCACTGCCCACGTGGAAGGGAGACAGACGGACAAATCCACGTCAGAGCTCTGCGGCTTCATTCACTGGGGCAAACAAATGAGTCTCTCCTGGGCCGGGCGGGATGAGGCTAAAGAGAAGGCACAACCCACTGTCCCTTCAGCCATGGAACAGTGTGGTCCCTAGAAAGCCCAGAGTAAAAAACCCTTGAGCTTGTGTTGCTCAAGGCAGAGACAGGCATCCTAGCCCCTGGCTGACTTCGTCTGCTCCAAAACCACGGGGAAAAGAGCTCATGCTCCGGGCCCCACCACGGCCACCAACGTGACCACCACCAACTCCAACCCAGAAATGGTTTGGCTCATGTGTGGCCCAGCTGGGAAATGCTCCTGACATTCGGTCTCAGGACAGCGCTCACCAGTGCACGCTGATAACACTGGGGGGGAGAGGAGGGTTAAACTGATGACTCTGGGTCCCTAGTGACAGCTCTAACCACCGTCCCTCCAGTGGCTGCTGTCACATGGGGGAACCAGGCCTCCCTGCCCCCTCTGTGGGTGCCATTCAGAGGCCTTGGACTCTCCTCCTCCCCGCCCTGGAAGCAGCACACCAACGCTGCTGGGGACAGAGCAACACCCTACGGGCCGGATTCCACCATCGCACACTGCCACAGAACCTCAGGGTCTGGCTTGTCCAATTTAACCCCACGTGGGTACAGGAAGCTGTCCTGTCACCCCCTTTAGTCCCCCCAGCAGGTCAGCTCACTCTCAGAGGAGAGTGTAGGCACACAGAAATGCAGCCATTAAAGCTTTAGTCACTGGAAAAGTGGACATTTGTCCAGGAAGGTGCTGTACAGTCGGACCCAGCTGTGGACAAGCTCTGGCCATGTTCAGGCTGTACCCCCTACATAGCAAGTACCTGGCTCACAGCAAGCACTCAATGCCAGGCGAGTAAATGGACTCTGGAGTTGGATAAGGATGGCTTCCTAGTCCAGTCCCCCCACTCACTGGCTGTGTGAACCTGGGCAAGTTATTCAACTCTCTGAATCCGTCAACTCGTTTGTAAAACAGGGAGAATCCTCTCTCACAGGCTGTTGGGAGGTTAAATGAGATAAAGAAGATCGTGAGGCAGTTAACACAGTGCTTGCAGAGTCACCGGCTGGTAACTGCTGTTATCATCACTGCTGTTTTATTATCAAATCATCACTATAACATAAAACTGATTCCCCTTGGAAACTCTTAGTAACTGGATTGGCTTCTTGCCAACTAGTCGGATAAAAGAAGATAGTAATCGATAACTACAAATAAATGAGACAATAATTGGTCAACTTCTCTGCCCCACTGGAGAAGTAACTCTTCTACCACGGGGCAAAGCTCTAGATGTAAAAACTCTTCAAACACTGAAGAGCAACTGTGAAGAGCAATAATCTGTGGAAACTTCAGACAAATATGAATTTAAATCCTAGCTTTTCACCTCTACTTCCTGCAGCCTAGTGCGAGTCATTTAGCCTCTTGGAGCCTCAGTCTCTTCATCTGTAAAAAAGGGGCAAGAGTATGTTCCCCAGAGGTTCTCAAAAGGATCAAGGTAATGTAGATAAAATGCACAGCAGTGCACTCAGGGCAAATAAAATAGTAAGGGCATTTGTCCATGCTGTGCCCTTCAATGCCATTCATCTGCTGAAAGGTGGTAGGGTTGTTTGTGTATCGCAGTGGTCGGCAAACTGCGGCTCGCAAGCTGCGGTTTGCCGCTCTGTTGACTAATGAGTTTGCCGACCACTGGTGTATCGGACTGAGATGCCACTTTTCCTCCTGAACCAGCTTCTGAAAGAGATTCTTTACTAAATGTGTTACATCACATCTGCTATGAGCTGGAAGAGCATTCCAACGTCTGGGAGTGGAGACCTGAAATTCCCATGCCAAGTGAGACACCAGCAGCTCCGCTCCAGGGCAGCACGGGGCTCAGCGCTCGGGGGCTCTGTTTCACTCTTTTCCTGTCCATATCCTGGATCAGGGTGCAATGCCACCCACCTTAAGCTCAGGAGGTCGTGTTTACACCTTTAAAGGGAATGTAAAATGAAAAAAGAAAGTAGCAGGGACTTATGTAGCCTGCAGAGCTTAACGTTTTTACTATCTGGCCTTTTATAGAAAAGCTTGCCAATCCCTCTCTAGGTGACTGAATTTGTACAGTTTTGCTATGTAATATAGAACTTAAGGGAAAATGCGATCGTGTTGATTAAAAAAGAATACTGCAGAGAATAACCTTTCTGGAGCTTTTCCTTGCAAAGCTGGTAGACTAAGTGGCCACTCTTTTTGGCGGTGGATGGGAGGCAGGATTGGATGGGAGAAGAAAGAAGAGGTAGGGATCTAACCAGAACCAGCAAAATCACTTCCCGAGGAGCAACTCAGGAGCCAGCAAAATGTCAGCTCCCACTGTGTTAAGGACCTCGACTGGTCCTGCCCTGGTGATTGGTCTGGAAGCAGGGACCCCTGAACAACAGGTAAGAACTGGGTCAGACATGCAGTATGTTCAAGAACAGAGGGGTCTTTGAAGATACCCTTGGGTTTTATTCCTGGTTCTGCCTCTTGCCTGGGTCAAACACCTTTATCTGAGCCTTAATTTCTTCATCTGAAAAATGGGAACTAAAACAGCCATCATGTTTGTGGGGATTTGAGATGACGTGTTGGAAATTCCTGGCACTGTGTCTTACACACACTAGGTGCTGTCCAACAGCACCTGCTGTTATCAGGAACCATGGCACGAAGCAATGCACAGATAAGTCTACTTATGACAGCATTCTACCACTGAGTCATCTCCTCACTGACCCAGCTGGAAAACTAGTGCCCAGCATCTGCTCTGAGTGCAGAGAATTTTAAATAGCTCGGCAGGCCAAGTAGCAGGTTCCAGGGAAACTATTGGCCTGGCCCTACTCTTATTTATGATGAACTTATCAAACCGTGAGAGCTCAAGTGCACCGGGAGCAAGTAACTCACAGGTCTCGATACTGGTCAAAGGCATTGTTGGCTTCCACCTCCAGCTTCCTCAGCCGAGCAGAAGGCATGGCCCCATCTTCCAAGGGAGGGTCATACTTGTTACTCCATGGTGACCTGGAGGAAGGAGAAAGAGGTGACATGTATCATTTTGGGGAGACACCACCTGTGACCCGTGAGTCCAAGCCCCAGCTGTCCAAAATTTCAGAGAAAAAGCCACTACCCACAGCAAAGATTTTCCAGGCCCTGACAACAAACCCAGCATTTTTGAGGACTGCAGAGAGAGGGCTCAGCAGCAGCCCTCTTGGGTATGAGCCCCATGGTCCACCTCTCAACAGTTGTGTACTTCTGGCAAGTGGCAGGATATCTTTGTAAAATGAAGCTACCATGTGCTCCCTATAGGGCTGTTGTAAGGAGCAAAAGAGAAAATACAATCTGAAATGCCTGGGCCAGAGCCTGGTATAGAGTGTGTTCAACACAGTGATGGGCAACCTTTTGAGCTTGGTGTGTCAAACTTCGCCAAAAAACTGAGCATAACTCGGGTAGTCTGTCACTTTGAGGAAAAAACATTATTTCGCAAATGTTTCATCCTCAGGAGCAGCAAATGTTTCATCCTCGGCATGCAGCCGCCTAAGCGGCCACGTGTCATCAGAAATGGCTACGCGTGTCAGTGCTGACACGCGTGTCATAGGTTTGCCATCACTGGTTCAACAACTGTGCTTTCTTTCTTACCCCCCTTCTAATGTCCCCGTTTTCACCATTGTATTGACCAAGAGAGATGCCCCTCTCTCCTCCCTGACCTGCTGCAGCTCGGGGGAAACTTTCACTCCGAAGACCTTCTTACACAGTTACGGATGAAGAAGAGCTGCGTTAGGGAAGTGGGCAAGAGACTAGGCCCCATGGAGACGCGGATTACACATAAGAAAACCCAAGCCATCAGGTTCTCCACGGGGACAGAGAGCAGCTTTCCCAACACCGAGGGCCATACACGTATAAGGACTGCTAAATGAGAACCAGTCTCTGCTTTGCCAGCCCAAAGACTTGCCGCACTTTAAAAAACGTTATTTGCCACATCAGGAAAGCATTTAATCACACAGAGTACTGGAAAGGGGGTTATAAGGGAGGTGTCTACTCATTAAATCCTGCAGGTGGAGTTCAGAGAGCTGGGGGTTCGCAGAAGGAAAGAGAGTAAGAAGGTGAGCGGAATGGGAAGGAGAAGACAATGGGAAACGTGGACAAAGCCCTTTACACCCTGATATGTCCACTGTGAGAAACCCACACTGCCTTTCCCGTCTCTCCTGCTGACAACACACTTCACATCACTGAGGACGCAAAGGATCCTTTCAATTTGGGATGCATGTTAAGGAAAAAAGGTATCACCGTCTCCTGAACCCGTTTTAACAAATCCTGGGCACAAATCTCTCTCTTCTTGATAACAGGCACCCCACCAGGCATCCTACGTCAGCAAGTAGGGAAGACCTCTCCCTTCCAAGGGTGCCAGACCTATCTGGTTCATCCCTCAAAACAGTGCTGCTCAACAGGACTTCCCATCGCAACAGAAATGTTCTCCATCTATGCTGTCCAAGATGGCAGCCATGAGTGTGTGTGGCTACTGAGTACATGTGGCCAATGCAACTTGAGGGACTGAAATTTTCATTTAATTTAATTTGAATTAATTTGAATTTAGCTAGCTAACTCCAGAACCTGAGCTCCAACAGGGCAAATCTTTTGTCTTGTTCTCCATTATTTGATCAGCACCCAGAACAGTGCCTGGCACTCAATCACATGCTAATTTTAAAAAAGTGCTGTTCAAAGAATAAATCAATTCTTATATACCACCCCCCAAAGCAGAGGTAACCATTCCCCCTCCCTGTCCCCTCACTGCCACACAGATTCTTACCATATTCTACCCTTCCCTCGCCCTAGACTGCAAGAGAATGTTGAGTAGCGAGCCTGTGCGGTTTGCCTTCACACCGTACCTAGCACCGAGTCCGTGTGCAGTAAGGGCTAGTGACGTACAGCACGGGGTGGGGAAGAAAGGACCCCCAGGTTCGCTGACTGCTGTGCTCCTGCAAACCAACAGAGATGGAGCGACTTTCTGCATTTCCTGCCGAGGCCTCTCCGCAGACCCAGAGACAAGGTGCAGTTGAAGGGTGCAGTCACCTCCCGATTTGAAAACTAGGCTTGGTAGTTCCACTCGCCAGTGGGTGTGGAAAACCATCTGAGAGCGAGAATCCGAGCCCCCTCCCCCTACAGGTGCTCTCTTCGAGTCTCCTCAGCACACTCAGGCTCTGGCCTTCAGCCCTTCGTTTCCCCATCTTCTTGTGGGCCTGAAAGACGCGCCCCAACTGGCTTTCATTTAAAGGCGACCTGATTAGACACAAGAGCCCATCTTTCTTGCAGACTGGGGGCCTGGAATTTTCAAGAAGCCTGTAACTCACATTTCTCCTGGCTCACAGACGACAGCATTTCAAGCTGTTAGTCCTGGAGCCGGGGTAATTGTAGCTGGGGGAAAATCATAACATTACCCAGAATATTCTTAGTGGAAGGGGCACTCAGAACACATTTAAGAGCTTAAACGGAGGCCATTTGAAAAAAGACAGATGGACAGGAACACTTAGATTTCAAAAGTCAGGCCTTTCATTTCCCTCAGAGAATGCTTTTTGTTTCAGCTAACAGGTTTCAAACAGTGCTGCTGGCAACGGCCACACCATAAGGAACGTATTTAAGCAAACGATCAAACAGGATGGAAATGTGTGGAGAAAATCAGAAGACCTTGAAGTTTTATATCAAAAAGAGGGAAAAGGGAAGAAAAGTCCTGGGCTCTGACACCCCGGGCTCCTCTTCGGCTGACTGAGGTCCCTGGGCTCCCCGGCAGTGCCTGAGGAACGAAGTTGGGAGCTGGCAGGATGACCTGGAGGGGAGGCAGGTACCAAGTCCCCCGAGTCTCCCGGCCTTGGCATGGATGTGGCAATGACCCCAGCCTTCCACAGGCTGCTGGGGAATAGCCGCCTCACACAGCACGCTGGAGTTTTCAGGTGGAAAAAAGAAACGTAACGACCTTGATTAAGCATGACTCAGTTCAAGGT
The DNA here is from genome assembly GCF_951640355.1 of Cnephaeus nilssonii. Classification (NCBI taxonomy): domain Eukaryota; kingdom Metazoa; phylum Chordata; class Mammalia; order Chiroptera; family Vespertilionidae; genus Cnephaeus; species Cnephaeus nilssonii. The sequence goes on along the minus strand of NC_137078.1, from coordinate 92,339,805 downwards.
TCACCTCTTCCGGGAAGCCTCCTTTGAACCCTGCCTGGTGAGGCTGCTTGTCCTTAGACCCTCAAGGGTCTTTCTCTCAAAGGGCTGGTCCCCCCTTTCCTAGGAGGTTCCCAGCGAGGACTGGACCTGGGCTTATGCTCACAACTGATGCTTCACCACTCTATGCTGGGGACTCCCACCTGCATCTCCCTCTCCACGCAGGCGGCTAGGGCCAGGCGTCCTCAAACTACGGCCCGCGGGCCACATGCGGGTGTTTTTGCCGTTTTGTTTTTTTACTTCAAAATAAGATATGTGCAGTGTGCATAGGAATTTGTTCATAGTTTTTTTTAAACTATAGTCCGGCCCTCCAACGGTCTGAGGGACAGTGAACTGGCCCCCTGTTTAAAAAGTTTGAGGACCTCTGGGCTAGGCTATCGACAGTCTACTGGACATCTCCACATTCATCTAATGGGCATCTGGAGCTTAAAATGCCTCCAAACCAGCAACTCCCAGAGTCTTCTCCACCTCAATAAACAGTGACCCCACCTTCCAACTGCTCAGGCCCAAAGCCCTGCAACTGCCCTTCATACCCCATCCACGTGCACACTCTGCTGGCTCAACTTTTACAAGTAGACTACTATTCACCCTCTCAACTCTATCTCTGGTCTGGCTTGGATTAGGCCAAAATACATTCTCTACCTAACTTCCATTTGAAGCTAAAAAAGGGACCTGAGACACCCTTAAAAACCTAGCTCAAGCTGGTTTGGCTCAGTGGATAGAGCGTTGGCCTGCAGATTGAAGGGTCCCGGGTTCAATTCCGGCCAAGGGCACATGCCTGGGTTGCGGGCTCGATCCCCAGTGTGGGGTGTGCAGGAGGCAGCCAATCAATGATTCTCTCTCATCATTGATATTTCTATCTATCTCTCCCTCTCCCTTCCTCTCTGAAATCAACAGAAATAAGATAAATAAACTGTGAGAAACCTAGCTCAAACATCACCTCCTTCAGGAAGCCCTCCTGGACTCAACCATGGTCTCTTTTATGCTACCCTCAAACCCTGAATAAGCTTGACAGTGACTGCATACAATAATCAGCTGCTGGATACATCTTTGGTTCTAGACCTGTGATCACCCAGAGTAGGGGCTTATGTCACTTTAGTTATTTATTGCCCTCAGCCTGGTGATGGAAAAGAGAAAGGAGAGTTGCGTATTTGTTTGACAAAGCTACATTCAAATGTCCCTTAAGCACACAGGCCCTCCCTGTGCTCAGGAGCCCCATCACGTCCACATCCTGTATCCTGCCTTTTGCAGGACTGAATTATAATGAAACTGCTCACATCCTTCCCCATTGGACTGTAAGCTCCACCAGGGCAGAGGCCTTTTGTTCATGCTGCATCCCGATACTGACTGAAGGCACTCCACAACATCTGGCTGACTGCATGGAAGAAAGGAGGGAGAGAGGGAGGAAGGACGAACAGAAGGACAATGTAAAGAAGGTCGGTGGGCTGCTGCCTGTCCAAGTTTAGTAGTCCAGGTGCTGCCATGTGGCACTGACTGCCCAGGGTGCGGCCTGGCATGACTCTCAGGGCAGGAGCTCACCTATAGGAGTCCCCGTCTCTGTTGTAGTCACACAAAAGGTAATCCTTTCCCACCACTTTGTCTCTGGCGATTTTCAGTGGCTGGTCAACAGAAGACAGGAGATCTTCACATAGACTGGGAACCTGGCAGAGAGAAAGGAAAAGGCAGAAACAGGGGTTAAAATAACACATCAGATCCAGGCTGGCTAACGGCAACTACAGCCAGATCACGGTCAGCATATTTAACATCTGGCCCTTGGTATCCTGCCAGAATTATGGGCCTGTTCTTTTCTTTTCCACATGTGTCTGACACCAACTGTGTCCCTCTATAAAGAAACCTGTTCTTGAATTACAGTGGAGCGTGATTTCCAATACAGCCTTCCTTCCAAATCTGCGTGCTTTAATTACCTGGTCGCCAGGGTGGTCTAGTACAGTTAAGTATGTATATGCTCATATTGGTCTCCGGTGGGCAAAGTACAAGCTGAAGTCCGAGAAGAAGGTAAACATTTTAAATACACAGGAATCCACAGAACTCTGAGAAGAGTAACCCGTCCATGGCGGCGAACTCCCACAGGCTCCCATGCTGGGTGCAGTTTCCAATACTTTCCAGGCCCCTGGCCAAGCATTACCAGGTTGATTTGTAGAGTCAACCTTACCTGCTGCAAAGACAGGGTCACACCAGCTCCCACAGCCCGGAGCTCTAGAGGGCTCAATATACCAGGCTGACCTGCCTGGGACCACCTCAATAGGAAGGAGGGCCCGAGGTCTGGGGCGGGCAGGGATGAACCTTGGGGCAAATGCTGCTGACTGTGACGCATGGTCCTACTAGTCACCAGGCCACTGGCCTCTTCTTCCCAACCCAAACATCAATTTCCACCAAAATATTCCAGGAAGGGATGGCAGCACTTTCAGAAGTGGATTCCTTCAGGCTTGAGTCACTTCCACGCTGTATTTTCAATGTGCTGACTTATTCGTTTCATGGGTCTGGGTTTATGGAGGCCCCACCATATCGTTTACCAGGCAAGTGGCTGCCAACTGCACCAATAACCCTTCCAAATGGAAAAGTTAAATCATGTGGCCAGGACACCCAGAACAGCGGCTCGGTAGAGGGGCCGACAGCTACAGTGGTTCCTGTGTTCTCCTGGAGACCCTTTCCACCACCAGAACGATGGGGCAGAGACCGCCGCCACCTCAGACGCCCAGCCTCATGGGCCTCGCAGGGCGCCTCTGCTGAGCCCGGGTGCTGAGAACTCAGCCTGGAAGGCCTGCCTGGCACAACGAGAGGACAGTTACCCTGCCTTCTAGCTCACATCAAGTCTGGCCTCAGTGAAATGGCGGGTTTCTTCTCCACAGAGCAGCATGTCACCTAGCAACCAAGAGGCACGCACACAACCCCTGGACACAGCCTGCTTACTTTCAGAATCCCCTCTCCATGAACACCCGCCTGTGTACCCCTCTCCACCAAACAAACAAAGAGACTAACAATAACGGATCCCCTCCCTCAAATGGGGCTATTTTCAAAGTTAGTTTTGGTGTTGATTCATATCAACCCCACTACCATTTCCAAGTGTCACACACAGGCTAGGCTCTCTACAGATGGCATGTTGTCTGTTTAAGCTCACCCTCATCCTGTGAGGTTGTTAAGTGTTACCCCCATTTTAGAGGTTTGAGAACTGGGGGCCCGGAGTCATTAAGGTGCCCAATGCTCACACAAGAAGCAAGGGGTAGAGACAGAAATCCCTCTTCTGACCGGAACTCTGGTTTACTGACAGCTAAGAGGAAAGACCGTGCACATCAAGGCACACTCTGGTGGCAAACACCCCCTCCCACCTCACCCCCACTCAGCTCTGGGTGGCCTCAGAGCCTGGAAGAAAGTCCTGGCCAAGGCAAGGGAGATTTTAACAGCTTCCACCCAAAGCAGCTGGGATCTGGAACTGGTCTGGTTTCCTGCTGTTGGCCCAGTGAAACAACCCTGGGCACCCATGGGCCTGCCTCTCCGAAGAGTCACTATTTATTCTGTTGGCTGCTGTCTTGGCTTATCTATTGGGCCCTGACTTTTGTCTAGAACCCATTTTAACTGGTTGGGGCCCTCACACTATTGGCCCAATGTATCCTGGATTATGCTGAAGACTAAGCAAACAGGCTCTGTAGTCAGACTTCCTCACTCCACTGCTTACTGGCCTTCTGGCCTTGGGTAAGTCGTTTTATTCTCTACTAAGACTGGATTTCCTCACCTGTAAAGTGGGGACAATAGAAACCAACCTACTGTGATTTGGGGGGACCTGAGCTAATGCATCGGCAATCAGTGCAGTGTAAGGGAAAGCATGCACACTAGTAGTGGACATATTTATACCCCTACCCCCTCTGTTGTACTCAGTCCTGTCTGTTGTCCATTAGTCTTAGGCCACACCAGCCTAGATCACACCTGAATTCTCCACACTGTTTCAGGTGCTGGATAAAAATGGGCCCCTGAGAACCCCGTTTTTCTTAACCCCAGTTCTGCCTGGAGCCACCTGCTTCACCTTTCCAACCAGTCATGCAGCTTGCAGCTAAGTCTCCCAAGACAGGAAAGCTTATAAGATAATGGGGTTTGGTATGAAATGGGTGTGACTTCATTCCTATCCAAGAAGTTAATCCACAGATCAAAATTATTTGAAAAATTCCTTCCTGGCACTTACACGAATTGAATTACATTTTTTCTCGATTTGCTGTCTGTCTCCCTTACTAGAATGTAGACTTTACTGGGCAGGGACTTCAGTCTTATTTGTGGTTCCATCCCCAGTGCCTATGGCAGTGCTTGACACACAGCAAGTGCTCAATATATTTGGGAGGGAGGGGGAAGTTTTACAACATGGAGCCTCCCAAACACCAATCATCTTTAAGAAAAAAGTTTACTGTAAAGAACTAAACTTCAATGACACCAATGACCAATTTCACTTGTGGTTCACAAATAGGAACCAAGATGTCATACAAACGCTCTAGATAAAAAGAACTGGAGTTTTCATCAAAATCCTGGCATTTTATTAATATACGACCTGGAGGGCCAACCTGTGAACAGGAGACCTGGGTTCCAGCCTGTGCTCTGCTGCTGACGGGCCACACAATAAGCACAGCAGGTGAGCCCCACCAGACCTGCATCCGTGAAAACACTCAGGAAAAGACTAATCTAGATGACAGTAATTTCTTCATATGGTTAAATGCAGTCATCCTTTTTCAGAAGAACCCCCTCGCCCTTTGTTTTAAGATGTCCTTACTTTTATGAAACCATAGGTTTATTTTGTTTTTGTTTTAAAGATTGACAACCCAATGAATTACCTACTCCCCCTCCCCTTTTTTATGTTTCTTGCCCGTGTGTGTGTGTGTGTGTGTGTGTGTGTGTGTGTGTGTGTGTGTGGCGGGAGAGGGGAGAGGGAGGAGTAGCAGCCCTTGATCTGGAAAATGGGATCCAGTGTGCCCGCGTGTCCAAGTAGATCAGATTGGTGTAAAGGATGGAAGGGATCCTCCCACTTTGTAACTCATGCCCTTCAAAGCACACGCAAAGCAGATTAAGGTAGCAGTGCAAAGAGTTGATTTGCGATACCAGCTGTCATCAATAGCCACTCTTGTCACCTGCTCAGCCTGCCTTTCCTTTTCTCCTCACAGAGCTCCTCATTCCATGTAGTTTGAGCAAGGCTGATCTCCCCACCACCAGCCATGGGCCATCAGCGGGCCGCAGCCTAAACAGCCTGGGCTTATTCAGGGAAGGAGCTCTCCTAGGAATCTTCTCCAGGGGCTACGGGAAGATGCATGCTTTCCTTCTCTCTGCCAGGGAAGCTGGGATGGGGTGAGGGTCCTAGGCTGTAGCGGGCATCAGAGGAGCACCTGCCCAAGCTTCTGAGCACTGGGGAGCCCCTGAGATATTATCTGAGGTCCTAGGTCCAGCCACCCTTGAAGATCTGTCAAAGTTCATGGCCAGGTACTAATCAGCTTAAAAAAACATACATCTGAACTGTCGCTAAAAAAAAATGGCAGTGCACAGAAAAACACGTAGAACTCAAGAATGGCGTATGATTTGCCCTACCATGCAAAGCACCTGGGATATAAGGCTGACTGATTCTTTATACAATCCTCACCTTTTGGATAAACTCTGAAGGTGGACCATATTTTTGTATTCTCTTTCCCTCCATCAGTCCTGTTTCTTTGCTCCAAGATAAAGTGCTCTGGAGGAATAATCTTACTGTCATCATGTGGAATACAAAGTATGGACTACACAGTGTGCTTACAGATTTGTGCACAGAGCAGCTGCCCAAGGGTGCATTAGCCATGACCTGGCACCTAATGACCTTAATCCCACCCCACCTCACCCACCCTCCCACCTCACCTCTCCTCCTCCCATCTCTCCCATCCTTCCACCTCACTCCTCCACTTCTGCCTGAACCCTCTCAAACCACCACACTGCCTACTCTCTGCTCCCTGAACACTCACTTGCACATAAACGTTGTTTCACTACAAATCCTTTCCATTTAGGGCTGCTGGATAAAATAATGGATTGGCCAATTAAATTTTAGTTTCAAATAAATGATGAATAACATTTAGTGTGAGTATGTCTCAAATGTTACATGGAACATATATTTTCACTTGCTAAATCTGGCACCCTACCCCCCCACCCCCCAAATCCTACCATCCATTAGGGCCCAGCCCAAACTCTAATTTCTTTATCAAGATGTTACATTCTTTGGAATTCCTGCAATAACACTGATGTCAACTGAATCCCAAATGCTTTGGGGATGGAAGTTCTAATATTGTCATCAGCTATCATTCTACTCTGTCCTCACGATTTAACATTCACTACAGAGCAGAGACCGGTCCCCCAGCACCAGCCCATGACACGCACACGAGTGCTCCAGTATGTGTGCAGACTTCTGAGGAAGCATTAGTCTTGTGATCCGAGGTCTCATTATAAACCCAGACCAAAGGCCGTTTACCTCCGTAATCTAGTCTGTCACTGAATGACCCCCTCCTACACTCATCCCCAACCCTACCCCCGCCTCCTGGTCATGTCAAACGCTTAGAAGAAATCACATTAAGTCTCATGGATCATGAGTTTGCACAGCAATTTAAAAGAAAGGACAAGTCCAAACAAAGCCGAGAGTTCACTCTGGGGTGCGTGTATCATGGGCTCAGCTGCCTCTGAAGCCAAGGAGAGCCTCTATCGAGGACCTGTGGTTGGTGCCGACACCCCAGGGCGAATGGTTTCCGTCCAAACTGCTCATGGAACTGCTTAACAACCTTTGTAAGGAGTGTTCAGGTAACACCAAAGGTGTCAGACCAATCCAGATTGTTGGGGGGATTTAAACTTAATTCCAAATGACATGGAATAACAAACAACAGTGCACTGGCCAGGACCCCGTTTTTGCTGTCGGGTGTGGTGGTGGGGTTCAGGGCTCCATCTATTTCTCCACAGCCACAACATCCCAGGGAGCAGGAGCCACCACGCCCGTCCTCACTGATACTCTCGCTGGCTCACTGGTGCCCAGAGGGCCACGGAAAAGACAGAGGGAAAGGGAAATAAAGTGAGCTTGGGCAGAAAGAGAAAAATCTCAGAAGCAAGGAAGAGGTTAGGATGCAATTAGCAACGGCCTCAGTGACACCTTAGTAACAATGAGGAAAAGATGAGGAGAATGTCACAGCCAACAACTGGCAGTGCATGCCAGGCACTGTGGCACTGTAACCTGTACCTCCATCCCTCCCGCAATCCTCAAAACAGTCCTATATGTAGACCCGGTTTCCATTCCTATTTTAAAGGAGGGGGAAACAGGACCTTAGAGAAAGAACTGGCCCCCAGTCACAGAGCCACTAGCTATGTCTAAGAAAGGACATGTGAGACACAGTAAAGCTAGGTTTAAAAAAATCACATCTTGCTATTGCTCCAAAACGGAATACTTTTCTACTATCTAACCCAACAGCTGATCACATGAAAAGAGATACAAATCAGACGTTTCCGGCCACAAGTGAGGTTTGTGTTTGTGCCGCCATATGGTTCTACTTTGCCTCTTCCCTTCTCCATTAGTTATTAATGTTGAAAAAAATTGTTCAACCAGAAAAAGAAACTTGAGACGAACCCTTAAAAAAGCACACAAGCCAGACCAGTCCAACTCCACGGATAATCTAATCCACGGCGCCCTGTCTTTAAGAAGGGCACCCTTGTACCTTGGTTTTTTAAAAAATGGCCAAATGAACACATTCCATCTTTTGATCTGCCTGCTGGCTGAGAGCCCGCCACCAGAGAGATAAGAATCAAAACCAGACCCTGTTCACTGGGTCGCACACTCAGATGAGTAATGTTAGTGAAATCATGGCTGGGCAGTCCTGGCTGGTCCCACTCCCAAGAGGCAGCAAAGCATCAGGGTACTGGAGCTCCCTCCCTGTGGCCAGCAGAGGTCTCTGCTGACAATCTGTTCCTTTTATTTTTTCCAAGGCCCCAAACGTCTGCCTTATTTCATTTTCAAATTTAAAAAAAAATAGTGTTTTCAGCAACACACACACTAGTGTCAGAAACAATCTACAGTGTGGCATTCTGGAAAACACCAGCCTTGAAATCAAACATGTGTTCAAATCCTTGGCCTGCCACTTCCTGAGTGTAAACTTCCCCAAGCTCAGAACTGGGGGCTACAACACCCGCCTCAAAGAGAAATGAATTCCACTCAGTAAATGCCGAGTGCCCACGTCGGGCATGTGTTCAGCGGATTCGGCAGCAGACAAGGTAGACACATGCGACCCTGCTCTCACAAAGTGCGTTCCAGCCATCAAAGACAGGAAACAAGGAGTGCCCCCAAGAGGCATCAAGACTTGTCACCACAGGATAAAGCCACACCAGCTGATGTCACTGAGCACCTCATTCTGAGGGAAGGCCGGTGCACGACCCCAGCACCTGGTTGGCCAACAGAGCTACCGAGGGTGGAGTGGGACTAGAATCTAAATTCAAAACCGGCCCAGCACTTCCAAAGCCGGGAGTCACCAGGTCAACCAAGCTCCCACCGTTCAGTCAGGCTCAGAGGAAAGGGGTGAGAAGCCAATGGGGGAGAGCTCCGGGTCTGACTGGACCAAAGCCGCTCCTCCGGGTGCCAGGCCAGAGCAGACACCTGGAAGGGCTGCAGGCAGGGACCCTGCGCCCACCACCCAGCACAGAGCCTGGCGAGAAACAGGCACTTGGACCTGCTGGACCGAAGGCCTCTCAGGCTTCCACCCTCAACAACTCACATCAGGCGGCCCTATTTCAGATCCAGTCCCGCCCCATTTTTAACAGGAGAAAATGTACAATCTTTATTACGGATGTACATGTCAGGGTGTCATAATATATGAGGCCCAGCCCGTATTCTAATTAAGCCACCAGCCGACTCAGAATGACATTCTTGAAGCGCACACTGCAGTCTTCCTTTGAAGACTGTAAACTGCAAGATGTGCCACTAATGAGAACACCACTAATGTGCACGTGAAGTGTAAGGAGCAGTTTCCCAATTTCAGAAACTTTAAAACACAGGAGCCACGCACCTCCGATTCGAGACCCTGGCAGCTGACGTACACCAGCAGGCTGTGCACTGGTCCTTAATCGGCGCTGGGGCTCCAGTCACTGCAGGTCTAACATCAAGGAGGCTGGCCAACAGGGCCAACATCAGGGCATCGTGTTTTGACCAACAAATGTTTTCTTCTACTTAGAAATCCATTTTCACATGCCATTAACAACAAAGAGCTTTCTCAAGAAACAATAAGCGCCCCCCCCCCCTCTTTCTTAGGCAGGTGCCCCAAACCACCCCAGAGATAAATAATAAACAAAGGCAAACTTCCTAGGTTTCAGGCATTCAGACTCAAGACTCAAAAGCTCTGTCCTTTGGAAGCTCGTAGGCTGGAGTGAGAGGCCTGAGGTTTTCAAAGGAAGGGGCAGAACCAAAAGGACAAATTGAAAGGAGAAATTAAAATCACTGTGTGTGAGTCAACCACGGGCACACACAAGGCTCCTGTTGTCCACATGTAACCTTATGCTTCCTTGGAGGGATGAACCGGGGCTGGGAGCCTAATTAAATTAACCGTTCTCTGGCCAGGAGCACAGCTCATCACCTGTGTCTGCGGAGAGAAGTCAGGGTCTTTCTAAGCCACCTGCTACTCTTAATGAAGGACTGTCCCTGAGGGATAGAGCACAATACACAAGGACTTCAGAGGCAGAGGCACACACTCACCTCCACCATCCTGGACTCAGTGCTGAGAACCGCAGAGCCACCACTCATATCCAGGGCAGGCAATCCCCCCGTCCTGAGGGCAGCAGGCAGGGAGGCTCACCGACTGGGCTCCCGGTCCTCACTGCAGTCTAAAGGTCTCATCCCTGCCCTTCACCCAACAGCCTGGACTCTCCGCTCCATGGCCACTTTCTCCACCAGGGACACGGTCCTTCCCCCAATGCCCCTCAATGACCCTCAGTGTCCTTCAAGGTCTGCCTCTCATGCTCGTTCCCAAAGCCACCGGAAGGAGGCAATTCCCTGTGTAAGCTCCTACAGCTCTGTACGATCCCAGATGGGTGTCTTTCCTCAGGGCGGGGGGAGCTCGTGCCTGCGTGGGTTGGGGCCTCCTAAGTGTTAGTGGAATCACGTTGAATTGTGGAAAAGCAGGGTCACTCAGGTTGAGTTCTGATCTTTTGAAGCCCATATCTGTCCAGTGGGAAGCCAGCTCCCCAAATGTTCTCCAGTGTCTCCCCAAGTTGGAGGGAGACTCAAGCTCTCGCACCCTAAGGTTGTGGACGGCCACGCTGCTGGGCCTATCGGGCTGGGCCTGTCCTCACGCTCCTGTGGTACCATCTGAAGCCCAGTGACAGCCTTTCCTTGAGAGCGGGGACAGAGCCGCGATCCTCGACTGGGACAGTCCCTGGCCTGGTTTCTCAGTCTAGGCTGTTGAAGTCTTGTTGCATTGGCTGCATTCTTATGTCACCTCAAATCTTTTAGGGAAGAAGGTAAGAATACATGAGAACAGCTCACTTATAACAGTCTTTTGGCTAAGACACTGTAATTCATGGGTAGGAGGGGATCTCCACCCTGTATCTTAGTGCCAGATTCAATGACACCCACACAAACGGCCAGAGCTGGAGCCTTCAACCACTCAGCAGGGGCCCACCTCGAGTATGTTGCCTGGCAAGTAACCCAGAGACAAAATATTTAAGCTGAAAGAACCATCAACTCAAGGGTAGCAGACAGAAGGACTTGGCAAAGGGGGGTTTTCATGATTAGGTCAGTGCGAACCTCTCTCCTAAAAACCACCGGTAATGGAAAAATCGGCCCATTTCATCCCTGGGAGCTCAGGTGTAGGCCCAGCTTCAGGCTTTATAAAACGTGTGTAAGCCACGGGTAAGCCTCCCATACAGCTGGGAGTGGGCTACCACCATGGAAATACAGAGGTAAGATTCTGATAGGAAAACTTGGACAAGAAGGGATGTAGGAACTGCTCTTTGCCACTGACCTGGAGAGCCCCTCATGGCTGAGGAGGACAGACCGCTGGATATTCTCCATGTGTCACAGCATAGGTGACACCCAGGGAAATCACGTGTGTTCAGTTGGCAGTAAAGGGACAGTATGGCAAAACTTAACCAGGAATCATAAAGCTGGGCCAAACATGGGTGATGGCAACTCAGGAAGCATTTCAGATTTTGAAAGCCCACAAAATACCCTGAAGTACAAGAGGTTTGCTCAGATCCCAAGACGAAGGAGGAGGTTTCTAGAGTCAGTGAGAGTCTGAGGTCACAAGCAACCTCACCACCACTTCTGAGGCTTCCTGGTGACCAGGCTGACTCCAGGCCAGTACACCGCACTCCAGGGGTCCTGACAGCCACCCCAGGAGGCTACGACCTTGTGATGCAGCAGCAGAGGCTCAGAGCCAGGCAGCCACCAAGTCACAAACCAGAGACGTGGCTCTTTCCACCACATGCTCTCCCCAAACTCTCAAGACCACAAACCTCTGAACAGCCCAACAGTCCTCCAAAATTCCAGTGATGCTGCTGTTCCTTTCAAGTGGTGCTGTGGGTGCCGTGTGTGTGTGTGTGTGTGTGTGTGTGTGTGTGTGTGTGTGAGTGGGAATGGGGCCAGCGCTATTCACCACGTTATGTGAGGTATACCCCGAACAAGCAGTGGCTTTTTCCTCCTCAGCATAGAAATCATCCTGGTTGGCAGGCCACAATGTTTCACATGGAATTCCTTCCACCAAATGGATGTCTCATTAGGTTGTTTTAATTTCACTGAGTCATCCAGCGAAAATGACCATGCATGGGCGAAGAAAAATCTGAGGTTCTTCCTATTGGGGAAGCAGTCAGCTCCACTCAGGAGCAGCCGATGTGTCTTTGGTTGTCTGGGTCATTCAGTACCGAAAGCACTTCTATTTCTCTACTTTGGCTCCTCGGGAAGCAAAGCTCCAAGTTGTGGCTCCAGATGAAATCCACCTAAATGTATGAGGGATTAAACAGAGTGCCTCATCCTCAAGGAGCTCAAAGTCTAAAAGGAAAGAGAGGGGCGCAAATGAAATACCAATGTGCTATGTGCTAAGGACAGGCCAGTACTAGACGCAATGGAAACAAACAGGAGGGTCGTTGGGAGCAGGGTGAAAAAAGGTGATGGAATTAAGAGGTACTAATTGATAGTTCCAAAACAGGCACGGGACGTAAGGTAAAGCACAGCAAATATAGTCAACAATTTTGTAATAACTATCTATAGTGCCAGGTGGGCAGCTGAATTATCAAAGGGAACACTTTGGCACCTATGTGAATGTCCATCTGTTATGCTGCACACTTAAAACTAATATAAAATTGTGTTGAATGCAAACTGTAAATTAAAAAAAAATTTACTTATCTATATATATAAAAGCTTAAGTGACCGGCGGGTAGCTATGATGCACAATGACCACCAGGGGCAGACGCTCAATGCACAGACATTGAAACATGGAACAGACTGATGAATCTCAGAGGGAAGGAGGAAGTGGGGAGAGGGAGAAGAGATGAACCAAAGATTTTATATGCATACTAGAGGCCCATGCACAGATTTGTGCACCGGTGGGGTCCCTCGGCCTGGCCCCCAGGGATTGGGCCGAAACCAGCTCTCCGACATCCCCCGAGGGGTCCTGGATTGTGAGAGGGCGCAGACCAGGCCGAGGGACCCCACCAGTGCACGGATCTGTGCACCGGGCCTCTAGCCTATGTATATAAAAGGCTAAGTGTCCGTTTGACCGGTAGCTATGACATGCACTGACCACCAGGGGGCAAACACTCAACGCAGGAGCTGCCATGACGTGGCCATTTGAAAATAAACGGCACCACAGACTTGGTGCTGACAAACCAACACTTGGCTTCCCCCAAGTGGGACACAGGCCCCACCATCAACCTGGAGCGACAGCCCACCAAATTGCAGCCAACGCTGCCAAGACCCCATGGCGCAAAAGGCAGCCACAGCCCAACCCAGCCCAGAAACAGTCGCTGTGGTGCCGGGTAATGACGTCACATAGCAACACCCAGCTTCCTCTCCCTAATGACTAGCCTCCTTGGAGTTTCTTCAGCCCAGGAACCCGACTTGCTTTATAGCCAGGTGCAAACCTTTAACAGTTTAACCAAATGTTTGTGATGTGTTTTCCCATGTCTCATCTCATTTGATCCTCACAGAAGTCCTGAAATAGGTAGATAGGAGACTCGGTAGAATCCTATTTTCTTTTCATTAGCAAGACGCGAGTAGCGATATTAAAATATTTCTTTTAATTAATTTCCTTTCAATGTGCATGAATCCGTGTACCGGAACACTATTTATCCTTATAACCTTTCAGGAAATGGCTTTCCAAGGTAATCAAAAGTTTGTGACGGTCTTCCTAAAACAAAGCAAAATGAAACGTACTGAGCAAGGCACTGTGTGAGATCCAAAACTGACCCAGACCTGGGCCCACCTGGAAGGCGCACAGCCAAGGACACAGCCACACCAGCGGCACGAGCGAATTAACCACAACATGGGGAAGAACGAAAAGGCTGTGACGGTGTGAGCTTCTCCCTGAATTCCATGTTCAAATTTAAAGTTCTTAGGAAATGTCTTTATTTGTATAAAGAACCCAAATGACCTCTTCTCTCTTCCAAGACTGATTTCCTGTCCCTCAGAGCCCCCACCCCAATTCTGTGCACTGAAGGGAAGCCCACTCCTTCCTAGTGCCATGGCATAGATCTCCATCAACTTCAGTGCCCCTCATTTATCTGAGACCTCCTCACTGGCGGTTAGCACGTCATCAGCTTTTACAGTGGTTGGTGATGGACGGGCATCAGAACCAGGTCCTGCCAGACAGCCTCAACCAGAAAACCCTGCAGGCCTCACAGGCTCCTCTAGGTCCTGGTTCACGTCCCTGGCCTAGTTCACATGTCAGGAAGAGCAGGCTGAGCATACCATGCTCTCCTCAAGTGTTGTTGTTTTTTAAATAGATTTTTTTAAATTGATTTTAGAGAGGGGGGGATAGAAACATCAATGACAAGAGAGAATCACTGATCGGCTACCTCCTGCACGCCTCCTACTGGGGATCGAGCCTGAAACCCGGGCATGTGCCCTGACCTGGAATCGAACCATGACCTCCTGGTTCATAGGTTGACGCTCAATCACTGAGCCACACTGGCCGGGCTCCTCAGTATTTTTAATCTGTTTCCCCAACCAGATGTGGTCTAAGGGGAGACCTGGGCACTCCTCATCAGGGCCAGTGCCCACCAACCTGCACCGGGTTTCCCGACGGCTCTGGGTAAGTGAACTCTCTCCAACTCACTCTGATGTCTCACATTTCTCATCAACCAGAAGGCAGGACCTAACTTAGAGAGATCCTCTCAGACCTCCAAGTTTTTGTGGGGTCCACCAGCAAGAGGATGCCATACAGTTCCTGAAATGCAGGAGCTAGATGGACCTCCTAGTAGAAAATTCTATTAGGACAAAGCCAAGGAAGGGGGTCTTTGTGCGTTTCAGATGGATTATGCCTCCCAGTTCCAGCTGACAGGAACCAAGTATCCTCCTTCATCTCCAGAGCTTAGCCTCCTGCTGAACTCTGATCCTTCAAGGTCAAATTCCTTCTACAGTACTTCCCTGACCGTGAAGTACTCCTTACCACTAAACAGAACCCTGGGAGGACTAAGCTCTTTTGCTCACTTTGCCCAGAGTGAAAGCCAAATGACCCTCCAGTCCCTCATCCACCTAGAAACTGCAGCAGCACCGATACCAGGAGCACCCACTGCCCTCTCCCAATATTGTGGAGAGATACACACACCAAGGGTAACAAAAAAATGACCAGAGAGCATTTCCACAAGCAAGTCCAAAGAGACTTAAGTTTGCTGGACACAGGCAGAAAAAAAACTGAAAAGGAAAAAAAAACCCTCCCCCAAACAAAAGCGGGGGCTTTCAAGGAGACTTGCCGAGTGGTAAACATTTTGGAAAGAAGGAATTTTAAACACAAACATAAAAGGGCAGAGAGTTGAGGCAGAGAGCTATGCAACCACTGGGAGGCCCTTTAACTGGGGAAAGATGTGCAGAGCCCGGGAGCATCAGCAAATCTCCCTGTGGTCTCAAGAATGGAAAGAATGTGGAAACCAATGGGTAATCAACAGGTCCAAATTCTGCTCTCACCAAGAATGAAGCACCTGGTCGTGTCCCTTGCCACCTTTTCAGTGATCCCGGAGATCCCTTAAATCAACAGAAGAGGACCACCTGGGAGAAGACTGGGTGGATTCTCTCCTCTCTAAGGTCTTCCTTCTCACAGACAGCATGCCGGAAGGCTCTTCTGTCAGGGTGTTTTGAGGCAGAAATGCAGGGGAAAACGCAGCCCGTCCTCAGACCTAGAGACTGTATCTGTCATTGGCGTGTATTATACGGCACTTCCACGATTATTTCCAAGAGAAGCGTCCTGCACCTGGGCAGGTGGCCTGCACTAAGAGAAAAGTGATATCCCCGGCGCCATCCGGGGGAATGCTTGCCTATTTGACTTCCAGTGGCAGAAGCGGAAGCGAGCAGTTATGAAAAGAGTTGCCAATTTTAAGTTATTCCTAAGGGTAACAAAGATCAGGCACAGACCCTGCCGCCCTCTCCTCCACCAAAAGCTAAGAGTTCAGGGCAAATGGAAAGTCAGGAGTTTATTTTGGATTCCCTTGGGAGCAGCGGCTATTAGCGACCAAAGCTGTGAAAGAGGCACCAGGACTTGACAGAGCGCCTGGATGATCTGATTCGGAAAGTCCTAGGCCCGATAAAGGCAGGTGGCACTGGCAGCTCCATAGAGCACTTGGTCTTCACAGAGCCAACAAGGTCATGGCTTCCAGGAAAGGACTGATGTGGGCTTTTCCTGAGGCAGGCGGGCACATGGGGTAATCTAGGAAAAAGGCACGTTTCCCAGCTCTAATCTTAAAATTGCAGATGATCAATTGATCTCTGTCCTTTCCCTTTTCCATCTAGAAAGTCTGACTGGCAACGAGCAGCTGATCCTCAGCGAACAGGAGTGTGTGCCCAGCACCTGTTTCTTGGCAAGGGACCCATGGGGCCTGAACCAATGCCCAAAGCTTACAAGGCATCAATTCACAGGTTGTAATCTGGACAGAAACACCGCTGCTACTCCATCTTTGCCCAGCTAACTCTCTTCCTCTCAACCTATGAGGAGGCGTCTCAGGCTTCACCTCCTCCTCCAGCCTTCCCTGAAACCCGCCCACCAGGGAGGCTTGGTGCTCCTGTGTGGTGCTTCCACAGCGCTGTGCTCCTCCGTGGATCCTGGTATTACATCTACTGGGTGTCTCTCTCCCTGTGACTATGAGCGCTCCGACCCCGTGCTGCAGCTCAGGCTCCAGCATTCAGGAGGGGCTGGAGCATGCCTTCGGGAGTGCCCATTACATGCCACGCACGGAGGATACAAAGGTGAACAAAGGAGACAAGATCCCTGCCCTCAGGGAGCTTAACAGGCAGGAAAGAGTCATATACTTAAGCAATTCTAACTGAGAGCAAAGGCGAGTGCCATGGCTGGTGACAAAGTGGTGCAGGGTGGGGAGTGAGGCCCAAGCAGGGGTCTGAAGATAAGCAGAGATGTGTTCCCAGCACAGGGGACAGCGTGCACAAAGAGCCAACAAGACAGGGCACAGGGCCTTTGGCAGACCCTACAGCAGGCCAGTATGGCTGGAGTAGAGGGGCCTTGGGGAGGCAGGAGGATGGACAGGGCCAGATCAAGAGTTCCCAGGGCTCAATCCGATGACAGAGTGAGTCATGAAGGGCCACGGAGGGTCATGATCAGGACTAGTTTTGGAAAGGTTACTCTGGCTTCAGAGAGGGGTGGTGGATGGGTGACTATAGACAGGGAGGTCCAGAGGCTGTTAGAATAATCCGATAACCTAGGGTGGGGTACTAGCAACAAATGTTCACTGATCTGCTGTAAAATGAGGATGCATGTACCTTCCCCTGGCAGGCTGGATGCAGGTGAGAGGCACTCTTTAAAGTGACCACACTGGGCATGTGCAACCTTGTCTCCAGTGGCCTCCAGCAGCCTGAGCTGTATCTGATGCCCCTGGGGCCAGCCTCTCCCCTGGGCTCCCAGATGCAGTTCTTCATGTCACGTGCCCAGCTGAACACCTTCACTGCCAAGACCTAAGAGGTAAGGCCCACTTGGTACTGTGAGAAGATCTCACTGCCCCACTCCTGGCTGGACAACATTCACCCATCGACCTGGCCCAAGAGGAAAATGCAGGGCACACGCCTCCGAAAAGGACGTCTGAACTGCAATGGAAAAGGCAAGGCATTCAAGCTGTTCCAATTCCTGCACTGCTCCTCCATTCACTGCATCTGTGGGGTACATGTTGTCACAAAGCCCACAGGCAAGTTCACCACCATCATCCTTTCCTTCCACACAGCCGTTAGCACTGATCTGAGCACTTGTTTGCACCCAACACTGCACTAAGCACTTCACCCACACGACTTCCTTTAATCCTCACAGAGAACCTAAGATGCTTACTCACGGCCACCTAGATACTCAGGGCCCATCCACCCCAGCTCAGATTATCTTAAAGATCAATGATTTCTAGCCTTTCCGTGTACTGCCACCTACTGGGCTACCAGGTCTGAGGACATGGGGTTGAGGTCTCCTGAGTTAATCTCTCAGCCCTTTCCTCTCTAAAATCACACAGCTTAGAAAGTGTTAACACAACTGTCCTCTCCTCTCAGAGTTTGGGGATGAGAGGGTTTATGGGATCATGAACTAGTATCTATTTAGCATCAATGATGGGACTATCTGGGGTCTGGGGATATGGATGAGCATTACTTCATTCCACAGGCGCTTCGAAGCCAGAGGGCTCTTTCAGAGCTAAGAAGACAAAATGATGGCAGACAATTAACAGGAAGTGCTTTAAGCCAACCCCTGCAGAGTGACACAACCTGGAGACGTGGCTTCGTACAGTGTTTAGAAGTAGGAAAGTCAATGACACAGGTATGGACACGTTGGAGAAGAAGTGGTAAGCCACTGTAAAGTGCCTGACACACCTCTTTCCCCCACCTTATATTCAGCACACAGACAGAAAGAGGAAAATCCTCTATGAAGGATGATCATTTCCAGCCTGGGGCAAATCTCCTCTAGGGGTTTGTTCTGAACCAGGAGTGTTGTTTCAGCTTCCAGTCAATAGTAATTAATGTGCCTATACACTCCAGAAAGAGCAGAGAGGGAGATTAGCGGTAATTAAATCTCCTCTGTTTGGCTCAAGTCTCTCCTCTGAGTGGACTGCTGTCAGATACTTATTCCAAAGCTGTCATCTGACAAAACTCCTACCACCACCATCTGTAACATCAATTCTGGACTTAGCTAGAAGGTTTCAATTATGTAAAAGGTAACGGGCCCACCAGGACCTAAATTCTGGAGTTTCACAGGTGCTGTTCACCTCTCCTGCACACCAAGCACCTAGAATTTGGTTTGTGATCATTTGCAGGGTGTGTGGGTGTGGGTGTGGGTGTGGGTGTGGGGCTGGACTGCCCCTGTATGAGGCCTAGCATGGGCAGATCCTGTGCATGCTGTGATTGACAGGCCTCTAATGAGTCTTAATTGTGAGTGTGACAGGCCCAGGAAGGCAGCAACACATGTGGCAAAGGGGTAACCACAAACTGTCTGACTAATGACTAAATAGCGCCCGGCCTGATGAGGACCAATGACCCAAAAACAGAGGAGGGCAAATCCCTCCTCAGCCCTGCGCCCTTCGAAAGCTCTGACTCCTTTATGTAACAGACGGAAGCCTCTGGGGGTACTGGAAGGCATCCCCACCTCCAACCTCCCAACAAAAAAAGAACAGGGACAGTGAGGTTGCTTGGTGGTGGCAGCCACGGACATGGGAGGTCACATGATCATTACCATGGCCATTTCCATCTCCATCAGTATTTCAGCTTTAACAATGGAAGGCCAGAACAGGACACCCTTTCAGCGTGGAAAGGGGAAAGCTACATTCTAGGAAAGTGAGCAACTTCTTGCTGGTGCTAATTATCGTGACAATATCTGCATTCGGAGTCAGCTGTCTGCTGGTGGCCTGCAGTGACAAGGAGAAAGCTGTTTCTGGGGAAGCTGTGAGCACAGACAGCATGGCGGGAGATTAGGCATCTGAGTCAGATGGGCCTGGGGATGATCCTGACTCAGCTACTTACTAATTAGCTGTGAGGCTGTGACCAACTGAGTAAATCTCTCTCAGTTGTCTCATCTGTAAAATGGGGACAGAAGACTTGATTTGTGGTGTCCGGTTTGAAGAAACTAAATGTGTAAAGGGTCTAGAACAGTATCTGGCATCTGACAGTTCTAAATGAAAAATCAGGAGGCCAGCAGGGTTTTACTCATTTGCACAATGGCTACATCAAGCTCGTGCAAATCTGATGTGACCTTAGAACCCCATGCAGACGGTTATTACAAGCCAGGTACTATGCTAGACATTTACAGTCTCTAGTACTCAAGGTTAGTCTCCTCACGCCCTTCTCCTAGATGAGGAAATCGAGGCTCAGGTCACCCAGCTAAGATGTGGTGATGATGAGAGGTGAGTTCGGTTGGGCCTGTCAATTTCGAGGTGCTCAACAAGATCACATCTAATGCTCCTACGCAGACATTGCAGGCTAGCAATCTCAGACTAAGAGCCTTAAAAACACCTACCCAAGAATTTTCTAGAACCTTGATCTCCAAGCATACTAAAATAGGCTTCTTCAACCTGGCAAATAAAGCGAGTGTAGGACAGGAAGGGGACCATTCAATAACCAATCTGTTTTCAAGGAACGTGCAAAATAATGGGCACTCTGCTTCTACCCATCCCGAACTTCCACTGGCTGGTGGCTCCTCAGATGCATTTCCTGCATCATGTCTATGAACGGGTAGCAGTAGGTGACGTGCTAAGTAGCCTCCCCTCCATGAGAAGGACTCAGGAGAGGCCCAGGAGGGGAAAATGCCCTGGGACAGAGGACCATCACTGGGTGACTGTGAAACACTGTCGCACGTGGATTTGGGTGTTCCCAAGCTGGAGAAAGGGATGCCTGGGGGCTGCGCTGGCCCTGTGGGGAGGGGAAGGGAGGTCTGAAATGTGGGTTTAAGGCATGAACAGGAGATTAGCAGTCTTGATAAAATGTTATTGAACATTGAATGGAAGTGAAGCACGAGAAAGCAGGAGCCTGGACAACAGAAAGGGATCCTGAGGGTTCAGAGTTCACAAGTGTCCTGTCTGGATGGCATACAGATACCGTGTGGCAACTCGTGGTGGCTACAATGAAGCGATGAGGTCAAACGACCAGTGAGGCTACCATGTCAGCTGGCTTGTCAGACAACTTAGATGGTGAGATCAACCTTAGGACCCCTCCTACCATGTCTGACCATCCAACCACTTTAGCTTTTCCCTCAGGGCTTCCAAAGAACTAGGAGGGATAACGGGGAGCAGTTATGCATTCGGGGAACTGAAGCACAGAAAAGATACGAGGAAGGGGCAGGGGAGGACCCGCACCATCCAGGGAGCCCACCCCCTGCCAGCTCAGAACACGGAGCACAATATTAGATATCTGCGGAACGACAAAAGTCCTTACTCGTCAGGAAACCAGGCAGCCACCGTCTGACTCTGACCTCCTCTACTCACTTTGGAGCAATAGGCACTGGCATTTCCCACAGCTTCCTGTTCAGGGAGCCCAACCTTGATAGTCAGAGAAGGCAGGGGGAGTTTTCATGACCATTTAAAGTGCCTCAATGGAGAGCCTTCTAATCTCCCCTTCCAGGTTAAATAAACCAAGTCCCTACAATCCTGCGCTGGGTTATAAACCCCATCCTGTGAAAGGCAAGGCCGGGGCTGTGTCCACCTGTGAAAACACAGTAAGGAAGGCTGCCTGGGGGCTCAGGGCACAGCCCCTAGGCAGGCAGAGCCCAGGGGTTAACAAACAGGCCTGCGAAGGCCTGCGAAGGTAATTAATGAAAGCATCAGCTAGCGTTTATTAAGCATCTGCCTTACAAGTACACGCTGGCACTTTATATACACTCCTAAATCCTGGCAACTGCCCCAGGAATACAGTTTTCTTATCCCAATCTTGTGTATCGGAGGGAACCCTGGGAGGTGCAGCGACCTGCCTGAGGTCTGAAAGCTGGAGGTGACAGAGATGGGATTCAAGACCCTGTCAGCCTTGCTCTGCCCAGGTACTGGAGACTGACCGGGGTAACCTGCCAGAGGCCCCAGCCTGCTCAACTCTGCCGCATATATACCCTACGGGGCAGTTATAGGGTCAAAGACCTGAGAGAACCAGATGCCACTTCTGCCAGCAAAAGGGGATCCTGAAGGTAGTGAAATCAATATAAGGGTATCCATGGTGATGCTGTTTTAGTCCAGGCAGCAGAACTCAGATACTGAGACCATCTGGCCCTCCCTTTACAGAGACCCAGAGAGACCTGCTGATCAGGCAGCAAGTGAGTGGCAGGCCCAGAGCTACAGCCTAGGTTTCCTGACTTCCTGTAAGATCTGCTTAATGCACGCAGTGCTTCTCCCCACCCACCTATTCCCTCCTACTGAAGGAGCTACACGTTTCCTGAAGCAGTTCTCCTTTTGGGGAAAAACACAATAAGGAAAGCTAGGTTTCTTTTTATGCCATTTTACCAGTTATGAAAATTTAAAACCTGGCTAACATCACACTTAAGGCCACTGCCAAAAAGGGTCTAAAATCCAGGTCATTTGACGTGTAGGTTATGAGCCTTTCCAGGAACCAATGGTTTCCAAAGTGGATTCCATGGAAGTAACTCAGAAAAATGCTGGGTTAAAGGAAAACAGGTTCTTTTCTTTCAACTGCAGGACTTCTCAGAACCTTTACTGTGACAATATGGATGGTGACACTCCTAGAGAGCAGTTAAGAGTGTCCCTCAATTGCTCAGTCTTTGTTCCTCAAGAGACTCCACATCACGGTGAGCTGACAAATTCCATGAAGTCAAGAAAAGGGTGGGTTGCTCCCAGAGAGGATGCAGTCCGTCCACTGAGCAGGCAGGGGCATCAGTGAAGGGCGCTCCCACCATCCTATCTTGTTTTACTATGCACTTTCCTGACAAGTAAAGAATAAAGGTTTGTGTGCATTGCCTCCTCTGTGAGTAGCGGTCTGCACACCTAGCTCTTTGTTAGCAGCGTATTCCTACCTTTCTTTATTGATGGAGGCAACAGCACGCAGTGGTTGGAAACCTGGCGTCAGAATGCTTAAGTTCAAAGCTTGGCTCCACCACTACTTGGTGACCTTGGACAAGTTGCCAAAGCCCCTGCTTCTCTTTTAGTTCAGAACTAAAGTGGGGACAATGACACTAACAACCTCAGAGGTGTTTTCTAAAGCTTTTAGAAGATACGCTCTTTGCCATAAGCTGCAAATGGTCCTCCAGAGTTTGCCCTTTGCTTTGAAGTTTATTTTGTTTAAACTTGTAAGTTAACTTTGCATATGCCAAAGCCATCCTTTTGACATTAGCTTCTATGGCATACAAAGGCCTCCCCCATCTCGTTAACAAATATTATTGATGTTTTCCCTCTGGTTCCTTCATGTTCGTTTACTATTAGTTCTTTAGTCCACTAGGAGTATGGGTACATGTTATGCCATAGATATTTAGCTTATTTTCCTTCAAAGTTATTAGTTGTTTTGGCAGTTTTATTCAATACTCAATTGTTTTCTCGTAGTGAAATTTGAACATCACTTGTACTATATCCTGAGTTATGACATTACTGGGCCTGTTTCTGAGCCGCCCGACACCATTCATTCTGGCCTCTGTTCTGTCCTCAGTCCAGAGCTCTGCGGTACGGCCCTCTTGCCCCAGGGAAAGCTTACTGTTCTAGAAATGTTCAGGACCAGGGGACATCTCATCAGTCTCCTGGAAACAGGCTTTGCTCACCAAGGAACACAACACACACAAAGCAAATGGCCCCTGTACTTTCCTCCTTCGTTCATTTGGGTTCATGCTTTAATTTTCTGAACTGCTTGCGCAGAAGGCGATTCACCTCATTCTTAATGGACTCAAATGAGGGTGTATTATTCTGCTGTACCAGAACTCATGAGAACTGCGAATAGCTTCTGGCTCTTTCCCTGCGGGAGCAGGTCAGGTGAGGGCCATTTCCCAGGAAGCCCCATTTCCTCTGTCTAAGCAAATCACAGCATTTAGACGGTCTGCCCAGCTGCCACCCTGACACAAATCAGAGACTGCACCATTAGGTGGCAGGGTCCTCGCCTCAGCGACAGGGGGGGCCATGAAAGGCCTGACCTGAGTGGGCGGCAGAGGGCCAGGTCAGCACGACGGTCCAGGGGTCTGCTTTCTGGCTCTCCCGGCTGCAGTCACAACAGCTGCAGTCCATTCCGAGAGCGAAGGCTCGCATGACAAGGCTCACCACAACTTTCCAAGGAATGGAGTTCATTAGAATCCTGCTGGAGGCCCTGGGCTGGAACGCTTTTCCCTTGTAGAGGGGACTGCGGCAAGTGGCGCCTGTAGGAAAGCTCAGGAACACCAGTCCAACAGAGACTGCAGGGGTTGTTGCATAATTACCAATTATTCAATCCGCCCCGCTGCTCCTGCTCCAGAGACAGGGTCCAGCCTAGGAGAGAACACTTCCCGGCAAACTCTCCGACAAATGGGAGAAGGGAAGCCAAGTTCCCCCACTTCCAACAGGACCCCACAGGGCACCTCCTAGCTACAGCAAATGGGGTGCAGCACAGACCCCTCCTGGCCTGGCAGGGCTACAGAGCAGGCCTTGGCTCCACAGGCACCAGCCATGTGCATCCGTGCTCTGCGTCATGAGCCTCGGCAAAGCCTTGTCCCAGGAGGACAGGGCCCAGCTTCCTGGAGCATCAACTTGACTTGGTGGAAAAGCATTCTTTTTATATTAAAATGTCTTGCATATGGGCATGTAATGAATTGGAACACAATTTTTTTTAAAGACTAAACAAAATTATCCACTTGAGGCAGCCACTTTGGATTTGCCCCCAAAACTCCAAACATATATTTGCTCCCCTCTGTTGTTAAGAATACTCTGGGGAAAGAATCTGAGAAGCAGTAAGAGGCCAAGTGGAAGGTGGCCAGAAACAAGTCAGAAGAGACAGCAAAGCTTGTGCTGCCTGGGCACAACCACTGCCGAGCCTAGAACACCTTCACTCCAAGACAGATATGCCTGTAGGTATCTGTTCAACAGATAGCAGAGGGCATGACCATGGCCAAGTCTTCCTTCTTCTAGAAAAATCTTCCCTGAATTCCTCACTAAATGCACGCACTTCGGAGCAAGGCCTTTCATCTTGCACCCCAGCACCTAGAATGGTGCCTCTGGCACACAGATGTCAAACACAGAAAGAATAACTCAGTTCTGTAGCTCGAAAATCATCGGGAAGACCCAGGGGCTGAGAGAATCCAACCAAAGTCATTCTATCAGGGATCAAGTTTTAGGATCCCCGATTTTTTTCCCTGTGGAAGGGGAGCCAAGGAATAAAGGCTGCATTCCTCCCGGGGTGAGCACAGTGCCTCACTCAGAGGTGATCAGTAAATGTCCCCTGAATCCATGAACTTTCCACCTACTTCGGCTAAGAACCCTTTGGAAAGGAGAAGACATTTTAGATGTTGCCTCTGAAATTGAGGGAAAAGAATGCTGGTAGAGACTGTTTTAAATGGTGATGACAATGGGGAAACTAGGCAAGAAAACGCAAGCCTGCTCACACCTACACACAGCTAAACCAGGTCACATCTGGCCTTCAGGACCCCCAAGGGCCAGCACGTCTTCATCACCTGGGAATAGAACTGAGTTTGCCATATTCCACACAGCAGTCATGGGAAAAATCATTTCCAGGTTTCATTGGTTCACCTCCTAGAGTCTGAAATCTGAATACCAATGTTTAGCAGGATTGTAATACTAATGAACTATTAAATATACTATTAGCCTTAATTTTACCAGTCATAATGAGTGGGAGTTCACAAAGAGCAGGTGCTTAGAAGCGAAAGCTGTGTCTCCACCCACTTGCTCACTGAGCCCCAATGCCTAAGTGCGCCCCGTGCACTCCAGCCTTCTGATCTGTCAGGGCCTCCTGCTCCTCTGCTACCTGGACAATTTCTGCGATCTGTTCAAAGTAAAGGTACTGCTGAGGCTGGCAGTGCAAGCCCTGTACCCAGTGGCCCTTTCTATTTCTGGAGGGCAACTCTGGCTGCTAAAAAGAGGAATATACAGAAATGAAAACTGATCAAGTTGTCAACTCCCTCCCTGGTCAGAGCGTCGGGATGTCTCTTTTCACCTTCAGCCTACAAGTCTGGCCGGATGGCTTGGGTGCTTTCCCAATGCTGGTGTCTTCCCCCTTGCTTGGTTAAAGTCTGGGGACACCCAAGAGCTGGACCTTTGGGTGACTATAGCAAAGAAAGGAATTAAAAAACGAAGTGACCAGTACAAGTAGAGACTTTCTGCCTAGTTAAACAGATTTAGGGCTATTTTTGGTTTGCTCTTAAAAAGGCAAAGGATGGAGGGCCTGCTGGGTGCCAATTTGCAGAAACAAACTCCTTCCTCAGCTCAGGGCTCAAAATATACCCCGGCTATAGCTGCCAACGTGTAGAGCAAAGCCTTAGAAGGTCAAAGTTTAGGAAGCCAAGGGAGCATCTTAACATCACAGGATTCTTGGCCCACATGGACGTGTGGGTATTTTTGAAACAGCTTAACAATGGGTTTCGGTGGGCTTTACTCTAGTACAACGGGATTAATGTGTAATGAAATGATGTTTTGGCCATCTGCTAAAGAAGGTCATTTCCCACCAATCAGAGTAAGCATTATAATCCCAAGGCAGCAAAAGTTCTGATGCTGGAAAGAGAAAAGAAGAAAAGCAAGCCGATCTGGCATGATAAATTGGGCTGCCTTGGCCTAGCTGCCAAGCACACGCCACATTTCTCTTTAATACTACTCTGTAATCGGACCACTGGCGGACTGGGTCCATTTGCCTACAGTTCTCTGGCTCCGACATCTGAGAGAGGCCATTCCCTTCATGGGGAACGCTGGCAAATCCTAACATTCTTGTCAGTCTTAAAATTGGAGACTTTTCTTGAAAACAACTACCTCTCCTTCATTATTTTAGGCAGGTGAGCATGGGAGGAATGATTGCAATTTGCACCAAGCGGTGCATTAGTGGCTTTAAAAACATCTGACTGATCCCAGATTACATGAAACAAAGGCCCGGATACACTGCTTCTAGACGGACCCATAACAGTGTGCGTTTTCTGAAATTACAGCTTTGGGAAGAAACTAAAACTGCAAGTGAACCTCAGAGCCACAGCAGTACACTCAGCATGGACCAACTCTTACAAGAATAAGAGAATTCTGCAAATCCAGTTAAAAAACACACACACACCTGTCATTCCCAGGAAAATGAAGAAAAACAACAATGATTAAAGGAAAACATTCAAAGAAGTAAGTTCTAGGACTGGTCATAGGACCCCGTACAAAACCAGCACAAATGCTCCTACATACCTCAGTGCAAAGCATGGACCTTGAAGCAGACCATTAATCAAAAGTGGCTCCTGAAGCATGTCAATACGGTTTTAATGAGGCGTGCTTTACCAGATCCTAATTCGCTGAAAAGTCAGGCTTCATTTCCATTTGAACATTCATCATACTTCATATTTAAAAAAATTAATGAGAATACCGATTCCCCAGGCCATTCTGGATGATGGGAATCTATTATGGCCTCTTGTTCAGCCTTAGTAGGTAGATGGGGCCCACGGCTGGCCTCCAGACAACAGGTGAGGGGAAGTCGGTGCCTCTCCAGTAAAAGTGAACTGATACTCCTAAGTGGTCTGGCTCTAAGAAAGAAATGTCTTTCAAGTTTCTAGGTGTTTTTATTTTAATTATGTGAAATTTTAAAATATATATATTTTTATTGATTTCAGAGAGGAAGGGAGAGGGAGAGATAAAAACATCAATGATGAGAGAGAATCACTGATCGGCTGCCTTCTGCACGCCCCACACTGGGGATGGAGCCAGCAACCTGGGCATATGCCCTGACCAGGAATCGAACCATGACCTCCTAGTTCATAGGTCGAGGCTTAAGCACTGAGCCACACAATGGCCAGGCATTTTAATTATGTAAATTTTAAATTATTCTCCATAATACATCTTTTTTAATACTTTAGATTACTAATGAATTAAATTATTTAACAGTTTTCCCCAAACAGATAAGACTGACACATCAGGAAAACGCACCATATTTAACCTATTGCTAAGTGTAAGTGATCAGACCCAAAGGTACCCAGCAGGGTTACCCCAGCAGGAGAAATCGGGATTCCTGGTGCTGCTTAGCCACACCACCACCCTGGCTTCTTCCTCGGAGTCTAAATCACCCAAAAAAGATGAAGTGGTCATATATACATTATGGAGAGTCAAGGAAATTATAATATAAATAAAAGTATCCAGCTCGTTCCCACAACCTACACCTGCCTCCATCCCCTTTGCAGCCCCATTCTACTGAAGACGAAGTTAAACGTGGAAAGGCAGTGCACTCTGACAGTAATCTATGAGATGCTGCATACAACATCATGAATCAGGGACAGACAGCGTGGCACTTCAACCTGGGTTCGAGCCTCCTCCTGCAAACTCAACCTCAGGGCTGATCTCTCCCACCCAGTATTTGGCAAAGGTGAAAGATGGCTCCTTCATTCACCATCAATGCTGCAATTTCCTTGGTGAGCCCAAGTACAAGTGGCACATGCAGCAAGGGAACCAGCCGACCAGGTTTCCATAAAGGCAGCAACGTGCACATCTCTGAAATGAAGGCTGACGAGGGAATCACAGAGAAAATACACAGCTGCAGTAATACACTTCGGTAGCCATAAGAATAAAAGAGCCTGTTAAACACCAAGACGAGTCTACTGAGAAAATTTTGCTCATCATTCATTCTATGTTTGGGTTATTTCTAAAACACAGTCATAACTAAATTGGCAAACTAAACTTAACCTCCTCTAAGCACACTTTCATGCTGAGTTTAAAAGAAAAAGAAGCCTCTGCAGCTGACCAAATTAGGAATCTGACCTTCAACCTTTGCCCACCTCCCCCACATATGATTCATCAAAACCCTCCAACCGAGAAAAAGGCAGACATACAGCACTTCTAGACTACATCTTGTAATACTGCCTTATAGGATTGTTGAGAATTAAACACAGACACGCAGGTAAACAGCTTAGCACAAGTGTTGCTACAAAGCTCGGTAAGGGGGCTGGTGGTGACAATTAGCACCACATCAAATTAAAAACCTCCTCCTGACTTTCAAGGACACCTCCTACCTATCCAACTTTTTATTTCATTATTTCCCAACAAAGACTGTTTTCTCTGACCCCTGGTCCCACAACTCATATTTCCTAGGCACATGCCCAAATTCTACACAAAATCAGATCTAACCAATCCAATGTTCAGACCAATGTTTAAAAACCAGGATATCTATAATAATAAAAGCATAATATGCTAATTAGACCGGACAGCCGAACAACCTTCCAGATGTCATTCTGGACATGCTTCTGGACAAAGCCACAGAGGTGGGGGCCGAGGTAGAGGCAGTTAGGGGCAATCAGGCAGGCAGGCAGAGTGATTAGGGGCGATCAGGCAGGCAGGCGAACAGTTAGGGGCAGTCAGGCAGGCAGGAGAGTAGTTAGGAGCAATCAGGCAGGCAGAAGAGTGTTAAGGGGCATCAGGAAGGCAGGCAGAATGGTTAGGGATGATCAGGCAGGCAGAGGTGGTTAGGGGCGATCAGGCAGGCAGGCAAGCAGTTAGGGGTGATCAGGCAGGCAGGAGAGTGGTTAGGGGTGATCCGGCAGGCAGGCAGAGGGGTTAGGGGTGATCAGGCAGGCAGGCAAGTGGTTAGGGGCGATCAGACAGGCAGGCGAACAGTTAGAGGCAGTCAGGCAGGCAAGTGGTTAGGGCAATCAGGCAGGCAGGCAGAATGGTTAGGGATGATCAGGCAGGCAGGCAGAGGTGGTTAGGGGCGATCTGACCGGCAGGCAAGCAGTTAGGGGCGATCAGGCAGGCAGGCGAACAGTTAGGGGCAGTCAGGCAGGCAGGAGAGTAGTTAGGAGCAATCAGGCAGGCAGAAGAGTGTTAAGGGGCATCAGGAAGGCAGGCAGAATGGTTAGGGATGATCAGGCAGGCAGAGGTGGTTAGGGGCGATCAGGCAGGCAGGCAAGCAGTTAGGGGTGATCAGGCAGGCAGGAGAGTGGTTAGGGGTGATCCGGCAGGCAGGCAGAGGGGTTAGGGGTGATCAGGCAGGCAGGCAAGTGGTTAGGGGCGATCAGACAGGCAGGCGAACAGTTAGAGGCAGTCAGGCAGGCAAGTGGTTAGGGCAATCAGGCAGGCAGGCAGAATGGTTAGGGATGATCAGGCAGGCAGGCAGAGGTGGTTAGGGGCGATCTGACCGGCAGGCAAGCAGTTAGGGGCAATCAGGCAGGCAGGCGAGTGGTTAGGGGCGATCAGGCAGGCAGGCGAGTGGTTAGGGGCAATCGGGCAGGCAGGCAGAGGGGTTAGGGGCGATCGGGCAGGCAGGCAGAGGTGGTTAGGGGCGATCAGGCAGGCAGGCGAGCGGTTAGGGGCGATCAGGCAGGCAGGCAGAGGGGTTGGGGAGATCAGGCAGGCAGGTAGAGGGGTTGGGATGATCAGGCAGGCAGGCAGAGTGGTTAGGGACAATCAGGCAGGCAGGCAGGCAGAGGCAGTTAGGGGCGATCAGTCAAGCAGGCAGAGGGGTTAGGAGCGATCAGGCAGGCAGGCAGAGTGGTTAGGGGCGATCAGGCAGGCAGGCGAGCAGTTAGGAGCCAGCGGTCCTGGATTGCGAGAGGGTGCAGGCCGAGCTGAAGGGCACCTCCCCTCCCCCGTGCACAAATTTCGTGCATTGGGCCTCTAGTATTACATATAACTCCAAATGAAGCAGAGGGGTCACTGCTCTCAGATAGAGCCTGCCAGTCAGACCCCTTGTCTACACAAAGTCCACTTCAGTGTTTTATGTCATCTCCCTGGCTCTTGGTTTGGGACCCCCGATTCTGAGCCTATAGAAGATTTATCTGCATCACATTCAACCTTCTTTCTTTAATACTCATCTAAGGAATGTACTTGTCCAGCCAGGACCCATCATATTTTCCATTCTCCTCTTCACTGCCATCACAAGCACCTGTATAGCTGGCTTTCTTGTCTGGATCATTTACCTCAAGAAACATTCCTTCTTCCCACTTCCTGAATTATTGCACACAAAAGATAGCAAGTTCACGTGCTATCTTCAATAGGCTCCATTCTGTCTCAGACAGCTGCCTCTAAACTGGGAGTCTGTGTCCCTATAAACATAAAATAGCTTCACTCTGGACCTTCCAGAACACTGTGAAGAGTGTGATTGGTGAATGACATGCATCTCCTGAACTCACATTTTTTTCCTAGTATAACTATTCTGGAATTCATGCAATGATATTAAATATATCATTATAGCATGTGAACAAGTTTTCAAACTTCACCAACGAGCCGGGATTGGCAACTGGTAATTATATCCAAGAAGACATGGGACACAGGAAAAGAACAGAGGACTGGGATTCAGGGTTCTGGTTCCAAGGCTAGAACTCACCGGCCAAATGAGGCAGTAACTCAGCTGGCCTCCATGGGCCTGATTTTATTTTATTTTACCTTTTTCAATATTTCCCATAGCTTCACAGATATTTTTTAATACTTTTGAGCATTTCAAAAAATATTATGGTGCCAGTTAATCTGAGGCATCATGTTAAGACCGATGATTTTGAATCTCAAAAATAAAATAATTAAATATTAAAAAAATAGATGTGATGAACTCTCTTCAAAAACTGACTTTTGTGGTTTATGCCGTTTCAAACTAGAAGTGAAGCCACCGAAGCATTCCCCAGGGTAGAGTTTCGTGCTGCTTGGGCGCGAGAACTTTCACTATGGCAGAGAGACTACTAAAGCCTGACACCACCCACTGCGGACTGCCCGCTGCATGTGTGGCCACCTCTGCTCCCTGCCTAAAGGTGAGCTTCTAGAAACTGAAAACAAGCCAGTGGGGGAGGAGACAGGTTGAAATCAACTTCAGAACGCCTGTCTTGGGCTTTATGAACACGGGGGAGGGTGCTGAAATGAAGACAACCATATGCAACCCATCTTCTCTGTCTGGAGGCATCTCATGGTGGTATCTGGCTGGAGAGACAGGTTTCCTGTGGGTTTTGAATTCTGTGTGGGAAAAGGTACTCAGAAGCGACCAATTATAAGCCCCAGCCCCAAATGAAGCCACATGAACAAGGCACGTACCAGGTCGATCAGGTCACTGAGGTTTTTCTCAATTTGCTGTGGAGGCAGGCGCCTCATTAAGTCCAAGGCACAGTCCAGCTGCTGATCACTCTGTGAAAAAAGAAATGAAAGTGTCTAAGTCGTTTTGCCAACAGAAACACCAAAAACCCTCTTTTAACAACATTTTTGCAGTTTCAGCTTGCTCAGGGTATGCTAAGACCAAGCAGGCCTGCAGTGGCCCTCGGCCCGTCTCCTGGAGGGACACTGCTAGTCCCTCTTTGATAGTAGTGTCCGTCTCAAGTTGAGGCGTCCAAAAGACAATCAAACATGTGGGAAGCAGGCCAGAGAGTTCAGAAAGTGACCCTGTTCTACCCACATCAAAGTGTCATTGGCTTTTCAGCAGACCACGGGAGATGCAGATGTATTGACTCCCGATGGGTTCTGCAGTCAGCATGCTCGAATAGCAGATTAAGCTTTGTCCTTTGCTGTAACCTGGATTGAAATAGGTAACATTAGGTAGCACCACCAGGCCAGGTTCCTTGATGAGCTCCAAGCCAGGAAGAAAGCCAGGCAAAGACCAAGCAGCAAAACGCACACAAAGGTCAAGTGCTTCAGCCATTCGCTAAAGCTTGGTGCATTTTCCATGGTGCCAGGCCCTTGCAAAATAGACGAAGACCTGAACCAAACCACTTACAGCCAAGAGCTCACACTAGCTGGCCAAGTGGACCACAAGGCAATACCCTGGCGTCACTGCTGCCGCAGGGGCCTGGGAGGATCAAGATTCCTCTCGTTTACCGAGCACCTTCTTTCAGCCCTGTGTGCTTCACAGAACTCTCTTCATTTAATTTCATGATGCAAATATTTACTGAGAGCCACCACCCTGTGCCAGTCACCACAAATATGTAGTGAATGGTGAAGGAAGAAGGAACAATTAAGTGGGGGCAAGTCTGGTAAAGTGCAAAGTAAATTCGGTGCAGAGTGGGCTGTGACACGGAAGGCCAGACCTCAGGAGGACCAAGAAGAAATAAGGTGAGAGAGGTGGGCCAGGTGAAATGGTAAAGACTCTGAGGAGCACACAAAAGGCAGATGGAGCCCCCAACACTACCGGTCAGAAGCACTACCTGCTCTGTATCCTGATTCTGCTCTGGTCAGACAAATCTCAGGATTTTTTAAAGCCTTAAATCAAGCTAAGGAATCTTCATAAAATATACAAAGTAATCCTGGAAATGCCACGTTTGGCTGTAATGAAATAGAACCTTTGACTATGACCATCTACACTCCTGATATATTAACTTTAAACAGGCTCAGGGACAAGGATCTGTTTTATATTCACCAAAGACATAACACATTAAGTTAACTGGATGCAATTTCATTTTCAGGTAACTAATATGGCATATACAGCAGGCTATTTAAAAGGGGGGAGGGGCGGTAAGATTTAGCCCCTACTCAAGATGGTTATCAGTGACAATTTATTCTGGGACCCACAACAAACTGGCTACCTGCAAAGAAACACACACACACACCAGAAATTTTGTAGCACTTGTTTTGCTTAATGAAACATTGTAGCAACCACGAATTTCCTACTTGTGCCATGCCTTCTATGCTAGCCAAGGCCACGGTGACATGCGTCTGGCTCGCTGGCATGGGAAGACATTTTAACACCATTTCTAAGGTCGAGAACACAGACCAGCTGATTTGACACTAGTGAGACATACTCCATTCCCAATTCTGCCATTCATTAACTTATAGCCTTGGGCAGAGTTGTTAGTCTCTACAAGCCTCTATTCATAAAATAGAAAGCATACTAGTACACTTCATAGGGTTCTTGTAATTATTTAGTTAATACCTGTGAACTGTTTAATTCATAGCAGTATGTTTCGGTATGTATGCAAATACATGTCTTAAATGTTTTAAAATAAAAATATTTTATAACATTCGCCTCACTCAACCCAACCCCGAAGCCTTTCTTGTTGCTCTGAATTGGAGGTAGGTATTCAAACCCATAGTCGTGTGCCCCATTGGCCGTGCAAGACTAGAAAACCTTAAATCATTCAAGTAGGCTAGATAAAAAGTATAAACTAATGAGCCAAAGACCTCCCAAAGAAGATATACAGGCAAATAAACATGAAATAATGCTCAACATCATGTGTCATCATAGAAATGTAAATTAACAATGAGATATCATTAAACATTTGTAAGAATAGCCAAAATCCAGAATGCTGACAAGAAATGCTGACATCAAATACTGACAAGATTGTGGAGCAACAGGAACTCTCATTCCCTGCTGGTGGGAATGCAAATGATACGGCCACTTTCAAAGACAGTTTGGTGGTTTCTTACAAAACTAACAGATTCTTACTATACAATTCAACAGCACTCCTTGGTCTGTACCCAAAAAAGAAATGAGCTACCATACTGTCAATAATATTGTAGTAACTATATACAGTGCCAGGTGGGTACTGGAAATATCAGGGGGAACACTCTATAAAGTATTTGATTGTGTAACTATTATGCTGTACACCTGAAATTAATACAAAATAATACTGAATGCAAACTGTAGTTGAAAGTAAAATTCAAAAATAAGAAAAAAGCAATGAGCTATCAAGCCATGAAAAAAACTTAAATGTAAATTACTAAGTGAAATATTAATATATCAATCTTAAAAGGCTACATAATGTGGAATTCCAACCATATAACATTCTGGAACAGACAGTAAAAAAGATCAGTGGTTGCCAAGGGTTGGCGGAGAAGCGGGGATAAATAGGCAGAGCACAGTCGGTTTTCAGGGCAGTGAAACCACTCTGTATGACACTATAAATGGTGGATATGTGTCATTATAAATTTGTCCAAACCCACAGGGGAGGATATGCATGTGTGAGGACAGGGTTTATATGGGCAGCCTCTGTACCTTCTGCTCAATTTTGCTGTGAACCTAAAACTTTTTAAAAAGGTGTAAACTAGTGTTCCTTTACTGGGGCTGATTTTGCCCTTGCCACAAGCCCCCACTGACATTGGCAATGTTTAAGGACTATTTTGGTTGTCATCACTGGGAGAGGGGAAGCTACTGGCATCTCATTGGTAGGGACCAGGGATGTGTTTCTAAATACCCTACAATGCACAGGAAAGATCCCAACAACCTGGCCCAATATGTCAGTAGAGTCAAGTTTGAGAAACCTTGGTTTAAAACAATCCCCTGACTCAAATCAAAGCTAAGGCCCCAGAAAATTAGACATACAATTCTAATTCGCAGACCATTTACAACCCCTAAAAATATCTGGTCTTTGGAAATATTCTGAACTTGGATATTAACAGTCTTCCTGAGAACTAAAATAGAAATGTAGACACACGTAAGCCGAGCTACACTGAAGCTTAAGTCCAGAACACACTGGGATTCAGAAGGGATCAACCAGAAGGTGAGCAGTGCATTACCTAGGAAAAGAAAAGCTGTAACTTGACCAGAGAAGGTCAGCAGGAAAAGACACTGCTTTAACCCGTCCACAGCGCCCGATCACACCGCCATCTCAACATGCTGACTGCAGCCTCGCCCCACGTGCCAGCGCTCAGAACGGCTTCCTTCCACACAGTCCTCTGTACCTAGCTGAAAGCACGAAAATACTGCTGCAAAACGGTTTAACTCCTATTTTGCATTAATCCCAATTAATCTTAACTGGCAATATTTCACTACACATTTCTAAGGTTAAGGATATCTAATTTTCATTAAATTAGTAAATGACTAAAAGCTTCCCATAAGGCAAGCAACATGGGAAAACTTAATGACAGCCTGTAAAAAGTTAAAATTAGCGTTAACTGGAACCCTTTATGTGGGAGTCATCCCAAATCCTGAGGGGTCCAAACAGGAAATGGCACAGAGAATGAGGAAAACACGGATGATCTAAGCTCCA
The DNA here is from genome assembly GCF_951640355.1 of Cnephaeus nilssonii. Classification (NCBI taxonomy): domain Eukaryota; kingdom Metazoa; phylum Chordata; class Mammalia; order Chiroptera; family Vespertilionidae; genus Cnephaeus; species Cnephaeus nilssonii. Next base: position 92,304,592 of record NC_137078.1, on the reverse strand, counting down.
TGCATCAACACGAGTGACCCCAGAAATAGACTGGTGGTGGGAGTGAGGAAGCAGGTCCCAGAGGACCACCTAGGATGCTGCCACTTTTATGAAGTTCAACAACAAGACATACTGAACTAGAATTTAGATATAAACACACACGTGTGTGTACGTGTGTATTTTAAACGATTATAGCAAGGCTTTTTTTTTTCCTTATTAGCTAAGACAAGGAAATGGTAAATATAAAGTTCAGAAGAGTGAAAAGATTAGTTTTAAGAGGAAAAAGCACTAGGGGAAAACAAAATTTGATATTCATGTAGATCTTGCATAAAATGCTGGGTTCGAGGGTATTCATATCATGATGCTAAATCTTACATGTATGTTGATATGTTCCTTTATGGTTATCAGCTGAAAAAAGTTTAAGTTGATTTTTGTGTATGACATAAGACTGGGGTCCAGTTTCATTCTTCTGCATGTGGCTGTCCAATTTTCCGAACACCATTTGTTGATGAGACCACCCTTTCCCCACTGTGCATTCTTGGCACCTGTGTCATAAATTAACTGACCACATATGCATGGGTTTATTTCTAGGCTCTCTACTCTGTTTCATTTTCACTGTTTTACTTCACTAAATATTTTCCCAATATAACTAAAAAATAAAAACAAGAACAGGCAAAGACAGAAATGGGACTCATAAGCTGAGTCCAAGGTCTACCCTGTCACTTGATGTCTGTGAGACTTAACCCTCTGGCCTAAGATTTGGGCTAGACAGCTGCCAAGAGTCCTTCTGGATGGATCCCATATCCTAGAGCAGTGGTCGGCAAACCGTGGCTCGTGAGCCACATGCGGCTCTTTGGCCCCTTGAGTGTGGCTCTTCCACAAAATACCATGGCCTGGGCGAGTCTATTTAGAAGAAGTGGCGTTAGAAGAAGTTTAAAAAATTTGGCTCTCAAAAGAAATTTCAATCGTTGTACTGCTGATATCTGGCTCTGCTGACTAATGAGTTTGCCGACCACTGTAAGTGCAGATGCACCCACAGAGTCCCACCTGCCCTTCAATAGCCCCCGGAAGGCCTGCAACTAGGTTTCAATTAAACAACCATGCCTTGAGTGCCAGGCCCTGTGGGTCAGGCCCTGAACTAGGCCCAGTGAAGGAAACCTAGTTCCAACCCTCAAGGAACCACCCACAAAATAGCAAAGAATCAGAAGGCTGTGCGGCGTGTACAAGAATGGGACACAGAAGGTGCAGCGACGAGGCATAGTTCATAGTACGCTGATTTGGACTTCTTCACGAGTCCATTTTTTCCTGGGACTCCCCGCCCTGGTTACTTCTAACCAGTGGCTTCCTATTCATTTTGTATACTGTCATCCTGTGACTAAGGGCTCTCCACGGGATGGCTCCTTCAAGATGCTCACTGACCCTGGACACTTGCTTCAGAAAATGACCTTTACCAGTTCCACCTTCACTGGTGGTGTTTCCCAGGTTGAAAGGTAAATAGGAAAAGAATGACCATTTCACTTCACTCCAGAATCCTCTGCCTATTCAATTAGTCATTATTTGAGTGTTTCCTAGGTGACAAACACTGTTTTGGATGTTGAATGGTGAACATAACAAAGTTGCTGTCTTCAGGAACTGATGGTGTAGTCAAAATTCATATGGCAAAGAAAAATAAAAAATAAAATACAAAATGAGTCCTTGTTAGGATGTCAAAGAATAAGGAGGGACAGTTCCCCCACTGTAAATTGTGCTGCTACGAACAGAGGGGTGCATACATTCTTTTTGATTGGTGTTTTGGGTTTCTTAGGATATGTTCCTAGAAGTGGGATCACTGGGTCAAATGGCAGTTCCATTTTTAATTTTCTGAGGAAACTCCACGAGTGTGCTTTTTAAAAACAGTGCTTGTAATTTTCAGGACAAGCAGGAATTCCGACTGCTCGGATTTCAGAGCAGAAGCCCTACTCGGCCTGCTCTACTGACTGGTTGTGGCAGATCTGTACTTAATAGCATCTGTCTGCACATCAACAACCAACCAAAGCTCCAGGGCCTTTACAGTTTGTTCTCAAGTTCATTGGGACCTTTGCTGGTTTACATTCCCCAGAGGCTCAGCAAATACTTCACAGACAACACAAAGGTAAACTTCGCTGGAGCCCAGGCTGATTTATCACAAATTTATGGAGTCTAACTTAGCATGGTTTGCCTTGTATCATCTGTGACCCAACAAGCAACTTTCTTTAAAAGTTGAATCTGCTTTCTGCCATGTGGCTGAGGAACAATTTGTGCTGGGTCTATTTGGAGCAAGATTCACTGGCCAGTCCAGACGACCATTCATCTGTTGGTCACTCTGGAAAACTGCAGTTTGTACTAATAAAAAGGAAGTGTTCCTTCCACTGCATGCCCTCTGATTGCATCTTCTGGGAGGGGCACAGTGATGACAGCCGCACAGAGGGCGATGGCTCACCAAGCACAAACACAAGCTTTCGTTCCCATGGGAAAACCCAGTACCCTCAATCCAGTGAATCAAAGCCACAGTGAAAGACCATTTGTCAGGTCAAGTCTCCTTTAGCCCTCTGGAGTCTTCTGAGTATCACCAGAGCTGGGCAAATGTCATCTTTCAAAAATTGAGGTGAAACCCACTCAACATTAAATTAACCGTTTTACAGTACACAATGTGGTGGCTGAGTCAATGTCATTTTGGTCACCATGAAAATGTATTCACTTTACAAGTCACTGCTTTACAAAATATTCTGCCAGGACCAAGAAATTTTGATCTGGATGGACTTTTCAAATTCACCCAAACCTTGAACCCTCATTCCTCATTTTACAGATGAATAACAAGGTTCAGAGAAAGCTGTGCCAGGTCATGTAGTCAGTGGCAAAATCAACACCTGAACCTATATCTTCATGTTGAGAGGTTTCTACTATACCTCATGCTATCTTTCCACTTGATTCAGGCACTGAGCAACAGTGTGAGTGACGGGGTAGGCACTGGGACACAGAGTTGAACTGTTCAGACATGGTCCCAGCCTTCCAGGGGCTCGTGACCTCCGGAAGAAGACAGCAGAAGGTAACAGCAGGAAAGAAGGACGATGCCAACATACTCTACACTCAGAACGACCGACATGCCAGCTATTCCATTGTCACTGAGGAGCTGGGAACTCCTCCCAGTGACTTTCCAGATCATGCACCCTGGGACATGGCCCTGTATCTGCTTCCTAAACCTTTCTGCCTGTCAGGCTGTCAGCTACACTCCTCATCTAATATGTTGCTTCTAATCTACTATGATTCTGAAATTAGAAAACTATTAAAAAAAAAAGGGACTTTGTGAGAAGGAATAAATTGCAGGTTCCTACATAACTTGGGAACCAGCCTCACAGCCCCACATTTGTCAGCACCCTGATAGCGTGTAAAGGTGGTGGTGGGGGGAGGGGGGCAGTGTGCGCCTGCACACGCACGCGCTTTTATTCAAGGTTAAGGGTGCACAGCTTTCATCCCTTTCTCAAAGTCTAAGACTCCAAAGGCACAGATGTGATCTAATCATAAAAATTCTTCTTCTCCCACTCACCCTGCAGGGTGGGACTAAGCAAGTCACCACTTAATCCCTCGGAGCCTCTGTTTTTAAAACTTTAAAACACGGGCCTAACAACACTCCACCTTGCTGGGCCACTGAGAATGAGGTAATGTGTCTGGCACAGTGTCTGACCCGAAAGGGGTCCCTACAGTCCAACCGCCATAAATGGTAGGACTCTCCCTGAGTGAAAAGCATATGCTTATCTGCTAGGCTGTTCACATAAATGATGTTGGGTGCTCAAGGGCCCTTTCCTCCCTGATATTTTGCTCATTTGACGCAGGTTTTCCATTTAGGCTGCCAGGAGTCTCTAGAAAGGTAGGCGGGGTGTTATTTCAGTTTCCAAGTCATTAAGCACCAACAAAGAAGGGCAGACTTCCACAACTCGCACCCCACACAGCGCCCTGCCCTGTTCACGGGGGAGTGCATGGGACCAACGGAGCCCCTACAGCCGAAAGGAGAGGAAGGAGAGAACCTTCTGGGCAGAAAAGAGTGAGAGCTGACCAAGTTCCACATTCACACACACGCCATCTTGCCTTCGTGTTTCTGTTCTGTTGTTCTGTTCTGGACTGTCCTCTCCTTGTTCAGCGTTCTTTCGGAAGCCCTCTGACCCCTCTCTCTAGGCCAGGATGGCACCAAGAAATATTTCCACCCGTCCACCCTCTCCCTACTTACTGGTGTTCCCGGGCCCATCTGAGGCCATCGAAACCAGACAAATGGGACTGCCCTCGCAGAGTCCCCAAACTACCTCCACACCCCGCCCAGCAATGAGAATTTCCAACCGCCTCTTTTCCTGGTGTGTTTATCCGGGAGCAAAACTTAGCAACCTGCATGCAGGCTCTGTGTGGAGTACTACAACAGCCATCCGCTGATTTTTCCCTTACACATCCCTCCAGGGAGTGAGAGACCCAAAATGAATCACGCTCGGGAGGTGGAGCTCATTGCTGTAGCGTGGGTTAGAAAAAGGATAGCAAATTTAACGTTTACGGCCCACAAATCTCTGCAGAACACAGAGCAGTTTCTCCGTGTTCCGGGATCAAAGTTTACCTGGTAAACTGGGTGGAACAGCAAACATTCTTGCAAGGGGTTAGCAATCAGGTTATGAAGGAGACACAACTGTGCGAGCACACGCTAAACGGGCAGAGCAGCGTCACTGCTCAGCAAGGGAGGCCGCATGAAGCACAGGTGTTATCTGGTGCTCTTCTGCTCCCCCTACAAGCAGGTGCCCTTTTCCTCCTGCATCCTCCACCCTTGTCCACCTCACTGACACCTCAGAAAGCGTGCTGACCCCCGTCCCAAGCCTTGAAACCTGGTTCCCTATCAGCATTCAACCTACAAGCAACTTCTGCTGCTTTTCATGATTCTGCCATGCAGAGCAGAGGGGATGACTGTGCAAGGAAACACCCAGGTCAGATGACAACTGACAAATCCATTTCTCCGGATGCTGCCTGCCAGATTTCTCACGCACTGTTCTTGGCTCTGCTAAGGAGCCAGCTGGGTGAGTGAGCATTTTATCTTGGGTGTGCCTCCCTCTACCTCTCCAGAATCATGGAATCATAGAAATGTTAAGCTAAAGGGGACTTTAGAAACCATCTAAACAGCAATTTCTTTTTTTGTTGTTATTAACCCTCACCAGAGGAAATTTTTCCATTGATTTTTAGAGTGGAAGGGAGGAGAGAGAGGGAGAGAGAGAGAGAAACATCTAGTGAGAGAGACACATCGATTGGTTGCTTCCTGCCCGTGCCCCAACCAGGGCCAGGGATGGAGCCTGCAACCGAGGTACATGCCCTTGACTGGAATCAAACCCGGGACCCTTCAGTCTGCAGGCTAACGCTCTATCCACTGAGCCAAACTGACTAGGACAGCAGCAACTTCTTTTTAAAATAAAGAAAACCAAGACCTAGACTTAACCATAACTAAGACTTATCGTATCACTAAATAGCAAATGAACCAGGACCAGAAAACAAATTTCTTGAGTATGTAATCATAAGTCAAAAATTTAAGAATATAGCTACACTATGTTAAAGAATACTTATATCTCATCTATATAATTTTATTTTCCAAATTAATTGTTTTTATCAAGAATACTAAGTGTCCAAAATGCAAACAAATTTTGAAAGGGGAAGTAAAGAAACTAACAGTTGCTAAGGGCATACCATAAACCAGGCAGGCACGTGTGGGTTTTGGGAGAGCCTCACAAATAGCTCCATGAGATGGGCACTATTATCCCAGTTTACAGACAAGTAAACCACAGCTCAGAAAAGTTAAGTGACTTGTCCCAGATCCTGGGCACTGAAGGACAAATTCGCAGGTCTGCTTCCTGTGGCCAAACAGTCCCTACAGAGTGTTAAACAACCCAACCTAAAATAAAATTAATGTCAAATGACTTCTGGAGAACAACTTGCTAGTTCACAAAATCAGAAAGGGGCAGTGAGCATCTTCCCCCAGGCTGACAAATTATGAACAACTCTATCAACTCCCAAATGCTGACATCTCCTGGCACCTTGAATTACAGACTCTGTTCTCACAAACACTACCAGTGACGGGTGGATTTCTCAAAAACACTGAAGCCTTTTTTAGACATTTCTCTGGTTGACGGCTTCCCGGACCCCTTCAGATGACCCGCAAGGCGCCATTACCTATGGTCTGATCATTAATGTTTCACAGATGTCTACAGCTGCTGCCTCTGCATGATCCCAGCTGGTTTCATGTAACAAGTGACTAACCCCTCCACTTTGTTAACTGGTAGTCAGACACATTATTAAGGGCAATTTCGAGACGTCTTCAATGCATGCCATACATGCTGTCTATGTCTACCTCGATGGCACAACAAGAAATTCAAGAAGCCCTTCTCGAAAGTCAAAGAACATGAAAGCAAAGTGTCCCTGTATTCTGAATAAAAGGTTAAAAAAAAATAGTTTGGAAAAAACATCATCTATATGTTCACTGACAACAGCTAAGAAAAGTAAATTCCCTTTTTCCTAACAAAAGCCAATTCACATAAACCTCCCCCCAAACTGATTTATAAGAAGGTCTGGATGAAATCTGTAACATCTGGCCACAGGTTAACACCAATCACACCCCGCACATGGCTTCCAAAGGTGTGGGGGAGACCTTGGGTCCCACCTGCAAACAGTGCAAATGGACAAGTCTTGGTGGGAAAGCAGCAACATTTAAAGGATTTGAGGGGGAAATAAAGGCTCCATCCATCCAAGTATTTCATCTAGAAGGCGGGCAGTGCTGCCTTGTGACTTAGGTCCAAAGGGAGGCTTGAGGAAAAGAACACAATGTTTATGCATCAAGCAGAGCATTGGGCCATTTCTTTCCTTGGGTCCTGAGCTCCTATTTCAGATGCCTATGAAGGGGGAAGATTCCCCCAGTCTCTGCTTGCCCCATCCAGCTCAATGGCTGCTGCGTATTATGGTACCACACTCCACAGTTACCATGGGCACACATTAGATACAACAGACTCCTGCAACAAGCACTGGCCATCGGGCACCCCCAAATATAACACCAAAGCTCTAATATATGATGGTGGCAGAAAAGCACAATGCCACGTTTTACAATCTGTGATAAATTTGTAAATCAAACCAAAGACCTGTCACAAAGATCCCCCACTTCCAGGTGTCAGGACCCACTAGGTAAGGAGATGCCTTAAAATGAGGTCCTTCTATATCTACGACCTAACACATGCTACCTTGCCAGTCTAGGGGTGGTAAAAAACAAAACAAACAAACAAGCAAACAAAAACACTGGAAGTAGGGCAGACAAGGATTTATATCCTCATCTGTCACTTCCTAGCAGTGGAGAGCTCTATAACTCCTTCACCTGAGAAATGGGAATAATAATAATACCACCTATCTTGCAGTGTTGTTTTGAGGACAATAGTATAAAGTATATGTATGTTTAAAAAAAAAAAACACAAAAAACTAGCACAGCTCCTGAAATGTATTAAGTGTTCAAAAAAAATAGGCATGATCACCATGCTCTGACACAGAGTAGTAACAGAGGGCACAAGATTCGAACGTTCCTATAAGGGATGAAAACACCTACACTAACTCGGTTACATTACCTGAAGGCATGCAAGTGAGCAGCTATGGAATCAGAGGCTGAAAATGAAATCAGTCAAGGCCGCTGCTTAGTGGTTCTTTCGGGCTAGATGACAGTGTTTTTTACAAGCAATAGCACCACACCTCCATCAACAGACAAGTTTCTTTAGAGTTAGTGAATATCTCACCAACAAGACATTTTCTGAAGCTCAAAGCCTTCTTTCCTTCCATCCTCTAATGAATGCTGAATGCTGCGTCTCATGCAAGTTTGTGGCAAGTAGGGGGCTTAAAGTCCTTCAGTGAGCAAAAAGGATTAAAGAAAGGGAAGCAACAAGTTCCAATGCTAAAATATATTTTTGATAAGCAGGAACTACAGCAAACACTGAACCGTACTATTATTACCATCTCTCAAACTACCACCCAAAGCAGGCTGTGCCCAACAAGGCAACTTCCACTGAGCTGTTACTCCACAGCAGGCTCAGACTTAAGGGCTTAAATTCCATTAATATAAATAATAGCTAAAACTTATTAAGGCATTGATCTAAGAGCTTTATATGCCAATATCTCATTTAATCTTAAAAACAATGCTAAGAGGTAAGTACTAGTATTTTGTCAGACACGAAGACTATGACACTGTGTGGAGAGGTTACATGTGCTCTCTGACCCCGAAGCCTACATACCTAATCACTACCCTGTGCCGTCTGGCAGCCAGCCCACGGCTCCCTTTCTTGTCCTAAGAACCACGGCCACCTCTTTGTCTGTAAAAGATGGGGAGCTAGTTACTTAGCGTCCACTTTGCCCAGCTGGCTGGCAGATGAGGGAGTGGTGTGGCACTCTAGTTAAGGATACAGGTTTGAGAGAGGCTCTCTGCATTCAAATTCTGACTCTACCAGTTTCTAGCAGTATGGGCCTGGACAAGTTACTCAACTCTTCTGACCTCAGATTTCCCAATCTATAAAATGAGGATAACAAGAGCACATACTTCATACTGTTATTTTAAGAACCAAGTAGTGGTAATCCTTACACAGCCCTTAGCACATACCTGGGACATAGTCATTGCTCCATAAATTTTACGTTAAGTCAACAGAGGAAAGAGAGGGGGAAAAAAGGTAGATATAATCTAAATTTTAAAAATAAAGACCTCTGGCTTTCTGCCAACCTCTAGAAAACAGTGCTGGACTTTGTGCATCCACAGATGGCGGCGACTGTGAGCACCAGGAAGTCCTCGGGGCCTGCAGAGCCTGATGGCATGACTGCTTGATCAAAGGAGGGCTGGATGAGGCTCCGTGATCTGGGCTGGGCCTGTTTCAGCACATACCTCTACAAAGCAGAACGCCAAGGATGGTTTATAAGACAATTCTTTACAAATACGAATGCTCGATTTCTCAGAATAGTGTTTTCCTGTTCCAGGGTAGATAAAACTGTTTCTCATCCAGGCATATAAATTCTCATTAAAAGCAGAGTCCTGTAATGTGGGACCTTAAGTTAGTAAGGTCTTCCAGGCATATAAGAAATGCCACTCTGGCCCTCACAGCTTGCTTCTAGAGCAGGACAGGGAGAAATCTAAGGACACGGTGCTGACCAGCTCAAGGTGGGGGTGTCATTATCCATATCACCCAGGTTAGTAAGTTCCTCACCTACATTACAGTCAAAGCCATGCAGTAGGCAACTGAGCCCAAGGAGACACACTTCCCTAAAGATGTTTTTGAGTGGGATGCTGCAAATTTCCAATAAAGGAAATAAAGAGTAACATCAATTCTTTCCGGTCTCTTGGTCACGGGATTAAATACAGAATGCAAAATCGGCCAGCCTGAGAAGCTGTGCGCCTTCTGCACAGTCTGAAAGACCTGATATGAAACGAAGAATCTCTACCACTGGAAAAGTGATCAGGAACAAAACACAATGGGCAGTGGAACTTATTCCCGATACTGTCACAGCAAGACACCCTTCTAGTATTCCAAAACCAGCAGTGCATTCTCCCCATATTCCCACCAGCCCGGGGAGAGGGAGTAAGCTGTTTACCAGGGACCTCAGCAGAGCCAGCCTCAAAACTCACCAGCGGGAGAGCTTCATGACACAAAGAGAAAACATCTTTGCTTTACTTTGCCAATTTTCTTATACTGAGCTCATAAGTTCCGTGACCAAAACGAATGAGAGGCACCACAGGAGAGCTTAGAAAAGCAGAGGGGGCTGTTTTGCTACGCAAGTTCCTCTAACATGAAGGTAGAAATCAATTCACTTTCCCCTTCTAACCCTTGAATCCCAGGAGAACGCCAATGTTTGGATGGCCTACGAATGCTCAGCTTTCCGGCAGTGCCCCAGACAGGGAATCCATCCATCCAAGTATTGTTCTTACCTCCCACCTCCTCCTACGTCAGGGAGGGGACCGGGCACATGGTTCCGAGGTCACGCTCCTCACTTAAAGGATCGTGGGAATGCTTACGGAAACACTGTGACAGCCCTGCCAGCTGGAACTGCTGCTGACCGAGGCTGGAGAGCCGGGGAGCGCAGATGAGATGCAGGAGGAATGGAGTGCAGGGAGGCAGATGTTACACGTTATCATAAAACAAGCAAAAGCGATCAAGTTGTCCGCTTTAAATGTGTGCTGCTTAGTGTACTTCGATTATACCTCAATAAAGTTAGAGAGGAGAGAGAAAGAGAGCTGGCCAGTCGCCTGCGACCTCAGAAGCGTACTGCTGGCCTGCAGCTCTGGAAAGCAGGTTTTAATGAGAAAATTCAATTAGGAAGTAAACTTAAGGAAACCCGGAGCAAGCTGAGTAGAAAGAGGAGGCTTTCGCAAGTGTCTCCGTGCTGAGCAGCACACCAAGGTACTCTGAAAAGTGACCACTGAAGCCTCCCACGGCTCTCTGAGGCCACAGGACTCAACCGAGCCGACACGTGGGACTGGAATCAGAACCCAGATCTATTCTCCCTTTCCCAGCTTCCTTTGCTATTTCACTAATGACAGATATTCTGTATAAGAGAAACCTGCTGCCTAAGGACTAGGATTCCAGCTCTGAAACACATCGCGTTGTTCAAAGGAGATAACAGCACAGACATGTGCCTGACCACAGAGCGTAATGAATATGTGTTAGAAATAGATGCTGGGAGAGATGATGTAGGGACCAGAGGCTGACGGGCCCCAAAAAGCCTCCAAGGTCATCAGCAAGGGTTGGCCACTCTCGTTTGGTTTTCCTTGCAACCAACAGTGGGCAGCTGGACAAAGTTGGGACATCTTCTGACAGGGGAAAATGGCTTAGCTGATTCTTATAGGAAAATTAAATCCAGAGCAAGGACGCAGGGGTAGGAATCCATTTCCAATGGATGATGGAAAACAGATTTATTCATCAGCCAGGATTCATTCTTGCCGGATGTAAAACTCAGCGAGTTCCTCACAAGCCCACAAAAGTTCAAGGAGGTGCGGAGGGCGGTGGCACAGCCTGAAGGGACGCCTGTGGGAAAGAAGACTTCTGGCCTTTGGCTAGCCCGGCGGCGAGACAGGGAAGGGCACGCCTTTTGGCGGTGTTCCAAACACTCCCACGCAGCAAGGTGAGGTCAAGTCCAGAACTGCCCCGTTCACCTAAATGTTCGACACTGACGGGAACAGAAGTCATGAAACCACCCCAGACAACTGCAACTCTTTCCCGTACAGCACAACTGCACACATTTCCATCCACACGGGAAACGATGGTATCAGCTGGTGAAGTGAGTGACTGAAGAATCACAGAAATGTAGTGACCTCAGAGTCCACTTCCCCCTTACAAACTCCCTAAAGCCTTGTGCCTTTAAGCCTCTGCTTGGTCATTACCAGAGGAGGAAAATCCACCAGGGCCCAGGGCACACAGCACTGGCTGTGAGATGCTCGTCCCTATACCTTCAACTTCTACCCACTGACAAGCCTCCTGTCCCCTAGAGCCATCCCAAAGATGCGCAAGTTCTTGGCCACAAACATCCCTATAACATCCCTTCAAGTATCGGAAGCAAGCCATCATGTCCTCCCTCACAAGGCAGCTCGCCTCCTGCCTAAACACTCCAAGTTCTGCCCGTGTCCTACCTACGACTCAGTTCTGAGACCACTCACCAAACTGTTCCTGTGGTCAATGCCACTGACTCACTGGGTGCTTACTATGCACCACTCATCTTCGATCTTATTCCTGTTAGACTCAGTGCTTAGAGTCTGTTGTTGCTTTGTTTGTTTTTGAGAGAATCGAGGTCCTAACATCTAGTACTTCAGCAGCTTCTCCGGCTGCCATCACCTCCTTTGCCCAGGAAAAATAAAGCAGGGCAGGGCAGAGCACAACCAGGCAGGGGGTTGCTACCAATTTTGCCAACAGCTGAAGTAAAACATACATGTATTAGTGACAAGTCCAGTAAACTGCTTAGAAAGTACTTCCAGGCATAATCATTCAGGAAACACTTTAATAAAGTGTAATGAATATGTGTTAGAAATAGATGCTGGGAGAGATGATGTAAAAACAATTTGCTCTCTTATGTAGATTAAGCATGTCTCCTGAAATCTAATCCTGGCAGCTCAGCCAACTTTCCTCACAGCCCAGCCTAATGCCAACTATTCTGGATGGCAAGCACCGGCTCCAAAGCAAGGAGCCGCCGCTCTGCTAGAGTGTGCGGTATGCGCACCGATGAACAACGTGAGGAGGAGAAGTTGGTTGACAGCCAGGCTGAGGTCCCCTAAGTGCAGTGACTTAGTCCGCATTGGTATTACTGCATCCAACTCGACTAATTTACTCTCGTTCATCCTTAAGACAGACTATTACATGAAAAACCACACTTTCCAAGAATAAATAATGCAATTAGAAAATATACATAATATACTAATAAGCAGGAAAGAAAACTCTAAAGGAGTGAATCCCAGTTACTTCGCCCTGCTTGTCCTGGCTGTGCAGCTTGTGTCCCTATTACAGCCTGGGGTCTCTCCCCTCCCTGCATTCACAGGGGTGGGGACACATGGCCCAATGGCGACCTGAGCAATCAGGAGTTCATGGGGTTCAGAACTTTCCTTGGAAGTAACGTGAGTGTGGGAGGTGTACTTAGGAACACTGCATTTTCTCTGGGACTCGGCTCAGTTGCCCAGCCAGCCCAGGGAGAGAAGCGTTTCATGGCAGAAGGAGAAGGCCCAATGGCCCCGAGGGGGTAGGCAGAGCACATTCATTTCACTCACTGCGCACCCAGCATGTTTACAAAGAACAAGCCACTGATCAGAGGGTGGTGATGGGCTTGTTCACCCCTTTTCACAATACACACCCCCTGTGTCACCAGCACACTCGGAACCCTAGAACTAAAGAAAGAACCACTTCAGGCCCTCCCCAAGCTCCAAAGTGGCAGAGGCCTTGGTGATGCTGGGTGAGGGGTGGCTTGAGGAGGGAGGACCCAGAAGACAAGAAGGAGAAAACGGCAGCCTCCAGCTGCACAAGAGCACGAGAGGAATCCACAGGGGCCCCTCAAAGTCATCACAGCAGCCGTCTCCACATGCTGGAATTACGGGGGCTCCAGTCTTTGAACTTTGTTTGTGATTTCCAATGATAATGAACAGACATCATTTTTTTATCATTAAAAAAGGATAAAGAATTTTTAAACCAACAATTTTCAAAAACAAAAGGCAGCAATCAAACTTGTTTAGAGCTCAGTACAGAGTATAGGAGAATTCTAGTCTCAGAATAGAGAGACCCAGACTGCTCATTAAAATTAAACCAGAGGATCTGATTCAAACTCATTTAAGCTAGGGAAGCGTGTTGTTAGGTAGATGGGGGCTCATTATGTTACCTGTTTGAAATTTTCCATAAAGTTTCATAAAAATTCAAATCAACACTCTTTTGCATTAAGCCCCATCTAACCCGGGCTTCTGCAGGCCTCAAGCCCTATATGAATCTAATTTTTACTGGACATTAGGCAACCTTCACTTGCACTTGGTCCAGCGAAACCCGCTAAGGCAGTGGTTCTCAACCTTAGGCTCTACAGCACCGGTTCTCAACCTGTGTCGCCTAAGACCATCGGAAAACACAGATATTTACATTACGATTCATAACAGTAGCAAAATTATAGTTATGAAGTAGCAACGAAAATAATTTTATGGTTGGGGGTCACCACAACATGAGGAACCGTATTAAAGAGTCGCGGCATTAGGAAGGTTGAGAACCACTGCTCTAGGGGCAGTTCACAGTTCCTACCTTGTGAGGCCAGAGATAAAGCGATAAAAGCCACAGACCCTCTCCCCAGCAGACTCTCTCCCCAGAGAAATGCACATACATACTAAAGTTGGAATAAGGTATTTGGTGGGTTCACAGGCCCCTCTGTTGAAAACCTCTGTTCAGATATATAGATAGATAGATAGACAGATAGATATTGTATTTATCTTTTAAAATTGATTTCAGAGAGGAAGGGAGAGGGAGAGAGAGAGAAACATCAGTGATGAGAGAGAATCATTGATTGGCTGCCTCCTGCATGCCCCTATTGGGGATCGAGCCCACAACTCGGGCATGTGCCCTTGACTGGAATCGAACCTGGGACCCTTCAGTCCGCAGGCTGACGCTCTATCCACTGAGCCAAACCGGCTAGGGCTCTTCAGATTTTTGATCACTGATAAATTTTGGCAAGAGAGTGTCCACTTGGAAACGGACATATGTGTAAACGTCCGTGTGCCCTCTCTCTCCTGAACTCTGCATGTCCCTCCCCTAGAGCTGTCCTCACGGTGTTTCCAACAGCCCAGAACTGAGGTCCCACAGGTGCCTATGCTACCCCCACCATCAATCACATACACAAACTAAACTTCACTGAAAACTAAGGATGAATACAAAAGGATTATTTCCAGCCCGGCAGGTGTGGCTCAGTGTTTGAGTGTCAATCTATGAACCAGGAGGTCACAATTCAATTCCTGATCGAGGGCACATGAGGGGATTGAGGGCTCAATCCCCACTAGGGGGCGTAAAGGAGGCAGCTGATAATGATTCTCTCTGTTGTTTCTATCTCTCCCTCTCCCTTCCTCTCTGAAATCAAAATACTTTTTTTAAAAAAAAAAGGGGGGGGGGGTTATTTCCAGAAAACAGAACAAGGCTACACTTGTCTAGATTATAAACCTAAGATTTTGCTAAAATAAACTACATCCTAGCTCTTTAGGGCACAGGTCTTCACAGGTCCTGGGTGGGCTTTCCACTCACTCCCCTGCCACTTCCCGCCTCACACCTCAACCTGACACAAAGGAGCATCTCCTGGAAATCTAGACCTGATCCCGGGGCCAAAGTATGCACTTTCAAGAAGGAGGTGAAATTCGGAGAAGAAATCTAGAAAGCAATTTTGCAAAAACAGTTCCAAAGAGGGAGAAAAATGTTTTTCAGGTACAAACCCCTGGCCCAGAATTCTGCAACAGCCTTACACAAAGCTTTTACACAAACATTCCTTTCAGCATTATTTAAAGTAGCAACAAGTAGAAACAATCTTGACGCCCAGTGGCAGTAAACGACGGCACAACCACAAGATGAACACTGCACGATCATTAACAGGACGCTGGCAAAGGTGTTTTAAGTGAGAAAAAAACCTTATGTGATTTCAGTTAAGAAAAGCAGGATGCAAAATTTAAAGTTTGAAAGCTACATTTTAAAAATGGGCTAAAGACTAAAAGAAGAAAAGCACAAAAAGTCAAAGTGATTTTATCCACGAGAGGAGGATTTTGAGTTAGTTTTTCATCCTCTTGAAACCTTTTTTTGCATTTTCCACAAGTGAAACATACTTTTTCCCTTTTCCTTTTTCTTCTGATTATAAATGTAACACAGGCTTTCTATAACACATTCGAGCATTACAGAAACAGAAAGTCCCCCTGTGATCCCGCCACCCAGAGGTAATTACTCCCCAAAGGTAACTACTAATAATGATTTGGCTCCCATTCTTCCAGATGTTTTCCAACAAGCATTCTTTTAGAATCAAATAATTTCTTTAAAAACCAATCCGTATGATTCCATATATAGAAAATGTCCAGAAAGAAGAAAAAGTAGTGGTTGCAAGGGGTGGGGAAAAAAATGCTGTTAGATGGGACTATGGAGATAGCTCCGCAACTCTGTAAATTTACTCCAAAATTTACACAATGGAATCATCCACTTAAAACCAGGGAATGTTAGGACATGTAAATTATACCTCCACAAAGCAACTGAACACAACAGTGCCAGGACTGGAGACACTAACAGTGCTGGGCGGCTAAAGAGGATGGGGGAGGCAGCCCTGGGCTCTGGCCCTACTTCTCAAGAGCACATGACGAGACCATGTGGTGGGACCAGAGGAAGCTAGTGGCCCCACAGGAACCACTGGACAAGCCGCCTGCATGGAGACTCAGCAGGTAAGGGGGAGGAGGGGCAGTTCCAATGGACACAGGACACAGGAAGCACTGGCCAGGCTTGCCTCGAAGATAAATGGTAGAGACGGAGCACTGACCAGGTGCCCAAACACCTTACAAAGTTCAGGATGCCCTGTGGGCAGGAAAACCTAGAATGAGGTTCCCATTCAACAGAAACTTGAAAGCCACCAGTGGCAAGATGTTACTCCCTGGTGGTACTCAAAGGTGAAAAGAGATAGGCCAGAGCTAAAATGAACCATAGAACAATAAGCCACCGGGAAGAGAAGGGGAATGGATTAGGTATTACAGAAAAAGCACAATGACTATAGAACAGAAAAGCAGCCTAGATGCCTGTAACAGTGTAAATGGATACAATTCTCTTAGAAATTAGTTGGCAATTGTGTATCAGAAGCTTTTAAAGTGTTCATACCCTTCTAGGACTCTAAAGAAATCACTCAAGCCCTGGCCAGTGTGGCTCAGTTGGTTGGGCATCATCACCTGCACCCAAAGGTTGCCAGTCAGGGCACATGCCCAGGCTTGATCCCCGGGAGGGGATGCGCAGGAGGCAGCTGATCGATGTTTTGCTCTCACATCGATGTTTCTCTCCCCCCTCCCTTCCCCTCTCTCTAAAAATCAAAAAAGACAATATATCATCAGGTGAGGGATTTAAAAAAAGAAAAAGAAATATGCTGATGAATTTAAAACTTAGCCTAGACAGAGTCATTGAGCAGGAGCAGTCCTAATCCTTGAGGGAATCCAGTATCCTAGAAGGAAGCTGGAACCACAGACTGTTTATGCCTCCCTAAGAGTCGTTTCTGGATGCAGCCATCCAGCTCAATGATCTGTAGCTAGCAGAACAATTTAACAAACATGCCCCAGGATGGCACCCCAATTTCAGGGTCAGAGCAGTCCAGCCAGAGTTCAGCTGAGAACTGGTGGAGGAGGGCGCACAGCTATCTGGTTCACAAGCCCTCTGCTCCTGTTTAGTGGCCTCAACCAGAATGCTGTGCCACTAATAACTGATGCCACCTAAGCTATTTGCAACTAATTAGAGCTGAAGTAGGAAGTTTATGTTTAAGAATTAGAACAGAATCGATGCTCTCTAATTATGACGCTCACACCTGCATTCTAGTAAGCTTTCTTCAACGTGGGAAGGGTGAAGACAGAGATAACACAGAGGGAGATGTGCAAACTCCTTTGCCATGGAGTGGATGGGGCGCATGAGTGCCTCCTAGGCACTGACTTGGGGGAAAGGGGGACGGTGCTGGGCCCACAGAGCGAACTTTTTGGAGGGCTAGCAGACAGTCAACCTGTCAGCCAATCAAATAAGTGTTAAGGGGCAGGGCCATGGTCCACAGAGATGGGAAGACAAATAATCTCCAAGGAATCAAATCAAATGTAAGATGGGGAGGCAGAGCCTGCTTACACGGCGGGCAGGGCAGTGTGCAACTGGTATGGAATGGAACGCTGGGGCGGCTCCGAAGGCTACAAGTAAAGATCCAGAATGTCGATGTTCTCTCCTGGTACTTTCCATCTATGAGAGGGCTTTTCCTCTTCAAAGCAGAACTTTACTCTTGGTTGTAAATCAATCTGAATGGGCTACCTACTCCCTTCTATTGAGTATTTGATTCATATTTTTCTATTATTCCCTCCCACTCTATTGGGTATTTGATTCATATTTTTCTACTTTTATTGCCAAGTTGAAGAGTGTTTAGAGACGGAAAAGAATACATTACTTCACTTCAGCGACCTCCTTAATCTACAAAGCCCAGAGGTAAACACTCCCAAACTCTGCACTCTCTGAAGCCCAATCAAAACCTGGTGGCAGTTGGGACAATTTGGACCAAAGAAAGACAGTGTTTTGCCACTTCTTACCTACAATGATTTTACTCCCTAATTTGCAATAAGTTGTCACTTAGCTAAGGTATTTGGGGGGGTTGGGAGATGGGACTATTTTCAGTGTCTGTCAGTTTAATCACTGACCTTGCTCACATCCAAAATCCTCTCCTAACATGTGCCATGTGGATCCCGCTAACTTTGCTCCATACCTTCCCTACCATCTCCCTTCACCATCACAGTTAAAATTTCCACTCTGATGGCCACTTAGCCACCTGTTGCTCCTCTTCTTCCGTCAGATCTGACTTGCATGTCACCTCTCCAGGTTCTGGGGTCACCTCTTTTCGGATGGCCATGGCCTGAGTGGGAAACCTTGTATCCTGGAGCTATCCGGACACCGGAGGAGATGACAGGTAAAGGCTGGAGATGACATGCCTCTCGGACGCTGCTCCAGGCTGCCCAGTGCCCCCTCCTGACTTCTCCCATCTGGCTTCCATCTGACCTGAGCGCCGGCCAGGTGGTTTTCATTTGCAGATGAAACCCCACAGCTCCATGGTCAGCAACCCCCTGACCCCATAGTCGATGTCAGGCCGACAGGCACAAAGTGCACTTGTATCACTGAGCAGGACTGAAAGGCCACACTTTCCAAAGCCGGAACCAGGGGTAAAAGAACAAAGTGGGGTCTTGCTGCTTGAGAAGCTGACGACAGCCAAGAAAAAGAAATGCAACGGTCTGACAAGATGTGAATCAAAGCCTGGCACTGGAATGGGGGAAACAGGGAGAGGATTCCTGCATGTTCTGCAATGTCTCACACTGAAGATGCCAGCATACTGGACCTTATTTCCAAGCTGCTCGCTAGCACGTTCAAGATAATGAATGAATAGGCAGGTTGTCAATGTGAATTATGATATGTCTATGCAATGTAATGACACGAAACAGCTAAAATCAGTTTTATAAAGAAATAGTAATAATATACAAAAATGGTGATTATGATTAAAATAAATAGTTATGCCAACAAAGAGTTTTCTGTGTGCCACACACTGCTCTAAGTGCTCTACATATATGACCTCATTCAATCCTCATAACATGCCTGCAAGCTAGCTGAGAGGACTGAGATACACAGAGGGTTAAGGAACTTAGCAAAGATCACAAAGTTAGTGATAGAGCTGGAGTATGGACCCAGAGCCATGTTTTTAGGTACCATGCAATATTGCACCACAATATAATAATCAATGTAATATAACAATGTAACATGTACATAACAGTATCTATGTATTCATCTGCCATAAAATTAAATTATAATCATAAAAGGCCAGAGAGAAATACTCCAACATAACAGGTTTTGTCTTACGTAGTGGGATTAAGGTAATTATTTCTTTTTATACTTGGCTAATTTTCTACAATTTACAAAATAGAAAGAGACTATGACTATTATCACTTTCAAGCCCTTAGAGAAAGATAGTGAGTGTGTCGGAACTAGGGATTCCCAAAAATTAGTCCCTGACAGTTATAATGAAACTTTATCACAAGTTACTTAAATCCCACTACCACCACCACCACCACTACCACCACCACACATGTTTCTTACCCTGTGAAATGGGAATAACACTGCCTAACCTCAGAGATGTATTAGGATGAAATGAGAGCAGAGGTAGAGCTCCTGGCACAAAATCTGGCATCAAAACAATTACATCCTTTCCTGGGGCCCCAGACATTATTCATAACAACAACAGCTACTACTTTTTGATGCCCACCCTACCTGGCATGTAACGCACACTGAGCCACCTCTTTCTAACTCGCTGGTGGGCGAAAGGAAGAAATGAGGTTCAGGAGCTTGTCCAGAGCCATGGTGCCTGAAGAGGCTGACTGGAGATTCAAATCAAGTTTCCCAATTCCAGGGCCCGCACTGCCTCCTCATCAAGGCCTCCCTTACAGACCAAGTTCCAGGCGAAGACCGTACCACCACCACCTGGGGCTTCCTAGCACCATCTTCCTCTTTCTGACCACTCCCTTCCTTTTCGACTATTTCAGATTCCCCAGGGTTCAGGGAGAAGGGAGCACAGCATGGCTCACAGTGAAATGATTAGAGTGTAGGACTCAGTATCTTTGTTCACGCTACAAACCTGACCCACCTGGTTCAATTATCCCCCAACTGCCCTTAACTCAGCCTAAGTTCATAGACAAATGGATGCTGACAGTCTTGGGAGCAAGCTTCAGCCCTCCCCTCCTAAAGCCATACACTGGGACAGTCTATTTTCCAACACTAAATTCAAGAGAAAAGACGGTGGTCGCCATCTTGGTATATTTGATTCTAGGTGAGAGAGTGGTAAGGTAGTCTTTTTCAAGTTGTCCCAACAGGACAAAAAGCCCAACCTCAGGAGGCTCAGCTGGGAAAGCGATGGCATTGCTGTGAATTACGGGCTGGACCGGCGGAGAGTAAGTGTCCATTTGCGACATTGGACACTGGAGCGCTCCAAAAGCGGCTCTTCTCAGAGGCCGACAGTAAGCCACCTCGAAGCAGAACCAAACTTTGAGAATGCACCCTGACTCACAGGCAGAGGTGGGCCCTGCTTTAAGAGACCAAACATGAGCATTCTAGTCCTTCCCAACCTCCCAAACAGACTTCCTGCAAGGGTTAATCAGAAGAATTTTTTACTTTTTAAAATTTTTAATCAAGTTCATCATATGGTCCCTCAGGGTGTAGACCTGATGTACAAAGTGTCCACTTTACTTCTACACACTTCAGCAGTGTTTCTAGAGTCTAAAAGCAAAGGCTACCTCAACTGGGTCCATCTTAAAACAGGAGGAGTACTTGGAGATGATCAAGGTTCACCCCACCATTTCACAAACAAGAAAACTGAATCCAGAAAAAAAGCAGCTTGCACAAGAATCCTTGGAAGCTAAGGACCATAAAAATGATCCTTTTACACATTTGCAACGTCAGCTGACATTTAGCCTTGTGTTGGAAGATCTTTTGCTTCTGAAGGATAAAAGGGCAGGGGAGGAAAAGTATCTGAAATGCAGACACCACATTTGTTTGGGAAAAGACCAGTCCAGAGTGCACAAAGGGTCACGAAAAGCCCCAATGACACCACCACCAATGTTTGTCTCTGGAATAACAGAGAGGGATGTTTATTATTTGTAAGAATTAGCTCTGCCATTACATGACTCAGTCCTGCATGCTAGGACTGCTCTCATCTGGTGCCAAGAAACGAATGCTACGTTAGAAAGTTTGCAGAAGTTATCATTGCCCGATAAGTGCCACACTGCAGGGCAAACTGCTATGCACCACATCAGCCCTGCGGAGGGACTGTTACTGTCCCTCTCATTATCTCCAGCTGTTCCTATTTTACTGTAAGGCCTTGACGACATGTTAATGCCAGAACTCATCAACCTCAGCAGTAGAATTGCTCAGAAACACCCACAGAGTCAGTCAGCATGAGTTCCCAGGGGTCCTGGCACAAGGAAGGGGAGTGATGGGGGGCAGAGGACAGAAACAGGAGAGGAACAAAGATGAGAGAAAAGAACTTGCTGTCACAGGAGGCACACAAGAAGCCTTTAAGGGTGGAAGTGCACAACCCTGTAACTGGCAAAACAGGAAAGCTTTTTTCTTGATTCCAACTACGTGGTGGAAAGAAGGAGGGGAACATAGAATGACAGATAAAATAATACTAATACCCCTACATGTGTGTAGCGCCTCCTCAGACAGAGGGTAGGTGGATAATACCATCCCCACTTTACAGAAGAGGGAGCAGAGGCTCCGGAGGTCAGTGCCCCAGTGTGTAGACAAGGCTGGGACTACTCGGTGAGCACACTTCTGCCCGGGGCAGTTTGAATCCAAATCCTCTAGTTATTGCTTCCACTTCTCTGGATGACTCAGAATTACCTAGGCCTCAACATATCCAAAACCAACCTCAGGGTTTTCTCCCACCAAAACCTATCAAGTACATGTAGATAATAGCTAATATTTACTAAGCATTTACTATGTGCCAGTAATGATGCTATGAAGCATTTTAAAAAATATTTTATTGATTTCATACAGGAAGGGACAGGGAGAGAGAGAGAGAAATGTCAATGATGAGAATCATCCATCGGTTGCCTCCTGTACGCCCCCCACTGGA
This sequence comes from Cnephaeus nilssonii, assembly GCF_951640355.1. Lineage (NCBI taxonomy): Eukaryota > Metazoa > Chordata > Mammalia > Chiroptera > Vespertilionidae > Cnephaeus > Cnephaeus nilssonii. The sequence goes on along the minus strand of NC_137078.1, from coordinate 92,282,704 downwards.
GACTGAGCCCACAATCCGGGCATGTGCTCTGACAGGGAATCAAACTGTGAGCTCCTGGCTCATAGGTCGACACTCAACCACTAAGCCATGCTGGCAGGGCAACTATGAAGCATTTTAATTCATGATTTTATTATTTCGCTCCACCCCCAGTAACAACCTTCCCCCTTGCCAAGCCACCATCATGTCCCACCTGGGCTACCAGAGTTGTCTTCTGATTGACCCACACCTGCCCCAGCCCTCCCTTCTCCACACCTGGGTCAGAGCAAGCTTTTCAAGACTCAAACCTGATCACCCCCTCAACTGCTTACACCCTCAAAGACTCCTAGGATAAAGACAAAACCCGCACTGGAGCCTAGCAGGAAGGTCCTGCCCATTTCTCCATTCTCATTCCCCACCCTGATCTTTGGTCCCACGGTCTTGTTTCGGCCTTTCTTCTCACTAACCTCCCTGCCACAGGGTTTTGCACATGCTGTTCCTCTGCCAGGGCTTCTATTCCCTTAGCTTAAGCCTAGCCCTTCCTGACAATCCCTATGTCAAACCCCCTATTCTGGCCTCTGTGGCAGCATACCTCCCCCTGGGAACCATGGCCATCTATGCAGTGTTTATCGCCTGTAGGCTCCAGGAGAGCAAGAGTGATGTTCTTCTTGGCCACCTCTGTATCGCCAGGGTCGGGCACAGTGTTTAAGTCATGGTCAGGGAATAACTATCCATGGAACAAATCGGTAAGAAGAAAAGGGGCTGCAAGCTGGCTCCTGGTCCTGGGCGGCCTTCATGAACAGCAAGGATGGTGAGAGGCCTAGCGGAGGTGTGGGAAGAGCACTGGAAGTGGAGTCAGCACGTCTAAATCGGAGGCCTGATGGTGACTATTCCTGTGGGTGAGCATCACTCAACCACAGACGATCCCCCGGCACCTTCTGGCTGGACCTGCAAGTCCTATGAGTGAACACACCTCACTTCTGTCCACTCCCACTACACCTCCCTCTCTCACTGGTGTCCTAACTACTCCCTGCTGCCTCTACCCTGGCCTCTCACAATCCTTGCTTGACCTGCATAGCAGTTGGAATAATCTTTTTTTAAAGTAAGATCACAGTATTCCCTCGATTAAAACCCTTATGGCTTCTTGTTGCCACAAGAACAAACCTGGTGCACAGGCGTAACCTGGCCCTGCCAACGCGGTGCCTCATCACTAGCAGACCTTTCTTCCTACTCCTCCACGTGAGGGCCTGGCACCAGCTGTCCCCTCCTCACATCTCCCTGTGCCGGCTCCCTCTCAGCACTCTCATCTCACCTGGAAGGCCCCGCCCCTGAGACCTTCCCCTCCTCTCAGGTCCTGGCACATCGCTGCTTTGTTTCTTCATAGCACTTACTATTGGAAATGCTCGGTTTTGTTTATGATCTGTCTCATCCCAAGAAAGCAGGGACTCGTCATTCACCATATGGGTGAATATTTGCTGAATCAATGCCTCTTACAGTGTTAATAGCAAACAATTACCGAGCCCCTCCTGGGAACCAGACAGCTAAAGCAGCACGTGAGATGCATTAACTCATTCCCTAAACCCGTGGTCGGCAAACTGCGGCTCGCAAGCCACATGCGGCTCTTTAGCCCCTTGAGTGTGGCTCTTCCACAAAATACCACGGCCTGGGCGAGTCTATTTTGAAGAAGTGGCGTTAGAAGAAGTTTAAGTTTAAAAAATTTGGCTCTCAAAAGAAATGTCAATCGTTGTACTGTTGATATTTGGCTCTGTTGACTAATGAGTTTGCCGACCACTGCCCTAAACAACAAGCTTATTCCCATCTTGAAGATGAGGAAAGTGAGAAACAAAGGACAAGAGGACATGAGGACTCAAAAGCAGGCAGCCAGCTCCAACATCCGCACTGCTGACCAAGAGGTGTGCTACCTCTCGCTGCTTTGCTGAATTACAGATTTGTCTCCCATGGTAGACAGGGACTCCTGGAGAGCAGGCACCGTATTTAATGGCACTGGTTTCCCCAGGGTCAGTCAAGCTCTCAAAGGAGGTGCTGGATAAAAGCTTAGAAATGAAGGAAGGAATCAGGGAAGCCCTGGCGAGAGAAACTGTATAAAATACAGGCAAAACTGGCGACCCCTCTTAGTGTTTACAATTCACATCCGCATCCCCAGGGTGGGATGAGGACTGGAGCACTGGCCACATAGGTACATACTCCCACAGAGCACGTCTGTCCGATAAGGTCACTCACCTGTTTCACCCTAGAATAGCTACACCCTCATTTTTTAAAAACTCTTTTCCACAAGAGATTAAACAAATGACATTTGGAGGGGGTCCCCTGCTGCTTTTATTTTAGAAAGTTATATCCGATCACTAGGAACTTAAATGTTTTCTGTGTTACACATTTATACACAATCTTCCTTCAATCCCGCCAACCTTGTGAGGTTCACCTGATCGTCCCAGCTGATAAGCAGGCCCAGTGATTTGCGGGAACTTGTCCAAGGCCTCGCAGCAGCTACGCGGGAACGCCAGGCCATCTGACTGCAAACTTGCACTTTTTACCACAACGGCAAAAGCTTCAATAATGCATTTCAGAAAGTCATCCCAATATTCTCCAAATGGCTTAAAAGTACTCCCTCAAGGAGTGGAGCTGAGAGGCTGGAGGCAAAGGCAGAACCATTCTGGGGGAAAGTACCGTTCTTCACAGTGACTTTTTTTTAAAGTGGCCACCACAGCTTAAAGCTCCTCTGACAAGAAACTGCAGACATCAGCAGAAGCCATAGAGAGAGAGATAAACGCTCAGTAAAGGGAAGGAGGAGGGGCTGAGTGGGTGGGTTCAAATGTGAATTCACGGAACCTTACTGAAAAGAGGAAGCCAAACTGCAGGCCAAGCAGCCAGGAAGCAGAGGGCCCAGAGGGCTGACAGCTCCCAGCCTGGCGGGCCATTACAGGGCCTGGTCCAGAGGAAGGAGCAGGTGGGCTCCCACGACTGAGGAATAAGGAGGCAATTTACGCCTCCTGTCCAGGGGCCCGGTGAAGGGGAAACAAAGGTGAGCATCTAAGAAATATGAAAAGCCATATTTGTGCTGAGTACATGCTAACGAGAATAGAGTGTGGTTACAAAAGCATTCAACACCAGCAACTGCTTGCGCATCAGGGTGCCTGGGATCCCCAAGGGCTCTGACCACCGAAGACCTGGGGATAGTCTATTTCCATTTCTATTTTTTAACTCAATAAATAAACTTTATTCACTAAAAGAGGCCAATCTGAGAGGACTTCTTTGTGCCACCCAATGGGTCTGCCCAACAGGTAAAGGAGTCCAGACAAGCAGGAAGCCCTCGCGGGTCCCCACATTATGGTTTGGGACAGTTAGTCTTCGACATCCCTGGTTTAACTGATGCTATAATACATGATGGTTCAGGACAAGTAGAACACCCACAGCCCTGCCATACCCTGGGTCTCTTTGGCCTGGCCAGTTCATCAGATCATGTATTTGCCACGGTGGGCCTCGGGATTTGCCATCCTGTTCTATAAAAGTCACTGAGGAGCTAAGGAGAGAAAAGAGCCCCAAAGCCCAAATGTGCTTGCTCATCTTAAATCCTTCGAAAAGGGCTGGCAGATCACAGGTTCTCGTTGATGGTCACGTCTAGCACCACAAAGGCTACCACATTCTTTCTTTCTTTCTTTTCAAGCCATGAAGACGGCACAATCTCTGAGGAAGTTATATATATGAGAAGACTAATTTCCTGTATCTTATAGGTTCTTATATGCAAGGCTCATCATTTTTTTAAGGCTCCTAATCTTAAGGCAACCAATAATCTGCTGCTATAGTAAATGAAATGAGTTAAAAAGAGAAGAAAAAGCTCTAAGACATAAAAAAAAAAAAAGAAATACAAAAATAATCTCTGAATACTCCTAAAACCTCTCAAAAGAAGGTCAGCTGCAAATCCAAGGCAGGATCAGGTATTCTATAGGGAAAACACACACACACACACACACACACACACACACACACACACACACACGATACATCTCCAGTTTCACACAGAGGCTGGCATACAGTAAGATTTTTCCAAGATCCCAGGCATGAGTTCCCTTAAACATTCATAAATAAATGGCCTTAGGTGGAACGCAGAACCACCCAGAAAGAGGGACTCTAGCTCACGGTCCAGCCTGTCTTTAACCTTGGGTATTTCACTAGGCTGCCCGCTGGTCTCCTTGGGAAGGAGGAACAGGGCAGCCTAGGACAAGAACTGCTCACACCACAGGAACAAAAACTGCAACCCAAGACCACTAACATTTTAAAGGGAGAAGGAATGGGAGTGCTTAGTCTGAAACTCGACTTCAGCGAGAGGTGCAATTGCACAGGTCATCTTTGTTCCTCTGGGTCACAAGATGGTTTAAGAGGCACTAACAAGGGCCATTATACTCACCTTAAAGCACTCTTGAGGATTTTCATCCAGGAAATGGAATAATGACCAGCATTCCAGGCTATTACTTAGAGATTAGCTCAATCAGTGGGGGGAGGAGAGAGGGGCAGCTTAAAGGGTACATTTAACCCCAGAAAGGCAGGAAGTTCCAGCAAAAAGGCCGTCACTGTATCCAAGTCTTGTTGGAACTAAAGCACAGCAGGAAAATCAAGCAAACCAAGGGGAATTAGAGCCATTCACAAAGGGAGGGGCCTTGGGATTAATGGACTCTTTAATTTTCGAATTTCCTGAGGTTTATGGCTAATTAGGCCCCTTAACCATACTGTAATGTGATCGAATTTCAGCCGAGTTCACGGAACAGCTGAAGGAAGAAGATGGCACAGAAATCACCACTGGGCCCGGGGGACTGTAAGACAAGGCCCATAGCACTTGCTTCCTGCCTTGATCCGCACTAATTAGGCACCCCTAATTCCCTAAACAATGGCTCAGAGGGCACTGTGTAATCCACCGTGTACACTTGGAGAGCTCTGTTCTTACCATACTACTTACTGATAATTCTCTAATTTGGTACAAGAACACATACACACATATGGCTCAAAGGTGGGGAAGAAATGACAGTAAGTGAAATTAACAAACACATGTGGACAAAAATATTCAACTTTGATAAGCTATGAATGAAAAATAAGGTACTATTTATAACCTATTATACTATTAGAAATTAAGGGAGAAAAACACTCAAGGTTGACAAAGAAGCAATAAAAGCACACTTGTATTGCTAGTGGCATTATGACATGGCATGACACTTTGGTGCTATTTGTCAAGAGGTGTGAAAGTGTTCATACTCTGACACAATAATACTCCTGGGAGTCCATCCTACAAAAGAATCCAAATACACAGAAAACTGCATAAAGGACCAGTCACTGTGACACTGTTTATGATGAAAAAACTGGAAGTAACCTAAAGATAGAATATCAGGGAAGCTAATGCTGTGTATATTATCTTCTCTAAGGAGTACTGCGCAGCCATCAAGAAGTGACAGAAGACTTCTAGTAATGGGAAGAAGTCTTAGGTCATATAAATTATTTTTAATAGACTTTACTTTTTAGAGCAGTTTTAGGTTCACAGCAAAATTGAGTGGACGGTACAGAGATTTCCCACTAACTCCCAACATCTCTTACTCATGCACAGCCTCTTCCATGATCAACATCTCCATCATAGTGGTACTTTGCTTACAACTGATGACCCGACACTGACATATCATCATCTAAAGTACACAGTTTACATTAGGGTTCACTCCTGGTTACATTCTATGCGTCTGGACAAATGTATACTAGTATATAGTGACATGTATCCACAGAGTATCTTACAGAATAATTTTACTGCCCTAAAAATTCCCTGTGCCCTGCCTATTAATCCCTCCCTCTCCCCTTACCTCTGACAACCACTGGTCTTTTTGCTGTCTCCATCGTTTTGTCTTTTCCAGATGTCACATAGTGGGAATCACACAGTATGCAGCCTTTTCAGACTGACTTACTTCACTGAGTAATATGCATTAAGTTTCCTCCATGTCTTTTTGTGGTTTGACAGAGAGGAAGAGAGGGAAGGAGGGAAGGAGGGAAGGAGGGAAGGAGGGAAGGAGGGAGGGAGGGAGGGGGGGAGGGAGGAGGGGAGGGACATCAATGATGCGAGAATTACTGATCGGCTGCCTCCTGAATGACCCATATTGGGGATAGAGCCTGCAACCCAGGCATATGCCCTGACCAGGAATCAAACCGTGACCTCCTGGTTCATAGGTCAAAGCTCAACCACCGAGCCATGCCGGCTGGGAGACAGCTTATTTCTTTTTAGTGCTGAACAACATCCCATTGTCTGAATGTACCACTGTTTATCCATTCACTTACTAAGGGACACCTTGGTTGATTTCAAGTTTTGGCAATTATGAATAAAGCTGCTATAAACATTTGTAGGCAGGTTTTTGTGTGGAAGTTTTCAGCTCCTTTGGGTCGATACCAAGGAGTGCAATTGCCAGATCACATGGTAAAATATGTTTAGTTTTCAAAGAAACTGCCAACTGTCTTCCAAAATGGCTACACCATTTTGCATTCCCACCAACAAAGAATGCAAGTTCTCTGGCTCCACATCCCGTTCAGCACTTGGTGGTGTCAGTGTTTGGGATTTTGGTCATTCTAATAGTTGTGTGTGGTATCTCGTTGTTTGGTCATATGAATCTTTAAAAACGAAGATAAATTACAGATAGCCTAGGACCATAACTAATAAAAAAGCTACAGGTATAAAAGAAATAAAAGGACTTATAAAAAATGAAACTGTGACTAGTGATTTTTTCCTTCTATGATCCAAACTTTGCACAATGAATTGTTAAGTTGAAACATATAAAATTGACAATGATCAATTATTTTGGCCTACAAAAATGGCAATTTCATATGGTTCAACTTTATAGTTTTATAATTAAATTGTAAGTATTTTAGGCATTCACAGCATTTGTCCTTAATCTACACTACCATGCACTCTTTGATATAAACATCACACACATGTGGGCAAGCAAGCCAGTCAGTCTAAATGTCAAGCTTTAGAATTCTGTAATCCAAAAAAGTAGAGATCCTTCTAAGAGGATGTGAAGCAGCTGATAGAACAAAACAGCCCATGAAGGTCAGTTCCACCATATTCAGAAGCCCAATTCTGAGAGCAGCAGGAGGCTCTCCTCCCACTGTGTGGAGATGGCACTTCTGGTATATATTCCAAGGGAAGAAAGCTGTCACTAGGTCAGAAAAGCCAGGATGTAAAGCAGACATTGGGGGGTTTTGTAAGAGCGTGTGGTGGGGAGAAGGTCTGCCCTCCTGGATCTCCCCTGTCCCTCTGCTGTGACACTCCCGAAGGTCTCCTCCAAGGTTCAACCAGGACCTACGTTTTCCAGGCCAGTGTCTCAGAGGATGTCTGCTTCCCTTTTCTGGCCTCAGGACAAGGCTAATTTTATTTAACCAAGTCCCCTGACTCCTTATGCGCAGAAAACGAATCTGAAGGAGAGAAAATGCAGACTGAGTATAGGTGGAACCATTTTAAAAATATAAGCATGTGCACCTGGCCGGTGTGGCTCAGCAGTTGAGCGTCGACCTATGAACCAGGAAATCAGGGCACATGCCCAGGTTGTGGGCCAGATGCCCAGTAGGGGACGTGCAGGAGGCAGCTGATCAATGATTCTCTCTCATCATTGATGTTTCTATCTCTCCCTCTCCCTTCCTCTATGAAACCAATAAAACATATTTAAATATATAGATGATAGATAGATAGATAGATAGATAGATAGATAGATAGATAGATAGATAGATAGAGATAGATGCATAAACAATGTATCAAACTCTGTAGTATTTCTGGGGGCGGAGTTAAGGAGTAGTTTCACTTTCCAAGTGACATATTTGTATGTTGTTTAAATAGAATAAGTAGTACTTCTGTAGTCAGAAAAACAAGAAGGAAATTATAGTATTTTTTTAAAAAGAGAATAAGAAATTTGCTTTTACTTCTTTTAAAAACTTCCTACCACTCCTCACGCAGCTTCCCAGCCCCTACTTCATAGCTTCCACGTGGCAGTATTGCTTTATACAAAAAAGGAGGGAGAAAGAAATACCATGTACTGGGAGACCAGCGCAGGCTGGGCACTGTGCTAGGTGCTTCACCCTATCATGTGTCCTACTACGCAGCTATAGAGGGTACTGCCCTCTCAGAACAGCTAAGAGGGCCAGCTGCAGGCTGAAGCCCAAGTCTCTAGGAAAAGGTCCACAAAAGGACAGAGTACTGGCCTTATGGAACCATCTCTGGGGAGGGGCACCAGGAGCTGTGTGTTAGTCAGGTGTCTCATTTATTCTTCTAATTAAACCCACGAGGTAGGTTAGAGACTGGCACCTCTATTTCAAGGATGGAAGAAAGTAAGCTCATCATCAATCAGAATGCAGGCTTTATGAAGGCAGAGCTTTCTCTTATTCATTGCTGGACCCCCAGGACCCAGAATAGAGTGAGCTATGGGAGAGTTTCCATAAGTATTATTGGGATGAACAACATAGACTGATGAACAAGAACAGACCCAGAAACAAGGAGGCATCGATCCGACTGTTGGGCCTCAGAGGGAGGATAGGGGAGGGTGGGGGTAGGGGGGAGTGATCAACCAAAGGACTTGTGTGCATGCATAGGAGCCTAACCAAAGGTTAAGGACAACAGGGGGGTGGGGGCATCCGTGGGGAGGGGTGTGGGATGGGAATGGGGGGATGAGGACAAATATGTGACACCTTAATCAATAAAGAAATTTTTTAAAAAAAGTATTATTGGTGGATATGGGAATGGATCCTCACAGGCTCTGAGAGGTAAAATGACTTGCACATGATTGCCCAGCCAGTGAACAAGTGGAGTCAACTTTTGGGCTCCAAACTGGTGGCCTCGCCATAGGTCTCTTACCTTGTGGCACATGGGAACAAGAGAATGTCTTAGAACCACACTCTGCCTCTGCCTCTCTTCCCCAGCACACCCCCTTCCCTGGAGCCCCCGGCAGAAGCTGAAGTTTGCCTAGCCTTAGCTGAGCATGGGCATCCAGACAGCATCCCAGTAGGAGCGTGTTCAAAGCAGGCCTTTCATGGATATGGTGGAGGAAGAGGACATGGGCTTGCCAGATGAGCTGGCCTCCACCCATGTCACCTGCTCTCTTCACTCCTAACCACTCACAGCCACTGACTCCTGACGTGAGCACTACAGCGAAGTCTATTTTTTTAAAAAATATGATAGAACTTTTACGTAAAACAAGCGTTGTAAATGCTTATGAAGAGGGATCTATTTTTAAAATAGCCTCTGCATAAACAAAGATTTAACTGAAGATGAGCTGGAATGAGGCATCCCTGAGTGGGCACCTGAACTCTACAGATAACTGGCAACGTAACTACAAGTAAATTACTTAATCTCACTGAGCCTCAATGTCCTCATCTACGAAATGAAGATAACACACAGTCTCACTGGAACAAATGAAGACTAAATTATTACATTTAAATGAGATAACACATTTACTTAATGTCTTGAATATTCTTCCCAGCACACAGGAGTATTCAATAAATAAGTGCTATTGCTATTAAAGACAAAAATCAAAATCATTAATATGGCGGCACAAGAAAGGACTTTAAAAATCCCACTTAACCCAATACCCTCATTACAGATGGGGAAACTGATGCCCAAGGAAGTATCTATAATAATAAAAGTGTGATATGCAAATTGACCAAACGGCCAAACAGCAGAAGGACCATACGGACGACCTTCCAGACCACCTTCCGGATGAAACCAGGGCTGCGAGGGCCGGCCGAGGCAGCCAGGGCTGCAAAAGCATACTCTTGCACGAATTTTGTGCATCAGGCCTCTAGTATTAAATAACTTCTGATTATTCACTTACCACAATGCCTTATAAATAGTGGGCACCCAATAAATATAGTGTATAAATAATACCCCATCTATAATAATAAAAGCGTAATATGCTAATTAGACCGGACAGCTGAATCACCTCCCGGACGTCATTCCGGATGTCCTTCCGGACCACCTTCTGGATGAAGCCGCGGCAGTGGGGGCCGAGGCAGAGACAGCAGCCATGGGGAGCGGGGGCCAAGGCAGAGGCAGTTAGGGGTGATTAAGCAGGCAGGTGAGTAGTTAGGGACGATCAGGCAGGCAGGCAAGTGGTTAGGGGCGATCAGGCAGGCATGCAGAGGTGGTTAGGGGTGAACAGGCAGGCAGGCGAGCAGTTAGGGGCAATCAGGCAGGCAGGCAAGTGGTTAGAGGCAATCAGGCAGGCAGGCAAGTGGTTAGGAGCCAGCGGTCCCGGATTGCAAGAGGGATATCCGACTTCCAGTTTAGGCCCGATCCTGCAGGGATTCCTGTGGAATCAGGCCTAAACTGGCAGTACGACATCCCCTGAGGGGTCCCAGATTGCGAGAGGGTGCAGGCCGGGCTGAGGGACTCCCCGCTCCAGTGCACAAATTTCGTGCACCAGGCCTCTAGTATGACATAACGTATTTGCTTAATTTGCTTAGAAATCGTTTAAAATAGCCCAGCTTAATGATATTACTCCCTATGGCTCTAGAATAAGTTAAAGACAATTTCTCAATGGGAGTCAACACCCATCAGGACCTGCACTGTCTGGTACAGTAGCCACTAGCCACCCGTGGTTATTTAAATTTAAGTTAACTAAAATTAAATGCTTAGTTCCTTGATCCCACTAGCCACACTAGTGAAGAGCCACACATGGCTAATGGCTACCGATGGAGCATTTCCATCATCACGGAAAGTTCTAGTGGACAAAAGCGAAGACATCCTTAACCAAAGTCTAATTTCTGTTCTTAAACAATGGTTTTAGTTTTCTAAGTCCTTATTGTCTGCTAATAGCACTACCAGAACATAAGAAGGAAGAACTCATTAGCTTTCCTTTTTATACAAAACTGCATATTCTTATAAAAAAGTTCAAAGCAATATATTATTGGGGGGTGTTGGAATCTAGAAGACAAGGGGACCAGAGAAGGTAAAAGCAAAAAGGGCTTTAATAAAATGTGTTCTAAGCAAACACTATAACTTGTGCCGCTGCCCCCCTCCCCCATCAGTAAACTGAACATTCTTCAAAACAGGTCATAGGCCCATTCACCAAGCCTCACTTACAAAGAAGGACCATAAAGACTCAGTAAGCAGCCTAGCCGGTTTGGCTCAGTGGACAGAGCGTCAACCTGCGGACTCAAGGGTCCCAGGTTCGATTCCGGTCAAGGGCACATGCCCAGGTTGCGGGCTCAATCCCTAGTGGGGAGCGTGTAGGAGGCACCCAATCAATGGTTCTCTTTCATCATTGATGTTTCTATCTCTCTCCCTCTTCCTTCCTCCCTGAAATTAATAAAAATGTATTTTAAAAAAAAGACTCCGTAAGCACCTGTGGTTTTCCAGATATGACAGTTACACAAGCTAATTTCCTTTACAATTTATTTCTCATGCTAAATACTCATGTGAACTCACCTAAGCCCAGAACAGTCACACTCACTCCCTTTAATGGTCCAAAGAGCAAACAGTTCTGATAGAACTAGACCTAGAAAGTGAACCTCTTTGCCACCAAACCCACCACCATCACCTTCTCTGAGGTTCCAGGAGCCAGGAGGGCCACTTGGCACTCTTAGCTCTTGGGATAACTAGGACACATGACCAAGTTAAAGATTTCATATGAGTCTTCTCATTTGGCAGTGAGTTTAAATTACTGTTGGTTCCCCTAAATTACTGTTGGTTACCCGACTTCTGGCACATGCTCTTCTCTCTTCCTGACATGTCTATACCCACTCCTCATCCTCCTGACAAATGAGTCCTCTCATCTTGGCTCCAACAAAACACCTCCCTCTGGGATCCCAGCCTTGAACCCCCTCGGCCAGACACCTTTTTTAATGCACCTGCACACAAACCCTTCCACCAATTACCTCCCATTCCACAGGTTCTTCTGTCTGACGGTCCCCACCTGAACAGTCTCCTTGTAGATATGGAAAGTATCTTTATGCCTAGCCCAATGGGAGCACACACCATTGTTAAATGTTCTTTTGGAAGGATGGGTGGATGGAAGGGCAGACAGATGTGGAGGGCTGTGGCAGTCAGAGGTGTCTGGTGGAGTCAGGTCCTGGAAGGTAAGTGGGATAGACACCGGAAGAAAGGAAGAAGGCAAGAAGGGAGATGCTGCAAGCTGAGGCCCAGAGACAGAAACAAGCCAGACACTCGTGGCCCACAGATGAAAGTCTTTTATATCAACAGTTACATACGTTTATTTCAATTTTTACTTGCTACTTATGACAATTGATACTGATTTTCCATTTATGGTAATGACAAAGTTCCCCTCCTAATTTACTTTAGCCCTGGCCAGGTGGCTCAGTTGGTGGGAGCTCCGTCCTGTACACTAAAGGGTCATGGGTTCAATTCCCTGTCAGGGCACATACCTAGGTTGTGGGTTTGACCCCTGGTTGGGGCAAATACAGGAGAAACTTGATGTTCCTCTCACATCCATCTCTCTCTCTCTCTCTCTCTCTCTCTCTCTCTCTCTCTCTCTCAATCATTCCCTCCCTTCCTCTCTAAAATCAATCAAATACCCTCAGGTGAGGATTTTAATTAATTAATTAATTTACTTTTAAAAATAGACAATGTAAAGAAAAGTTAATTAGCAAGGAGCTCTCTACCCTCGGCCAGAACAGGGAGCCACATTGAGGAAATGAAGCTTGCTGGGCAGGGAGGACAAGGTCAGATCAGAGGGCCCTGGAGATCAGCCATTGAGGCCACAGCTACTAAGACAACACTGTAAGAGCAAAGTAACTGGGAAAACTGTGGAGACAAAAGTTCCTGTCAGCCAGATAATCCCACTCCTGAGGATTTATCTTAAGAAAGTATCCGGCCGGTGTGGCTCAGTGATTGAGTGACCTATGAACCAGGAGGTCACAGTTTGAGACCCAGTCAGGGCTTGATCTTCAGGAGGGGGTGTGCAGGAGGCTGCCAATCAATGATTCTCTCTCATAATTGATGTTTCTATCTCTCTCTCCCTCTCCTTCCTCTCTGAAATCAATAAAAATATTTTTTAAAAAAAGGCATCTTGAAAGAAAGGAAACATATACACACATCTATGTGTGTGTGCACAGATAGACAGACAGAGATAGACAGATACAGATATCCACTGCAACTAACAGAGAGTAAAGGACTTACAAACTGTTTGCTTGTTTAATCCTCACCACAACCCCATGAGGTAGGTATTCTAATATGAACATTTTACCCAGCTATGAGGACTCTACTTTATTCAACAAACCTTTTCCACATTGCTACATAGTCTTCATGTTTCACATTTTAAGGGCTGCAATACATCCTGGTGTATTGATGTAAGATCATTTTCTAACCTACAGGTGAACATCCACTTTTTCGTGGATATTTGCTACTTTGATTCATGTCTCCTATGTACATTATAACAAAAGAGGAGCTATAGATTAAAGGGGCCTGGGTTTGAATCCAGACCTGTCCCTCCTCAGAGCACTAGCTTTCTGGATTGGTCAACCCAATTGCCAGAAAGCTCTTTCACAGCATCATATTGGAAAGTGCGGTCTTTTCATGCATCTGGAGAAGCACGTTCAAATATGTTTTCAAATGGGCCTAAGTTTATGTGGCAGATGAAACAGTGGCCTACCTCGGAGTGTAGAGTCCAGATTCTAAAGTGTTAGGCACAGGACCCTCGCCCCAGCTGCCTAGTGATTGATTTACTGTGGGATCTGAACAAGCCACAGGCCCTGCTTAAGCAGTAACAATTCCACAACATAACAGAGGTCAAAGGCATAAGGTTTAAAGTCAGAGCAGCTGGCTCTGCAACTTATTAGCAATTTACATACGTTTCTAAATTTATATAATTTATAATTTACATAATGTCACAGGATCCTAAATTCATAAGATCTCATGCTAGGAGAATTCTGGGAACTAAACAGCTAAAAATACAGTAGTCCCCCCTTATCCACAGTTTTACTTCCCGTGGTTTCAGTTACCTGCAGTCAACTGTGATCCAAAAATACTGAGTGAAAAATTCCAGAAATAAACAATTCATAAGTTTTAAATGGCATACTGTTCTGAGTAGTGTGATGAAATCTCCAATATCTGCTCCATCTGCCTGAATGTGAATCATCCCTTTATGCACTATTTCCTGCATATGCTACCCACCCATTAGTCACTTAGTAGCCATCTTGGTCATCAGATCAACTATCGAGGAATCACAATGCTTGTGTTCAGGTCAGCCTTATTTTACTTAATAATGACCCCAAAGCAGAAAAGTAGTAATGCTAGCAATTCGGATATGACAAAGAGAAGCTATAAGAGTTTCCTTTAAGTGAAAAGGTATGTATAGGGTGGGGCAAAAGTAGGTTTACAGTTGTTCATATGGAAAATATTTAATAAATAATACAAGAATATATTAATAAATAATACAAGAATAAACTGTTTAGCATACTCAACTGTAAACCTACTTTTGCCCCACCCTGTATGTATAGAAAAAGACATAGCATATATAGGGTTCAGTACGATCCTGGTTTCATACATCCACTGGAAGTATTTTATATATGTATATGTATATATATATATTTATTTTTTTAAATTAATTTCAGAGAGGAAGGGAGAGGGAGAGAGAGAGAGAGAGAAACATCAATGATGAGAGAGAATCATTGATTGGCTACCTCCTGTATGCCCCCCATGGGGATTGAGCCCACAACCCGGGCATATGCCCTTGACCGTAATCAAACCCGGGACCCTTTAGTCCGCAGACTAATGCTCTATCCACAGAGCCAAACCAGCTAAGGCCCACTGGAAGTCTTGGAACAAATCCCCTGCGGATAGTGGGGACTGCTATAGGATAATGCATGTGAAGTGCCAACTGAAGTATGTACTAAGGGATGCTACTGCCTTCCTTTCCTTATTAACTCTGGGGGCCTACTGAATGCTTCAGGTGGTTTGGAATCTGGTTGTGCTTGTTCCAACACAGACCATCACCTGAGGCTTGGAAATAATGTTTTCTCTCCGTAGAGAATATGGCATGTAATGGAATTCAACTCACAGAATTTTATTTGTTAATACAATGCCTCCGGGGGTGCTGGAGTAACAGTCAAGCCTCATAAAGCACTCGGAGTGCATCCCAGAAAGGTCCAGCACTATTTATGTGTCCATGTTCTGCCAGTTAGTCATATGATGGGAGGGCCCTTCCTTAGGGACCATGGCAACCAGTTCTTGTCTGTTATCTCCGGAAATGCTTCCTCAACCATCAATATGTACCAAACAAATACCATGGTTATCAAAATAAAAGCATGATCCTGGGGGAAATTCCCACAATGCTTCAGTGTGCTCTCCATCTGGAATTCAGCAAGCCCAGAAACCACAGTCCATCAACATGGGGAGAAAAATAAACACACCTATCCAGCCAGTTTTATCGTAGGCAAAGGACAAGGGAATTCTAGCTACCAGATAAATGCCTCTGGAGGAAGTTTTTAAAAGAAGGAATGAAGAAATCAAAGTGATTAAGGAAATGTGAAGACTGGACCCATTTCCCAGGAATCTCAACTATTGCCAAATATGATGAAAGGTAATACAGGCTGCCATGAACTTAGGACGTGGAGATCCTGCCCATCTTGTGAGCAGGTGTTGACATGCACAGCCTAGCGCTCTGAGATAAAAAACCTCTGTGTGTGTGGCTGCACCTCTTGGAATTGGACTAATTAGTTTTCTGTTGGCTATCTATGTAAGCAGCTAACTATGGCCTCTCTGCTTAGTTCTGGCCCTCGCTGCAAGTAAGACACAGCCAGGGCATGGAGTAAGTTGGCCCCAAGTTCAAATGCTAGCATGGTCACTGACAGCTATTAACCCCATACTCTGTTCATCATTTCAGAGTCCACCTGGATGTACACAGAGAAGAGGAGGGAGGGCAGAGAAGGGGGAAAAAAACCCTACAGTACTCAAGGCCTCAAAAGTGATTCCAAACCCTGAGCATAGTTAGAAGTTACTATGTGGGAAATATAGTTAGAAGTTACTATGTGGGAAATGAGGCTCCCTTTTAAATGAGAAGCTGCAAGCTCATTCTTGAATTTTAACATGCGCTCCGTTTACATTATTCTTATTTAATACTGTCAACTACCTTGTGAAGGGAATATTATGTCCACTTTACTGATTAGGAAGTAGAGGCTCAGAGAGATGATGTACCTAGTTCAAGCTCACACAGTACAGAAGCAGCCACACAGTGGGATTCAGATCCAGAGGGATTCAGATCCAGGAGTCTCCTTCCATCCACTATCCTATACCAGGCCGCCTTCCAACAATTGGTTTTGTTTGTTTTTTTACCATTTCCTTTATCTTGCCTCCTTCATATACCCAAACATTCTACATGCCTTAAAATCAAACACATGCCCTTAAAATAAAACATTAAACCCCTGAGGCAGCAGAATCTTACAGGTCTCTGGTGGGTCACAAAGAGTACAGTACCTCTGACAACTTGCCTGTCACCTTCCGAAAAAAGGAGAAAATTGATCAAAAAATAAGCACCGGACCTGGGGAACGGGGGTTGAGATGAGGGTCACTGGTTAGCACCAGGTCCTGCTCCTCTCAAAGGCCCTAGGTACCAAATGTAACTGGCACTCCAAGGTTGGCCACTCATAACAAGAGAAAGAAAAAAAATTAAGCCATTTTCCAGAAGAGTGACTTTTATTATAACCTGGCAGTGCCACTTGAAACAACTTGTTCACAGAGAGGCAGGTGTATGCTCTGCAAGGCCCATAACCAACAAGGCTTTCCACTGAGCTGTGGGAAAAGCAATGCCTCCCATTCAGAACCGAGCATCAACACGCGGTCCAAACTCTCTCCAACTGCTTCCACACCTGCAGTCTCTCTTGGCTCTCACAGCATGCTAAGAGTCTGTGTCAGTAATAATCACACAGTGTTATTACTGATGTCAATAATAATAGTTACTGCCGAAGCCGGTTTGGCTCAGTGGATAGAGCGTCGGCCTGCAGACTCAAGGGTCCCGGGTTCGATTCCGGTCAAGGGCGTGTACCTTGGTTGCGGGCACATCCCCAGTAGGGGGTGTGCAAGAGGCAGCTGATCGATGTTTCTCTCTCATCGATGTTTCTAACTCTCTATCCCTCCTTCTTCCTCTCTGTAAAAAATCAATAAAAATATATGAAAAAAAATAGTTACTAAAAAAATAATAATAATAAATTTTTAAAAATTTTAAAGCCCAGTTGGCATGGCTCAGTGATTAAGCATCGACTTACAAACCAGGAGGTCACAGTTAGATTCCCAGTCAGGGCACAATGCCCAAGTTGCAGGCTCGATCTCCAGTGTGGAGTGTGCAGGAGGCAGACAATCAATGATTCTCTCTCATCATTGATGTTTCGATCGCACTCTCTCTCCCCCTTCATCTCTGAAATCAATAAAAATATATTTTAAGTAATAATAATAGTTACTGTTACCATGTGTCTGGATTTATATGTATTAACTCATTTAATCCTCATAAAATCCATCTGAAATAGACACTTTTATTCTCACCACTTCACTGTGAGACAAGGAAACTGAGGCAGAGAGTGAAGGAAGCTGCCCAAGTCTACGGGCTTGGACCTGAACCCAGGCAGTCTGGCTCCAGAACCTGCCTTTCACTGCCCCTGAACTCTAGAATCAAAACTGCCTAGGATCTTTCAAAAGCTCCCAGGATGGCTAGTTGTGTGACTTTGGGCCAAGTGCCCAGTGTCTACCATGTACAGAGTCATCAATGAATGCCAGTGCAATTAAGATCCCTGTTCCCCCCAAGCCCTGATCCCGCCACTGCCAGCACCTCCAGACAGTCTCAATGCCAGCAGTGGCTGAACGCATGAAGAATGTGCTGACCTCATCTTGGAGGCAGACCCGCTCTGCTCCCTCCGTGCTTGTCCTTCCTACCTGAAGTGACACTGACTGACGAGGAGCCCACACTGACTTCATGAGAAGCCAAGGGCTCAAGTCCAAAGGGAGATCTGGACACTGCTAGAAAGCCTCACACCAGACTCAAATGCCCTAGTGTTTAGTCTGTTTTAGGCTGAACTACATGAACTGCTGATATTCAACCATTTCTGACATAGAAAACAGCCATTTCATGTGGTTCAACCTAATGGAGGAGGAGCCCTTACATTTATTAAGGGCTTACTAGACATACATCCATTCATTCATCCATTCATTCAACAACCAACAGTGGTAGAGAAGGGGCTGTCACAATGACGAGGATGTGACAAAGAACAACTGTGCTGTCCAGAAAGCAAAGGTGCACCCTACAGATGGCAGCCTAAGGCATGTCTAACACTTGAAGATTTAGCAGGTTTCTTTCCAAAAAGAGACCACAGCTCAGAAAGTTCCAGCTGCTTTCATTTAACAATTCAAACTAAAAAACCCCCACAAACTTTAACTTCTAACCTAAACCCAGACTTTGGCCACTGTAGTCAGTCAGACAGAACCTCTCCCAATCCCAGTTTCCTCATCCATAAAATAAGAGTCCTGGTGAGTCCATGTACATGAGAGGCAAGACAGCGGAGCTGAATAAGCATGAGCTTTCGAGTGGGATAGACCTGGATCCACTAACTAGCTGCCACTAACCAGCTGGGGGCCCTTAGGCAAGTCACTAACCCTTTCTGAGCCACAGTTTCCTGAACTTCACAATGAGGAAACAGCTTCCCAGGGTTGGAGCTGAGAGAGTTAGAGATAGTGACTGTGAGTATCCAGCAGAGACACTGGCAGAAGGAAGGTGCTATTGCTGTGACTAATAGAGCATCCAGGAAGGACTACTTAATAACGTAAGGGATGAGACTGCTACCTCAGGCCACCTCCAATTTCTGGTCCATGAGTGTTCCACTTGATACAAGTCAGAGACCACCAGGGGTCCACACCCACTATGGCTGAAAGAGATTTCAAGATGGGAGCTGTCTGAAGGAGAATACACAAGGAAGGACAGTGCACTTAGAAATTCTCAAAGCACCTAAGTGGCCAAGCCTGGCCACTGCTGTGTCAGGGTCTATGTTCCTCGATGATGGGTCTGCATCCAGCCCCAGGGACCCACACTGACTGGGAGTCGCCAGTAAGCTATACTCAGCAGAGAAGCAAAGACTGTTAAAAAACAAGCCAGATATGAGACAGGGAACATTCAAGAGTAGCTCCTTCAGTGGCCACAGCGGCCTGAAATCAGACTTCACTGGGAGTGTGTGGCGGATAAAAGCTCCTCCTTTCATTTTTTCAGCACAAAATTGTATCCTGGAAGCCTGTCCAAGCAAAGCCAGATACACCCATCAGGGCCAGAGCCTCATAATGGAGAAGCCTGAGTAGCAACATCAGAGGTGAGGAATCCACACTTGCTCCCGTCTACCAATCATGGCTACGAATGGGAAGGGAAAAGGGCATTGGGCATCACCAAGAAATGCTCAATTCCAACAGGAGACTGCTCGCTATTCACATATCCCAGAAGAAAGGTAAGTGCAAAAGCATTTTTTCATGACCTTAATAGTTTTAATAAAAGATATTTCACTTGGTAAATGTAATGAGTCCTCTGCCTAAATCTTTTTATGAAAACCTCTGAGATAGTTAAGTCCAAATAATGTTAAATAATATAATGGTTTCAGATCAGATCCGAACTCAGAAGGGTGGTGCTGAGTTGAGTGCTAAAAGAGGAAGCTTCACAGAGCAGTGTAAGCAGTGGTTGGAGAAGTTCAGGGTCTGAGCCAGTGGTAACAACTGCTTGTCATCTGCAATAAGAACTTTTCAGCCAGAAAACACTGGGCTGGAAGCCCTTAAGAGGTAGATCCTTGGGCAAGGGCTCTACCTCTTTGGGGATCTCGGCAGAATAAGGGGCTATTACTTGCCTTCCAGGTTGGCTGGGAGGTTCAATGAAACACCACCTATCAGCCAACTGTATTGATAAAATAATCATATAACAACCAACACTCCTGCTGTAATTACAAAGGTTCAGGCAGAGTCTACACTTTCTGCACATAAACTCACCTAAGCCTGTGGTCGGCAAACTGCGGCTCGCGAGCCACATGCGGCTCTTTGGCCCCTTGAGTGTGGCTCTTCC
Source organism: Cnephaeus nilssonii (assembly GCF_951640355.1). Lineage (NCBI taxonomy): Eukaryota > Metazoa > Chordata > Mammalia > Chiroptera > Vespertilionidae > Cnephaeus > Cnephaeus nilssonii. The sequence continues at coordinate 92,262,668 of NC_137078.1, read as the reverse complement.
ACAAAATACCACGGCCTGGGCGAGTCTCTTTTGAAGAAGTGGCGTTAGAAGAAGTTTAAAAATTTGGCTCTCAAAAGAAATGTCAATCGTTGTACTGTTGATATTTGGCTCTGTTGACTAATGAGTTTGCCGACGACTGACCTAATCCTCACAATAATCCCTACAGGACAAGTGGATGGAACCACCAGGGTTGCTGCCTTGGAAGAAATATGACTACTGGTCAGGGCATTTATCACTGGGAAGTTGTAGATGAAGGCTCCTCTCCACAGATTTGCAGAGACATCGGGACAGGAGGGGCAGGGAAAGGGAAAGGCGAGCGGGCCCCCACGCCCACTAGTGTTGGAATTTCACCACCTGGTTCTGCACTCATGCCCAAGTCCGTCACAATCTCAGACTTACCTGCTCCATCTGCCTCCTCCATTTAACATTAAGACTCACATTCTAACAGGCCTATCTGACTGCTCCCAGAGCGTCCATGAATGGGTGACCTAATGAAAAAAACACCAGAGACAGAGGTGCCTGGTGTCCAGAGCACAAGCGAGTCACTACCCAGGAAGGACTGGTTTCCACGCCTGTGGACTGAGGGTGACGTGAGAACCTGCTTCACAGGGCTGCTTTGGGTATTAAAAAGTGGTCTGTCCAAAAGACCTCCTGTCACTGTTACAGCCACCATGTAGCACCTCCACTCTGCAGCTCTGGTCCCTGTCCTCCTCAGCAGACTGGGTGGCTTCGACATCCTTTTGCCCAGAGCCCAATGCCGTGCAAATTTTTAAAAATATATTTTTATTGATTTCAGAGAGGGTGGTAGAGGGAGAGAGAGAAACATCAATGATGAGAATCAGTGATCAGCTGCCTCTAGCACACCCCGCATCGGGGATCATGCCCGCAACCTGGGCATGTACCCTGACCGGGAATCAAACCCTGACCTCCTGATTCATAGCTCAACGCTCATGCCGTGCAAAATGAGCAGAAATCTGATGCCACAACAGATAGAGAATGACTGGGCAGATGGATCACTGGGCTATCCAGAATGAAATCCCCAGTCAGTTGTTAATAGGATATCAGGCTTTGCAGACACCACTATCTTAGGATTTAAACTGACCAGAAATAGTTGCTGGTCAATGATAAACCATCTTATCAGAATGCCTTCATGGGCTCTCTGGGGACAGAAGCGTCACCCTCAGCCCCAGAGGTGGTAAATCACAACGTCTCATTCTGCCCCTATCTTTCTCAACCATTCCTTCCTTTCCATATCCACAGTCGCACAGTGGCCAGGACCTTTGTAGCCGCACAGCTGATGCTTGCAAATGCCTCTTTGGCTTCCCGGATCCTTCCTGCAAACCCCAGCCAGATGACTCTTCCTAAAATACCGCCTCTCTGCCAGCCTCCTCAAATTTCTACCTGCCCTGTCAAAAATGTAACTGGCTCCACACTGTCTCAGATCAAATGCAAACTCCTTAGACTAGCAACTCAGGCGCTCCACAACTCACTCCCCAGACTGAGGTCCCTAAACTCGCTCTGTCTCCTCCATGGCTGGTCCCCAAACTCACAAGGCAGACCAGACCCCTGACCTTGCTTTTGGTTCCAGACCTCTACCTAGAATGGCCTCTCCCTGACTGCTCCCAACCCCATCCTCCCTGCCTGGGCAAGGTTTCCCCGGGCTTCACGAGTGTAGGCTGGAGTGGTCTACAGCAGTGGTTGCCAACTGGTGGTCTGCGGACCACTGGTGGTCCATGAGGTCCGAAAGGTTGGCGACCGCTGGTCTACAGGGCTTCCTGGAGGAGGTGGAATGCAAGTCAAGCCTGCAGAGATGGCAGGCGTGGCCCCTTGTTCCGTCTTTCCTATTACCACTTCCTTCCTGCTGCACTTAACTTTCTCGATGCATCTTGCCTCCCCTTTTGGATTAGAGGACAGGGATTATGGCTTCTATTTGTGTCCCTTACTCTATGGAAAGCAGAATAAGGCAAATAGTGATCACAGCTACCACTTACTGCGGTACCAGATTAAGTACATTACACATTTCATTTCTTTCGCCTGGCATCCCTATAAAATGTTACCCTCCAGAAACTGAGGCCCTGGCCGGGTAGCTCAGTTGGTTAGAGCGTCTTCCCTTCCTGATACACCAAGATTGCGGGTTCATCCCCGGTCAGGGCACATACAAGAAACAACCAATGAATGCATAAATAAGTAGAACAACAAATCAATGTTTATCTCTCTCTCTCAAATAAAATTTAAAAATCAATCATAAAAAAATTTGAAAAAGAAGAAACTGAGGCAAAGGGAGATTAGGTCACATACTGAGTGGCAGAGACAGGACTCCAACCCAAATCTGCCAGGCCCACGTTCTGTGGAACAGGCAGCAAACAAAACGCAGCCACCTTTCTGCTCACACCACTCATTCACTCAGTGCTCATGAAGCGCTTACCAAGCACCAGGCGACCAGTGCAAGGTGCGGGGCAGTTAATGAGAACCAAGCAGACAAGGTCCCTGCTCTCACAGAGCTCGCATATGCTGTCCCCAGTCCTGACCCTCTTCTTCCAAGCCTGGGGGCTCCACCAGGCACAGGATCAGACCTGACACCTAGCACCAGGCTGGGCAACAGGTGGTGTCCAGGGCACAGGAGCCTTGACTTCTGTGGTAAAGTAGAGCCTCAGGCTCCTTTAGGGAAAGTTTTCCTTCAAGGCATGGCCCAAAGCCAAGCCAACTTGAAATAAGCCTTCAGTAGGCAGAAGGAGTGGAGGAAAGGGGACGAGCTCCGGAGTCAGAAAACCCAGTTCCTCCACTTAGTAGCTATTAGAGGGACTAACCACATACCCCTTTGAACCGCATCTGTAAAATGTGATGAGAATAATAGTTAATACTTACATAATTATGTGCCAGATGTTGTTTGAAGTCCTTGACATGCATTATTATCTCATTTAATCCTCACAAAAGCCTTATTAGGAGGTACTGTTATCATCCCAAGGCAGTCAGTCTGGCTCCTAAGTCCTAACTTCTTAAATTATGCTGCCTCCCTCCTAAGGCTGAACCCTCCTGGCCAGGCTGTTGCAGGAGGATACACTAGGCCAGTGGTCGACAAACTCATTAGTCAACAGAGCCAAATATCAACAGTATAACGATTGAAATTTCTTTTGAGAGCCAAATTTTTTAAACTAAAACTTCTTCTAACGCCACTTCTTCAAAAGAGACTCGCCCAGGCCGTGGTATTTTGTGGAAGAGCCACACTCAAGGGGCCAAAGAGCCACATGTGGCTCGCAAGCCGCAGTTTGCCAACCACGGCACTAGGCTAAAGCACCTGGTGCAGTGCATGGCACGTACCTGGTGTCATTTAGACGTCATGTCCACCTCCTTACACCGAAACATTAACCTGTAAAGGCCACGTTTGGAAATGGCATTGCTCTAGCTGGTCCTAATACAGGTGATCTTGCCATTGCATCCTTTGGGCTTCTGCACCCTACTTTCCTTGGGATCTTCTGCAAGGAGAAATGGGACAAAATCCTGTACCCCTACAGCCCGGTGCTCACTGTTTCTGAGGAACACAGTGAGCGTCCACACAGGTGTCAGGTGGAACCAGATCTGCATCCCAGGCCTGCCTTTCACATTGGTCACTCAACTTCTCACTCAAGCTTCAGGTTCCTTGTAAGTAAAACGGAGGATAAGGTATAACCTAGTCACGTTTCTGGGTCACAATAGACCCTCCGTCAGTGGTAGCTACCCAGGTTAGAAGGGTAGGACTTGGTGGATGGAGAGCTTCTGTTCTGCAGAGGAACAGACGATGTGCACTGCAATTCACTTCCACAGTGATGGCAGAGACCAGGGCAGGTACCGCTCCAAAAGATCTGGGAGTGAAGCCTGGCGCAAGCCCCAACTTTCTCTTAAGTCTCCTGCCATATCTCACCCAGATGTGCTTATAATTACATTAAACAAGGCTCTTCCTCCTTAGACTTTAGGCATATTAAATGTGCCCCTCCTCCACCCCAATAATGTAAGCTGTGAGGGCACAGACCCTTGCCTGTCTTGCTCATCACTGTGTCCTCAGCACATAAAGCAGCACAGAGAAGGCGGTTAACAAATATACGGTGCGTTAATGTTATCCTGTAGCTTCAGGTAGCCCCCAACACCCTTCTGCATGTGCCTGACAGCAAACATTTCCCCAACTGGGAAACAGGAGTCTCAATGGTCGAGGCACCTCCCCAGCCATTTCTCTGTGCTGTCAGTAATCTGTCCTCTCTCCTTCCCCCACAGAACATAAGAGAAATACAGGACTTCCAAGTTATAAACAAGAATATCTGCTTTCGGATGTATGATTTATCATCTCCTTAATCTCAAACTATCAATCGTTGGCTACTTTTTCAAGCATTCCACCAAACAGAGGCCAATTGGATTTAAATGAACAGGGCTGTATATATCCATGAGGGATGTATCTACCCACACCAGGAGACCAGCCAAGACACATTAGTGTTAACTATACTGTTACACTTTGTAATAATATGACAGGCATCACCTATCAGCTTCTGTCAGGCAAAACCATCTGTTAGTCAGAGAGCCAACTCGTAAGGGGGCCTCACCTGCCCCTTCCCTGGGACAGCCCCACCACCAGTACCAGAATCATAACTCCGAGTCAGAGTGATAATTCCTAAGTTAGAAGCTAGAGCTGTGTAAGGAAAAATGCTTTAAACTATAAGGCACTTACAAACAGTGGTAAGATTATTACCTGCTAAGGGAATGCATATAAATTCCATTTGCCTATGCATCTTAACTGATGCCAACAAAAATCATGGAATTTACTCCAAAGTCCAATGCATTTCAGATTCTCAAACGCTAGTTTCCTCCATGGATAACCGAGATCTAGCTATTTGCTCTACCTTCAATAAAAACCACAGTGTTCTTAATTCATTTACCTATGCTGCAACCCCATACCACCACTTCTGTCCTACCCCAACTGTCTACACAGTTTATGTCAGAGTATTCTGGTAGAGGATAAATTTGACAATAAGCAGTCAGAAATTACTTATCAACCGAGGGCTGTACTAAGAACAAGTCATTGAGAGAATGAGTATGAACTCCAAGAGACTAAGTTCATGGACATAGACACACCCCCAGAAAAGAGCGCTCCAAGCCACTTCCTTCAGTGCCAGGGATAGAGCCATGGAAAACACAGACAACAATCCCTACCCTCAAAGAGCTCCCGTTCTGGCCCCAGCTAACTATGCCTGCATCACCATACTACTATTTCACTATTAAACAGAGTCCCCTATGCAAAGGACCCAGCACACAATCCACAGTCAATAAATGCTCCTGTGCTTCCCTCAATAGCTCAGTTGGTAGAGGACGGTAAATGCTGCATCTCTGAGCACCCCATTATTATGTTTTCTAAACAGTATCCTTTATATCTTCCCACACTTAAGCAGCCTGGGACAACGGGAAGGATAAAGTTAGAGCCTGCCCGGTTTAGAGTACTTCCACTGACTGAGCAACACCTTGATTAAGTTATCCAACCCTCTGAGTCTCAGCAGAATTCTTTTTCTGTAAAATGGAAACAGCAATTCCTCAAAGGGCTCTATATGGATTAAATGAACTGATACAGGTGAAGCTCATAGCCCCCCAAGATATGTTAGCCCTTTTCCTCCACCCCTCCCATAGTCCTTGCAGACTGTCCAAATAAGACCCAACATGGACCCTTTGAGAAGCCTCCTGGGTCATTTAAGGGCATTTCCCCATCACATTTGGATAACCTGGCACCCAGGGCTAAGGCAAGATACCCCTCCCAGCTTTGAGTAGCCCCACCTGTCAACCCCACCCACTCTCCCCTGCTTTTGTCCCAAGAACAAATTTACAAAACCTCACTCCACTTTTAAAGTCCTCACCCAACTCTGTTAAGAAGTGTCTTTCTCCACACAGGCCTAGGGCTGGGCCACCACCCCCTGCAGCCGGTTCTCCGCCAATGAAGAGAAGTCCAACAGCATGGAAAATGGCATCGGCCACATTTTTAATTAATATACAGGAAGGCATCAAGAAAACACTTGGGACAGTCTGAATTAGTCATCCTAGTTTAACAGCAACATCCCTTAATTAAACAAGGAACCAATATCCTCAAACCCTTTGGAGCCCAAAGTCCACATGCAAATATCTGCCCAGCCTGGGTGGGAGGAGCAGGTGGACAGCCAGAGCTCTGTCAGCGCACTCTCCCAAGAGCTCCTTGGCCATGTGGGGCAGAAGCCCTCTGGCCCTTCCAGCCGAGGTGCTGGGCCCGCTCTGCACAAGGTGGCAAAGGGGACAGGAGAGCAGGTGCACATGTGCGAGCCTGTGTGAAGCCTCGGGCCGCCCGGAGAGCACCTGCCTTCATTACCAAAACAAACACCACGAGTGGAGCTGGCTTCTCCCTCCGAGACTAGCTCACCTGATCCAAGACACCTCCATAATCAGCAGTTCCAACCCTTACGAGCTGACAGTTCAGGGGGAAAGGGAGGCTGCGCCTGCTGGGGTGCATCGTGTCCAGGCCGTATGTTGCCCTCGGGGCCGGCCGGCTCCCCCAAGGGCTGCGGCCTCACAAGGGTGATTGTGCGTTCATCCCTGTCCCGTCGGCTCCCCCACCCTCATCCCTCCGCTCACTCGGGCCCGACCGCCGGCAGGACGCTCTGCAAGCACCGCACCCGCGCACCCGCGGAAGGGCCCGCAAAGCGCCGCGCTGCCTTCCGGGGACAGATGCCCGCCCTTCCTTCGCTCCCTCCCAGACGGCTTCCCCAGAAGGGGCAACCCTCAAACCTGCGTAAGCACAACCCCACTCCGGGCTGGAGAGCTCCCCGCGCTTCCCAGAGATGGCGAAGAAGGGGAAGGGAGGGGACCACCTGGGACGGGGGCAGGGCAGGGAGCAGGGCCCTGGAGGGAGGGTAAAGCCTAGGGCAGAAGGGGGCTGGCGCGGGCAACTCTGAAGACTGGTGAGAAGTCCTGGGAAGGGGATCATGGGGGGTGGGGTGGGGTGACGTCCAAGCGGAGGCATGGGCGGAGGAGGAGGAGGAGGTCCAGACTAATGACCAAAGAGAGAAGAGAAGATTCAGGCTGAAGCCATGGAGGAGAGGAAACAAGTATAGGCTGAGGCCACTGGAGGAGTTGACGGGGTCCGGACTGAGGCCATAGAGGATGGCGACAGAGGCCTGGCCTGGGCCATGGGAGGGAGAAACGACGGCCTAGCCTAGACTACAGGGAAGAGGAATGGAGACCTGGCCCAGGCCATGGAGAGGAGAAGGGAAGAGCACGCCTGGGTCACCGGAGGGGGTGCCTGGCCCAGGGTCCAGGAGGGTCCAGTGTGGGCTATGGAGGAGACTAGCCTGGACCCCGAGGTGGAGAGGGGGACGCCAAGGGCGGGGACTGGGAGGGGTGGCAGGGTCGCTGCCCACCCGAGCCGCCCGGGCCGGCGGCCCCTCCGGAGCCGGCAGGGATGGTGTCTACCTGAGGTCCGGGACCCCGCCCCTCCCCCACCCGGGAGAACCCACCCTTCACGGACCGGGTTCGGCGCGGGGAAGGGGACGTGAGCTCCGGCGGGGGCCCGGGGGCTGGGGGAGGCTGACATCGGGCTTTTACCATGGTGGCGGCGGCGGCGGCGGTCCCGGTCCCGGCGTCTGTGGCTCTCCCCCCAGCAGCAGGGCCCGGCGCTTCCACTTCCCCGGGTGCCCAGGAGTGAACATCCGGGTCAGCGCCCCCCTCCCCCCCGCGCCGGGCCGCCGCCACCTTCCTTCCCCGCCCCGGCCGGGCCCGGGCCCGCCCCCACGCAGCCGGCTCTCGGCCAATGAGCGCGCAGGGCCGCGGCGATCGCCAAGTATGGAGCGCGGCGCGGGGGGGCGGAGCGCCGATCAGGGAAGTGAGGGGCGGGGCCTGCAGGCGGGACCGGGCGCGGCGGCCGGCGGGGTGGGCGGGCCGCGCTCCGTGCCCCGCGTGGCGGCCCGGTCCGCGCCGGAGCTGACACCGGGAGAGGACTCACGCCCGCACCCAGATCCGACCATCCGCTCCGGGGCTGCAGGAGCGGGTGGCCTCGGAGGACCCGTGCCCGCGGACCTCCCGAGCGCGGATGCGGAAGGCACTGGGGCTGGGAGGGGTCAGTCCCTCCCCACCCCACCCGGGACACGCGCTCACTCCCGCGGCGGACCCGGAACTGGTGCTATCCGCGGGCCCGGCCCAGCCCGGAGAGAGTGTAGTGCGTGAACCTGAAATGGAAAACCAGTGCTGCTACGTGTGGGACCTGGAGCGAATCGCTGCACCTGAGCCCGATCTCTTAAAAAAAAGAGCCTTGGGCCATGGCCAGTTTGTTTCAATGGTTAGAACGTCGGACCGAAGGGTCAGGGGTTCGATGCTCGGTCAAGGGCATGTATCTCGGTTGCAGGTTCCAGCCCCAGCAGGGGCACGTGGGGGAGGCAACCAATCTGTGTGTCTCTCTCAGGTCGATGTTTCTCACTCTCTCTCTGCCTCCTCCCTCCCTTCCACCCTCTAGAAATCAATGGAAAAAATATCCTCAGGTGAGAATTTAAAATAATAATAAAAAGAAAGAGCCTTGAGCACTTACTGTATACCAGGCCTTGTTTGAGGCACCAAAAGATAAAAGGTGAACAAGACGTAAAAATGTCCTTTTAGCTACCAGCTACAGGATAGCTGTGAGTGTGACACAGGAAATGATTAGAAAACTGGGCTCAATAAATGTTAGGTGTTGTATTTTTACACGTGCTACAGAGAACCAGCCCATTTGTCCAGTGGGGCTGCCTCCACAGAATGACTCCGATATTCTTTTTCTTTCCCCCTCTTCATTCAATAAATATTTGTTGAGCTAGTTCTGGAAGTCAGGAGACCTGGGATGCTAACCCTCCCCTCCCTAGCTTGCTCACTCTTGTGAGAATCAAATCGGTCACCTATGGGGATTGTAAATTGTAGTATTGCATAAATGACAGGAATTATTACCATGTCCTAGCACTCTCTGCTAACCCGGAGAACTCAGTAGGGTACAACCGGCCACCAACATAAAAGGTGACATAAGTCCCACAAGAATGATTCAGACCTGTTTTGGGGAATTCAGAGAAGGGATTCTTTTCACTTAGTAAGTATTGAGCACCTACTGTATACAAGCACAAGGCCCTAGGGATAAAGTAATGAACAAGACAGTCATTGTTGCAGATCTTGAACATTGCAGGGGAGACAATCAACTACTATAAATAGATAAGAGTGTCAGGTGATTGGAGACGTGGCGAAAAATCAGAGTGAGTAAAATGAGGCCAGAGGAGGCCTAACGTAGTAATATTTAATCAGAAGGAGGCACAAGCAAGGGCAAACACCCCATGGGGACAGTCCCATGGGACAAGGTGGCTGTCCTAGATTGAGCAAGGGGAGAGTGGTGGGAGCCACTCCGAGAAGTGCAGAGCAGTAGCTGGACACTCTGCCCTGGGCTTTCAAAGGATCAGGAGGCTGCTGTGTTCTGAATGGACTGTAGGGGGACTAGGGCTGTGAGAAAGCTAGTTCTGTGTGCAAGGCATGTTTTATTTATTTGAAAAGCACTTAATGGGGCTCCCTCTGTGATAGACACTGTTGACCACTTTACAAATAATAACTCATTTAATTCTCATAAAGGAAATCCGAAGAGGTAACCCAAGGTCACACAGCAGAGAGACAAAGGTGCTTTTATCGGGGCAGTAACATGGAGGTGACACGAAGAGATCACATTCTGGGTTTTTGCTGATGGATTGGTGGTGGGCATGAAAATAAGGAGTCAAGAATGATACTAAGATCCTTAGCTTGATCCACATTGGGAGGATTTGCCATTTATTGATCTGTGGAAGATTATAGGAGAAAGGGATTTGGGCGGGGGAGGGGTAGCATAAGAGTCAGTTGGGGGCAAATTATGTTTGAACTTGCCTTTGGAAGTTAAAATGGAGATGCCAAATAAGAAATCATGGAAGCCTGGAGTTGGAGGAAGAAGTTGGAGTTGGTGATAAACTTATGAGAACTATCAGCTAATAAATGATAGTTTAAAGTACTGAAGAGCATAAGACAACTAGGTGAGCTCATTTAGGAGGTGAATGTAGAGAGAAGAGGTCAAGAAGATAAAGAGGAACCAGCAAGGCAACTGAGAAGGAGGACCAAGAAAAGGGGGTGTCCCTCCTGGAAGCCAAGGGATAAATAAGGGCGTGAGGGAAAGTTTTGAGAAAGACGCAACACTTGAACTGTTTAACCGAAGAAAATAAGATTGAAAGGAAGCCTTGTTCAAAATGCATTTCGTGTATTTTCTCGTGTGAGCCTCACTACAACCCTATGAGGGCAGTGCTATAATTCCCACTGTACAGATGAGGGAACTGAGGTACAGAAAGGTTAAGTAACTTGCCCAAGATCAGAAAGCTAATGATTTCAAAGCCAGGCAGTCTGGGATCAGAGGCTACACTCATAACCCCAGATTTGATTATGTTGCTTCTCTGCTCAAAAACCTTTGAAAGTTGTTACCTCATAATAAGAGGGCTCAGGAACTAACCCAGCATGGCTGCTCCCCATTTCTGCTTCTTTTGATGCATCTGCTACATTCTTCCTTTACTGTCTGGCATCTTCAGCTTTCAACCCTATTCCCTCGACATGTCAGCCTGTATAAGGTCCATCCAGGTGACCTTTGTCCTCTTTTATTCTCTGCATCAACTGGCTATATTAACTGGCAAATTCTTTTTGTTTCATAATTCAGATCCCAAGACAGAATTCAATGAACTCTTAGCGTTGACAGCTCACGTCCACAGATTGGCTGCCCATAGGTCAGAGCTCATCCCTTGACCAGTCAACTATTGCTATGAGCATAGGGCCATGTGGCATTAAACATGACTGCCTACAAGGGGCTGTAGAGAAGCAGGCAAGCACCATAAATAGTTTTAGTATTGTTTCTCCTCTCTTCCTCTTTCAAAGACCCAATCCCCTTCAAGTTCTCACTATCATATTTTCCCACCTGCCACTCCTCCTTTTTGTTCTCATGAACTGACTTCCATCTCACCTCCTGTACCTTACTTTATGATTTCAGCCTCCATAAGCATAATCCATCAGAAATCTTACTGATTTCTCCCTTATTCATTTCTTCCCTACCAATGAGTTTTCCCTTCTCCTGTCTTCAGATACCCTCTCCTATAATTGCACAATCTCAGAAAGCACAATTGTAAAGATCTCAAATCCAACTTTAGCCTCCTTATTGCAATATCACACACAGGCATTTTTTCAACCTCATCAAGACCTGCAAACCCTGACCTGCCAGATTTTCACCTTTCTCTTCCCCCTCGTGCTCACTTCCCTCCTTACCAGCTTAGTAATGATCATTATACTCACTTCCTTGGAAAAACCCATTACCCTTTTGTCCCGTCCCTTCTAACTTGCCTAACATAGTTAAGACCAGCCAATCTCCTACTCTATGCTTAAATCAGAATATACAAACATGGCTGGGAATTAAAAGTGACTAGAATCACTTTAAATTGATGACCACAAATTTCAAAGGAGCCTAGCATTCCTGCCTTGCAATCCTGCTCTATTTCCCTGCTGTATTCAATTCCTCACACTCCACAAGGATGGTTTTTCACTCTTCTTCCTCCTTTGTCTCTTCTCATCTTCACTCTGAGCAGATGAGCTTGCCTCTTACATCAGAGATAACAGAACCCATCAGACAGGAGCCCTCTCACCTACCAACAACTCTGCACCTTGCCCACGTTCTCTGCCTTCCCTACTCTTACAGTGGATGAAGGTTCTGCGCACCTATCAGAACCAACCCCTTCCATGACACTCTGCATCCCTCTTTCCTTAGTCACCAATGTCTCCCTCTATACTGGATTATCCCCACCTTCTGAAAATAACATGCCACAATATCTCATGTTTTAAAAAAAGTTTTAACAAAAATCTCCTTGATCCTGCATTTCCCGCCAGCCACCTCCCCGTTTTCTCGCTCCCCTTCACATCAAAACTTTGTTTCCACACCAACTCCACTAGCTTCTCAGATCAGTCTGGGTCGAGCTTCTGCCTCCACCTGTTGACCTGGAAACTCCAGGTTGCAGAAACCAGGGGCCATTTGGGGGCCTCATGTTACTGCTGACTTCTCTTCCTTGGTGCACCTCTCTTGGTGCTCGGGTCTCTGTGGTCCCTGTGATAGAGTTCCTCATCCTTTTCTGAGGGCTCAGTTCTGGGACCCCTTCTTTTCTGTATCTAACGGCTCTTTGGTCACTAGGGATCTTCAGCACCTAGAACATAGTAGGTGCTCAGTGAAGACCAGTGAAGTAAAGTAATAAATATTAACATCGTTGTGTGGACAAAACTGAATAATAAAGTAATGGCTACTTTTAATTGACTGGTTACTATGTGCTAAGCTGTTGTATTGTCTCATTGATTCTTCCCAACAATCCTTTGAGGTAGGCACTTCTATTATTATCATTTTATAGAAGAAGAAGTTGAGGCTTAGATGAAATGACTTGCCTACGATTACACAGATAAGTGGATAAATCCATCCTCACTTTTGTATTTCTGACTCAAAGTTTTTTCTCAGAATCACTAAATTGAGATCATATGTAGGAAAATGCTTTGTAAATGTCAAAAGATGATACTACATTCTAGCATATAACATGACAACTTGCACACAGTAGGTGACCATATATGTGTTTGAGGCAGGGTGGCAGGGAAGCCCAGAGCCAAATAGGACCACCACCCAAGGAATGAAGCAATCTCCAGGTGAAACTAAATACTAAATTTTTTTGTGATGCTCATCAGCTACTACAGAACACGTAAAAGCAGGCATTGCTCAGAAGTTCACCCAACATGGTTTCTATCTTCCCTTCTTCAATTAAGTAGTTCACCCAACATGGTTTCTATCTTTCCTTCTTCAATCCACAGCTGCAACTGTTGGATTAATAAATGCACAAGTGTCCAAGGGCTGGGGTTTGCTTAGCTCCTAAATCACCTCTGATTTAAAGGCCTGGGACTGCTTCCTGAGTTGTGGATCTTGGATTACTAACAGTGGTTTCAGATGTTTTATTTTGTCTTTGGAGATACAAGAGAACTCTAGAATTAGCCAGCTTTTAACCCCTCGCTAGACCAGGAGGGAAGAAACACTACCTGATAATTTCATTTTCCCCATCATTCAGCTGGTTTAGAGGCCACTTCTCAGGTATCTCCCACATATGCACACCCTCTCTTTTCTATAACTTAACCTTTCCTCATCCCAATTTAGTTTGGGTGGAGTTGAGCCCACCTCCAGCTCCAGAAGAGAGGATTCTGATTGGCTGAAGCCAAAGTATGGCCTTGGCCATGCTTATTGGTTCGGGGATGGGTCTTTGACAGAATTTGGGCCATAGTGTTTTCTACAGAATACTGATCAAAATAAACTCTGCATAACAACAAAGTGACAACAAATACATATCTATCAACAAGTGAATCTAAAAATCAAATGAATAAAAAATCTGATGAACAGAATAAACTGGTGAATGAAATAGAATCAGGGGCATGGAAATGAAACAGACTGATGATTCTCAGAGGGAAGGGGGTGTGGGGGGAGTGCAGGAAGAGATTAGACAAAGATCTTACATGCATGTATGCAGTACCTATGGACACAGACAATAAGGTGGCAAAGGCCTAGGGTGGGGTGGGAACCGAGTGGAGGGGAGCTATGGGGGGGAAAAGGAGGGACATCTGTAATAATCTCAACAATAAAGATAAAAATAAAAAACTCTGCATGAACAGCGTGGCCCTCCAAGTAAGTTAGGGAAATGCTGTAAACAATATTCCCTCTTGGGGACCTATTTCTTGGGATTCTTACACTTCAATTATCCCGTCTCCCCCCAGATTGTTCAACTACTTCTTCTCAATCAGTTGATTACTGTGGTTTGAAACGTGCCTAAGTGTCTCAGACCTTACATTTAAAATTTTTTTTTCATGAATCCCACATCCCCTTAGACTACCACCCCATCTCTTGCCTTTTGCAGCTACAGAATTGGCAGTATTTCCTCTCCCCACTTTCTAATTTCCCATTAAAATGGCCCTAAGGTCACCTCTACCTCATGTCAAAACCACCTCCTTTGACTCCCCAGTAACATTTTATCCCCACCTCCTTTGACTCCCCCATAACATCATGACATTGTTGGTCCCTCCTACCTCCTTGAAACATCCTCTCATATTGGTTTCCATGGTATCACATGACTGTCTTGGTCTTAATCTTACCTCTATGGTGGCTCCTTCTCTGTATTCTCTGTGGACACATTCTCTTCTATACAACCACTAAATGATGGGGTTCCGCGAGGCTCAATTATGGGATCTCTCCTTCTTTTACTTTGTGCTTTCTCCTTAGACAACCTCATCCATGCTTATGACTTCATTTACCGGCAGGTCTCAGTCATGAGCTCACCCTTGGAGCTGGCAGGGATGGGGACCTGATAATGGGGGAGGGGAGCTGTTTCCTTGATAACGGGAAATCAGGGGCCTATAACTAATAGGCGGAGAAAGACATTTTGAAGAGTAGAAAGAAAAACACAAAAACAAAACCCAAAACACATGGTCATCACAGGCACGCATTCTGGGTAAACTCATGCAAATTAATGAAACAGGCTCCTTTGGGTCTCAGAAATTTCTAGTTATTGGAACCCTAAGGAATGAATACAGGCACAAAAAAATGCTGATTTCCTTTGAAGACAGAACACTGTGGTTTGTAGAGGAGGCAGCCTCGGCTAGACAGCTTAGATCAACTTTTTCCACCCCACAGCATCTTGAAAGAACATGTAGCAAGACGAGGGCAGTAGACAGACCACTAGCAATCCACTTCGTTTTAATACATCCCCAAAGTCTTTGGTGCCAAGACGATACTTTAGTCTGAGGTTAGACACCATCATCTCACGGCTTTGTTTTTGCTTTCCTAATAGGTACCTGGGAGAACTTGCAGCTGCCTCCTGCTGGACCAGAAGTATTTGTATCCTGACCATCTGTGGGGTCTTGCTCAGAGTTATAGGAAAGCCTCTCACATGTGGGCCAGCTGTTGGAGTTTTTATATGCATATTTGGGGGAATTCATGTTTAGTTTATTAAGCTGGCCAGCCAACCGCCCACCAGGCCTGGGATGGTCTCTGCCATGTGTCTAAGGCTGACCCTTCAGACTCAGAAGAATCATCACCTCTTCCTCCTCCTCCGAGTATTCTCTGACAATCCCTTCAAACGCTGGGTGGGGCCTGCTGAATATTCCCATGGAAACCCCTGTACTGAGTATATCTTATGGAATCACCTTTTCACTTGTAATTTGCCCTTTATGGGGCTCCTTGAGGCAGGGGCTGTGAATCATATCACAAGCAATTAGCAAAGCACCTGGAATATGGTACTCGATGGATGAAGCCAGAAAAACTCCAAGCACACTCATCCAGGATGCAAACCTCTAGGCTATCCTCAACTCCTCCCAAGCGCTCATCCCTCATTCCAATCAAACATTGCAATGTTCTAAATGAAACTAAACCAGATGCAGAACTGATGTAGGAGCTGAAAAAAATGGCAAGACTTGAAGACCAGTCTAATGAAAGGCTGGAATAAAAGATCAGAGCAATGAACAATTAGAAAAAGTTGTAAAATATCATTGGCCATGACATCAAAAAGCACAAAATACTTAGGGATACATTTAATGAAAGACATGCAAGCCCTGTGTACATCAGAAAACATTGCTGAGAGAAATTAAAGATCTAAACAAATAGATGTACCCTACTCATGGATCAGAAAACTCAATATTGTTAAGATGTTCATTCTCCCCACAATGATCTACAGATTCAACACAATCCAATTTAAAATCCCAGCAAGTTTGTTTTGTAGAAATTGACAAGCTGATTTAAATATACACTGAGTGGCCAGATTATTATGATCTCTGAATGCATATCCTATATAATAAAAGTATATCCTATATAATAAAAGGCTAATATTAAAATTGTCCCCTCGACAAGGAATTCAACCAGCAGGCAGGCCAGCCAACCGCCCATGTCCCCTCCCCTGGCCAGGCTGGCTGGACCCCACCCATGCACAAATTCATGCACCAGGCCTCATATATATATATATATATATATATATATATATATATATATACACACACACACACACACACACACACACACACACACACACACACACTGAGTGGCCAGATTATTATGCGTTCAGAGATTATAATAATCTGGCCACTCAGTGTATATGGAAATGCAAAGATCTTAGAATCTTAAAAAAGAAAAAAGAAGACCTACAATACCTGATCTCAAGACTTAATAGAAAGTCTTGCTTGGTTAACAGTTTAAAACTGCCAGAAAGGATCAGATATACTTGATCCAAGATCCTGTAAGGTCTGGCCCAGTTTAAAACTTACATGTGTCAAGAAAACTCTGACTGCCAAAGATCTCTCTGTTGGGCACCATTGCTGGAAGCTGCCATCGTGGTTCTGTTGGGATTTATCTGGATGGCTTTTCATTCTCCGCCCTACACTATCTGTGATGACTCCAAGTATGTAGCACTAACAGGCCACATGTTCAGCCTTTTCATTTCCTTTTCCTGGGCACAGCAGAGTCTATAATTGCCATTCTCCCCTGAGTTAGGTTGTGGTTATGTGACTGGGTTTGACCAATGAAATGTGGGAGGAAATGACATGTGCCACCTCCAGACATGTCCATAAGATGCCTTCTCTTTCTCTCCAGCCAGCAGAGGATCCAAGGGAAGACTCCAAGGTGGAAAAAGTCTGAATCCCCTTTCAGGACAGTCCACTGAAAACATCCAATCAGACTATGTCTCAGGGAGAAAATAAACCAGTTTTGTAGTAAGCCATTAAGAGTTGGGGATTTTTTGTTTCAGCAGCTGGCACTGTTCTGACTAATACAGGTCTAAAGAGTTCCCCATGATAGCTTCCAATATAACAAGAAATGTTTGGGATGATCAATTTAAGCAGGATTTCCATAAAAGCCTGATGTCTTCAGGAAGAGCCTGTGAGGCTGAACAAAGATCATGGATAGTGAGCCAGGATTTGAACGGAGATCTGTCTGATCCCAAAACCTTTCCTTTCTTTACTCCTTCACATCACCTCAAACAAAGAGGTGTTTAGATGTTTTGAGTGATGATCATAATGATGATAGACCCTAGGTTCTGTGTAATTTACTCTCTAGCACATTTTTGCTATAACTTCCACCACTTCCCACAGGCCAGTGAGGCTGAATATAATGACACCCTGTAATCCCCATTTTTATATCAACATCATCCTCAAGGGCTCAAAGGAGGGTAGTTAAAATTATTATCATTTTCTCCAGCCAGCAAACTAAATGTTTGTCAGTCTGGTAAAATACTTTTGGGACCATGCCATAAATGTACAGGTCTTCCTTCTCCATCCTTTCTTTTCCTTCCTATTGCAGCCATTCCAGTCATAAACTGGGATCTATGCCTCTCCTAGCTGAATAAGTGCATATTTTTTTCTTCCTGCAATGTTGAAAGGGCAGGTGACTGAACCTCCATATCCTAGTTTCCACATTTATAGAATGGGGGTATGATACCTACCACGTAGAATTGTCATAAGATAAGCAATAAATAGGTGGCATATAGTATGCTATTTATTTTCATGTGTGGTCCCCCTCCCCGAGCCCCCCAACAATCTTCACTGTTCTTACCAAACATTGAATGACTGTTGGTATTTCGTAAATACATTTACCAGTTTTGTGATGTGGTCCATGTATTTTATACCTGGTTATGTCAGCCTTGTATGTCTTTGACCTTGAACTCTAAATAAGCAGAAAACCCAGGGTTGCTAAATATCTATTAGTCCCATGTGCTATACTACTTATTCATTATCTTCCAAACACAATAAGAGATCATTGAGCACTTTCCAGCTTATGAGCTTTATGAGCTCCTGGAATAAGATTGTATTTCTGCCCACAAGAACCATCAGATGATTTTAAAAGGTATGATAGCTTATTATTATTATTATCATCATTAAAAATAGCATTTTAAACATCCAACTACAGAAATACATCCTTATTGTAAAAATGTTATAGATAAAACACACACAAAGAAAAATACCTAAGAAATAATGATCTATATTTTTAGAACCTATCCTTCTAATCTTTTTCTATTGTGTATAGTATATATACATTTTACAAGAATAGGATCATGCTATGCACACATTTTTGTAACCTGCTTTCCCCTGCCTAATAACACATTATAAATATTTTATGTGTTATTAAAGATTCTCCTGTGGCATATATATATATATTTGTTGTTGTTGTTGTTGTTGTTAATTCTCAACTGAGGATATTTTTTCCATTGATTTTTAGAGAAAGTGGAGGTGGGGGGAAGGGAAGAGAAACATCAATGTGAGAGAGACACATCGACTGGTTACCTCCCACATGTGCCCCAACTGGGGCCAGGGATCGAACCTGCAACCCAGGCATGTGCCCTTCACTGAAAATTGAACCTTCAACCCTTCCGTGTGCAGGTCGTTGCTCTAACCACTGAGCAACACCAGCCCAGGCTCTTCTGTGGCATCATTTTTTAATTTTTTTTTCAGTCTGTAGTGAGTTTCTTTCTGGGCCAACAGTTCTTTTGAGACCCAATTTCAATGTCAAACAGTTCCTTATGTGTACATGTCAGCAATGATATTTCAGTTCTGGATGGTGGACAAATGGTGGTAATGCAGGTCCGACCCTCTCTGGTTTGGTCCTGGGCATGTGACATCATTTTTAATGGTGGCTTAGTATCCATTGTATGGCCGGATCATGATTTTTTAAAGCAATCCCTTAATGTGGAACAGTTAGGGTATTTCCAGTTTTTCACCTTCATTAACAATGAACATCTTCGTATGTACTCCTCTGCTCACATCTCTAATTATTTTCTTAGAAGCCACGAGTAGTTCACATCAAAGGAAGAGCACATTGTCGAGACTTTTCCTACCCATTGCCAAGTTTTATATTAAAAAGACACACAAACTCACAACCCATCAGCAGTGTAGGAGAATGTTATAATAAAGGCTTTTGTCCAAGATGACGATTATGAAGAAAAAAAAAATAATCAAGAAGATAATTGTTTGCTAAAGGCTCACCCCACGCCAGCTGTGTTTATTTGTTGAACTCTATAGCCATGTTTCTTGGTCCAAACACTAAAGGTTCTTTAGACTCTTCGTTTATTTAGTGCCTCTTTCAACACCCTGAAACTTTAACCCAAGTTTTATCTGAAGGAAAGGAGATTTCTGGTACGTAGAGTTTCCAGTTTGGACACTCAGCCCACGCCCTTCCATTCCTCATCCAAGAGTGGACCACCTCTGCGGTTTTAACTGCTGGGAATCAGAGGGCTGCTGCTGACTTGGGAGCTGAGAACTTAAGGGTTATAAGAAATGGAAGAGCTGGTTCGGGGTGAAAAAGTCATGTTCCGAGGTACAAAGGAAAAAACCAATAACAACCCAAAAGTTAGGAATTTCATTTGACCCGCTCTGATAATATCACTATGGTGATGGTCTCCGTAAACAGTTGCAAAATAACAAGATGAAAAGGAACGAGCAAGTTCCACCCAGGCGATCTGCAGCTATTTTAGGGATGAAGGCAATGTCATCTGGGGTAAATATGGAATGTGAAATCTGTTCTTTTAATAATCATCTCCTTCTCTTGTGGGGCTGAACAAAGGCCTGACCCAGCATCTTTGGGGCCGAGGAGCAAGCACGGCCAAAAGAATGGAAATGATGGTTAGTAACAGATGCTGGGATGATTCTTCTCACACCCTTGGCCTCTGAAACTCTGCTGAACCTGGTGTGGTGTCCAAGGGTGGAACAAGGGTGACGTTCTTGGGAATAGCTGGCCCTGCTGAAAGGCTGGGATTGGGACCCCAGGGAACTGAGCTTGGTTGTCTGCCCCTGACCTTGATTCCTGGCCCAGAGGGGGCGGAGGGAAGCATCTTCAAGGCCACAGCCTGTCTCTGGGGCATCACCATCTGCTGCAGATGACATCTGCCACTTCTATCCTCATGCTATTCTCTTTGAACCCCTGACTCAGCGAGCCCCAGTCCAAAAAGCAGAACTAGTTATTTTTTGCACCAAGAAAAAAAAAAAAAATGTCAGGCAATCCCCTAGCTGAACTCCTTCCGGGCCCTGAAACTGTTACACTTTGTACTTAACCCCTCGCTCTTTCCTTCTTCTCTTTGCTCCCTTCTCTTCTAGACAGCTAAATTGCTAGTTTCATCATCATCTCCAGTGAAGAACCTCAAGGGAAGGGCTTATTCGGCAGCCACAGAGGCTGGACTAGTGCCCGGCACCCAGAAGGTTCTCCGTTAAGTGTCAGTTGATAGGAGCAGAATCAAAATCCCATGCCTGTCCTAACGTGGACATCTCTCCAGTAGGTCTGAGACAATGGCTGTTTGTTTATTTACTCATTCAACAAAGATTTATTGAGCCACAGGGATGAACAGGAACCCAAGGCCTGTCCTTATGGAGAGTACATTCCTGTTGACCCTAATGTCTAAGCAATGAACACAGCTGTCATCATAGCTCCTTCTCTGACCATTGGACATAAAATCGCACTCAACCCCTTTCCCTGTTTTATTTTCTCCCCAGCACTCTCATCACATCAGGGCATATTATACACTTATTTGCTTTCATCTGTCAGTCTCCCCACACAAAAAAAATATATCCTCTTTGAGGGTAATTTGTCCTTGGTGGTCTCTGCTGAGTCCCAGCACCGTCCCTACCCACACAGTAGGTGCTCAGCAAATAGATGTCAAGTCTACTGGTTCGATGAACTCGGTAATCCTCTGGAAGAACTTTTTAGCAAAAATCTCCAGGAAATGAGCTGAAGAACTCCAGAAGGTCTAATAACAAATTACAAATAAGAAATTACAACCAAGAGGGTATCAGGGGATAAATGGTGATGGAAGGAGACTTGATTTGGGTTGGTGAACACACAATACAATATACAGATGATGTATTATAGAACTGTACACCTGAAACCTACATAAATTGTTAACCAATGTCACCCCAATAAATTCAATTTTTAAAAAAGTAAATTACAGTCATCCAGGGCTGGGACAGTTTGTAAAGCATGGAGGTGCAGTGGGTTGAGCATGACCCTTCACCTCTCAGAGCTCTGCTTTCCTCCACTACCTTTGGGGATTGTTGTGACAACTGGACAAGGTAATGTGTGTGAATCGCCCAATCCGGGACCTGGTATATAGCTGGTGCTCGTGTCTGAAGATGAGCACTGTTGTTTATTATTTGAGCTTCTTAATTCCATGTGGACATTATTATTGTTGTTACTTAACGGACAAGCAAAACAAGCTCACAGGGGCTTAGTAATTTGCTCCCAGTAACTCAGGAGTGACTAGGACCCCCCCCCCCCCCCAGAGGGCAGAATTCCAAATAGAGTGCTTCCTTATCTACCACCCCACAGCTGTCAACTCTGGCAAGAAAGCACATCTTACAAGTGCCTCCTCTTTCCTCCTCCGCCCTCACTTGGATGTTGCCCATTCCTGGGAGAATCAAGCCTAAGAGGCAGATGTGCATTTGGTTAGTAAGTGAAGTGGCATCCTCCCCTAGCCCACCTCCCCAGTCCATTCTGCAGCTTCCTCCAGGACATAGGGACCCTCAGCCTCCCAGTGTCTAAGCTAAGGGGATTCTGGCCCAATCAAGAGGGAGGGGCCATTAGCATAAACAAATAAAAAATTCTCAAAATTCAGAGGTCCTGCCTTAGCCAGTTTGGCTCAGTGGATAGACCATCGGTCTGCGGACTGAAGGGTCCCAGGTTCTATTTGGGTCAAGGGCACATGCCCGGGGTTGCAGGCACATCCCCAGTAGGGAGCGCACAGGAGGCAACCATTCAATGATTCTCATCATTGATGTTTCTTTATTTTTTCTTTTTTAAAAAATATATTTTATTGATTTTTTTACAGAGAGAGGAATGGAGAGGGATAGAGAGTTAGAAACATCGATGAGAGAGAAACATCAATCAGCTGCCTCCTGCACACCTCCTACTGGGGATGTGCCTGCAACGAAGGTACTAGCCTTGACCGGAATCGAACCCGGGACCTTTTAGTCCGAAGGCCAACGCTCTATCCACTGAGCCAAACCGGTCAGAGCTCATCATTGATGTTTCTATTTCTCTCTCCCTCTCCCTTCCTCTCTGAAATCAATTAATATATATATATATTTTAAAGGTCCCTCCTTTTAAAAAAAATTCAGAGGTCCTTGGAACTCTGACTAGACTTTAAAGACTACCAGTAATTGAACTTTCTAAAAATAATTATAAATTTAAAAATAATTATAATAGTGTTCATTGTAATTCATTGAGCATCTTTAGTCCCAGCAGTGTGGGAGCAATTTACAAACGTCCAGTCCTGAAAACCTGGAAAGGCAGATGCTATTATTCCCATTGTATAGATGAAAATGTTGAGACCCAGGGAGATGAATGATCTTGTCAGAAGTCATGTAGCTACTAGGTGAAGGCCCAGGATTTAAGCCCAGGTCTGTCTGCCTTCAAAGCTCATACTCCGTCTGCTACACAAAAGCATGGGGCCAGGTGGGGAGGAGTTATGTGCACTAGGGCACCTATTCCAGCATCATGCTGAAGGAAATTGGAAACATCCAAAAAAATACCAAACTAGGGGGATGGTTATATGAATTACAGTGAGTGTATCCAATTCCCCTACAGAACAGTCTGCACAATCCAGCCTGGGGACTGGACAGCTGAACGGAGGCTGGACCCAGTGCCCTCTAGAGGGCCCTGGAGAGTGGAGAGGTCTGTGTCTCAATGGTCAGGGAAGAAGGAGGAATATTCCTATTCCAAGGGGCCATGGCTTCTCCTTGGATTGAATCCAGCCTACACAAGAGCTGCTTGGGGCCCAAGTTGTTTAAGTAAACACTGATTCTTTGACGAGTTTCCAAAATCAGGAACGGAGCAACTGTTTGGTTTGAACAGGCTGTGCTCTGTAAACCACCGCCTGCATATCGCCAGGGCCCCGTGTAAATATTTTAGCTACAGATTGGAAGAACACAACTTTTTTTGAAATCCCATCACTTCATTGCTAGACTTAAAATGAATTATGTGTTGTTTCTGTTGTTAGACTTGAAGTGAATTATGTGTTATTTCTATTAATTGGGAGGTCCAATTCTCTAATTCTAATTCACTTATAAGTGTCTTAGATATGTTCCTACTGCAACTGTTAAGATTTGGGGATAGCCCAATAACATGCCTTTTTCCTGCTTGAATTTGGAACAAAGTGAAGGGAAGATGAAGGCATCAGATAGGCAGAGATGAAAATATCATTTTATTACCGATTAAGCTGATTATGGGGAAATCCAATTTTTCACTTCTACTTCCAGCCAAAAAGATGAGAACTTGCTGCATGCCTCAAGAATGACCTTTTCTAGAGGATTTTCAAAGTCACACATCCCTGTAGGTGAGCGCATCAGTGAGATTTCCCTGGCTCACAAAACTGCAAGTCTAGAAGAGCGCTCTCCAGCAGAAATAGAACACAGCCCAGCTGGTGTGGCTCAGTGGATGAGCGTTTGACCTATGAACCGGGAGGTCACGGTTCGATTCCCAGTCAGGGCACTTGCCCATGTTGTGGGTTCGATCCCCAGTGTGGGGTGTACAGGAGGCAGCCAATCGATGATTCTCATCACTAATGTTTCTATCGCTCTCCCCCTCTCCCTTCCTCTCTGAAATCAACTCCAGACCCCCTAACTCCAGGCCCCCGAGTTTAAACCATTATGGCTTACCAACTCTCAGAACCTCAGTCAACCCACTCTAAGACTGGATGTCTTTGTCGACTCAGAGAAGTCACCCTTTCAATGCCTCAGGCTCCTCCTCTGTGAAATGGGGTAATCAATGGTGTTGACTTGCCTACAGCCATGGAGATGCCCAGAGTAAATGTGCAGAACACCTGAGCGACGTGCCTGAGGCTCACTGAGGGCTCTGTAACGATTAGCTACGTCTGACATCATTCCTCATTTAGCAGAAGGGGCTGCAGCGTGCAGACCCCAGAAGGGGGTGTCTCTGGGAGTCCAGCTGGCTGACAGCCTCCGTGGAGCAACACCTCATCAGGCACACCAGGAACTCCACAGCATCTTCCCAGCAGCCTCTGGAGGGGTTGCGGTGTGTTCTTCAACCAACCAGAGGAGAGCCATATTTATAAAAGCTTCCAGGCCTCAGCAATAATGTTCCCCCTCCCCATACCCCTTTTTATTCCCCTGGGCCCTTTTCCATCTTTGCTCTGTTTCTGCAGGAAGCAGGACAGAAGGGACTCCGTTGTAAGCAAGTGTAGAAGAAAGAACACAGACTTGGAACTCTCAGGAACTGGCTTTGCAGCCCAGCTCTGCCAGAACAAGTCTGAAAAAGTCCTGCAACCTCTCTGAGCCTCAGAGCCCTCAGCTGAATAACAGGAACACTTAATTAAATTAGGAATAATAATTGTGACCATCATTACTACAGGGTAGTGGTAGAAGCCTAAGGGCTTCGGGATCAGAGTCCTTTGGTTCAAATGACGGTTTCTTGTTGGGAAGCATGAGACGTGGTTGGAAAGTTGGTGAGGAGGACAAAAAGGAAGTGTGTGGAAGGCCGCCTGCCCTGTTTATCGGAATTCCGACTTAGGGGAGATGTAGGGGAGTGTCAAAGGCGGCGCCCCGAATTATTCCTTGACCTTTCCAAACAAGTCCGTGCATATGCAGACACCTGGGTGTTTACTGGAATCCTTATGCTTAATCCCTGGATGCCCTTGCCTAGAGTACAATGTAAACATGTGTCCTCCCAAGATTACTCACCCTACTGATTGTATCTAAAAATAAATATTCCAATAAAAGCCTAATGAGGCAGGCAATCGAGGTTGCACGGCTGCTATCAGTCAGGTCGTCCCTTAGCCTTCTCTTTCACTGTGTGATGGAGTAATCTGTGCATCCATCGTTCAGGGGTTGGCAGTTTCTACCCCTTGACAGTATGTGACCTCCCATCTCCAAGTCTAAGTTTCTCATTTATGAAATGGGGAATAATAATAGTAACCACCTCAAAGGGTTATGGGGAGGATTGAGTGAGATAATTAGATCTAAAGCTCTTTGTAGTACTGGGGACACAGTAAGTGCAAAGGTCAGCAATTGTCACTTTAATTATAGTCGTGCCTCTTAATTAGCCCTATGGCATATGGTCCAGTCTCCCAAATGCACACAGTAGATGTTCAGTGAATAGATGTAGAATGAATAGAGGAATGAATTGATGGGTGGTCAGCCACTGTTCTAAAGTCATGTGGAACTGAACCCCATAACCTGTGGGTTCTGTGCTAATAAACTTGCCATCACTCTCAATCCGGACTCTTTTCTTTTCTTTTCTTTTCTTTTTTAAAATATATTTTATTGATTTTTTTACAGAGAGGAAAGGAGAGGGATAGAGAGTTAGAAACATCGATGGGAGGGAAACATCGATTCAGCTGCCTTTTGCACACTCCCTACTGGGGATGTGCCCGCAACCAAGGTACATGCCCTTGACCGGAATTGAACCTGGAACCCTTCAGTCCGCAGGCCGACGCTCTATCCACTGAGCCAAACTAGTTAGGTCCGGACTCTTTTCTTTATGCCAAATCCCCCTTGACCTGATGGCAATAGAAATGTTTGCAGCCTCAAAATTTTCCATTTTTTTGGTTCTTCATGACTGTGTGAAGTGCTTTAAAATATAACTGTGACTTTGACACTCCTTTCAAAAGGTGGACCCTTATTTCCTTCCTCCTGTCAGCTGAACTTAGCGATTCACTTCTAACCAACAGAATAAAATGGAAATGACAGTGTGCAATCTCCAAAACTAGGTCATAAAGATCTTTGCAGCTCCCATCTTGGCCTCTCTCTTGGATCACTTGCTCTGGAGAAAGACAGCTGCCATGCCATGAGAATGCTGGAGGGGTGCATGTATAGAAAAACTGAGACTTCTTGCCAACATCCTTGTGAGGGAGCCATCACGGAAGCAGATCCTCCAGCCCCAGTCAAGCTTTCAGATGACTGGAGCCCCAGCCAACAATGTGACTGCAACCTCGTCAGAGATTCTGAGCAAGAACCACCACACTGAGCCACTCCCCCTTTCCTGACCCATAGAAACTATGAGATGATGTATTGTTTTCAGCTGCTATTTTTGGGATAATTTGTTACACAGCAATAGATAACTAATACACTTTATATAACGATACACTTTTTCTAGTGATACCTGGCTCATAGAGACTTCTGATGGTTCATTGTCCATATTGTTTTAACACTATTCAAAATGTCAGAATCCACACTTTACTTCTGACGTTACTATTACTAGACTCGTGGTCGGCAAACTGCGGCTCGCGAGCCACATGCGGCTCTTTGGCCCCTTGAGTGTGGCTCTTCCACAAAATACCATGGCCTGGGCGAGTCTATTTTGAAGAAGTGGCGTTAGAAGAAGTTTAAGTTTAAAAAATTTGGCTCTCAAAAGAAATTTCAATCGTTTTACTGTTGATATTTGGCTCTGTTGACTTATGAGTTTGCCGACTACTGTACTAGACCATGCGTGCTAACTAATTAGGGACCCATTCCCCCCTGAGGATCTCAGGTGGGCTGCATCCTGTTGGCACCACCAGATCCCTATAGGGAAGGAAGAGTTGGGCTCGGTGATGGTCAGGCTTCCATTCTGTCAACAGCTCATATTTGGAAGCATCACATTGTCCATTTCAGGAGGGTCCATCTCCGAGACACAGTTTCCTTACTGACAGCTCCCATGCTGTTTTAACAGCAGCGAACCCTTCCACCTTATTTGGAGACAACTTCAGAATCCTTTCCCGGGCTCGCCAAGTCTCTGTGCTCACTGGAGAGAACTCTCAGAGGCCTTTGCATCTGGGAAGCCTCTGCCTAATGTGGAAAAAAGCCTGGAAAGAGTGTCTATGCCTGATCAGATCGAGGGCTGGGCCTGATAAAGACCAGCCAGCTCTTCTCCTCTCACAGTGAGGACCTGAGCAACCGGCTGTCCCAGGGCATGGCCAGTGTGGCTATCGCCATCAAGTTCAACAGCTTTTTATTGTCGCGAAGGCCAGGGCACAATAATGAGCAGACAGGGACCTTGCCCTGAAGGAATGCGCAGTCTGTTTGGGAAGACAGGCAAACCAATCGTAAGTGTTCGATAAATAATTTATTGAATGAAAGAAAGAAACAGGGAGAGTCATTATTATTTCTAGTGTGAACTCTATGGAGTATGAAGAAATATGTTTTGATGTAGGAGGAAGATCCCCAGGAAACCTGTAGGCATTGGCCTAGAGGTTGAAAAGGTGAGAGAGAGAGAGAGAGAGAGAGAGAGAGAGAGAGAGAGAGAGAGCCAAAACATATCACATTTAAAGACTTGGGAATTAGAATGGCTTTGATAATAACAGCAGAAGCTAGAAGGCAAAGGAACAAAGCCTTCAAAATACTGAGTGAAAAATATTGTCAGCACAGGAATCTACACCGAGCCAATCTATCAATCAGTTGCGAGATAAGAACACAGTTCCAGATATGCAAACTCTCAAAAATGTTACCTCTCATGCACTTTTCCTCAGAGAGTGATGGATGAGGCACTCCACCCATATGAGAGAAAAACACAAGAAAAAGACAAGTATCCAGGAAACAGTGGCTCCAACCCCGAAGAAAGGTGAGGGAAGCTCCTAAGCTGATGGCAAAGAGAAGATTCAGGGTGACAGCTGTGCAGAGCTCAGTCCAAATGTGCACAGGACTGGAGAGGGCTCCAGGATGGAGGCCTCCCGGAAAATAGGGGAATTCGCACATTATCAGCTCCATGCAACCAGGACTGCTTGCATAATTTGCAGGGCCCAGTGCAAAATTAAAATGAAGATCTTGTTAAACAATTATTAAGAATTTCAAGATGGTGCAAGCAGAGCATGAGAGCTCTGAGCTCTTCTGAAAATGGGGCCTGTGCTACTGCACAGGTCATACGCTCAGGCCATCAGCCCTGCATGTTGACCATGTAGAAAACTGTCTTGCCCAGCCAGCGTGACTCAGTGTATTTATGTGATTCCATGCACCAAGAGGTTGCTGGTTCGATTGATATCCAGGGCATGCGCCTGGGTTGTGGGCTTGATTCCCAGTAGGGGGTGTGCTGGAGGCAGCTGATTGATGTTTCTATCTTCTCTCCCTCTCCCTTCCTCTCTCTCTAAAAATAAATCAATAAAAACATATTTTCAAAAAAAGAAACTGTCTTGATAGCTGTTCTTTTCAGAAGGCTAAGAGAAACCCACTCTAGTTGGAGTAAGGAGAAAGGGAATTTATTAAAAGGATATTAGGTGGCCCATAAAACCCCAAAAGGGATAGAGAATTTTAGAGCTATTCAACTAGAAATAGTTCCTCAAACCAGGCTATATACACTGAGTGTCCAGATTATTATGATCTCTGAACGCATAATAATCTGGCCACTCAGTGTATATCCTATATAATAAAAGGCTAATATGCAAATTGTCCCCTCGACCAGGAGTTCGACCAGCAGGCAGGCCAGCGAATCCCCCTGGCCAGGCTGGCCGGACCCCACCCATGCACGAATTCATGCACTGGGCCTCTAATATATATATATATATATATATATATATATATATATATATATATACTATGATTGTTGAGTTTTAAGAGTTATTTGTATGTTTTGGATATGCATTCAGAGATCATAATAATCTGGCCACTCAGTGTATAGTGAGGAACTAAACCAGCTGGTAGTTAGGGTGATGCTGTGCTGTCTCAAAGTACCAGGCACTGCAGCTTGCAGAGCCAACACTGCTGGGTCCCTGGGCACGGTTCACTGCCAGCGTCCTGCACTGCGGCCCACTGTAACTTCTTCTACCAAAAACAAACAAACAAACAAACAAAAAACATCCTTGCATTTCCTGCTTCTCCAGTTCTTAGTTATCTATTCAGAGTCTTACATGTGTGCATTGCATCTGATGGGTGGAGCCCAAGCCAGGCGCCCATTCCCTAGCCCCAGAGGCTGGGAAAGTGAGCATCTAGAATCTTCTGTTTCTGTGGTGGAGTTCTGCTTCCCACAGTCTCTTAAGGGGGAATTCCCCAAATACAGGATGGGCTCAAGATTTGTCATTTTGGAAAGAATGACAAATATCCACTGTAGAGTTATGGCAAGAATTGTTGATATGCAGGTTTAAAACAAAAACCCACAAAAAAAAACCCCAAAAAACTAAGCAAATGAGGGGGGAAATGAGACAAACAGTAATGCAGGGGGTGGGGGCGATTGTTCAAGAAGGGAAGCATGATGAGAGTGTACGATCTGGCTCCTCAGTGTTCTACATTTGCATATTCTGAATAATGTAAAACACTGAATGTGGAGCTAACCGAAATTTTTCATATTTACCACATTGTGAAGATGGAAGGGGGAGAATCAGGGTTGTTGGTGATTTAAGAAAGCTAAGACATCATCAGCTGTAATAGGAAGTTAATAGAGAATGCCTAAAATAGATTCATAACAAATTAGAGTAAAATTGTATTTAGAAATATGGACATAAATGCCAAAAGAAGCTGCTAAAACTTTGAAAGTGGTCCTCTGGGGACTAAGTTCATGGTCTGCAGCAAGGTCCACTCTTCGTGTTGTAATGTTCTTTGTGTTTTAACAAGTGCATAATGTCAAGTGTAGCATAGATTCATTGTCTTAAATATTCCTTGTGCTCCACCTATTCATCCCTCTCCATTCTCATGCTCCCTGAACCCCTGACAACCACTGATCATTGTACTGTCTCTATAGGTTTGCCTTTTCCAGAATGATCTATAGCTGGAATCATTTAACAAGCAGCCTTTTCAGAAAGACTTCTTACACTTTGCAACATGCATTTAAGGTTCCTCTATGTCTTTTCATGGCTTGATAGCTCATCTCCTTTTAGCCTGAATAATATTCCATTGTCTGGATGTCCCACTGTTTGTTTATCCAGTCACCTATTGAAGGACATCTTGGTTGCTTCCAATTTGGGGCGATTAGGAATAAAGCTGCTATAAACATTCATGTACAGGTTTTTATGTGGGCATAAGTGTTCAACTCACTTGGGTAAATATAAATGCAATTGAAGGAATGCAACTGCTGAATCTTATAGTAACACCATGTTTAGCTTTATAAGAAACTGCTAAACTGGCTTCCAAAGTAGCTGCTACATTTTGAATTCCCATTAGCAATGAATGGGGACTTCCTGTTGATCCACGTGCAGCATGTGGTGGTATCAGTGTTAGGATTTTAGCCATTTTAATAGGTGTGTAGTGGTGTCTCATTGTGGTTTTAATTTGCAATTCCCTAACAACATATGATATTGAGCTCCTCACATGCTTATTTGCTATGTGTATTTCTTCTTTAGTGAGGTGTCTGTTGAGATCTTTTGCCCACTTTTTAATTAGGTTGCTTATTTTCTTTTTTTAAAATATAATTTTATTGGTATCAGAGAGGAAGGGAGAGGGAGAGAGAGATAGAAACATCAATGATGAGAAAGAATCATCGATCAGCTGCCTCCTGCACGACCCCCACTGGGGATCGAGCCCGCAACCCCCTCATATGCCCTTGACAACCCCCACTGGGGATCGAGCCCACAACCCCCGCATGTGCCCTTGACTGGAATCGAACCTGGGACCCTTCAGTCCGCAGGCTGATGCTCTATCCACAGAGCCAAACCAGCTAGGGCAGGTTGCTTATTTTCTGGTTGTTGAGTTTTAAGAGTTATTTGTATGTTTTGGATACAATCCTTTATCAGATATGTGTTTTGAAAACATTTTCTCCCAGCCTGCAACTTATCTTTTCATTCTCTTACCTGTGTTTTTCACAGAGAAAGCTTTAGTTTAAGTGAAAATTATCTTATCAATATTTTCTTTCATGGTTTATATTTTTGGTGTTGTATCTAAAAACTCATTGGCAAAGCCAGAGTCACCAAGATGTTCTCCTATGTTGTCTTCTAGAAGTTTTATGGTTTTATGTTTTACATTTAGCTTTATGATCCATTTTAAGTTCATCTTTGTGAAAGGTATAAGGTCAACACCTACATTCATTTTTATTGCATGTGGATGTCCAGTTGTTCCAGAATCATTTATTGAAGAGACTTTTTTTATTTTATTAAATTGCCTTTGTTTCTTCAGTTGACTATATTTGTGAAGATCTAATTCTGGGGGCTCTATTATATTCCATCAATCTGTCGTTTCATCAATACCACACTATCTTTTTTTTTTTTTAATATATTTTATTGATTTTTTACAGAGAGGAAGGGAGAGAGATAGAGAGTTAGAAACATCCATGAGAGAGAAACATCGATCAGCTGTTTCCTGCACACCCCCTACTGGGGATGTGCCCGCAACCAAGGTACATGCCCTTGACTGGAATCGAACCCGGGACCCTTCAGTCCGCAGGCCGACGCTCTATCCACTGAGCCAAACCAGTCTCAGCAATACCACACTATCTTGATTACTGTACCTTTAAAGTAAGTATTGGAGTTGGGTAATGTCAGTCCTCTGACTTTGTTCTTTAATATTGTGTTGGCTATTCCAGGTCTTTTGCCTCTCCATATAAACTCAGTTAGTTGAAATTCACAAAATAAGTTGTGGGGATATTGACTGGGCTTTAATTGAATCTACAGATCAAGCTGGGAAGAACTGACAACTTAGAACTGAGTTTTTCTATCCATGAACATGAATGATCTATGCATTTATTTTGTTGTTCTTTGATTTTTTTTCTATCAGAGTTTTATAGTTTTCCTCATACAGATCTTGTACACTTTTGTTAGATTTTGTACCTAAGTTTTTCATTTCAGGGGTGCTAACGTAAATGAGATTGTGTTTTAAATTTCAGATTCTAATTTTGTATTGCTGGTATACAGGAAAGTGATCGGCTCCTATAACCTTGCTATAATCACTTATTAGTTCTGGAGTTTTTGTTAATTCCCTGGAATTTTCCACATAGATAATCATGCCATTTGGAAACAAAGACAATTTTATATCTTCCTTCCCAGTCTGTGGATTTACTTTTCATTCCATGAATGCATTATTCTGCTAAAAATAAAAGTTGGGGATACTTTGGAAAGGTATACCTGAGATGCTGATATGCTGAGGCATTCTACTACCAGACAAAATATTTTTAAGTGCATCAATCTCTGTTCCCTTGTTCCTCAAAAGTTAATGACCTTACAGAAAACAACAAAAGTTGGCAAGGATGTGGAAAAATTGGAACTCTTGTTTCCTGTTGGTGGAAATGTAAAATGTATAGCTGCTGTAGAAAACAGTATGGAGTTTCCTCAAAAAATTAAAATGGGTTTATCACATGATTCAGCAATTCCACTTCTGGATATATACCCAAAAGAATTGAAAGCAGGATCTCAAAGAGATATTTGCACACCTATATTCATTGCAATATTATTCACAATAGCAAAGATGTGGGAGCAACCCAAATGTCCAGACAAATAGATGGAGAAAGAAAATGTGTTATATACATACAGTGGAATATTATTCACATGCTACAATATGGCTGAACCTTGAGGAAAGTATGCTAAGTGAAATAAGCCAGTCACAGAAAGGCAAATATTGTATGATTCTATTTATATGAGTCTAAATCACAGAAACAGAAAATAGAATGGTGGTTGCTAGAAGATGGGGGAAGAGGGAAATGCTTAGTGGGTATAGAGTTTCGGTTTTGCAAGATGAACAAGTTCTAGAGATCTGTTGCACAACAATGTAAATGTACTTAACACTACTGAACTATACACTTAAAAATGACTAAGACAAACATTTTATGTTACGTGTTCTTATTATAATTTTTAAAAAGTTGACAATCTTTCCATATTGGACAGGAAGGATGAATTAGAAGGCTTTTCAGGTCCCACCAGATCTTACTAGAAAGCTATCTGTAAGCAAATACTTAATGTGCCATGTTATTACTATTTAAATTTAAAACCCTTTAAGTGTGTTAAAAGGGTTCTTTATAAAAGAAATGATTATTTTTACGGAGAATGGCCAACTTGATCAGATTTGAAAAGTTAAAATTTTGTTTTTTGAGTTTTTTAAGGACATCAAAAGTATAAACATTTTCTGGGATTTAAAAAGTTTGTTTTCTGAGTCCCAACAAAAAGCACCTATTCAACTGCCTCTTATTATGTAAGTAAAGAAGTAGAAGCAGCCATGTTGTCTGAGCAATTAGTTTGTTTTCTATCTTAAAGGCACTATCAATTACATATCAAAAGTGTTTCCCTATTTGCTTTGCCAACCAGGAATCTCAGAATGAGATTTGCGGTACATCTCTAACATTTACACAGAACTTTAAGCAATATGTGTTTAGGCAACTTTGTCTTCTAATTTGCCTCTTAATTCATCAAGCTTATTTCCTCCCCTAATTTTAACTTAGCCCCAGCTTCATCCCTTTTGGAAAAAAAAAAAAAAAAAGATCTTTTGCACAGCACATGTGTAGTAAATCCTCTTTGGAACATGGGAAGGTGTATAAATAAATAAAACACAAATGAGTAATGTGAACTGAGCACCTTACAGATCTGGTCTTATATTGTCACGAATTCCTAAATATCATCTAATCCATTACTTCCAAAGACAAATAAAACTCTAGGGCCAAGTGACATTCATCTTGTGAAGCAGAAGGAAACAGCAAAGCATTAGGGGTGAACTCTTCAACTAATATATTTCATATCTCTTTGTAAACAGGAAACACAGCTCTAACAGCCAAGCAGCTGAAGTGGGGAGGAGGTGGGGAGAAAGGCTGGGTCTGTGAATGAATTGGTTCTGGGGGCAGGCATTGTTCACTGTGGACCTGATTGAAGAAACCAACCTTCTAAGAAAGAGATAGGAAGTTCAAACTATGCAGTGAGGAAACCCATGTGTTTAAACACGGATGTATCATAAATCAAGATGACACTAATGACTTCTGTTAGTTGTGATCTGCTTTGAGCGTTTCTCCAGCAGTGGGAATGAGGGACTCTGAGCTTCCCCCACGCTCCCTTCTAGTTTTCTTTCCTAAGAGCCGCAATAGAACTAAATGAAATTGAGCAAGTGCTCATCAATTCGGGTTCTTGGTTGCAAGCCACGGAAGCTAATTTTACCTCAAGCCAAACCAAAATTCATAAGAAGGGCGTAATGGACTAAATGTGTCCACCCCACAAATTCATATACTGAAGCCCTACTCTCCAGGATGATGGTATTTGGAGATGGGACCCTTGGGAGGTAATTAGGGTTAGATAAGGTCAAGAGGATGGGACCCCCACAATGGGATTAGTGCCTTATAAGGGGCAATACCCAGAACTAGCTCCTCTCCCCAATAGCACACACACAAAAAGATGGCAGCTGCCTACAAGCCTAGAGAAGAGGCCTCAGAATGAAACCTTCCTTGCCGGCAATCCACTGTGGCTCTTTGACTTTACCTCCTAACATTCCTCCTTTCACTCACTGTGTTCCAGCCACACCAGCCTCCTGATTGTTCCTCCAATAACACAAACATCCTTTTGCCTCAAGGTCTTTGATCTTGCCCTTCCCTCTGCCTAGAACACTGCTCCCCCAGAGAGTTGCCTAGATCCATCCCTCAAGTTCTTCAATCTTTGCTCAAATGTCTTCTCTGTGACCACCTTTGGACCCTCTATTTCCCCACCGTGCTCCGTCTTTCATCATAGCATGTCTCACCACCAGACATGTTATACTTGCCTGTTTAATTGTTCGTTGTCAGTGCCTGAAATGAGAGAGGAAACTCTGTGAGGGCAGCGGTATATCACTGTGAACTTGGCCTGAAGTGGAGTAGGCGCTCCATGAATAATTGCTAAATGGAAGAACTCTGCCGAAACCGGTTTGGCTCAGTGGATAGAGCGTCGGCCTGCGGACTGAAAGGTCCCAGGTTCGATTCCGGTCAAGGGCATGTACCTTGGTTGCGGGCACATCCCCGGTGGGGGGTGTGCAGGAGGCAGCTGGTCGATGTTTCTCTCTCATCGATGTTTCTAACTCTCTATCCCTCTCTCTTCCTCTCTGTGAAAAATCAATAAAATATATTTGAAAAAATAAATAAATAAATAAATAAATGGAAGAACTCTGACGCAGGAAGGCGCTGCTTCACTCAAACCCTGGGAGGCGCAGGATCCTGAAGCCCCTACAGCGTGAACCTCTTTCCCCACCGTCGGAATGTTGATCTTCAATCCCCTCGCTTTAGGAGGAATCTGCAGAGGGGTAAAACTAAAAGCTGAAGGCATTGGCCTTTTAAGCCCCCAAATGCCTCGAGAGCAGGGAAGGGGGTAGTCCCAGAGCAAGGTCAAAAGTATTTTCTTTTTCTTGTCCCCATCACCCTGTTCTATTTTCCTTCACAGCGTTTGTCCTTATTTGAACTGGAGCTGAAGCCCCATCTAGCCACTTGACTGTTTCTGTATTTTATGTTTGTTCTTTCTCAAACCTTCTGCTTCTGACTTCCCTTTGGGACACCGCCACTCCCCCACTCTTAGTCTATATGACTCAGTGGGCATAACTGTCACCCCGGCTCCAGGAATGGGCAATGGGCCAGGCCTACACCATTCAATCTTCCGCATCCCCCTGGCCACAGGGGCTGCTTTGAACAGGGCCATGTGACCCCATTCAGACAAAAAGAATCAGGACCAGTTCAAGTCAGTGGGTCTGCTGGGGAAATACAGCATCTTCTTCCTGCTGGTTTAAACATGGAGCTGCCAGTGACACCGCTTGGGAAGAGCCTTCCTATATAAAGTTTTATAAAAAGAGAGAAAAGACGGGTCCTGATACTATTGAGCTCCTGGATCCAGGCATACCTGAAGTCAGTGGACTTTCCAGATCCTTGTTGCCTAAACATGGAATTGAGTTGTACGGTACTTGCCACAAAGGGATCTTTACTTTTTAATTCCCACTTCCCTCTCAACTCACTATTCATTCATTCCTTCTAACTCTGCAGCTAGTAGGAGCTATATTTCTAAGTCAGACATCAAACTCTGAAATCGGACTGAAAAGCACTTCTTGCTCAAAACAACTGGATGAAGGGGAAAGGTCAGTCCATTTCCTCCATGTTTTCAAACATTTGGATGCCTGTCAACAAGAAGACAGAACTTCTAGATTTTTATCTGATAATTTTGGAGTTCTGTTAGTGCCAAAGGGTCTGATTCTCATGCTCCCCTTAGAACTGTTAGACTCATTAGCCTTCGACGGAAGTCTTACAAATGTGCAGAATTGGAAGAGAAGTATCCTGAATACGTGTGCTGAAATATTTGTACAACTTCCCCTTAATCTCCTTAAATGGTGTCATTGTTTTTAGAGCGTTTAGAGCTTTTTCCTTTTCTATGTTAAAAGAACAGGAGTAGATACCCATTAGACTTTATCTTCATTATTTTTTAGAAATATTTAAATTTCATCACTTTTTTCTTACTGAAGTGATAAATGTCTTATAAAAATAAAACATTACAGAAATATATAAAGAGGGATCTGTAAATTTCCCCATGAACTAATTCTCTAAAGTGACACATTTGACTGTTTGGTGGGCATTCTAATATATACCGATACGTGAAGTTCTTAGACACAAATCATACGTATCATTTGTGACTTAGTTTTTTCTTTTACATATCATGGACAACTCGCAGTGTCTTTATATAAAGATATCACAATCTCTTAAAATGTATCATATTCCATGGTGTGCAAGGCTATGTGGATTGTTTGAATTGCTGGCATGTAATGGCTCTGGTTATATAGAAAGATCATAATTTCTTTTTCCATTCTCTTTTTGGATGGACACGTGGTTTTTTTGTAATGTTTGCTCTAATAAATCATGCTATATTTGCATCTTTCTATGTTTGCAGGCTTGTACAAGTTTGTGGAATTTGTTTCTAGATGTGGACTTCCTGGGTCAGAGTGCATAAACATTTACATTTTAATAACTGGTGCCTAACTTTCCTCTACAAAGGTTGTACTAGCTTTTACCAATGGTGTGTGAGTGCTTTGGATGGTAAACTTTTTTTTACTAGTAAAAACCTTTGATAAGTGTCTTAGTCTGTTTGGACTGCTATGATAAATTGCCATATATAGGGTGGCTTATAAACAGCAGAAATTTATTTCTCACAGTCCTAGAGGCTTAGAAGTCCAAGATTAAGGCGCCAGTAGACTCAGTGTCTGGTGAGAACCTGTTTCCTAGTTCATAAATGATCACCGTCTCACTGTGTTCTAGTATGGCAAAAGGAGCAAGGGAGCTCTCTGGAATCTTTTTTATAAGGGCACTAACCCTATTCACGAGGGCTCCATCCTCGTGACCTAAAAACCTCCTAACACCATCACATTGACAATTTGATGTCAACATATGATTTTAGGGGAATATAAACATTTAGTATATGGCAACAGAATTGTGCCCCTTCCTCCCTACCCTTCCATTTAGTCAGTATTAGGGAATGAATTGAAATGAGCTGTTTATTTTCATTAGGCAGAAATCAAACTCAAGTTAGCTTGGCAAAAAAATGAACTGAAAAGTGAGGTTAATGGCTTCAGGCACAGGTAGATTCACGGCTCAAGTGATGACATTGAAACTCATTATCTGTTTCTCACTGGGTTGGCTTTATTCTTCTGTTCTAAGTCATGCCCCTGGCAGCTCCAGGCTCTGCTCTTTTAGTGGCAAGGTGGCTGCAGCAGCTCCACCCCTCATTTCCTCTCACATCCGAGTTCTGCACACAAAAGCAAATTTGTCTTCCAGTAGTCTAAGCCAAAGTCATGATAGTCACTCTTTTTTTTTAAAAAAAAAAAAAAATCCTCTCCCAAGGATATGTTTTATTGATTTTTTTAGAGAGAGAAGAAGGGAATAGGAGAGAGAGGGAGAAACATCAATGTGAGAGAGAAACATCGATTGGCTGCCCCTGGGGACCAAACCCACAACCTAGGTATGAGCACAACCTGGAATCGAACCCACAACCCTTTGCTTTACAGGACAATGCTCCAACCAACTGAGCCACCCGGCATGGGCTTGATAGTTACTCTTATCGGATCTATCATTGATCCAATCATAGTGGCCCAAGAAATGGTCTGAGCTGAAAAAATAAAGAAGAAATGGGCTGATCTGATTGACGTAAGCCCAGGTGGTTAAGTGCACAGAACCAAACCCCCACCACAAGGACTGAGAGTAGGGAGAGAGGCAGGCACAGAGCCTCGGGAAAATCCGGGAGTGCCAAGTGCCTGCTGGGGAGACAGAGCTCATCCAGCTCTGTTGGTCACGGCTGCCTCCAGTGTTGTCTTGCTGTAAATCCATTCTCCATCCCGCAGCCAGGAAGGGGCCCTCGAAAACAGAACACATTGGAGCCTCCTTAAAACACGTCGGTGGTTCTTCCTTGTCCTCGGGGTAAATTCCCTTAAGGAGGCCTCCAGGACCTGGCCTCCCCTTTCTACACCAGCCTCATTTCTCCCCTCCCTTCTTCCTCCCCAGCATTCCTTAGTAAAGCCCTCTGTGCCTGTCTTAGTTGCCCGAATGGCCCTGTTCTCTCTCCCACTTCTAGGCCTTTGCATAATAGTCCTAGTGATTTATAAAGCACTTACTAAGTGCTAGCCATGTGCTAAGCTTTATATGTTTATTATATACCCCAGTTGAGTACTCACAATCACCCTATGAAAAACAGTAGGGTGTACAGATAAAAACACACACTCCAGAGTTAGACGGCTGGAGTTCAAAGTCAGGCTCATGTATTAATCATGTTTTTATGTTCTGTGTTTTATGATGTTTTGACATTTTAGGGCCTTGCTAATCCTGGAGAGACTGCCTCTCCCAGGGCTAGCTAATTCCTAGAGATAGTAAACAATTTGCCTGTGAGCAGGCCCTTCACATGCAAACCAATCAACTCAAAGCCCAAATACCCAACAACCTCCTCTATCTAACTCTCACATACCAAGTCATGCCCCCAGCAGCTCCAGCCCTAAATCACCCAGGACCAGGTACCAGACAGCTAGTGACCACCCCATAGCCTGCAGCCTGCTGAAATTACTCAAACTCAACAATCAAAACTGCTTACCTTGCCTCTCCCATTCCTTCCCCATGAAAAGCACAGTAAGTCTTTTGCTCAAGCTTTTCTTCTGTTTCCTAACAGACTCTGGTTTTTCTCACATGGCCATGCATGGCATGGTGTACCCCCTTGTCTTGGAAACTGTAAGTAATAAATTATTTTTTTCAAAGGCAGTTGTCTCCATGTCTGTCATCTTTTTGTATATGATTAAAATAAAATCTTGGGCCCATCGGTCTTGGGTTCCATTCTGGTTAAGGGCACGTACCTCAGTTGCAGGCTCCTTCCCGCCCCGGCCCTGGTCAGGGCATGTGCAGGAGGCAACCAATAGATGTGTTTCTCTTACATCGATGTTTCTCTCTGTCTTTCCCTCTCTCTTCCACTCTCTCTAAAATCAATGAAAAAATATCCTTGAGTATTCAAATAAATAAATTAATTAAATTAAATTAAATCTTGGGAACATTTCACAATCTCTTAACCCTTTATTAGTTGTGTAACCTTGGGCTCCATCTCTGCCTTGAGTTCTCGCTATCCAAAATAGGGATAATAATAATACCTACTTAAAAGGTATAGAAAAAATTTGAGAAAGACTTTAAAATGGAAAAAAGAAAGGAAACACCCATCAGGGTTATCTCTCTCCCTTCATACCTATCATATTTTACAACTGTGTAAGCTGTGGAAAACTGACAGTAATGCAATAATTCTTGCCAAAAGTCATGTAATTGGTTTGTCATGAAGATACCAGTTTTGCATTTATTTGTAAATTCACTTTAGCATTCCTTGTCTGACTATAAATGATAGTACTTTCAACTTTCCTTTTTTAAAAACATGTTTTTATTGATTTCAGACAGGAAAGGAGAAGGAGAAAGAGAGAAAAACATCAATGATGAGAGAGATCATTGATCAGCTGCCTCCTGCACGCCCCCTACTGAGGATCGAGCCTGCAATAGGGGCACGTGCCCTAACTGGAATTGAACCGTGACCTCCTGGTTCATAGGTTGCCGCTCAACCACTGAGCCATGCCGGCTGGGCAAGGAAATTCTATCTTTTTTTTTTTTTTTAACATATTTTATTGATTTTTTACAGAGAGGAAGAGAGAGGGATAGAGAGTTAGAAACATCGATCAGCTGCCTCTTGCACACCCCCTACTGGGGATGTGCCCGCAACCAAGGAACATGCCCTTGACCAGAATTGAACCTGGGACCCTTGAGTCCGCAGGCCGACGCTCTATCCACTGAGCCAAACCGGTTTCGGCGGAAATTCTATCTTGATGGGCTTTGCTTCCTTGGTTTATGGACTTATGCCTTCACCTTTCATGTGAAAGGTTTACTTTCCGTATAATTTCCTAGACAGCAAAGATTCCATGTTTTAATAATCTTCCATGATTTTATTATATCCTTAATTATTTAAGGGGTAAAAAGAACCAAGACTCCTCACTTGTTAAACAGCTAATGTTCTTCACTATCTCATTACTTACTTTCTATGTTTATGTTTAAATGTTTTATTATCTTAATTACTGGCACTGAGGATCTTATCTTGAGGACCCTATCTTAATTGAATGTCCAAATCTCCTCTAACTTTTATGAATTCTCACCTTCCCAGACTGAACCCTAACTATAGAAAAAAATTAAGTAAAATTTTCAAGATAGCTGCTACACCTAAAACTATCTTTGAGATTTTTCATACAATTCCTGGAAAAATCACAAAGATTCCTTCTTTCACTTTTTTGTTTTTGTTTTTAATGCTAGAAATAATTAGATTTGCTTGAAACATTGCCTGGGAAGAATTGTCAAACAGAAGAGACGCTCAGCTTTCTCTGGGTGAAAGCTGTACAGGTAAAATGAAATTGTATGCTTTATGGGAAGTTCTTGGGACACTGCTCTTGTTCTCCCTAGAATGTTTTTACCCTCAAGGAAAACGTTCTTATGAACTAGTTATTTTAAGAACTAGAACAATTATGAAATAGCTCTGTCCAATTTTTCTACTTTCATCAGAGTTCTGTCAGTGCTCTGTCTAATGATACTGGCAATAACACCATAGTGTATCAGTCATGAGCTCAGATGTTATATAAATGTTTGCTCGCTCTGGCCTTCCTTCTTTAATTTGAATCTAGCATGGCCTAGGCCAGTAGGATCCATATCAGACTTATTTATCATGGAATGGAGAGCTGTTGACATCTATAAGATGTCTAGGCCCTACTCCAGGCTTACTGAAAAGAATTGTGTCTCAGGGTTAGTATGTTATACCTAAAGAATTTTTTCCTCTGTACAAATAGGCTCACCCATATTTATAAATCAGATGTAGCATGTACTAGTGACTTCTTTAAACACAGACTTCATCATTATCTTTAGAGATATTTTGCCTAAATTTTATTCTTTTTGAAATGGTTTGATTAACTTTGTTTTGCATGCCCTTTTCAGTTTCATGATTTTAATTATGAATCCTCATCAGATCTTTCATATTGGAAAAGTATCTATAGTAATAAAAGGTTAATATGCTAATTAGACCAGGAGACCTTCTGGATGTCCTTCTGGACAAAGCCATGGTGGTGGGGCCGAGGCAGAGGTGGTTAGGGGCGATCAGGCCAGGAGGGGAGGGCAGTTGGGGGTGATCAGGCCGGCGGGGGGGGAGGGGGGCAGTTGGAGGCGAGGAGGTCGGCAGTGGGGGACAGCTGGGGACGAGCAGGCCAGTCGGGGGGGTGGGCAGTTGGGGGTGATCAGGCAGACAGGAAAGTGAGCAGTTAGGAGCCAGTGGTCCCGGATTGCGAGAGGGATGTCCAACTGCTGGTTTAGGTCTGATCCCACAAGGATAGGGCCTAAACCGGCAGTCGGATATCCCCCGAGGGGTCCCAGATTGGAGAGGGTGTAGGCTGGGCTGAGGGACACCTCCCCCCATGCACAAATTTCGTGCACTGGGCCACTAGTCTATATATATAAAAGCCTAAGCGACCGTTACAACCAAATGACTGGAACGACTGGTTGACCAGTCACTATGATGTGCACTGACCACCAGGGGGCAGATGCTTAACACAGGAGCTGCCCCTGGAGGTCAGTGCGCTCCCACAGTGGGAACGCTGCTCAGCTGACCAACAGGTGTCAGAGACCACCAGGCTCACGGTTGGCAAGCGCAGCTGCGGTGGCGTGAGCCTCTCCCACCTCTGGCAGCGCTCCTGAGCAGCAGCCACAGCAGGTGCAGCGGGGCCAGGATGAGTGGGAGCAGCATGGCACCCAGCCCCCAGCCCAGGCTCGGGCTCCTCCCTGGCCAGCTGCCACTTTGTGCACTACTACATCCCTCAGGGGATGTCAGACTGCTGGTTTCGGCCAGGGCCTGCGGGGATCAGGCCGAAACTGGCAGTCTGACATCCCCTGAGGGGTCCTGGATTGCTAGAGGGCTCAGGCCAGGCTGAGGGACCCCACTGGTGCACGAATCCGTGCACCGGGCCTCTAGTCAGTAATAAATGAACCACAGTCATTTTAAGTCATTGCATCTCCAATATCTCTGAATCTTGCCTGAAGACCCTGCTAGAGGCTATAGGCCAGAGTTTGTATTTGCAACACAAAGACAGTCTCAAAGCTTCATGGGAAAGGGCTGTACTGGATACTTAAACTGTTGACACTTGAAGCCGAGCTGACATGGTTTACACGACTGTACCAGTGGAGTGAGTCAGGATTTCCACGTCTCTTCAGTAAGCAGATGGCTTCATGAGACTACTCAAGAGCGAGCAGAATGAGACTTAACTACATAGAACTGAACAAGCTGACAAGGGAAATTTTATGGTTGTTATTTGTTTGGAATACCATGGGTCTAGTTTTAATGTTCTATTTGCTAGATTCATAAGGAAGCCTTTTATCTTTCTTCTTAAGCCATCTGTAACCTATAATAATCGAGTGGATTCTGTTTTTGTAAACTGAACTAAAACATTTAAAATATCTGATTTTCACTGACCTTCAGAATTCAGAACTCTTCATGCCTCTTCACTTTTCTTTCTTTTTAAAAAAATTCTTTATTGTTTAAAGTATTACATATGGTATTACATATGTCTCCTTTATCCCCCATTGACGTCTCCCCAGCCTCCTCCACCCCCAGCACATTCCCTCACCCCGCTAGTCTGTGTCCATTGGCTATGCTTATATGCATGCATACAAGTCCTTTGGTTGATCTCTTAACCGCCGCCCCCCCCCCCCCGCCCCTGTCCCCTGCCTTCTCTCTGAAGTTTGACAGTCTGTTTGATGCTTCTCTTTCTCTGTATCTATCAGTTTATGTTGTTCATTATATTCCACAAATGAGTGAGATCATGTGATATTTATCTTTCTCTGACTGGCTTACTTAGCTTAGCATAATGCTCTCCGTGTGCATCCATGCTGTTGCGAATAATAAGAGTTCTTTCTTTTTTACACAGCGTAGTATTCCATTGTGTAGATGTACCACAGTTTTGTGGGGGTTTTTTAAATATGTTTTATTGACTTTTTACAGAGAGGAAGGGAGAGGGATAGAGAGTTAGAAACATCGATGAGAGAGAAACATCGATCAGCTGCCTCCTGCACACCCCCTATTGGGGATGTGCCCGCAACCAAGGTACATGGCCTTGATCGGAACCGAACCTGGGACCCTTGAGTCCGCAGGCTGACGCTCTATCCACTGAGCCAAACCGGTTAGGGCTGTACCACGGTTTTTTAATCCACTCACCTGCTGATGGGCACTTAGGCTGTTTCCAAATCTTAGCTATTGTAAATTGTGCTGCTATGAACATAGGGGTGCATATGTCCTTTCTGATTGGTGTTTCTGATTTCTTGGGATATATTCCTAGGAGTGGGATTACTGGGTCAAATGGGAGTTCCATTTTTAATTTTTTTGAGGAAACTCCATACTGTTTTCT
Source organism: Cnephaeus nilssonii (assembly GCF_951640355.1). Taxonomy (NCBI): domain Eukaryota; kingdom Metazoa; phylum Chordata; class Mammalia; order Chiroptera; family Vespertilionidae; genus Cnephaeus; species Cnephaeus nilssonii. Next base: position 92,218,838 of record NC_137078.1, on the reverse strand, counting down.
ACAGTGGCTGCACCCTATCAGCAGTGCATGAGGGTTCCTTTTTCTCCACATTATCGTTTGTTGATTTGTTGATGATAGCCATTCTGACAGGTGTGAGATGGCATCTCATTGTCTTTTTGATTTGCATCTTTCCGATGATTAGTGACTTTGAACATGTTTTCATATGTCTCTTGGCCTTCTGTATGTCCACTTTCGAAAAGTTTCTATTTAAGTCCTTTGCCCATTTTTTGATTGGATTGTTTATCTTCTTTTTGTTAAGATGTATGAGTCCCCTATAAATTTTGAAGATTAGGCCATTATCAGATATAACATTGGCAACTGTGTTATCCCATGCAGTGGGCTTTCTTGTTGATGGTTTCTTTTGCTGTGCAGCCTCCTTGCTTTTCATGATAATAGTATTTGCATGGGTTATATGCTCTCCATCTTTTTAAAAAATATATATTTTTATTGATTTCAGAGAGGAAAGGAGAAGAAGGGAGAGACAGAAACATCAATGATGAGAGAGAATCACTGATCCACTGCCTCTTACACTCCCCACACTGGGGATCGAGCCAGCATCCCGGGCCTGTGCCCTGACTGGGAATCAAACTGTGACCTCCTGATTCATAGGTCGATGCTCAACCACTGAGCCACGCTGGCCAGGCTCCATCTTATCTCATTATAACTGTGGGGTATTTTGATTTCTCCTCTGAACTAGTCATACCATCTTACAGGTTCCCTCATTACTTAATAGATTCCATAAACTCTTTGATACAGATTCACTTCATACACATATGAAGTCAAAATTTTAACTTTTTAAAAAATATCCTGTGAGTTAATATATGTACTAGTAAGATGTTTCGAACAGTGCTTGGACCCAGTGTTGGCTCAATAACTGTTAACTTTTGTAAGTAACGTATTTTGATTATTTGCAATTTACAGGTGAGGAGAATGAGGTGCAGAGGAGGTAAGCAAACTTGGTTAAATGGCACAGCTTGTCAGAGGTGGAACAGAATGAGAGGTCAGGTCTGTCTGCCTTCAGAGACGTTTTCTTGTCCACATCCTTACCACATCCCTACCACACCCCTCTCCTACCCACAATCCTCTCTGGCTGTGCTCTTCTAACTCACTCCCTTTCCCTGGCCCTGGGTAAGTTATTCCAAGACTTCATAGTTGGAGTCTTTCTGGATCCTTCTGGGCTAGGTTAGCACCACCTCCAACCTTGTATCTTCCCCTACCAAGCTCTTTCTGTAAACATGTTGCAACCGTCAATTTCTTCATCTAAAGGATGAACCCCATACCACCAGGGGCCAAGACTTGTCTATCACCATCCAGCACAGAGTCTGGCATGCAGCCAGTGCCCACGTGGTGCAAGCGCCAGAAATGAGGCATCAGGTATGTGTGGTGTTTTGTCCCCCTGGGATGGAGAGTACGATGCTTTCTGGAACTGCCTGGAACCCCTCTGCTTCTCTGTTCTCTGCCAGCTCCACACGCCTTGGGCTCCTGGTCCCTCTACCGACCCTCCTCAAGAGGATGCCCGGAGCCACTAGCCTCTCATGACCTGAGTTTCTGGTTTTTGTTTTTTTCTTTTCTTTTCCAAATCAAATTCCAGAAATGCAGGTTTAAAAATAGCCAAGAAATGCAATCTTCTCCACCAAGTCGCTTGGCAAAAACAAATCCTCAACAAAGACCAGTGTGCAGTCTCGCTTCACACTTACTCATTTTCAGACGCCAACTCAGCTCTGTTTTGGGTGGGGAGGGAAAGGGGAGGCAGGATTCCGGGGGCGGGGGCGGGGGGCGGTTAAGGGTAAGGGCAGAGCAGCGGGGCACAAGCTGGGTTGGACGGCAGGGCCGACCCCGAGTTGCAGGCACACGCCCTTGCAGGAAGACAGTTGCTTTGAGACTGCTGTGAAGTCCCGTTTTCCTTGGAGTCCCAGCTAGCTGGTCCCCAGCCTTGGACTGGGCAGGAGATCAAAGCAGCCCTGGAAAACGGTCTCCACTAGCGATCCGGAATTCACTCTCCTTCCCTGGGGAGACATCAGCTTCTGCTGGAGCGCGCCTTTCCCCATCATGACTTAAAGAACCGGTGGGAGGAACAGGGAGCAATATTTACGCTGCTGCTCAACAACAGCCTCAACTCCCTCCTCTTTCCTACATGGTCTATTTTTTGACCTGTCATCTTTCTTAATGCCCATTTTGTGGGTGAGAAAAATGTGTGATGGAAGAGAGGAAATTCAGGACCAGAGAAGGCCTGGAAAACTCAAATTTCATATTTCCTCCTCTTTTGAATCAGCATTTATGTCCCTCAATGGGGTTTTCCTGCATATGCTTGTATAACTCCCTTTTAAAACAATTTTTGCTGTTTTTTCCTTTCCCTGCCCCTGGGTAAGTTATTCCAACGACTACTTTCCACCTCAAAAGAAAGTAGTGGACAGGAAAAAAGTGGTCGTGTGGTCTGTTGGCTACAACGCCAAGTGGAGCCAGGAGACTTTGGTTCTATTCTGAGCCTTTTTGGGAACAGGACGAAGGGGAAGGACATGAGCCCTGCCCTTTTACGGGAGTTCCCGGGACCCCATGCCAGCAGGAGAAAGTTGCTTACTACCGATCAGAAGGGGACCAGGCATTAGCATTGATGAAACAGCTGCAAAATGCCAGGTCCTCTCCTGACCAGTTCACTTCATTCTCACAACCTGGCAAGAGAGGCTTCGGTGATTTCTATGTTACAGATGAGGAAATGAAGGCTCAGAGAGATGTGATGAGTTGCCCCAGATAGCACAGCTTGTCCGTGGCAGCTGGGCTATTTAACTTGACTATGCAGCCTGCCAACCCTGCTTTATTTATTTATTTTTATTATTTTTTAAAATATATTTTATTGATTTTTTTACAGAGAGGAAGGGAGAGGGAGAAGGAGTTAGAAACATCGATGAGAGAGAAACATCTATCAGCTGCCTCCTGCGCACCTCCTACTGGGGATGTGCCCGCAACCAAGGTAACATGCCCTTGACCGGAATCGAACCTGGGACCCTTGAGTCCTCAGGCCAACGCTCTATCCACTGAGCCAAACCAGTTAGGGCCAACCCTGCTTTATTCATCAAGTTACTCAATTTATTGAGCACCTATTATGTGCTTCCCTCCCCCCACCTCCCACCTCACATCCCCCGCTAGTTATAGTAGTGAGCAAAACATAGATCCCTTTTTTTATGGAGCTTATTTTCTAGTTGGGGGTGGGTGGAAGAAGAATGAAGACAGAAAATAAACATAATAAATAAGTAAATTATGTAACACAACAGGTTTCACATGCTAAGGACAAAAGAAAAATAGAGCAGGCTCAGGGTATTAGTAGGGTTAGAGACACAGTTGTGCATTTAAATAAGGTACTCAAGACAGGCCTCCCGGTGAAGGTGACATTTTCATGAGGACTTGGAAAGAGATGAGAGAGTTAGAAATGCTGATGTTTGAGGGAAGACTATTACTGTCAGAGAGAATAGTCAAGTCAGTGCAAAGGCCCTGAGGTGGGAGGTTGCCTAGCACCACTGAGAAACAGCAAGGAGGCCAGGGTACTTGCAGCAGAGTAAGCAAGCAGTCCCTACACAGAAAAGGGCTACTCTGCCTCTTATGTTGAGATTAGACTGTGGAGGGGCAAGGAAGAAGCAGGGAGAGCGGGGAGGGGCTGTTGCAGTTACCAGGTGAGAGGCCCTGGTGAAAAAGGCCGGGCTGGGGGCAGTGGAGGGGGTGAGTGCTGGTCAGATTCTGGGTTTATTTTGAAAGCAGAGTCGATAAGATTTCCTGATGGGTTGGAAGAGAAGTGTGAGAGGGAGAGGCGTCAGGGCACTTCCAAGGATTCTGCTGGAAGGAGGGGCTTCCGTTTGCGGAGAGGAGAGGCTTTGCGCGGGGAAGTTCTGGGCAGGGAAGGAAGATCAGGAATTGGGTTTGGGACATGGTGAGTTTGAGATGTGTAACTTCTGTCCACACAGGGCCAAATAAATAACATCCGAAAGCGTGACTGAAGGGGCCCATTTATGGGGTACCTCCAGACAAACCAGCCAGTTCCTGAATTTCCCCAACCCCGCCTTTCTCTAAACCAGCTCTTTTTAACCCACAGTTTTATAAACTTGGATGGAAAAAAATTACATCTTCTTTTTTCACTAACCTCTGACTAGAATATAGCATTTCCTTCTATTATGAATGTAGATAGCAAACCCCAGTAGCCTTAGTAGGACCAGCGACTATCACCAACAAGAATCATAGATATTGCCCTGGCTGGCTTGGCTCAGTGGATAGAGCGTCAGCCTGTGGACTGAAGGGTCCCAGGTTCGATTCCGGCCAAGGGCACATGCCTGGGTTGCGGGCTTGATCTCCAGTGGGGGGCATGTAGGAGGCAGCCAATCAATGATTCTCTCATCATTGATGTTTCTCTCTCTCCTTCTCCTTTTCTCTCTGAAATCAATAAGGAAATATATTAAAAAAAACAAACACAAGAATCACAGATATTTTAATTTCACATTAACAGGTACCGCAGGTGAGCCCAAAATGTCTTTGACCTTCATCACTTCTTTGAACTTATGGAAGTTATTGGACCTGCCACTAGGTTTTATGGTTCAATGCATTAACAAGCACATCTGTTACTGTATCATAAATTTGAAATTAGCCTCTTGTCAATTTTAGATATTGTAAATATCTTGTCATCTGTCTGTTAACTGTCTCTCGGAGTCCTTTGTTGAGCAGAATTCCTCAATTATGATGTAACCAAAGTAATAGATTTTTATCCTTAAGAATTTGTCCCTGGTCCCCAGATCCTAAAGTTACCCTTTTACATTATGTTCTTTCTTTGAATATAGTTTTATCTTCCATCTTTGGGTCTTTAATCCTTCCGGAGTCCACTATGAATGTGGGTATTATGTAGGCACCTGAATTTGTTCCCTTTTCCTCTGTATTATGAACCAGCTTTCCCTACTTGTCTTGAACTCTGGGTTTCTGCTCTCACCACTGTTTTAAGATGCCATGTCTGCAGAGCATCATCGACCTCTAAATAGTCTCACTCTATGGGTTTTTAAAAAATCACTGTTCATCTTGTCCTCCATGCAGTTCTAGGCACTTTGGACCACTTCTGGAAGCTCTGTGTGCATGCCCTTTCTAAACTTTTTATTCTTGTCTGCTTTTTCTTTTTTTGTCTCCTTCTCCTCTTTCATCCCGAGGGCTTTGCTGGCTTAACTTTCTCTTGCAGCTCTTAACAATGGGTGTAATTTAAGGCTCTATCCTTGTCTTTATTTTTATCCCTTGTAATTCCATCTTCTTTGAGAAATTCATCCATTTGCAAGATTTCAATACCTCCAGGTGAGTGAGTGCCCTACCAGCAAACTCAGTCCTGACCTCTCTTGTGAATGCCAGTGACCAATTTCAAACTCAGAATTGGACAAGATTTAGTATGTCTAAATTCAAATTAATCTTAACCGTGAAAGTAATTTTATATGATTCGCCTGTATTTTATACATTTCCAAATCCTCCAATGTTCTAGCACAGTACCTTTTATAAACCAGATGTTCAATATATACACTGAGTGGCCAGATTATTATGATCTCTGAACGCATAATAATCTGGCCACTCAGTGTATATCCTATATAATAAAAGGCTAATACGCAAATTGTCCCCTCGACCAGGAGTTTGACCAGCAGGCAGGCCGGACAACAGCCCATGTCCCCTCCCCCTGGCCAGGCTGGCCATACCACACCCATGCACGAATTCATGTGCCAGGTCTCTAATATATATATATATACACTGAGTGGCCAGATTATTATGCATTCAGAGATCATAATAATCTGGCCACTCAGTGTATTTATTCAATGAATGAGAAGATCTTATATGTTTAGCTATATTAAAAGTCAAAGTTGAATTTTTTGGTTCAAATATTCATGGTTCAGAAGATCACTTCACATTTCAGAGTGAAGTTCCGCTATTAGCTTTCTCCTTCCTTTGGAAGGGAGTGGCTGTCTCCTGGTTGGTCACGACCGACTGTCTTCCGTGTTCCTCTCACTGAGGTAGACTAGGGCGGGAGGAGCAGGGTTGGCACTGGCCAGAGCCATAGTCATTGAGCTATACTGGAAAGATCATAGTTTTGGAGTCAGAAAGACCTGCATTGAAATTCCATATCCTCCACTTATGAGGGCCTAGTTTTCTTATCCATGAAAGGGGTTAAGAAGGGTCAACCCAGATGGCTATGAGAGAATAAAAGAAACAACACTTGGAAAGTGCCCAACAGGTGCTAAAAAGAATTGGGGGTCCCCTTTCCTTCTCCCTTTTTGCATCCCTCTCCAGCATTCAGCTTAAAGCTGAAGACAGAAGAGCTCTCAGGATAAACAGTCCCCATTATGAGCGCCCTGCACAACCAAAGTCAGACGGGAAGTCTCCTTAATCCACACAGCTTCCCTTGCATCTGTAAAGTAGGTTGGGGGGACTACAGTCGTCTCCCCTTTACACTTTAAGAATTGGAAGTATCAAAATCCCAAGAGCATCAAATAAGCACTTTCCAGTTTACAACAGCTCAGAACTCAGACTGTTGTGCAGGGAGCTTAGTCTTAACTTTTCAGCTGGCCAATGAAGGCGATAGTGTCAAACTCTCCATCCACCATGATCCTGCTAACTGACCTGGGCGGCACATTCAAGTCGCTGCAGGGATGAGATTTAAAGTCACCACAAGCATCCCCAGTTTGTCTTGGGAATCCTTCCAGGCCACCTCCTTGTTTTTCCACCCTGCTTACTCCTTACTCGTAAATTTCTTGGTCTTCAACTCTCTTTGTTTTGGCTTCATACTATGGTTCGTATCCTCCACCCATGTCTTTGCTGGATGGCCCTCTGGGCTTGACTCACTCTTCTGGCTCTCAACAACCACACTGATCCAAGCCATTGCTTTTGGTCTTTGTCCTTTGGTCTCCCACACAGCTCCCATGGGTAAGCAGCAGTCCATCTGTCGGATCCGCTGGATGTGCCCCACCCCTCACCAGGACCACAAGGGTCGTGGTGGCCTGCCAGTTTCAAGGTGTCAGAATAAAGACTTTGCTATCCCCACTTTTTAAAACCATGCCAAAACAAACAGTCCAAAAAATGCAAACAAATGTATTAATTATTTATTTTAAAATATATTTTTATTGATTTCAGAGAGGAAGGGAAAGGAAGAGCGAGAGAGAAACATCAATGATAAAAGGGAGTCATTGATTGGCTGCCTCCTGCACGCCTCCTACTGGGGACTGAGCCTGCAACCGGGGCAAGTGCCCTTGACCGGAATCGAACCCAGGACCCTTGAGTCCGCAGGCCAACGCTCTATCCACTGGGCCAAACCGGCCAGGGCTGTATTATTTATTAAAGCAGAAGAAAACAGCAACCCCTGATCACACTCAATGAAATGGAGAGAGGAAGGGCAAAGCACTCCAGGTGAGTCTGAGGGACACCAGACTAGACCTTAAAGACAATAGAGCAGGGGTCCTCAAACTTTTTAAACAGGGGGCCAGTTCACTGTCCCTCAGACCGTTGGAGGGCCGGACTATAGTTAAAAAAAAAACTATGAACAAATTCCTATGCACACTGCACATATCTTATTTTGAAGTAAGAAAACAAAACGACAAAAACACCCGCATGTGGCCCGTGGGCCGTAGTTTGAGGACGCCTGCAATAGAGGGTTCATCTTATGCATTTCGTTACCCCCAGAGCTTAGCACAGGACTGGCAAATCAAATCCTCATTCAGTACTTCCTGAATGGATTACATCATTTTATACGTACCACATAATATATATTATATGTAATGTTACCAGCATGTGAAGACATCTTTTACCGAAAGGAGAACTGTTAGAAACGTTTACTACATTGCTAATGGAGCTGCCATTGTTTCTATGAGAGAGCGGGTCCTTCGAAACCCATACATTGAGGAAGGGAACTCTAAGCAATACCCTTGCCCTAATGTTTAGCATTTCATTGCTTCAGATATTTTTTAAAATTCACAAAATCTGCTCTCTCATTAGCTCAGTTTTCCTTTTTCATTATTTTAATGTGAACTTGATTCCTAGGGAGGTCAGGACTTGATAATTACATTCAGCTCTTTGCAATTATTCGTAAGGAACCAGGTAACCGCACTGACATTTAATATTTAATTGTTTTTGATCAGCATTAATTAGTTACAGATGTACAACAGATTCCCATTTAATTAAATACTCTTGGGAACATATTGTAGACTCAGGGATTCTAACCACATCAAAAAGTAAATGTTCAACTTTAAAAGTTAGGCCCTAGAGACCCAGGCATCCATGGAGAGGAAATTCCAGATGTCTAGCATTCTCCCTCTTTGCTCAGAAATAACCCTCCTACTTGCAGCCCCCTGGAATCTCAACTCTTCGTGTTTCTGCTGGGAACTTCCAGGCCGTGGCCATCTCTTCTCTTCTGCTTCTCACATCATCCGTGTTGCCCTCTCTACTGAATCATTCCCATCCACATACAAACACGGGTAATGTCTCCCATCCTACAAAACCCGCTACTGACTCCACTCCTTCTCAAGCTATTGCCCCTTTTCTTTGTCCCTCTTCGGAGAAACACTCCTTGAAAAGGTTGTGTACACGTGCTGTCTCCAATCTTTCTCTTCCTAGTCTCTCTCAAACCCAGTGTCTTCAGACTTCGGCTCTGACCCCTCCTAGGAGGCTGTCCTTGTCAGCGTAACCAAAATAACCTCGATGCTAAATCCAATGGCCAATTCTTCATGTTCATTTGGCCCAGTTCATCATGTTCTCTTCCATGAAACATTTTCTTCATTTGGCTTCCAGGAAGCCATTTTTATTTTTGGTTTCCCTCCCACACATGATCATTCCTTCTCATTCTCCTTTGCTGATTCATCTTCCTCTCCCCAGCCTCTAAATGTTAGAGTGTCACCAGGCTCAGTCCTTGGTCTAACTTTCTCCTTTGGCCATACTCATCCCATAGGTGATCTTAGAGAAGCATATATATACATTGAACTCCTCGTTTTTATCTCCAGTACTGACCTCTCCCCTGCTTACTCTGCATTTCCACTTGAAGGTTGGCTAAACCTGGGTTCCTTAGAAATCAGAGCCTGAGGCAAAGCTCATACATGGGCATACTCTATTTAAGAAGTGCAATTGCAGGGCAGAAAAGGAGAGGAGAGGGAAATTAGTCAGGGAACGAGGGAAAGCAAACACAAGGGGTACGTTATTAACCTAGTCACAGATTCACAAGAAAACACAGCGAGTGGCCAGGTCACGTGGGAACATCTCCAGAGGGCGAGGGTAGGATAGGTGGGACAACAGAGCTTTGGCGCTGCTTCTTGGGAAGGAGAAGATATATTTCTGGTTTTTGGAAGGAAAATAGAATTCATGTGTTGCTCCTTTTCATCTCTTGTCTCACAATGATAAAAGTTTACTCCTGCATCTCTGGGTTGTAGTCTGTGACCTTTTTAGGCTCCTTGGAGATGCCAGTTCCCCCAGCTCTGGTTCAGAATGTAAACTGGGCTCAGAAATGTTGGAAGGAACCATAGCCTGTGTGTCTGATCACTTGGGTCCGGTGCCTGGACCTTTTGCATAATGGAGGTGAGCTAGAGCCTGGCCCTCACCTGGGGGAGACTGAGACAGCTGGTGGTCTTATCAGGAGACCATTAATTGTGGTGGCCAGGGCTCCTCTGTGAGTAAGCAGTCAAGGGGGTTAGGAGGAGAGGGGGTTGAGGAAATATGGGGCAGCACATAAATTGGGTCTATTAGGCAGCTCCAAACTTAACCTAGCCAACATTGAAATCCTAATTCTGTTCTCCTTTACAAACTTCTTTCCCCATTTTTACCATCTCACTGTTACTCCCATCTTTCTGTTTGCCCACACCACACATCTTAGAACCATTCTTAACTCTTTTATTTTTCTCCACTTCAAACCCTACATCTCATCTTTCAGCAAATCCCATATGTTCTACCTTCAAAACATATCCAGAAGCCATCCTCTTCTCACTGCCTCCTTTCCATCATTCTTAGGTGATTGAAATAGTCTTCCTACCTAGCTCTCTGCTTTTGCCTCTGCCCCAACATTCTCAATACAATGGGCAGAGTTGTCCTTATCAAACACAAGTGAGACGGTGTCACTCCTCTCAAAACTCTCTAATGTCTTCCCATCTCACTCAAAGTAAAACAAAGTCTTTGCCATGGCCTACAGGGTTCTCTATCATCTGCTTCCACCACCCCTCTGACTTCATCTCTGTTCCAGTCATACTGTGCCTCTACAGGGCCAAGCAGACCCCACTACACCCCCAGGGCCTTTGTACTTGCTCCTTGTGCCTATAAGACTCTCCCTTCAATTATCTGTATGGCTTGCTTTCTCAGTCCTTCGGAGCCTTTAACCTCTATTTCCACTTCTTTTCAGCTAGAGAAGGCTCCATGGAGGAAAAAAGGGGCTGAAGGATGGAAAAGATAAGGAAAACAGAAGGAAGGAGTGACCTCTTCAGGAGCTTGTTGGGAAACCCAACACAATTGCAGGAATAGTTTGGCCAACAAGGAGACCTTATATATGGGAGAGGAACAAAAGATTTGAAGAGGGACTGAAACCGTTCTCAAAGGCTTTGAATGTTCATTAAGGAGCTAGGTGATTTTGCCATAGGCATAGGCATCCAACTGAGAATCAAAGTCAGTTCATTCATGTTTCCACTGAAAAATGTCTTCCAACCAGGGCCTCTGAATCAGTGTTTGTTCTAGTGGTCTAACCATGTCCACAAAGGAAGCAAGAAAAACCAGCATTGACAAAGGAGCAGCAGAGCTCAGAAAAATGTATGTCCCTGAGAAGAATTTTCCAGTGAAAGTTGATGGGAGAAGATGGTCTTCCCTAGAGCCACTGCTTGAGAGCTCACATATCCCACTGTGGGTTGGAAATGGGATTTCAAAACCAACCCAACAGGAAGAACAGGGGAAGGTCGGTGTTCTCTTTTGATACTCTTGGCCCAGGCCTACCTGGCTCAACCTCTCAGATCTCTTGATAACCAATGTTGTGAGGTCAAGGAGGTCAGTGAATGTGGGTGCCACTGCCCTCTGCTGGAGGGACTGGCATCCTCCCCAATACCTGTATTTGGCTCCAAGTCAATAGTTCTTAACCTTCTTTGAATTCTGGGTTCCTCTAAGAGTCTGAGGAAAGCTATGGACTCAAGGAAGAAAAAAAGATATGCACTCATACATAAATACTTATATAGAGTTTCAAGGTTTCATGGAAAGACCCCCTGAAACCCACCCATCAACTTCCTAGATAAAGGTGTGACTTTAGAAGCACACAGATCTAAGTGCCAGTTCAGGGCTAAAACACCCATCTCTTCTGTGAGAAAGAAATTAAGAAGAGGTTACCTAGCCTATTTTCTGCCAAGAATGCCTCCCCACAACCTTGGATCCCATATTTAGAAATATTTCTCTATCGAACAAATTGCACTCACCAAGAAATCCTTATTTTTTTATTAACTAGACAGAATGGGCAAGTGATAGCCAGTAACCTCATTATAGCTGAATTCATATAATCCAGGTAAAAATCAAAGCTAGCTTGACATTAAATTAGCCAGGGGAGCTATATTGTGAACAAATGTATGATTTTGGTTGGCCTTTGAAATATTAATACTCCAGCTATGATTATTATACTTGTACCAACTCTCACTCTCAAGTTCACATGCTTAAATCCAAACTCATTCAGTGAAGTTATTTTTCTCAAATTCATGCTCTTTCACAAACCCATGTATATGGAATTTGAGTGTACCTTCAACTGCAGGTAAATGCAGAAAATGTGGCTTCAAATGCACTTTCTAAGCATTCCCTCAGACTCAAACTCTCTCTAAGGTCAAGTCAAACATATACTGAGCACAAAGCTACACTTCAATCCACTCTGGTTGTTACTCTTAAGCTTGTGTCCCACACTGGGGCCCTCTGGCTTCAAAGGCAGGCCACATGAAAACACAAAACATCAATTAAATACCACTTAGTACCTGTTTGGCTAGTGCTAGCCGATGTAAAGTTGAAAAAGACATCATTCCTGCTCCTTGTTCGTTGATTGATTGATTGATTGATTCGTTCATTCATTCAAGAAATATTAATTAAATGCTTGCAAGGTACCAGATACTGTGCTAGCACGAGGAATATAATGATAATGAGACAAGTGAAGTCCCTGCTGTCATGAAACTTACCATCTGGTGGGAGAAATGGGTTGGGGTGGTGAGAGGACAGGAGTAAATAGAGAAGACAGTTGCAAATTGTGATACGCACTAGAAAGGAAACAAAGGGATGGGTAGGGCCAGGTAGGGAATAGAGGTGGGGAAAGGGCCTCTCCTAAGTTTAGAAGTCAGGGTCCTGTCAGGAAATATGTGGTACAGTCAAAATGGGAAATTGAAAATTTAATGAAGTTACTATTTTCAAAGCAAGAGGGATGGTAATACCTTGGAGTAAATAACAGTGGGAGCCATTACCAGCATTAGGCCCAAAGATATAAGGGGAAGAAGCAAATGCAAGACTTGAAGAAAGAGCTGATAGGGAGGTCCATTTGATGAGAGCTGCTACATGTACACACCTACCAGTTAGTGGCAGAGTAGACTGGGAACCAGCTCTCATGATATCCAATCTAGTGTGTTCCCTGCTAGGTTAGTACTGCAGACTGGATGACTTAAAACAACAGAATGTAATGGAATCCTATCTAATAAAGAGGGAATATGCTAATTGACCCTCACACCATCGCAAAGATGGTGGCGCCCACCGCCAATAAGGAGGGAATATGCTAATTGACTGCCACGCCCTCAAAGATGGCGGCACCCACAGCCACAGATGGCGGCGCCCAGTCCCCTCAGCCCCACTGGGGCAGCAGGTGTGCGGAGTCCCCCAGTCCCCTCAGCCCCCCAGCCGCCCAGGGTCGGCCCGAGGCACAGGCAAGCCTCAGATGGTGGCTTCCAGCCGCCCAGGGCCAGCCCAAGGTGCAGGCAAGCCTCAGATGGTGGCTGCCCAGCCGCCCAGGGCCGCCCGAGGCTCAGGTAACTAGGGTCGGCCGAGGCTTGCGCTGCCGGCAGTGGCAGCAGCAGAGGTGTGATGGGGCATCGTCTTCCCCTGATTGCCAGGTCGCCTCCTGCCCCTGAGGGCTCCCAGACTGTGAGAGGGGGCAGGCCGGGCTGAGGGACCACCCTCCAGTGCATGAATTTTCATGCACCGGGCCTCTAGTACTGTAATAACAATGAAACAAGAATGAACTATACTCACAACAACATGGATGAATCTTAAAGCATAATAATAGGCAAAATAAGTCAAATACCATATAGACTGTATGATTCTATTTATAGAAAGTTCAAAAACAGGTACAATTAAACCATATTGTTAATGAGTAACAAAGAGTCAGGCTAGCAGTTATGCTAGTAGGGAGGAAGGGCTATGATCTGACAAAGGACACACTGGCGAGTGGGCTTCTGATGTGCTAGGGATGTTCATTTTAAAACAATCTATTTGTTGCATTGTATTTGTTTTTAGCACTTTTCTGTATGCTTGTTATATTACCTGCACGTGTAAAAAAGGGGGGGGAGGGGCGTCTGGATTTTGGAACCAAACAAAGAAGCTGTTTGACTCTGGACACATTACTAAAGGTTCAAAACAATATAATCTTTCTCTTGGAGAAAGAATATATGAAACAAAAAAAAAAAGTGAATCTCTCTTTAAGAATTAGTTTTAAAAAAATAAAAGAATTAGTTTTTCATTGAAGAGAAACTGGAAAAAAATCCCACTGGAATCTAAAAGTCCTTTAAGCAGGTGCTATGCTATAAAATATTCTAATCTGTGCTAATGAAGCTCGATTTACAACCTAGTAAACTAAACAAAGAGCTTATGTTGAGTTGATTAACCAGCTGGGACTAAAATCCGTGTACTTAAGAGACAGTTTTTGCTTTTTCATTTTTCTTCTCTCCAAATGTGAAAAGATGCTGGCTCTCTTACGGTGAAATTGCTTTATTACAAGACTGTCTCAACCCACTTGAAATGCAACTTCTATTTTTGTGAAGCCTGTTCCATACACGTTAGAGAATTCCTAATGATAATAATAATGGCTTATGCAGAGTCCCAACTGGGAACCAAGCACTACTTCAGGCAGATTGCAGTTATTGAAACATTTTGACATGATACTATCATCCTTTAAATATTTCTTTACACCCTAACTGGTTTGGCTCAGTAGATAGAGGGTGGGCCTGCCGACTGAAGGGTCCTGGGTTCGATTCCGGTTAAGGGCACATGCCCGGGTTGCGAGCTGGGTCCCCAATATGGGGCATGCAGGAGGTAGCCAATCAATGATTCTCTCTCCCTCTCCCTTCCTCTCTGAAGTCAATAAAATATATATATTTAAAAAAATAAAATAAATACTTCTTTACTTTGTGACAGAAGTTGTTCCAGGGTCATCCTATATTTTCTTTACTCCAGCCCTGGAATCTCAGTTGTTTTTCCAAAGAGCCCTAGATTCTTTTAGTAGAGAATGGTATTTAGAGCCAAGACCTAGGCTTGGTTATTGCTATGGGTGTGTCATTGCCTTTAGGACCTCTCAGCAAACAAGATCAGGAAAAACACACACACACACACACACACACACACACACACATACACACACACACACACACTTTTATATCTAATTCTATTATATTAAGTGCCATGCATTCATACTCATACATTGAATTCCAATCCAACAGCAAAGAGTTCTTTCAAGCTTTCCCCCTTTTCGTATTTGTAACTCCTTTCTCTAGCACCAAGATATCTGTTTTTTTAAACATGTTGAATGTAACAAATTTATAATGTGTGTATTGCTATTTTTTAAATATTGTTCTCACTTGTATTGGTCTTTGTTTTCCAAGAACTATCAAAATTCCAGAGTTTTATTTTATTCACTCAACCAACATACATTTATCAAGCAAATACTATGTGTCAGATAATGTTCTCCGGCTAGGGATATAGAAGTGAATAAAACATCTTATTGGGAAAAGAACCATGGAAAGAGAATGATAGATACAGAGCTAGGAAATGGCAAAGCTGGGATCTGAACCCAGACAGCCTGGCTCCAGAATTCATACTATACCATCTGCCTCTGATTGCTTTTGTAATTTGCTCTCTGCCTTCCACAAAACTTTACAACTCTCCTGAATCCAATAAAAATGCCTCTGTCCGTTTCTAAATCTATGCAATGCATCTTCCACATTACTTAATTTCTCTGATACTGTTTCCAAATCTGTAAAAATACATTAATCTCAACCTGCTGTGAGGATAAATGAATTATATGAGATGCCTGGTGCTACTTGTGACACATCAGAGGTATTTAGTGAAGTTTCCTTTTCCATTTCAACATAAATGCTGCACTATAAAGTTCTTCCAGGACAAAGAGTTTTTTCTCTTCCTCATTCAATCAAACACTTGTTTATACATCCATCTATTCTTACATCCATTCAAAAAGCAGTTATTGAAAATCCAATATATACCAGGTTCTTTGCTAGTTGTGGGGGATCCAGTAAAGCACAGCCTCCATTCTCAAGGAGCTCACAGTCACATCCAAGAGACACACAGTTTCAATACAATCTGATATGTAGGTCAGATGAGCGTTAGAAGAAGGACAGCCATGGAAGAACCTTCTTGAAAGAAGGGGCTCCATCATAGCAAGGACTAATGCAGCAGTTCTGCTGTTAAAAGTTGCCAAAGATAGCCCCAGCTGGTTTGGCTCAGTGGATAGAGCGTCGGCCTGTGGACTAAAGGCTCCCAGGTTGGATTCCAGCCAAGGACACATGCCTGGGTTGCAGGCTTGATCCGCCCTCCCCTCCCCCCAGTAGGGGGCAGACAGGAGGCAGCCGATCAATGATTCTCTCTCATCATTGATGTTTCTATCTCTCTATCCCCTTCCCTTCCTCTCTGAAATCAATAAAAATACTTAAAAAGTTGCCAAAGATAGACGAAACAAATAAATGGGTGAATGAATTTGATTCAGTTCAACAAATCTTTCATAGAAGATCTGACTGCCCAAGGCGAGCTCTGAACTGGGAGTGTGCAGGTGAGGAAGGGGCAGGTCAGGCCCTTAATGAGCTTCTAGTTTTCCTGGCAGATATAGACTTCTATAAGGAGATATTTCAATACAATGTAGCAAATTATAGGAGTAGGCAAGCTCCTGTGACAACAAAATGATGAAGGGGGCTCTAAGGTCTCTTAAGGTAGGCTTCTTAGAATGAACTTGTTGAAGCTTGGATATATCCAGTAGATGAATGGGAGTCATCTAATCAAAGGAATAATATGGTCAAATTGATATTTGTTTGTAGGATGGAGGATGAAAACGAGGAAGACTAAAATCAATGATACCAGCAAGGAGGCTGCATTACGAATGGGAAGCTTGGGGTAGACATTGGATGTGTAGAATCTGACAGTTGTGCAATTACTCAGAGCATTCATGGGAAGAGCCCTGCGAAACAACACTTTTTAAAAAATATATTTTTATTGATTTCAGAGAGGAAGATAGAAACATAAATGATGAGAGAGAATCATTGATTGGCTGCCTCCTGCACACCCCACACTGGAGACTGAGCCCACAACCCCGGGCATGTGCCCTAACCTGGAATTGAACCTTGACCTCCTGGTTCATAGGTCGATACTCAACCACCAAGCCATGCGGGCTGGGCTGAAACAACACTCTTTAAGCAGCTGGCAAAAGGCAGCCCTGGAATGACACCCAAAGAGAGGAGTCAGAGGACTGGGAAAGACTGGTGCACTGCGTGTCCAAAGGAATAAAGAGAAGGCAGAGACAAGGAGGATCAGGAAGGTGGGAGCAGTTGTGTCCAATGCTGTACAGAGTTCCAAAAAGCCTCCGCTTGGTTGGCAGTAGGTGACCTTTGCCAGAGCAGTTCCTATGTAAGTGGTGCAGGTGGAAGTTTCATTGCAATAAACGAGTGAATGAGGGAGTAGAAACAGTGAAGGTGAGGAAGTTAAATGAATGAATAAATCACGCGCAGTGCCCTCACTCGTCTTGGGAATTTCCAGGGCCAACGTCGGGAGTTGGTGCGGAACAAGGACCTTCCAGACAGGGCTCTGGGTGCCAGCTAGGAAACCTGTCAGCCTCACAACCCTTGGGTAGGCGCGGCTCCAAGGTCAGGGTCACCTCGGGCCTTGCAGCAACCCGTCACCTTGACGACCAACTGAAAAAAAAACTGGTAGAAACGGAAGCAGTCAGATCATCTCGCGATATCTGGCACGCCGACGCGGGTCTTTCAGGCCTGGGAACCGCGGACGACTCTCGCGAGACTTGCCTGGGGTCGGAGCGCGGGGCCAGGCCGTGGGGAAAGCCGAGCTCCGGTGGGAAACATGTCGGAGTCAGAGCTCGGCAGGAAGTGGGACCGGTGCTTGGCGGATACGGTCGTCAAGATAGGTAAGGGCTTTTCTCCCCTGGCAGGCCCTACCCGGAGTCGAGCAGCCAGCTCTCGGTTCCGTTGACCGGGAGGGCGGAAGGGAAGCTCCGCGAGAGGTCAGGCCGCCCGGCCTATCCCAGCCCCTCAGGCCGGGGCGCGTTGCCCGAGCCCGGGCCGAGGTCACTCGGGCGGTGGGGGACCTGGGCCGTAAGCGCCTCGGCCACGCCCGAGCGGGAGGAGTGGAGTTGCAGCCCTGAAGAGGGGGGTTGGGTTGGCCGGCGGCAGGAGAGGTGTTGAGCTCTTCGAGTAAAAAAAACGGTATGTAGGGCACAACCTTGTGCCAGCGGCTCAAAACCCTCCCTGGAGCCACCTCTCCCGCGCGGGGAGTGCAGGCTGGTCAGGAGGCCGCCTCCCACCCCAGCGGAAACAACAGTTCCTTCTAAAGAAGGTCATCGGGAGCACTTTGCAGACACTGCCAGGCCCTAACGTGAGTTGCTGTCATTCCCGAGCTGTAACCTGATTTATCGGCGTCGGAGTAGTCCAGGGCCTGAAACTGGAGACACAGTGATGGGGATCTGGAATGAGAATTGCCCTGGAAAGTGAGACATTGGCCACTTTGTAAGTCCTTGATGTAACTCCGTGTAGCCTTTTAACATGTGCTCGGGGACGACACAAATTATGAAGTCACTGCAGGGAGGGAAGGGTTTGAAAGAGGGAAATTCCTTTACTGAGTGAATATTAAGGTGCCAGACACTGCTGGGTGCCCAGCTTTATACATTACCTCATACAGGCCATGAAATGGAGAAGGGAGTCAGGAGAAGGGATGTGCCCACCAGGGTCTAATAAATAGCAAAGTTGGGAATTTATCCCAGGGTTTCTGGCTTCAAGTACCATGGTCTTTCTTTGATACCAATTTTTATTTTCAAATTTGATATTTTTTTGTGTGGAAATCTCGAGTATTTAAGAGGATTATTCTTGAATGAAAATATAGGAAAATAAATGATTGTAAGCTTCATGAGAGCAGGGATGTTTTTGGTTTATTCATTGCTGTATCCCCACCCCCCTAGAAGAATGCTTAATAAAAATTGAGAAGCATGAATAAATGAAATAATGTATCACAGGTACCACTTCATCCTTGGATTCACTACTTACCAGCTGTGTGATTTGGGACAAAGTTATTTAATTTCTCCGTGCCTGTTTTTTTCATTTGTAAAATAGCAATAAAAATTATTACTGTCTCTCAGAGTTGTTGTGAGGATTAAGTAAGTTAAAGGCTTGCGTTTGACTCACTTATTAAGAATGGGTTAAGTTGAAAGTGGCCAAAGAAATACACAGTTCTTGTTAGTATTAACAGTTTACATTTGGGAGAGAAGATGTAACACATAGATATGAAATGACCAAAGTAATGACCAAAGTAATTACCAAACTGTACAATGTAGTAGTTAAGAATGGGAGGTAGATGCCCAGCTGGTTCGGTGGTTGAACCAGGAGTTGATTCCCAGTCGGGGCACAAGCTTGGGTTTCAGGCTACATTCCCTGTGGGGGGCGTGCAGGAGGCAGTTGATCAATGATTCTCTTTCATCATTGATGTGTATATCTCTCTCGCTCTTCACTCCCATCCTCAGCAGTTTTGTAGCTTTGGGTAAGGTCTTCCTTAAGTGGGGACAGAGACACATTTACCTAAAAGGATTATGAAGAGTGAAGGTCAGAAAAATATATAAGATACTTAGCATGGTGCCTGGTGCTGTGTATTTAGTAAATGGTGGTAGTAATTGCTGATATTAATATTGTTTTGCCAGTGATGATCATGTGAGGCAGCGTGTAGTGTCATTGTCCTTCATGAGTGGGACATTGGTGGTGGGTATGGCATGGCATACACAGGTGAAATAATTAAATGAGGCATGGTAATGTATGATTGCAGATAAAAATTAAAATGAGTAATTCAGACTCTTTGCTGTAGTACTATTATAAATCCAGTAAATGGAGTGATGGGTCAAGGTCATCCAGTAAGAGTTTGCAAGGGAAATGGCCTTTTAGCTGACCTTTGGAGAATGACTTGGACTTGGATAGTCAGGGAAGATGGAAGAATTTGAGCAGAGGCCTAGTTGAACTTACATAAAGGAGGAAATTGAAGCATGGAAAGATTAAGTCTTAGAAGTGGAGGAGCTGGGTTAAAACACAGACATTCCCCAAAGAGGGCTGGTTTAGGTGGAGTCAGAACTGTGAAATGTCTTGGAGAGATTCTACTTTGTCTTCAAGGCTTTTGCGTTGCCGTTGACTTTTTCACATGCATTCTGTAGATTCAACGCCTCTGTCTTACTAGTATATTAAATCTATTACTTTCTGCTTCCAGGGCTCTTTACACCTAGGCTGGTGGGGAATCATGGGATGGTTTTATTTTGTATTTTTTAATATATTTTTATTGATTCAGAGGGGAAGGGAGGGGGAGAGAGAGAGACAGAAACATCAATGATAAGAATCATTGACCGACTGCCTCTTGCATGCTCCTTACTGGGGATCTAGCCCGAAACCTCAGTACATGCCCTTGATGGGAATTGATCCTGGGACTCTTCAGTCCGCAGTCTGACGCTCTGTCCACTGAGCAAACCGGCTAGGGCTATGGGATGGTTTTACTAGTAAACAAGAAATATCTAGCGAGCTCTGGGCCAGTCAGTGGGCAAATAGAGAAGCAGAAGACATTTCACTGCCCTTATCAGGGAATTGATATGATATAATGAAATTTTTGTATGATTGTTCTAGCAATGTTTTATACCAAACAGATTTGGAGTAGAGGAGACAAGCAGTACTGTAAATGTGAAGTGATAATGATCTGAACTGTTAGACTGGAAAGGAATATTTGAGAAACTCCTAACTTTTCTTCCCATTTATAAAATGGAAATAGTATAACCAACACACTTCCTAGGCCAGCAAAGTGACAAGCACATAGTAGGAACTCAGTAAATGCTATTTTCTTTATTTTCTCTCCAATTGGTTAACTTTGCTGATCTTCATTTCTTATAAAGATGACACCAAGGTTAGAACTTGGATAAGTGGTAATGTATTGATCAGAATTTGGAAGTGAAACAGGAGGGGTGCATGTGCACCTCTTTTATACCAAATAACAGATAAGACTTAGTAACTGATTACATTTAGCAGGAGGAGAATACAGTAAAAGAAGGTCATGATTTTGGTTGCTTTTCTGCTTACATAGTTAAATTTGAGGATGATAATGGAGAAGTTGAACGGGGATTTTTAATTTTGAGGGGGCAGCTGAGTTCCGATTTTGAGGGGTTTGTTCCGTTAGTGATGGATTTAGAGATAGGGCATAAGAGAGATGAAACATGGAAGTCTAATTTTGCGAGGCTTTATTTTACTACTCTGAGTAGTCTTTGCGACTGCAGGATGAACTTTTTTGTAGTGAGTGTTTATTAGTTCCTGTTCCTTTACGCAGAGAGGTAACAGAATTTTTAAAAATCTTTGCTACATGCTTTTCTGGTACTTCAGAATGGAAATGGAGACTCAGGGAATAAGAAACCTGTCATAAGAAAGAGATCTTTTAGAACAGCGGTCGCCAACCGGTGGTCTACGAACCACTGGTGGTCCGTGAGGTCCGAAAGGTTGGCAACCGCAGTTGTAGAAGATTTAGGCAGGGAAGAAGGCCAAAGCAGGCTTTCAGTTACATACTGATACTTTTATACTGAAGGCAAGCCAAGGTGAATGGACAGCTCCCTTTGTGAGCACTTCTCTGTTTTGCTAAAGCCTGTTGTTTCTTTTCCACTTGTTTGCTTTGGGGGGAGGGAGAGACTACTTTAATTGCTCATGTTTGGTTCCAGTGGTTCTCAACCTTTCTAATGCCGCGACCCTTTAATACAGCTCCTCATGTTGTGGTGACCCCCAACCATAAAATTATTTTCGTTGCTACTTCATAACTGTAATTTTGCTACTGTTAATGAATCGTAATGTAAATATCTGTGTTTTCCGATGGTCTTAGGCTCTACAGCAGCGGTTCTCAACCTGTGGGTTGCGACCCACAGGTTGAGAACCGCTAGCAGGGTCGCCTAAGAGGGTCATGGAGACCCTACTTTTAATTCTTTTTGAGTTCATACCCAGAAGTGGAATTCTTGGATCATATATTTTTTGTTTGTGTTTTTAATCCTCACCCGAGGATATTTTTTCCATTGATTTTTAGAGAGAGGGGAAGACAAAGAGAAACATCAATGTGAGAGAAACACATCGATTAGTTGCCTTCTGCACGAGCCCTGTCCAGGGCCCAGGCCAGGGAGGAGCCTGCAACCGAGGTATATGCCCTTAACCAGAATCAAACCCGGGACCCTTCGGTCTGCAGGCTGACGCTCTATCCACTGAGCCAAACCAGTTAGGGCTCTTTAAGAGTTTTATAGTTTTATATATTTATATCTTTAAGCCATATTGAGTTAATTTTTGTGTATGATGTCAGGTAAGGAAGGGTCCAGCTTCATTCTTTTGCATGTGGATATCCAGTTTTCCCAACACCATTTGTTGAAAAGACTGTCCTTTCCCCATTAAATGGTCTTTGCATCCTTGTAAAAAATCATTGGACCATCCTATCTAATAAAAGAGTAATATGCAAGTTGACTGTACCTCTGCTACACCCACAAGCCACGCCCACCAGCCAATCAGGAGTGAGTATGCAAATTAACCCAACCAAGATGCCTGCGGCCACAGAGCGAGCAGGAGGCTTGGTTTTCCCCAGTAATGGAGGAAGCCAAGCTTTCCGCACACCCTGGCTGGCCTAGGCCTCCATTCAAGGCTACAAAGGTTCAGTTATAGAAGAAATAATCCCAGATACCAGGGCCTCCGCTTGGGTTGCCGGGGGGCGTGGCAGGCCTGCAAACCACTATAGGCCCCTCGCCCAGGCTGCCCCACGTCCCAAGGGAGCTCCCACCCTCATCCAGGACACCCTTCAGGGCAAACCAGCTGGCCCACCCGTGCACCAGGCCTCTATCCTATCTAATAAAAGAGTAATATGCAAATTGACCATCACTCCAACACACAAGATTGCTGCCCCCATATGGTCAAAGATGGCTGCCCCCATGTGGACACAAGATGGCCACCACAAGATGGCCAGCAGGGGAGGGCAGTTAGGGGTGACCAGGCCTGCAAGGGAGGGCAGTTGGGGGCGATCAAGCCTGCAGGGGAGGGCAGTTAGGGGTGACCAGGCCAGCAGAGGAGGGCAGTTGGGGGCAACCGGGCCTGCAGGGAAGGGCAGTTGCGGGGGACCCAGGCCTGCAGGAGAGAGCAGTTGGGGGGGACCAGGCCTGCAGGGGAGGGCAGTTAGGGGTGGCCAGGCCTGCAGGGGGAAGGCAGTTAGGGGCAAACAGGCTGGCAGGGGAGCAGTTAGGCATCAATCAGGCTGGCAGGGGAGTGGTTAGGGGGTGATCAGGCTGGCAGGAAGAAATGGTTAGGGGCAATTAGGAAGGCAGGCAGGTGAGCAGTTGGGAGCCAGCAGTCCTGGATTGTGAGAGGGATGTCCGACTGTCCTTTTAGGCCCGATCCAAGGATCAGGCCTAAAAGGGCAGTCGGACATCCCTCGAGGGGTCCCAGGTTGGAGAGGGTGCAGGCTGGAATTTCATGCACCGGGCCTTTAGTACTAGTATATGCAAGGGTTTATTTCTGGGTTCTCTCTTCTATTTCATTGGCCTATATATCTTTATGCCAGTATCACACTGTTTGATTACTGTAGCTTTGTAGTAAATTTTGAAATCAGGAAGGGTGAGTCCTCCAGGTTTGTTCTCTTTCAAGATTATTTTGGCTATTTGGGGTCCCTTGAGATTCCATATGAATTTTAGGATGGGTTTTTCTGTTTCTGCAAAAATATGTCATGGGATTTTGATAGGGATTGTATTGAATCTGTAGATCATTTTGGGTAGTATTGACACATGTTAACAAATAATATTCTATGGTGTGGATATACCACATTTTGTTTATCTATCAGCTAATGCACTTTTGGGGTGGTTTTTTTTAAATATTTTTATTGATTTCAGATTGGAAGGGAGAGGGAGAGAGAGATAGAAGCATCAATGATGAGAATCATTGATTGGCTGCCTCCTGCACGCTCCATACTGGGGATTGAGCCCACAACCCGGGCATTCCTTGACCGGAATCGAACCTGGGACCCTTCAGTCCGCAGGCCGATGCTCTATCCACTGAGCCAAACCAGCTAGGGCAGCTAATGCACATTTGCGTTGTTCACCCTTTTTTGGTATTATGAATTATGCTGCTATATCTAAGTTTATGAGTCTTTATGTAGACATATGTTTTCATTTCTCCTGGATATATAACTGGTAGTGGAAATGCTGGGTTGTATGCCAACTCTTTATGTAACATTGTGCTCTTGTTAGAGGAGAGTTTTCTGTTAGTATTATAAAATAATGTAATTAGGCACTATATGTTAAGCAAAAGAGTGAGATGGTTGAATTTCTGATTTCTGAAAGATCACTGAAGTAGCATGAGAAGAATAAATTGGAAAGGATCAGAATGAAGAGAGAGATGGGTTATAAAATAATGCAAAATCATGCCAAAGATTATCAAATTAGAGGAAATAAGATGAGAGCAGGAGTGGAATGGAGACAGAACTAATGGTGACAGTACAGTGGTAATATTTATAGCACTTGGAATGCGGGCTCATGAGTGGGAGGAGTCAGGGGTGATGCAAAGCCTATGTAAATGTAGAATAGTGTTGTGGTTGACCAATAAGAGAGGCAGGAGGGGAGCCCCAGTAACATTTTGTAGTTTTTTCATTTCTGGCATGTCTTGAAATAGGTCATTGATACATACAGCTCAGTCAACAGTATGAAAGTTATTACTTTGCCATGCATTCATCTTCTTGAAAAGAAAGGGTTTGGCCTTCCTTGTTAAGGAAGTAGGACAGTAAATGACTTAGCAGCTGACCTGCCTTAGAATTAAACTGCAGATTTTGTGTATTCATCCATTAATCAATTAAATGTAGTTAAATTGATTTTTTCAAGTCCTTTTAATGTTAAAAAAAAAAACAACAACACTGAAAGAGGTCTGGAATAAAGTTATGGAAAAAGAAAGCAAATTATTGTTTTTCTTTAAGTATCAGTTCATCTGATAAATGCGGGTTACCACAAAGTATTGGTGGCTCACCAAAAATTGCTTTTTGGTGGCTTGTGTTTGCAAACTGATACATCTCCATTTCAGGGAGTGATATCAATTAGGCTAAACTAAAATACTTCAAAGGGTTTTGGTTGTTTATTGGTTTGGGTTTCAAATTAGTACATGTTAATTGGTGAATTAGTAGCCATGTTTTGTTTGCTATATGTATTGCTAAACAGTGTTTATATGTATTTCTAAACAATTTCTAAACAAATATAAAAATACTTTTTCTGTTTGCAACAGCAGTATATGAATAATGGGACATTGTGCTCTTATTAGAGGAGAGTTTTCTGTTAGTATTATAAAATAATGTAATTAGGCACTATATGGGACTCGAAAACATTTAAATTTTTGTCTGGCTGTGGTTTTATGCTTTCCTAAAATGTGGGCTGAAACAGTTTATTAGTAAATATGCTGAATTGCTTTCTCTGGCAAGTGCATTTTAGTATCGAATCCAAGTAAAAATACAAATATTTACTTATAAAAGTCATTTGGTGTGGTAATATTTTTACTACAGCCATTGACCCACTAGTGAAATGTTAGGGCATTGCTGGATTGGATCCTGTTTATTTAAAGGCCAAGAGAGGGAAAGAGAAAGGAAGCTAACATTAACTTAATGCCTGTCATTTGCCATCATATTTGGTATACTAACATATTACCTCTTTTTTACTCTCCTAGCAACTCAATGAGGAAGTTTATCTCTGTTTTCCCAGAAAGAAAAATAATGCTCAAATATGTTGGCAGGAATTGAGAAGCTGATTTTAAAATCTATATGAAAACTTAAATAATCCAAAATAGCCAAAGCAATTTTTAAAAAGAGAAATGGAGTTGGAGGAATAAGATTACCTGATTTCAAGACTTACTATAAAGCTACAGTAAATAAGATAGTGTAGTATTGGAGAAGGTACACACATAGATCAGTGGAATCAGCTGTGTCCAGAAATAGACCCATAAATACATAGCTTATTTTTGACAAAGGTGTCAAGTCAGTTAATGAAGAAAGGAAAATCTTTTCAACAAATTGTGCTAGAATTACTGGGTATCCGTGTAGAGAAAAAAAATTAACCTTATTATCTCAAACATAAAAAATTAACTCAAAAGGATCACAGACCTAAATGTAAAAGCTACAACTATAATACCTCTAGAAGAAAAGAGGAGAAAAATATTTGTGATCTTGTGTTCAGAAAATACTTCTTAGGTCACAAAAAAGCAAAAATTTTACAAAAGAAAAAATGACATACTGGATTTGATCAAAATTTTAAAACTTTTGCTCTTTGAAAGACACCATTAAAAAAACAAAAATACAAGCCACAGAATGGGAAAAAACATTTGCAATATATATATCTACCTGGTAAAGGACTTGTTTCTAGAATAAATCAGGATATCTTAAAATTAATCATAAGACACCTCATTTAAGAAAATGGGTAAAATGTTTGAAAAGATTTTTATAAACGAAGTTAGACTGATGACAAATAAACACATAAAAAGATGTTCAGCAAATTAAAATCATGAGATACCTCTATACCCATTAAAATAGTTAAAGTTAAAAGACTGACAATGCTGAGTTCATTAGTATATGGAGCATCTGGAATTCTTGTATACTGGTGTTTTTTTTTAATTTAATTTATTGGGGTTATACTAATTAACAAAATTATACAGGTTTCAGGTGCACAATTCTACAACATATCATCTGTACACTGTATTGTGTGTTTATCACCCCAAGTCAAGTATCCGTCTATCACCATTTATCCCCGCTTTACCTTCCTCCATTCCCTCCCCTATTCCTTTCCAGCAATCACCACACTGTTGTCTGTGCTCTTGTATACTGTTGATGGGAGTGTAAAATGGTGCTACCACTTTGTAAAACTGTTAAGAAGTTTTTATAAATTTAAACATACCATCTAGTCATTCCACTCCTAGGTATTAACCAAAGAGAAATGAAAACATGTCCACACAAAGTCTGGCATATGAATGTTCATAGCAGCTTATTCATAACTAGAGGCCCGCTGCACGAAGAGATTCGTGCAATAGGCTTTCCTTCCTTTGGCTTCCAGCACTGGTTTTCCTCCGGCACCCGGGACCCAGGCCTTTGCTCCCGCCAGAGTCTGCCTTCTTCGTCTTCGCTGCAGACCCCGGCCGGAGTCTGCAGTCTTCGTCTTCACTGTGGCACTGGGCTCCTGTAGATCCCTTTACGTGCCCCTCCCCGCCCCGCCCTCCATCTCATAGCAGGCGTCCTGCCCCACCTGGCCACTCTGCACCTGGAGCAGCTGGGTGGCCGCCATCTTTGGTATTCTAATTTGCATACTCACTCTGATTGGCTGTGGGCATAGCGGAGGTATGGTCAATTTACGTTTGTCTATTATTAGGTAAGATGCCCCAAACTAAAAAGAACCCAGATGTCTGTCCCAGATGAATGGATAAACAAAATATGGACTATCCAAAATATGAACAAATTACTGATACATACAACAATATATATACATTTCAAAATCAATAGGTTGGGTAAAATAAGCTAGACACAAAAAAGTATATATTGTTCTGGGTGTCAGCACCAAAAAACCCCAACAAGCAGACAAACAAAGAGTACAGACAGACCTCTCAGATGTTGTGTGTTCAACTCCATACCACGCAATAAAGCAGATCATAATCTTTTTGGTGGTGGAGGGTCTTGCCTTCAATTTATAAAAAACAAAAGTCTGTGAAGTGCAGTAAAGCAAGGCACAGTGAACAAAGTATACCTATATATACTTTATGATTCCATTCACATGTAAAATTCTAGAAAATGTAAACCAATCTGTGATGACAAAGTAGATAAATGGTTGCCTGGGGCAAAGGGTGGAGGGAAGGATAAACTACAAAGGGGCACAAGGAAACTGTTGATGGGAGTGTAAAATGGTACTACCACTTTGTAAAAGTGGGCTGATAGTATTCTGTTGCTTGATTGTGGTGCTCCTTTCACTTATCAAACTCATTGTATTACACAGTTTAAATGGGTGCAGTTTATTGTACATACATTATACTTCAAAAAGTCATGTAAAACTAAAAGGATGAAATGATGAAAATACTCAGTTTCAGTGCATATATAAGCAACCAGAACCCTCAGGTTCAGCTCGTGGAAGTATGAATCGGTGTATCTACTAACGCTTAACTGTATGTTCACCCTATGACATAGCTGTTCCACACCTAGGTATATACCCCAGAGATATTCATACATCTGTTCATCAAATGACTTTCTAGAATGTTCATAGAACATTATTCATAATAAGATCAACTAGAAGCTACCCAAGTGCCTAACAACAGAATGGATAAGTAAATTGTGGTATATTAATGTAGTGGACTACTACACAGCAGTTACAACCTATCTATATATACATTAGTAAAAGCCTAAGTGACTGCTCGGCCGGTCGCTATGACGACATACTGACCACCAGGGGGCAGATGCTCAATGCAGGAGCTGCCCCCTGGTGGTCAGTACGCTCCCATAGCCAACCTTCTGCAGCTGGCCAACCTCCCACGGTCCGTCCGCTGCACCCCCCGCCCCCCCACCAATCCTGACCGGCCCCAATCGAGACTGGGCTAGATGGCTCCAACTACATGGCTCCAATCGCCAGCCAGGCCGAGGGACCCCACCCATGCACAAATTCATGCACTGAGCCTCTAGTACAACTATATAATACAATGAACTACATACAACTATTTTCAACACTATTGGGCCAACGTACTCACTGTGTGATTCCATTTCTGTAAGTTTAAAAACAAGCAAAACTACTCTATGCTATTAGAAGTTAGAATGTGGTTATCCTTGGATGAAGAATTTTGACAAAGGAAGCACAGGCAGGCTTCTGGGATGTTATCTTCTGTTTCTTGCTCTGATTGCTGGTAACATGGCTGTATTTAGTGTGAAAATTCATTTAGTGGTTACATGCATGCGTGTTAAAAAAAAAGATCAGAAAACTGTATTACTTATAAAGTGAAAGTGTTGGAATTGGTAACTGTTAACAGCAATTTAACTTGTCATTTTTAAAAGTAAGAAGTGAAGAAAATGAATTTGAAATGCTCTTTAAAGAGATAGCATGACAGGAACAAGAAATACAAGATAAACTTAAGTACAAATTAGAAAAAATATGAGAATGTGGGATATGAAAATCTGGATGAATAAAAATGGTACAAGACATGTCTTGGAGAGAGGGCAGGTGGACAGGCAGATCACAGTGTGGCCAAGGGGCTTGTTTAAGATTACATAGACTCTTCAGGTTGCTTCAATGATGTATCTTCTGGTAGAATTTTAAGACTATTTAATTAATAGTTAACAGTGTATATGGGAAGAATTGAAATCCCGTGTTTTTACTTCATTTTTCCTTATCCAACCTAAACCTGCATTAGGATGCATAGGATAATTTATAATTATTGTAACACCCTCACATAGTTGTTGATGGATTTGTAGACTTACTTAACTTAGACAAATGTTTACAAGTTAGAACAAATGTTTCTGATTGTTTGTCAGAACCTGTACATATAAATCACTCAGAATTCCTGTTTGATAGATTTTAAATGATTAACTGAAGCAATTGATTTAAAGCACCATAATTCACTTTTTACTAGAAGGTACTTCTAAGAAAGCTGCTAGTTTCTTGGCATCATTTCAGAGGACTAAATTGAAATCCATTAGTTGTAGGATTAAAAAAAATTTTTTTTTTTACCATTTCAGCATAGGCCTATATGTGACAAACCTTGAACTCATAAATATCCCACTTTGAAGACCCTTCTTTTTTTAAAATTTTATTTCAGAGAGGAAGAAAGTGGGAGAGAGATAGAAACATCAATGATGAGAGAGAATCATTGATTGGCTGCCCTCTGCACATTCCCCACTGGGGACCGAACCCATAACCTGGGCATGTGCCCCTGACTGGAATCGAACCCGGGACCCCTCAGTCCTCAGGCCGACGCTTTATCCACTGAGCCAAACCAGCCAGGGCTATCCCACTTTGATTGGAAGCAAAAGTACAGTATATAACTGTTCCAATCATATATTACCTTGATATTAGAATAAATGCTATTAATCTTATGTATTCCCAGAAAAGATTGGCTGTGATCATTGAAAAAAATCACAACTTATTTTTTCTCCTAGTTTCCAATTTGATTAATTTTATTTCAGCTCATAACTTGTATTTTAGAAGACTTTTTTCCTTTACTCAGTTTATGAAAACTAAATTTTGGTTTCTTCAAGTATGCAGGTCCAGTGAATTGGAGAGGTTTATTTATGGGGCTTTGTAGAATAATGTTGCCTTTAAGAAATGCTACTATAGAATGCTACTGTAATATAAAGTCATCTGGGTGTTGTGTCCTACCTCACCTATAGTCCTAGGTACTTTATTAGAACCAGATTTGAATAACAAAGAAAAACCTGCTTGTTCATGAAAGCCCCCAAATTCAGGCAAGTCCTTCCAGCACCTTTGCAATGCCGATTTGGGATATTCACTATTTGCACCAACTGTACTTTAAATGCAAACCTATTGGTATCTTTTAAAAATATGTGACCCCTTTCCTATCTCTATTTGTCTGTGTCCATGACTTCATATATCTTTACCTAAGGATCCATTATCTCAGAGTCATCATTAAGTGTCATCACCCCTACTCAGAAGTTCCTGATCCCTGATCAAAGGTACCTTAAGCACTGTCTGTTTCTTTTCTGCCTAACATGGAAATGGAAAGGTAGAGGGAGGGCTGTTGAGGGATCAAAGTATGATGCAGGGTTATATTTTTCAGTTGGATGAGTAGAAAAGAGAATTTGAGCTCCTTGTAGTCCATTTATCTGCCACCATCTCTCCCTCTCTCTTCCCTAATCCTCCAGGATGGTTTGGGTACTGTGCTCAGTGCTTCTAGTACATCCTATTTCTGTTGTCATATCTTGTTTTTTTTTGTTTTTTTTTTTAAATGGGGATCTGTTGCCCACATTCCTGAGTAGTGTTGGGGAGGAAAGAACATTTTTTTTATATATATATTTTATTGATTTTTTACAGAGAGGAAGAGATAGGGATAGAGAGTTAGAAACATCGATGAGAGAGAAACACCGATCAGCTGCCTCCTGCACACCCCCCACTGGGGATGTGCCCGCAACCAAGGTACATGCCCTTGACCGGAATCGAACCTGGGACCCTTGAGTCCGCAGGCCGACGCTCTATCCACTGAGCCAAACCGGTCTCGGCTGTCGTCATATCTTGTACTTCGAGTCTCTAATTATCAGTTGGCCCCAACACTAGATAATGCACTAAGTGAGTGCAGGAACTTATTATTCCCCAGGGCCCAGTGTAGTGCCTAGTACAGGGTAGGTACTCAGTTTATAATTAAGGAAGTACCTACAGATAGTGTTGGCCAGGATGAAATTTGGGAGGTAGTTTCCTTTGGTAAATCAAAATGGCTGATTATAATAGTATGATTATAATTTGTATGTCTGTGAGGAGGCTACACCAGCAGCAATATAACATGGCAACCAAGGACCAGGCCTTTGGAGTCAGGCTGCCTGGTTCAAGTCCCAGCTCTGTGGCCTGAGGCAAGTTACTTAACCTTTCTGTGTCTCAGTTTCTTGGTTTATAAAATGGGGCCAATAAAATAAATTTATTGTGAGGATCAAAATGGGGTGATTTAATCCTGAAGCATCAGTGCTTAGTGAATGCTCTTTATTTAATACTAGAGTCCTGGTGCACAAATTCTTGCACGGGTAGGGGCCATCCAGTGGGGGAGTAGGGTGGGGGGCGGGGGAAGGAACCGCGGGAGGTTGGCTGGCCATGGGAAGTTGGCTGTGGGAGCGCATTGACCACCAGGGGGCAGCTCCTGCATTGTCTGCCCCCTGGTGGTCAGTGCACATCATAGCTACTGGCCAGTCGTCCGGTCATCTGGTCTTAACGGTCGCTTAGGCTTTTATATATATAGACTAGTGGCTTGGTGCACGAAATTTGTGCATGGGGCGGGTGTCCCTCAGCCAGGCCTGCACCCTCTCCAATCTAGGACCCCTCGGCGGATGTCCAACTGCCGGTTTACTAAATCGGCAGTTGGACATCCTTCTTGCAATCCGGGACCGCTGGCTCCTAACCGCTCACCTGCCTGCCTAATCGCCCCTAACCACTCTGCCTGCCAGCCTGTTCTTCCCCAACTGCCTCCCCTCGCCAGCCTGATCACCCCTAACTTCCCCCCCGCCCCCCCGCTGGCCTGCTCACCCCCAACTGCCCCCGCCCCCACTGGCCTGCTCGCCCCCAACTGCCCCCCCCCACCAGCCTGATCACCCCCAACTGCCCCCCCTCTCCGCCGGCCTGCTCGCCCCCAACTGCCCTCCCCTCCTGGCTTGATCGCCCCTAACCGCCTCTGCCTCGGCATCGCCACCATGGCTTTGTCCGGAAGGACATCCAGAGGGTCTCGCGGAGTAATTAGCATATTACCCTTTTATTAGTATAGAATAGAAGCCTGGTGCATGGGTGGGGGCCGGCTGGTCTGCCCTGAAGGGGGTCCCAGATCAGGGTGGTGGTCCCCTTGGGGGCTGGGGCAGTTTGCAGGCCGGCCACGCTCCTGTCGGGGTGGGGATCCCCACTGGGGGACGTGGCAAGCCTGGGTGAGGGGCTGAGGGCTGTTTTCAAGTTGGCCACACCCCCTTCAGGGTGGGGGGGGGTGTCTCACGGTCTGATTAGCATATTACTCTTTTATTAGTATAGATTATCTAATGTTTCTGAAAAGAATGTACACATTGCACTTTTATAAATCAAGTTATGTTTTAGATTTATTAAGGAAATTTGGTATTAAAAGGTTAGTTGATGATTTATAAATAACACCAATGTTTTTGTAGTTATCCAGATAGAAATTCTCAGCGTTTTCTTTGACAGCCTTCCCCACTGCACCCTCCAAAACCCCAGATACACATACATGCACTTAATCAGTTGTTAAGTGCTACAAATTCTGCCAGCAAAATGTCTCTTCCTTTCCAAGTAATCCTACACACCTTAGTCAGATGCATCTCCTAAAGCATAGTTTCAATCTTGTTAGCCTCTTTAAGAATTCTTCAGGGAAGCCCCCTGCCTGCTGAATTAAGTGCTGTGTAGATTCCTTGGCCCAGCTTCTGGTGCCTTCAGGATGGCTCCCGTCCCTTTCTAGCCCTATCTCCTGCTCTCTAGGGCATGCCTCATGCTAGGCCTCTGTCCTCCCCTCTCCCCTCATTTCCCTACACAAGCCCTGCTTTTCTGCCATCGGGTAGAATATATGCCCATTCCCCCAAAACTATGACTGTTAAAAAATCTATCCTTTTTTTTTATCTTCACCAGAGGATATTTTTCCCATTGTTTTTAAAAAATATTTTTTTATTGATTTCAGAGAGGAAGGGAGAGGGAGAGATGAGAGAGAATCATTGATCGGCTGCCTCCTGCACGCCCCCTACTGGGGATTGAGCCTGCAACCCTGGCATGTGCCCTTGACCGAAATCGAATCGGGGACCCTTCAGTTCACAAGCCAATGCTCTATCCATTGAGCCAAACCAGCTAGGGCCATTGATTTTTTTAGAGAGAATGGAAGGGAGGGGTTGGAGCGGGGAGGGAGAGAGAGAAACGTCCACCTGAGAGATGCATCAATTGGTTGCCTCGTGCACAGGCCCAGATTGGGACTGGGGATCAAACCTGCAACCTAGGAACGTGCCCTTGACTGGAATCAAACCCGAGACCATTTGGTGTGCAGGCCCGATGCTCTAACCACTGAGAAAACTGGCCAGGGCAAAAAGTCTGTCCTTGAAGACAACTCAAATGCTACCTCCTTTTTGAAGATTAAAAAAAATCTCAGGAGAACAGTGTCCTTTTCTCAGGACACCGAGGATCTGCTTTTGTTCACTTTTATGGATACATGACTTATTATCCTTTCTTGATCACAAGCTCCCCAAGGAAAAAACTGTGTCTTACTTATTTCTGACCCATGTTGAACCCAGTACTTTTACCCTTCAGTGCTCAGTAAATATTTAACGTTTGTTCTTTTTTAAAAAATATTTTTATTGATTTTAGAGAGGAAAGGAGAGGAAGAGAGAGATAGAAACATCAGTGATGAGAGAGAATCATTGATCGGCTGCCTCCTGCACACCCCCTATTGGGGATCAAGCCTGAAACCTGGGCATGTGCCCTGACTGGGAATTGAACTGTAACCTACTGGTTCATGGGTTGACCCTCAACCACTGAGCCACACCAGCCGGGATCTATTTGTTCTTGAAAGACTTTTTGTGGGAGAAGACAAGGACATTGACTCTGTGCAATGCACTGTTCTTCCAAGCTTTCTGAACACATTATGCTGTTTCATCTCACTGTCCCCAGTCAGGGATAGGCACTGTTAATGTTAGTAGTCTTCGTTTCCATATGAAAAGTTATATAATTTTTCCAAGGACTGACATACAACTACTAATAACCAGTATTCTCAATCATGCTTAACCTGTCTTACCCCCAAATCCATATAACTTTATAACTGAAGTATAACCACTGTATAACATTGCTTACTTTTCAAGGAATAAATACTACATACTGGAGTGGTGTGCTCCAAGAGTAAAGAAACAAATCTATTCTCAGTGCCTTCTTCTTAATAAATGCTAGTAAATGTTGATCAAGTAAATGTGTAAGGAAAAGAAAATACTGAATTTTTCTCAGTTGAGTTTTTCATCTGAATCAGGAATAGGCAACAACATAATAGCTATAGAGTTGGTGTACATAGGATACAGTGGGTCCCTGATTCTTATATTTACTTCCACAAGAATGAGAATCTAGTTACTGATATTGATGAGGAGGGGCTAGAGGTGTTGGGAGGGAAGGGAATCACAAAAATACCCTTTTGAGCAGTTTGGAGTCATTTATCAGCCCTCAGCCCCTTTGGATTCATTTTATCTCCAGTTAGTGCACAGGGAAGTATTTCCCGGCTTCCTTTGTTGACTTTCTCATTGCTTCTAAGTAATTTCAGGTTTTTGTTACCACTCCTGATAAGTCAAATATCTGTGGTATCTTTTATTTTCTTGAGGAACCAAAGAGAAACATAGTCATAAATTAGCCATGCATAGTGATGCAATCCAGAAAAACACTTTGTTGTCACGTGTAACAATAGACAGGGCCACTGACCTCTCTCTGAGGTTTATCCCTGTGTATAGGAAAGAGCCATGACTTTGGAGGCAGACAGCCTGCGTTTGAATTCGACTTTTATAGATGTATGTACTTGGGGAAGTCACTTAATCCCTCTACATTGTTTTCTCTTCTGTAAGACAGGATCATGATACACCTAAAAGGTGGTTCTGTGGATCAAATGAAATAATGTATAGAAACATATACAGTGCCTGACACTATAAATGTTATTACTTCCAAAGTACCTTCCCCTAAATAAATGTAATGCATCTTTTGTTGTTTATTGAAACTTAATTCTATTTATTTTTCATGTATAACATATTTCTTGATTTGTGCATTCTTGGAAAGTTGTGTGGCTGTCAGGATTCTGAAAGTTGGATCATATGCTCTTGCACTCATTTAAAAAGGACCCTTTTTAGTTCAGTTTGTAGCATCCTCCCAGTGCGCCAGGGTTGTGGGCTGGATCCCTGGTCAGGGCATGTACAAGAATCAATCAGTGAATGTATGGATGAGTGGAACAACAAATCAATGTTTCTCTCTCTCTCTCCTTCCCCCACCCCTGCCCTTCCTCTCTGTCTCTCTCTCTCTCAAATTAATGAATTAAAAAAAAAAATGTGGTGCCCAGAGACCCATTACAAAAGACCCTTTTGTGAGTTTGGCTTTTCTTGAAGCAGAGCTTTCCACTAATGCCTTCCACGTTTACCTTCCCTATCTTTACTCCTTTCTGCTGACTGGTTTACTTGTTCTGGTCAGAATGTGGGCAGTTGATGTTCACCTAGAAATTCCAGTAGATGTCCCAGCCTCGGTCTAGTCTGGATGGCCATAGGAAGGTTAAGGTCTTGTTAAATAGCTACTTTCCTAATCTATTTCCTCTATACTCAGCAGCAATGTTGACTTTTGAGAAGCTGATTAACACAGATCTAGTTTACTATCTCTGGGTCTTTGGTCTGGCACTCTTTCTTGGTTAATTCACATGACTTGGCATTTACACATGGACACCTGGGACAATCTGTCTTTGCCTCAAAGGATTAAGTAACACAATTTGGAACTGACTGAAAACTTTTTTTCCCCCCTCATAAATTGGGCCCTGAGCATCTTTCATAAATCAGGAATGTTTCTTGGAAATGTAGTTCTCACTAAATTCAGTCCCTAGGGTACTTTTCTATAAAAGCACATTCATGTTTGTTCTGTCATAACAAGTGCATTTGATGGTTGTAATAGTGTTGATAGAAATGTGATTGAACAGGAAAACATGTCCATTATAAATAGGTCAATTTGATAGTAATCCATGTTCAAAGCATAAATATAGCTTTATTAAACAAAGATAGCTCTAGGAAAATCTTTATACTATTTTAGAGCAAAGTGTTCTAGTTCAACAGTGAGTCTAAAGGAATCCCCTATTTAAAATATATATCAAAATTTGATGTATTCCTAGAAACAATTGCTAATGTCAATGAAATATAGTCAACTGTGCGAAGAGAGGGAGAAAAGGATCTAACTTTCATCTGTGGCTCATCCTCAGAGTGATCCTGAACGAGTCAGTGACTGGTATTTTAATAGAGGATTAACTATTACATTACACCTTCAAAAATACTTTTATTTATTTATTATTGATTTCAGAGGATGGGAGAGGGAGAGAGAGAAACATCAATGATGAGAGAGAATCATTGATCGGCTGCCTACTGCACACACCCTACTGAGGAATGAGCTGGTAACCTGGGCATGTGCCTTGACCAGGAATCAAACCGCAAACTCCTGATTCATAGATCCATACTTAACAACTGAGCTATACCGGACGGGCTATATTACATTACATTTTTGACATCTTTTGAGTTTTATTAAAGCGGTGTTAGAATTTACTACCACTTATTAAATTCTGTTAGACACTGCTTATATACCTTACATTTTCCTTATTCAGCAGCCCTATAAGATTGTCTTCACTCTACAGATGAACACATTGAGGCTGTGCGGGGTTAAGTCATTGACCGGAGGTCAGAGAGCCAGCAGGTCAGGAGTTAGCAGTGGTTTGAACTTAGCCTGTCTCACTACAACATCAATGTTCCTGCCATTCCACTCAGCAGGAGAGCGAGCCCTTCATTTTCTGGAAGCTGTATCTTTTCTTTCAGACATTTAAGAATAAAGTTGTTTGGCACATAGCTACTAGGATCTTAAAAACTTGCTTGTAATTCCTGTAGCTTCTCATATTTATAAACTGCCAGTTGCCTATGGCAAAGTTTCTGCTCAGACATCTAGATATATGTTATTGTACAAATTAAAATGGAGTTGCTTTGCTATTTTAATTAATTTATAGCTACAGATCAAATTTAGCATTGATAACTATATATTAGAATTTAGGAGCTTGGTTTGAAGTTTTAAATGTGAGCTGGAGTGAGATCTTAATTATCATATAAACAACATATACTAAATAGTCAAATGAGGTAGGTTTGTGGACTTTTTTCTGCCCTCTGAAATTTTAGAGAAATGTTTTCTAAGAGGATTTTGAGGTTTTGTTTTTTTTCTGCGCCTCTTCAAACAATGAGTTATCCCGTCTTAATTGAAAGTCCATTGGCAATTGCAACTTTTACAAAGTGGATTGGGCGGGAGCATGTGTTGCTCTGGCTTGTTTTGTTGAGGGACTAACATCCAAAGTACATTTCTACCCCAAGACTGCAATTGGGTTATGTAGACTGCTTGTTAATTCTTGCTGATTATGTCTGGTTCCTAATTATTTGCAGTGAAGTAAAGCTTTATGACATGTGGCATGGTGAGGGCAAAGATTTTTCTAAATAAAGTTTCATTGACTAACTGGAAACTGTCCATATGTCACAGTAATAGCCATCAACGTGTATTTCCCTTTCTTTCTTATACAAAATGTGGCTTAACGTGTACACTTGGCATACCTCTGTTGTTCTTTTTAATTTATTACAGAATTCACTTGGGCATAAGATAAGGCAATGTTTTATATGTAGTTAGTGGGAGTGAGTTCTCTGTTGTTTTGTTATTAAAATAGTATCAAATGAACTGTTAGGGAGTTGCTTCTTCCTAAAAATGTGTGTTTATCTACTAGCCAGTTTTATGATGTCCTTTTGGGCACTAAGCATGCATTAAAGTGCAGGGTTAGATTGATTTGGAGTAATTTCTTTTTGAAAGAATTTGTGCCAATTCTTTTTCCTCTCCAAAAGAAATGGTTTCAGAGCATGGGCTCTTTGCCTAATGTCAATTCCATAAGGCTCCTCTGTTGTGGGGTCTTTTTTTTTTTTTTTTACTTGCCCCCGCCCCCCTCCATCTTCCCCTCATAATTGGGCTGTGCCATGAGGAAGATGTGTACCTATAATCAGGCATTTCTTTACTTTAGGGTTATTTGTCATTCCAGACAGCATGGACTAAAAGAACAGGCTTGTGTCGGGGGAGGCAGAGTTATATAAACTGTGTTCATAGTTAAATATTTGCTTCCAGGGAAGGTGAAAAATGCTTTGTACTTTTTCCTTTGGCTTTTTTCCTGTAAGGGAGCTTGTCATGCAACAACAGAAAAAAAGTGGCCAAAGGCAGAGAAAACTCTTCTCTTTTCCATGTTGGTTTGTTTTTATTGTAAGACAAACCTTTCATGTTTTATTGTTAATGAAGTTTAAACCTGGTGTAGAGGTGCCAATCTTTAGTGGAAACAGCTGCAGAGTTGGTGTCCCCTGATCAGGTGGGACTTGCTTTGAAGCAACATGTTGCCTTTTAAAAGAAAATCGAGCATGTGAGAACTTGAACCTGTAAAACTCATCAGCAGTTCCACCATTGTTTGTCTCTTAAATAACTGAGATAGTTAACTTCAAGTAAAACACTGGCATTTAAAAATCATTTTTTGTATTTTTTTTTTTCTGAAGAGGATAGGCTTGTTATTTTGTGTCTTAAAAATATAGAAATGGAGGGGGAGAATCACTCAAGAATTGAAGATGTAGCAGCTCAATTTAACAGATCATAGAGGACAACCTGTCTTTGGCTAGTCTGAACTGTGATTTTGACCTTATACTATACTTGCAAAACTAGGTGGTTGGGCATATACCTTAACTTAAATGAAGTCTAGAGATGAAAGATTTTCTACTCTATGTTGATTGATGTTGAAGCATTTCTCATCTTTGTGGTTGAGCGATATGTTAGCAGTGGGCTTAGCATCTTTCTTGGTCTACTGCTAGGAAAATTGAGCATCAGAGAGCTTTTTTTCCTTGGGGGGAAAATAGGAGAGACAGGCATGGAGTCAGAGGGACAAGAAAAATGCTGAAATATTTTCCTTTTGGGCTTTTGATTTGTTTGCCAAAAAATTGCCTTCCAGATGGAGAAGACCAAAAGCTCTGATTGTAAGCCATTATGTTTTTACTGGCCTACCTCCCCATCCCATTGCCTGGTTTGAAATCTGTAAGCCAGTCCAAATCCTTTACCTCATTTTCTAGTACCAATTTACTGTCTTACTCATCTTCCAGCTGCAAGGGGGTGAGGCAAGTCGTTTTGAAATTGAGCCCTGTGCCATTTTATAAATCAAGCAACAGCAGATTCTTGCCAAGGAGTATCAATCGCGATAGCTCCCATTTCTCTGAAGTTCTTGACTCATGCCTACCAGGTAGATTTGTGTCTGTGACATGTGCGGTCGGATTAGTCTGGGAATGAATCTGAACAAGCCCATTTGGCCTTGTGTAGACTTGTTACTACCCTGGTTGCCTAGTGTTCTGGCCTGTTGCATAGGAAGCACAGTTTGTTTTTGGCTGTATCTTACTGCACCGGCAGTAGGAATCTTGATACTCCAGTTTCCCATTGGGAGGTAGTGATTGTTTAGGGGTTAATATTGTAGGGGAATCCAGTGTCAGGACATATAGTGGATATAGTGGCTTTGGAGTCTGGCAGACTTGGGCCCAATTCTGCTCTACCACTAGCTAAACAGTGTCCTTGAGCAACTTATTTTCTGTATCTGGAAAATGGGGCATAATACTGTATCAGGTTGTTTGGTTTAATAATTTTTTGAAAGGAAGAAAATGTTGGGTATTTATGGGAAATACTAAAATATTCCTTTTCTTTCTCATTATGTCGATCTTGAGTATGTTAATCATTGTGGTCTGTAAACTGACTAGTTTTCTACCATTTTTTAAAATTACATGGAAATTGTGATGACATGAGTGATTTTTAAATATTGCATATTAAAGTTGGGCACCAAATCATTACCTAATGCAGGGTCTATTGGATAGGGCAAAGTAATAATTTTTTATTAAAATCCATGTTTGTGTAGGATATAGTCATAGGAAAGAAACATACATCATAGCCACATATATATGATATGGGAGAATTATCAGAAATCATTCTGGGTAATAGCATAAATCAGGCGTCCTCAAACTACGGCCCGCGGGCCACATGCGGGTGTTTTTGCCGTTTTGTTTTTTTACTTCAAAATAAGATATGTGCAGTGTGCATAGGAATTTGTTCATAGTTTTTTTTAAACTATAGTCCGACCCTCCAACAGTCTGAGGGACAGTGAACTGGCCCCCTGTTTAAAAAGTTTGAGGACCCCTGGCATAAATACTTTCTTCAAGCCAACATCAACTGGATTGTTGCATAGGTGGATTAAAAACACACACACACACAAAACGGTGTGGGCTGGCTATTGTGGCTCAGTGGTTGAGCATCAACCCATGAACCAGGAGGTCACTGTTTGGTTCCTGGTTGAGGTACATGCCCTGGTTGCAGGCTCAATCCCCGGAGGCAGCCGATCGATGATTCTCTCTCATCACTGATGTTTCTCTCTCTCTCTCCTTTTCCTTTCCTCTCTTCTCTCTGAAATCAATAAAAACATATTTGGGGGGAAAAAAAGAGAAAAAAAAAGATGTGGGTTAGCCTGCTTGCTCTGATGAAGTTCTCGGTGTTTGGAGCAGAAAGGGTCAGATTGGTAGACTGAGGAGTACTTGAATGTTCACATTGTGGTAGCCTAAAATCATGGTTAGCTAGAAAGGAAGCTCTTGCAGTTTCAGTAGCACGAATTTGAAAACCATTCAGGCAAATGAGAACTGGGACTTTTATGTGGTGTTCCAGTTAACTGCCATGATATTTTGAATTTAATTTAAAAAGGCCTGCCGTTTGCGTCTGTAGACACTTATGGCCTACAAATGGTTAATTGTAATGATGGTAGTAAGGTGCTCTGTTGGATCATGGAACAGACAGTAAAGAGTATCAGCATGCTCTGAAAGGTGCGAAGACAACTGTCAAATCTGAAGGGAAAAAATCAGATTTTGGTTCTCTTCCTTGGCACGTATAAATTTGTTTATAATGAGAAAATAAGTTTATCTCAAAGTTTGGGACATGTATCACTACAGTAGTA
This sequence comes from Cnephaeus nilssonii, assembly GCF_951640355.1. Classification (NCBI taxonomy): domain Eukaryota; kingdom Metazoa; phylum Chordata; class Mammalia; order Chiroptera; family Vespertilionidae; genus Cnephaeus; species Cnephaeus nilssonii. The sequence continues at coordinate 92,177,847 of NC_137078.1, read as the reverse complement.
TGTGAGGTGATTTTTTTTTTCCTAAAGTGGTACCACAGACAAATATTTTTATTTTAACAGTTCTATATTCTTTTTAACACACTTTATGGAAAAAATATAGCTAGCATTCAAATCTATGATTATACTAATATTATTACTTAAGTTGAGGCTAAAGTTATTTAATTAAATACATACATTGATAATTTTTCAGAAGAAAACGATTAAGCAAATAATTATGCAGGTGATGTGTGATGTAGCAGAAATTGTGACGGTAGCATTAGAATGACCAACGTTTGAGAAATACTGGTAAAAATGAGGGTTTGATCCTTTTTTTCAAGCTTAGATGCCTGTGAAATTTAATTTAAAATTAGATATTTATAATTTTTTTCTACCAAACCATTAAGATCGATTTTTGTGTGTGTTCTTTTATTTTGAAAGATAGTGGTTAAAAATGCCCTATGAGTAAAATGAGGGCAGGGGATTAAGCTCCATGTTTGGACACTGGCTTGTGACAACCTTTAGAATTATTCTGGATCAGTCCTTTCCATCTTCACTCAAACTGTTGAAATGATAGGAGCTTCCAGTTGACATCATTATTTCTGATGCGCTGGCTGTGACGCCCTGCAGAAGTGGGAAGGAAGGCATTCCCAAGCAGTGCAGAGCCTCTCCTCAGGAACAGTTTCTTGGCTTGTTCTCTCACCGCCCAAGACGTTTGTAGACAGAAGAGAGAATAACGTTTTTAGCCCCTGTTGTGGGCAGGGCACGAAGGGCATCTAAAAAGCCTCTGATAACAAGAAGGAAGGTTAGAAATGAAAAAATAAATTGTACACCAAATTATGAAAAAAATCATTATAGGTGTTCACATTTATGAAATGTTCATTTTATTTTTGTCAAGTTATTATTACTGATATATAATATGTTTCCCCCCCTCTTTGCAGGTACTGGTTTTGGATTAGGACTTGTTTTCTCACTTACCTTCTTTAAAAGTAAGTATGACTCTTGCTGTCTTTCTAGCATAATGTCCTAGTGTACATACACATAGCAGGAACACTTCTGGAAGGCACATCTACACGACTGCCAACCCAGCCATGTATGGGTTTAGGTAGCTAGACAAAGAATGTGGACTCAAAAGAGGTCAAAATGGGTTGAGCATCTCCAGCATTCCCCTTGGGCATTGAGTCAGGGTGCTTGATATCTAAAATATGATATCATTTTAAAATGTGCTTTATGCCAGTGAGTCATTTGGCCAAATCTTCATGCTCAAATATTTCTAATTAATTATAAAATTTTTTGAAAGGAACTTGAAAATGTGAGTTCTGCTAGTGATAAAAACAAGTAGGCCAAAAATTATTCTAAGCGAAGAACAGGCTATATCCCTTTCATTCTGTAGAGGAGCTGAAGTTAGGCATTGACCTCTTTCCATGAAGAACAGTGGGAATACATAACTAGAGAATCATAAGTAACACATATTGCTGATATGAAATAATCATTTTCAGCATTGGCTTAAGTAAGCCTTATGACTTACTATAATAATATATAAATATTGGTTAAAATCTTAGATATTTTAAAAATTCAAGCACCTTACTGAAATATTTCTGTTAAGGTTAAAAAAATGGTTTAAATGAGCAAATGATTAGAACTGATAAAGAGAAGTTAAAAGGTTCAAGTATGTCTACTCTTTTTATATTGTACCGTTATATACCATGCACATGTACCATTATTAATACCTCAAACCTGGCAGCATAAGTACTTAATAAATACTTGGTAAATTAATAAGTTTACCAATAGCCTCCCTCCTCCTCTTATTCACTGCTGATGAAACATTGACAAATCTGTGTGATGCATGCTGAATAGTTACTGAACCCTAAGTAAATGTATTTGAGCCAGAAAAAAAGCTGTATCTGCTCCTAATGGTCCCTGTTGGGATTTTCCTTTTTCTGCTCACTAGGAAGAATGTGGCCATTAGCCTTTGGTTCTGGCATGGGATTGGGAATGGCCTACTCCAACTGTCAGCATGATTTCCAGGCTCCATATCTTCTACATGGAAAATATGTCAAAGTATGTACCGATATGATATTTCTTTTTTCCAAAGAAAAAGCTTTCTCCTCAGTCCCTGAATAATTTTTTATAATATATAATGAATAAAGTGTGCATGTCATGTGGTACCACTGAGATCCCAGTTGCTCTTTGGCTTTTAGTGATGTTGACACCACTTTGGTTCCTCAAGTCTCTCCCCTCCCCTCTACCTTAAGATGCATATGTGCATTCAGATCTATACTTCTATGTTAGCTGACTGGAACTGACGAACCTGCCTGAAAGTGTATCATAGTAAAGTAGATTTGTGTTAAATATCTGTAAGTAGCACTTTTGTTCAAGATCTCAGAGTGCCCTGTAAACATCTCACACATACTCAAACTAAACTTGCAGACTTCTGGGATTCAGTCATTATTCTGCTTTTTATTGAAGAAGGCAGGTTCTTGACTGTATGTCCCACATAATTCTGCCAAAGTCCTTGCCTACAGATGGATCTTTAATGATGCAGACAAGATGAAAATATAGCACATGCCTCAAGAGGGAAGAAGCTGGCACATTCCCTGAAGACTGTCTGTAGCAGCGTTTCTCATGCCGTACTTTAGAGGGCTGGTTACCATGGGGTGTAAGTGAAAGGATCATGGGAAGCTGTGTGTTCAAGGATAGAGGGGTGTATTTATTTTTATATCTCCAGGGCCTGGAACAAAGTAGGCACTCAAATAAATGTAAAATGAATGAAGTAAATGGTGGATTCTATTAGATGTGTTAATTGCCTCAGGCTTACTGAGGCATAACCTTTATAGCAGTACAAACTTCAATGAAGATCTTCACATTCCCTTGATATGTAGACTCATCTGCTTTCTTGGTTACCCTTGAGCTAGAATCACTGTGATCTGGGCAGCCTCAGAAGGCTAGTGGAAAGAGCACAGAACCTCCAGGAGACCTGCGTGTGAGTCCTGGTCTGTCACTTGCTTCCTATGTGGTCTTGAGTTATTCATTTCTGAGATTCTCTTTTCTATCTATAAAATGAGGGTAATGCTTTCTACCTATAGGATTGCTGTGAGAATGAAATGTGAATATGGTTTTAAGCTGTGAGGTATTATATAAGTAGATAGGTTTGTTATTGTAGTTGAGGGCAACCAAGGAAGGGTGATTGACTTGTCCATTGTTTCATCATAATAACAAGTAGAGCAGAAATGTGGTACAAATGAGTGTCCCAGTTCTGGTCAAAAGCTGTCACCTAATCTCAAATGACAGTACCCCACCACAGCTCGGTAGCCTTTCTCTATAGAACCTGCCCACAGTGTTAGCTGCCTACCAACCATCCTATGTGTGTTTGGAGAGAGAATTGGGAGCAGGGAGAGTTGGCCAGTTAGGAAGTAGCAGGCCTTTCGCCACTCTCCATATTAATGAACCATCTCCCGCCAGAGCCAGGGTGAGGCAATCAGAGGGACAGCACAAGAAGGGGCGCAGCTGTGTGGCACAGAGCTGACGACAGGCAGTTTCCACTTCTCCCCGGCTCCTCACTCTGTTGGCACCACAGCTGAATTTGGGGGAGAACAGAAAGGAACAGGAGAGGAGCTTCAGGTCTTTTAATTGTTTGAAATATTTCAAACTGAGTTGCCATGGATAATGGCTCAGGGGTGATTATATGCATATTATATATTTAATGGATGGAAGTTACTGTGGAAAATATTGTTACATTTTTTACAGCCTTGTGTGTACTGCTCCAAAATGGCCTTGTAACTTTATCTGAACTTGAGCCTGTGCCTCGATGTTGTCATCCTCCATTCTCTAAAAAGGAGTAAAGTCCCAAGTTAGGGCTTTTCAAATGTAGTCATATTATGGTAATTGCTTCTTGAATGCCAGTTATGCCCTGTGGGTCATCCTAGGTGCTCTGTGTTTTTTCTCTAGACCTCCCTGCCCCCAATAGATTTGTGAGCGAGATGTTATTATCCTCATTCAGAAGATGAAAAATCTGAATTTTACTGAGGTTAAGAAACTTGCCAAAGATCCCATCATTAGTAGGCTGTTTGATTCTGGACCCATGTTTTTTCCACTCATCTGTCATCTATCATCTATCCCTTTGATGGATTTAGGAATATACTTATTCAAGTACCAGTTGTTTAGCCCCATTCTGCTCCTTTCCCTTTCTCCTTCCTTAAAGTTTGGGGAGCCTTTCTTCAGAACGTGGGCAGGATGTATTGTTCCACTTATTTATGCGTTCATTGGTTGATTCTTGTATGTCCCCTGACAAGGGATCGAACCCGCACCTTGGCAAATTGGGGCTGTGCTCTAACCAGCTAAGCTACCTGGCCAGAGCTTGAGACAGTTTTAAAGCAAACCGGGTGGTAAGGTTTTAAGGCCCATTTTTCCTGGAGCAGCAAGTTAGAGGGAGTTGTCACAATGCCGTCTGTACAGTTCTAACCGGAGTGTCCTTACTTTACAGGAGCAGAAGCAGTGACTTACACCTGAGAACATCTCAGTGGGAGGAGAAGAGAAATCATGTTTATTCCTCAGGAATACTGAAGTGCCCTGGAGTAAGCTGACATTCTTCTGTAACAATGTTATCAGCAGTGCTTTAAACTCCAGCACACTGTTTATGTATTTGAAACCAAGTCTGTTTCTTGTTTTGTATTTTCTCTCTGGAAATTGCAAGGAGGTGGTCTTAAAAGAAATAAATTAAACAAAAATAGGCAGCTTAGTGCATTGCCTGCATTTCTTTGCCTTTGTATCTGAGCATGAGGAAGATTATACTTGAACTGCCAACAGCTGTACCCGCCTGGTCCCGAGCTCTCTGAGAACCTTCCTGAAACCACAGCCGTGGTGCATTCCTAATGTGTAGTTTTCAGAACTGCTTCCACCTCATAAATCGGAGGTTGGAGGTTGCTGCTGCGTTGTCTGGTGAAGATGACGAATGTCTTGAGAAGCCTCGCCTCGTGATAGCAGCTCTTTACTATCTGTCTGTTCTTCTCACCAATGGGCCCAGCAGGGCACGTTTCAGCTGAGCCTACTCACTGAGGGCAGATGCTGGCTGCATCAGCAGGGTGTGCAACCTGCTGTGCTAAAGGCTCACAGTGTGATGGCAGTTTTCCGCAGCTTCATGGAGCTTGACCGTGCAGTCTTTAGCACGGGCGGCTTTGTCCTGAGGTTTGGGAGAGTGCATGGCATACCCACCTGGCTGGAAGGGCACGTTGAGGCTTGATTTTTGCTTTCATGTGGCAGCTGAACTTTGAGGACAAAAGGGCCACTTCTAATGCCCCTCTGTGAGTTTATTCCTTTGGTTTCACTTGAAACAGGAAGGCTAGACACAAGTCATAGCAATTTCTTCTGAAAATATGCAGAACCCCAGAACTCAGTCTTTCATATCTTGTTTCTTTTTATAATAAAACTAGAGGCCCGATGCACGAAATTCGTGCAAGCGGCTCAGCCCTCGCAGCCCCAGCTTTGTCCAGAAGGTCATCTGGAAGGTCATTGGGCTGTTCGGTCTAATTAGCATATTAGCTCTTTATTATATAGGATTAAGATGGGCAGAGGTGGTCCCACCTGTTCCTTTGTTCTGTAAATGTTGACTGAGCAACTACTGTGAATTTGGCACTGTTGTAGACAGCAGATATAGGTGGATGGAAAGTCAAGACACACTCCCCTGCCTTCAGGGAGCTTAGAGTTTGATGGAAGGACAGACAGACAAACTCTTGTGACACTGGAAGAGGAGGTTGTAGACATAGTGCAGTGAAGACAAAGAAGGAACAACTCAGTCTCCTCAGGGTGGCCTGGCAGAGGTGGGAATAATGCACTCAGACGTGAAGTTGACCTGGGCATTCCTGACAGACAAGGAAAGGAAAGGAGCTTAGGTGAAGGCTTGAATCCCGCGCAGTGCTGGCAGAGCTTGGGAACTGCAAGTGGGCCAGTGCAGCCAGAGCAGGTGGGGCAAGGGAAAGGTGCGGAGGGTGAGGCTGGGCACCGGTGCACCTGGTGTCTGACCCCTGTTCTGGAACATCAATCAGACACAAGTGTTGTAATGAGTAGATATAGGATAGAAATACCCCCTCTTTTTTCCCTCCCTCATCCTTTACGCTTCTTTCCGGAAAGGTATGCTAAGCAGTGGCCCTCTGCCCTGCAAACTGTCCAAACTCCTCTGCCCCCTGGGCTGTTTTGTTTCTTTGAATCTGTTAAAGCCCAGAGACAGGGCTGAGCCTAGGACTGTAAGTCATGGCCATGGCTTGCTATAGCCATTCCACTGTTCTTCATGTTGCCCTCTTCATTCCATGATCAAGACAACCCATGTAATTAAAAGGAAAAAACCCAGCAACCTGTTTCATCCTTTACACTTGTCTTCTTCATATTTGCTTTACAAGTTAATATTTCGTCCCAATTTTTCCATTTTTATTTAGGCAGGAGAAGAATAAGAGGTCCCCCTCCCCTAACCCCACCCCATAAGTCAACACCAGAAAACAATATTCCCACTAATTCTCTAGACATGTCAGAAACTGGAGTGGAAACGGATACTGGAATCAGACTTCTCTGTCATTAGTTATTAGGTTTTAGGCATTTATTTGGATGAATTCCTCTGCCCAGCATCTTTGAAATACCACTTAAGTGTTTGGAGAAACTGGTGAGCTCTATGAGGGAATATTTCTGGGCAGAGGCCAGTCAAAGGAAGCATTGGCTGTTTGCTTTAATTCTGACTACTTTGTATTCCTGTCTTGTAGCTCTTAGCAGAGACTGGCCCAAAGCACAATGCTCGATCTTGTCCCCACTCCCTTCCCCCATCGCAAGTCAACCTCAGAGAGTTCCAGCTTGTTGGCAAAGGCATACGTTCTGTTCTAAGTTTCACTAGGAATTCAAGTCCTCCGGGGCCCTGTTCCCTTGAGGGGTTGTGAAACTTTGACTTTGCTTCTTATCTGCCCTTCTGAAACCAAATACAAGGAAATTCATGGGTTTAAGGGGAGAGAGAGAGAGAGATGGGAACCCAACTGGGCACAGGATACTAGGATAAAACTGGCGCCCCAAAAGAGGCCTGCTCTGCCAACATACATAAATACATATAGTCTGAGCTTGACACTATAATTTGGCCCAGAACAATATGTATTTTGAACTCATTTAGGTGAATGGTTTTGGCATTCCCAGTACCCACTGGGGAGCCTTTAACGGGCTGCATTTGCCTTATGCAGAATTATGCCTTTGTTCTGAGAAATGGCCTCAGAACATACTCAATCGAGTTGTCTCCTTTAGTGAGTGTCATCCTCTCGCATCATTTCAAAAGATCTAAGGATGCAGCCTTGAAATCCTGCTTGCAGGAAATGCAGAGATTGGGCATGGAGGAGAAAATCTATGTAGTTTTGCTTTAAGTTTTTCCAAACCTCACTGCTTACATTTTTTTATGTAACCAAGCCATAATTACATTTTACTTGTTGTGGTGCAATCTGATTGTATTGTTGCAGGACTATTTTTGAACCTGTCCAAATAAACTCTGCCAAGCAGTTCCACAAGGATGGACTCCATGGGGCTGGAACAGCCTTCCTCCTGAGTAGTTCTGAGACACGAACGGTTTCCTGTTGCATGCTTTCTAATTACATAAATGCAAATGGGTGGAAAGGAGAAAGTGGAAATTCTAAGTACCAAAAGGAATCTTAAATTGAGGATAACAAGCTCATCTGGAAGCTATCACCACTTTTTTCTTTAAGTGTGTTGCAAGTACCACTTCCCTTCGGACACCAAAGGATGATTTCGGGTAAACCGACCTGGGCAGGGGCAGGGCAGAAGTTCTCATGTCCACTGAACAGCATCCATGTGGAACAAGTATGAGAGTCAGTGATAAGTCATAGCGGGCGGGAATAAGGGGTTGAGGCAGGGTTATGCAGCAGGAAGAACACAGGATTTGGAATCAGAGGACCTGGGTCTGAGTTCTTGCTCCATCATTTATTGCCATGCAACCATGGGAGTGGCGGGGGAGCGGGGGGCGGGGAGGGAAGAGTTCCTTAAGCTTTCATCTGTAAAGGGAGAAAAAGTAATTCCTACCTTACAGGCTTTGAAGATCAAATACATGTGCTAACACAAGCATTTAAAAAGTTGTTGCTATTTGAGTCTGAACAGAGTGCATGGTTTTAATGGTAAGTAGGGGATTGTTCCAGAACAGAAGGGCACACATAATCTTTGGGCTCCATTTGGCTCTTAGAGTCTAAATTAGCAAAAGCTGAGGGAGAAAATGGATGTCTCAAATGAGTTCCTAAAAATTGTTAGAAAACTCTGTGTGTCTTCAAAAATGAGTATTAATGTCAATTGTTTTCACTCTGCTCTGTTAAAATACACGAGTAAAGTCACATGGTTTCTCTCCTCAGACACTCCACCTTAGCTTTCTAAAAATCAAGAGGTGCACACTGAGCACCCCATCTCACTGCGAGGCCAGGAAGGGGGGAGGAGAAGAGGACACTGAAGAAGCAGAATGGGGAATCAGACTCCTCAAGGAGCTCTGGCTGGTAGGAAGCAGGAAACTGGACATTTGTATGCGGGATAATTGGCTTCAACTGTTCCATCCTCACTACCAGTTCAGTCAGAAGGTGGTGGGGGAAGGTAGTGTCAAGAATTCTAGGAGGAATTCAAGAGTGGGCAGGGAGTGAGACTTTTAATAGGAAGACTTTAATAGGGACTAGAAAAAGGAGCTCCTTCTCAACTGTCAGTCAAGTCATCTTTATTCCTGGTCTAGCCAGTTTGAGGCAGGCAGAATTTAATTTGATGACTTCAAATAAATATATAGTAATAATTAGTATTTACTGGGTACATACTGTGTTACTGTTCTATGGCTTTACTTACATCACATTGCATATTTTTTACAACAATCCTATGAGAAAAGTACTATTCATTTTATAGATGAAGAGAGAGATTTTGAAAGGATAAATAAACTTGGCTCAAGGACAAACCAGCTAAGAAGTGATCCAGGAAGGATTTTTACTGATTCCAGAACCCAGACTCTGCTATGTTGGGCAAAAGCTGTTTAAACTGGGAAGGTTCATTCAAAATGGTTTGATCCAGTTTAAACCTGATTTGACACAAACCTGATTAAACTAGTTGAAATTGATCAGAGTCCGTTTAATTGTGTTTAAATTGATAAGAATAAAAAAATTGATACAAATAAGTTGATCTGATTTGAAATCAGCCATATTTGTTAAAAAGTAAAAATAATAATTCCTGTGTTCATTAATCAGAAACATAATTGTCAACCAGAGCCTCAGGTCAGTGATACTGATGAGTTTTGCTAAATCCTTTCAAGTGTAATAAAGCAACATGATATTTTTATTGACCTATACATCTTAAAAACTATATACAGCCTGGTTGGTATGGCTTAGTAGTTGAGTGTTGACCTATGAACCAGGAGGTCAGGGTTTGATTCCCAGTCAGGACACATGCCCAGGTTGTGGGCTTGATCCCCATTAGGGGGGTACAGGAGGCAACCAATTGATGATTCTCTCTAATCATTGATGTTTCTATCTCTCCCTTCTCTGAAATCAATAAAAATATATTTAAAATAAAGAAAACCTACACTTTCAGCCGAGACCGGTTTGGCTCAGTGGATAGAGCGTCGGCCTGCAGACTGAAAGGTCCCAGGTTCGATTCCAGTCAAGGGCATGTACCTTGGTTGCGGGCACATCCCCAGTAGGGGTTGTGCAAGAGGCAGCTGATCGATGTTTCTCTATCATCGATGTTTCTAACTCTCTATCCCTCTCTCTTTCTCTCTGTGAAAAATCAATAAAATATATTTAAAAAAAAAAAAAAAAGAAAACCTACACTTTCAGTTAGGTTTTGTTTTGTTTTTTTTTTAGACATAATTTACAACAGTAAAATGCATCCACCACTAGGTAGAAAATGGAAAGAAACCTTTTATATAATGTATACTAATAATTACTACCTTTATATTTTACTTTTAAAGGATTAAATAGTTTGGTAACTTTTGATTTTGATATAATTCTACACTTACAGAAAAGTTGTGAAAATAATACAAGGAGCTCCTTTGTACCCTTTACCCATATTCACCATTGTTCACATTTTTCCTTATTTATTTTCTTGTTCTGTGTGTATGTATGTATGTGTGTGTAGTATTTTTTGAACCATTTGAGAATAAGTTGGAGACATGATCTCTATTTACTCCTACACTAGAGACCCAATGCACAAAATTCATGCAAGAGTAGGCCTTCCTTCCCCCACTGCCGGCACCAGGTTCCCTCTGGCACCCGGGTCCCAGGCTTCCCTCGCAACCCTGGCTTCATCCTCCGGTCGTCCAAAGGGACATCTGGTCTAATTAGCATATTACGCTTTTATTATTATAGATACTTCATTGTATATTTTCTAAGAATAAGGACATTATCTTATACTAGAGGCCCGGTGCATGAAATTCGTGCACTGGGGGGGGGTGTCCCTCAGCCTGGCCTATGCCCTCTCACAGTCCAGGAGCCCTCGGGGAGTGGGCCTAAGCAGTCAGTCAGACATCCCCTGAGGGCAGGCCTAAGCTGTTAGTCAGACATCCTTAGCGCTGCTGTGGAGGCAGAAGAGACTCCTGTCACTGCCGCTGCGCTCGCCAGCCATGAGCCTGGCTTCTGGCTGAGCGGAGCTCCCTGTGGGAGTGCACTGACCACCAGGGGGCAGCTCCTGCATTGAGCGTCTGACCCCTGGTGGTCAGTGCGCATCATAGTGACCGGCCGTTCGGTCGATTTGCATATTAGCCTTTTATTATATAGGATAACCACAGTGCAGTTATCAGAATCAGGGAATTAACATTGATACAATAGAATTATTTAATCCATAGTACATACTCAAATTTTGTAAATTGTTAAAGTAATATATTGTTGCCCTGACCAGTTTGGCTCAGTGGATAGATCATCAGCCTGCGGACTAACAGGTCCCAGGTTTGATTCCAGTCAAGGGCATGTACCTTGGTTGCGGGCACATCCCCAGTAGGGGGTGTGCAGGAGGCAGCTGATCGATGTTTCTCTCTCATCAATGTTTCTAACTCCCTCTCCCTCTCTGTAAAAAATCAATAAAACATATTAAAAAATAAAAATAAAGTAATGTATTGTCTAGTTGATTTCTGCAGTCCAGGATCATATATTGTATTTAGTTGTTGAGTCTCTTTCTTTAATCCAGAACAGTTCATCAGCCTTTTTTCTTGAAGTTGAATTTTTTTTTCAATCCTCACCCAAGGATATGTTCATTGATTTCGGAGAGAGAGGAAGAAAGGGAGAGAGAAAGAAACATGGGTTGCCTCCTGTGCACCCCAACCAGGGATCAGACCTGTAATCTTTTGGTATACAAGATGATGCTCCAACTAACTGAGCCACCTGGCCAGGGCTTGACCTTTTTTTTGAAGAGTACAAGGCAGTTATTTTGTAGACTGTTTCTCAGTTTGGGTTTGTTGATGTTTCCTGGTGATTAGAGTTCAGGTTTATAGTGTTGGCAGAGCTGTTGGGGTGTCCATCTGTCTCAACATTATTGAGGGGGCTTCTCAAAGTGGTGTTTGTTTGGTTTCTCCACTGTACATTTATTATTTTTCTCTGTAATTAATGAGTGAATTATGGGGAGATTCCTTTGAGACTGTAAACATTCTGTTCCTTATCAAACCATCATTAGATTTAATGTTGCATTATTTCCTAAATTCATTATTCCTGATCACTTGACATTTTATAAAAGGAATACCTTTTACTTCTCCCCCAAATATTTGTTCGTTTATTCATATCCATGTGGACTTGAGAATTTTCATTTTATTAAACTGATTATAAGCCATTACTGTCAATGTTTATTACTCAAATTGTCCAGATTTTAATATGAGTTCTTTCAAGCTGGTGCTTATATCCTTCTGACATGTCCACTCCATTCTTTAAGCACCAGACATCTCAGACTCTTCTTGTGCTTGCTTTCCCCCAACCCCGGGATCAGCCATTTCTCTGAGGAGCCCTCATTCCTTTCAGTGGAGAGTGGTAATTAGAAACCAAGATCTGTAGGTATGCTCATTGCTATTCGTATGTCATTGCTTTGAGGCCTCTCAACCGACAGAGCTACGAAATAGGTATGTGTGTGTGTGACTTTGAGTTCATACTGACATCTTAAGTCCAAAATCTAGGGTTTAGTTTGCTCCTCCCCACATAACTCCCTCATCTAACAATGAGAAACCTGCCTCTAGGATTTAATGTCTGAAGAGAGTACTCATAAGTTAGGTTGACTTGGCTCCTGTGCCTATGTAGATGAGTGGAAATATACTGTGGTTCTTTGAGAGATGGTGTCTGTCTGCTTGTGTCTTCGCGTTTCTGTCATTCTTCACCTTCCACCATTTCTGCTGCCTGTACCTCTGGATTTGTGGCATAGTTTTATCCTCACTGTTTTTCAGTTAGGTAGTTGAGTTTAAGGCTTCCTATATTTTCAAAACTTCTAAATTAACTTCCTTTTGAAGGTGGGTGGCCCTGACTGATCATGCCATGGGTCAGTGACTTTCGATCAGAAGAAAGGCTTCCCAAAATTCTTCCTATAGAGCATCCTCTGTTCTCATCCGAGCTGCTTCCCTGGGCCACTGTGTAATCATGAGACAGTCACTCAATCTCTCTGGACCTCATTGTGAGACTGTTGTAATGATCCCTTCCTGCCACTCAGCACAGATGTGAGGTCAAGCACTCTGTTATTGAGAGAAGTGAAACAGCCAGCTAAACAAGATAATTTTATAATATAACCAATTATGTAACAAAGTATGATCAAAAGAGTGATCCCCTATTTAAACTGGAGGTGTTACTGTCAACAATAAAAAAAATTTTTTAAAATAAAGAAATAAAAAAAATGAACTGGAGGTATTGCAATTGTGATATCACATGACAGACTGTTTTACCCTTCAGGAATAAAGAAAAGGCCCACCACTGTTACAGACTTTACCCTCTTCTCTCTTTGGGGGACTTTAGAAATAAAAACCAAGTTCTAGCCCGGCTAGTGTGGCTCAGTGGTTGAGTGTGGACCTATGAACCAGGAAGTCACCGTTTGATTCCCAGTCAGGACACATGCCTGGGTTGGGGGCTTGATCCCCAGTGTGGGGCGTGTGGGAGGCAGCCAATCAATGATTCTCATTATTGAAGTTTCTAGCTCCCTCTTCCTTTCCTCTCTGAAATCAATAAAAATGTATTTTTTTTAAAATGCTGCCCTTGCTTGTGTGGCTCGGTTGGGCATCTCCCCTTGGAGGTTACCGGCTTGATTCCTGGTCAGGGGTCAGGGCACATGCCAGGGTTGCAGGCTCCATCCCTGATCCCTGGTAAGGGGCATGTGGGAGGCAGCTGATCAATCTGTGGCTCTCACATGGATGTTTTTCTCTCTCCCTCTCCCTCTCTAACAGTCAATTAAAAAACAATGCCGTTCTGTGGGATATTAAATATGCACAGAAGGCCTATCTCTTGAGGAGGAACATTTTTATCCCCCTCTGTGGATATGTGTGGGCTCTGGGAGCTGGGAAATGAAAGAAACAATGTTGATTTGCCTGGTGCCGCCCACCACCATGCAACCTTGTTTACCGTGTTTACCCTGGGGCAGGTCCCAGGGATTCCAGGCAGAGACCCCTTCCTGCCAGCCCAGCTCAGGTGCTCACAGGCTGGTGGGTGGCTCTTACCGTGGGGTCAGGCAACCCCAGCTGAAGAAGGCAGGGAGAATTCAGCCCCGTGTGTGTGTGTGTGTGTGTGTGTGTGTGTGTGTGTGTGTGTGTGAGAGAGAGAGAGAGAGAGAGAGAGAGAGAGAGAGAGAGAGAGACATGGGTGGGGATGGAAGCAAACAAATGCAGAGCAAAGTGAGTGGTTGGGGAGAGCCCCTGGCATCCCATCCCCGGCATTTAGGCCACATTCCTGGTAACCAGTATGTTTGTTCTTACACATGAGGAAACAACCATAACCACCACGCATACTGCCTCTTTGGAAAAAAGGACAGTTGGAGTCAGACAGACTTGGGTTTAAATTTCCACTCCAAACTTCCCAGAGTCTAGTTCTCATCTCTGACTTTCTCCTCTCGTCTCCTTTATTCATAGCACTGGATTTTTTAAAAATATATTTTTATTGATTTCAGAGAGAAAGGGAGAGGGAGAGAGAGATAGAAACATCAATGATGTGAGAGAATCATTGATCGGCTGCCTCCTGCACACCCCCTACTTGGGGATCGAGCCCGCAACCCGGGCATGTGCCCTTGGCTGGAATGGAACCTGGGACCCTTCAGTCCTCAGGCCAACGCTCTATCCACTGAGCCAAACCAGCTGGGGCTGGATCCCTTTTCTTGATTCCTGGTTTCCCATCCTACCTACAAAGAGCACTTTAAATTTTTCCACGGGGCTAAGCACCCTTCCTTTGGGGCCTCATTCCTGATGTCCAGTCTAGGCCAAGGCCACACCTCCCACAGCCTCAGTAGCCCTCAGGGACAGAGCCTTTGGTGCAGAGGCTTCCTGAGCCCCCAGGGACACAGAGGAGGACACACCTGATTCTGTGTCTGACTCACGGAGTGAATTTAGCATATCCTTTCCCTCTGTGGGAAGGGGTAACAAGTAGCTACCACCTCCTGAGAGCCAAGCCCGGGCCAGGCTCTGCTTCAGGTACCTGTCTCAGTGAATTCTCGAAGGAAGCCGGCAGTTGTGTACTATTAAGATTCCTATTTCACAGATGAAGAAACTGAGACTCGGGAAGTGTGGGACTTGATTGAGTAGGTGCGGAAGCTTTGTGCTAAAGCCTGGGTTTGATCCAGGGATTCTGACTCCCCGCCTCCCTTCGGCTATACACGAACCTCCCTAAAATAGCTTTCATTTTCCAGGAACTGTGCCGAGCACTTTGCATCCATTTATCTCCTTGAATCCTGGCTCCCTCTCATCATGACCTTACCTTAAACGTTGCCTCTTTGAGATTCTTGGGAGGCTTCTTGCCATACATCTCCCACTCAGGGCTCACTTAGCTCCTTCATATCACTCTGCTTAGGAGAAACCCATTCGTCTGCTTATTTGTATACTCTCTGCCTCCCTGCTTCTTGAGGGCTGTGACCTTATCGGTCTAGTCCATTATTGTGTCCCCAACTCCTCTGTGTCTGTCAGGCACATAGTATGCACGATAAATATTTGTTAAGTAAATGAGCTCCCACAACAACTCTGTAGAATACACACCATACCAGCTGCATTTTACAGAGAGGGAAACTGAGGCCCCGGCAGGAAACAACTTGCAGAGTCCCAGAGTCAGTGGGTAACCGTGCAAGGATTCAAACCCAAGCAGAGAGACTCCAGAACCTTCCGTGATGAGTCTTAATGGCCTCTCCCAGCTCCAAATGTGGAAGCGTAGATACCCTTGGTCTTCATCTTACGGGAGAGGGAGGATCTGGGCCCCAGTACCAACCCTCTGATTCTTCGGGGCGGACTAGGGAGGAAGGCCTTTTGCTTGTTTTCACTCTTTCTCCAGGAGAGTGCAGAGGTTTGGACCCCTGTCGAGGCCAGGCTGACGGGATTAGAGGAAACAGCTGGCCTGAGCCCGTGCCCTGCGGGAGGGAGCTCACATTCCGGGACTCGGGGAGGGAGCAGCTCCCCACAGCCCAGTCACATTCCAGGTCGGTCTTTTTCTGAGCCCAGATGTTTGCTAATGAGCTGGGGAGAGAGGCTTTCAGCCCTCTACCCCCTCTCTGGGCCCCACATTACCACGGCCCCAAGGGGCTGGCCCGGGGCCAGCAGGCTCTGGCTTCAGGCCTGTGCCCTGTGCCAGCCAGGCCTGTTGGGGCAACTGGCATACCGCTGCCAACCAGGTGCATGGCAGTGAGCTCGGAGACTCTAACGTGACAGGTCTGCCCTTCCTGCTGGGGCCGCACCGCCCTGGGGCCCTGGGTCCGTGGGGTGCAGCATCCCACACCGCATGGGGAAGGCTCTGAGGCAGCCACCCGGGTGAGGTGGGCAGCAGAGCACCAGCTTGGTCTGGGTTCAAGCCTAGACTTTGTCAGTCACTTAGCCACGCGATCTTGGACAGGGAACTAAACATGTTTATGCCTTGACTTTTGTCACCTGTAAAATGGGAATAACGATGGGATTGTGGTGAGGATTTGATAGTGCTTAGCATAACGCCGGTGCATAATGGTAGCTGTTAATAAAATTAACAAGTCACCTTCCAGACCACCTGCCCACACTGTGGCCCACCTGTCATGACCAGTCTTCACCGGATGGATAGGCGTGACTCAACCCCAAACCCATAGTCTTGGTTAGGCAGTTGGGATTGTTCTAGAACCTCCCTGCGTTAAGCAGTGACTGAACTGCCAAGGGCTTCTACTCCGGGCTCTCCCCGTGAGATCTGACAAGCTCATTAGGCCACACTCAGCTTGCTGCAGCTGGAGTGGGTTCTTACCGCATGTAGACATCCGCTGCCCACCCTCCCCAGGGTCCACGTTGGTAAGCAAAACGGAAACATATCCGGAGCGCCTGCTGCGTCCAGTGCAGTGAGGCTGGGCTCTGTGGGACCAGATCATCCGACGAAGCCGTCACTGGTATCACCTCTTCCCGTGTGACTTCAGGTCAGTGACTTCGCCTCTCTCTAGGTCGTGGTTTTTTTACTTATAAAATGGGGATAACAATACTTTATCTCATAGATTTATTATACGGGTGGAAAGTACTTAGCATGGGACCAGGCACGTAGTCAGGTGCTCAAGGTGTGTGCAGTTATGATGGTTATAGTTAGCCTCGTGGGAGCCCTTCCTATGGGGGATAACACTTCATTTAGCCATATATGTTGTCCACCTTGTCTGGCCCGACCTTAAACGCTGGGGACGCTGGAATCCTTGTGATCACTGTGATCCCTGCCCTCAAGGAGCCCATGGTCTAGAGGAGCAGAGTGACCCACTCCACTGTCTGCAGGGAAAGCAGCATTAACAGAGGCACGTGTCCCCTGCTCCAGGATCACACCAGAAGAGGAAGTTTATGCCACCTGAGGGTCTTGGGAAAGAAGGCTTTCCAATCTGGTGCTTGAAGAATGCCTTTAGCCCTGGCCGGTTTGGCTCAGTGGATAGAGTGTCAGCCTGCGAACTGAAAGGTCCCGGGTTTGATTCCGGTCAAAGGCACATGCCCAGGTTGTGGGCTCGATCCCCAGTGGGGGGCTTGTGGGAGGCTGCCAATCAATGATTCTCTCTCATCATGGATGTTTCTACCTCTCTCTCCCTCTTCCTTCCTCTCTGAAATCAATAAAATATATATATATATATATATATATATATATATATATATATATTTTTTTTTTTTTTTTTTTTTTTTTTAAAGAATGCCTTTACCAGGAGATGAGGGGTAGAGATGGCAGAGGGAACAGCATAAGCAAGTGCTATAGGAGGCACAGGGAGGGCAGACAGGCCAGAGTACATCTCGGAGTTATCAGCAGGCCACCAGGACGCTCAGCAACCTCCAGACTTTAGGGAGCTTCCAGCCAGGCTGCACAGGACAACTAGGATGGAAAGCAAATCTTCTAGTCCCAGGGCTGTGTCCTGGGTGGCTACTTTTTTAGGAGCAAAGCTAATTTCTCACTCCACTGGGCCCACAGAACAGAGAGGGCATGACTGCAATCCACACAAGTGCCCAACTGCAGATGGATTAGTTGGGTGCCCCCAACCCAGGTGAGGCTGGACACTGGGCCCGGCCCAGGCTCTGCTCTCCCAGGAGCCAGAGAAATGAGTGCGTTTCCTGGCGCTCTTTCCTAGTAGTCCTTCCTGGGGTTCTCAGGTCCTTCTCTGGACGCTAAGCCAAGTGCCGAGGTGAGCGGAGGCTGGGCGGAGGTGCGTGACACCCGGGTACTCGGTACGAACTGCTCCCCGGCCGGTCGCGTGCCCAGGACTGTATCAGTCGGCTGGGCGCCCGCACGACTTCGGAGCGAGGACAGTCTCCTGATGTCGGGACTGGTGGACCGGAGCGCCACACCCTCGGAGCAAGACTGGTATCCCCACATAAAGCAACACCTCCGTGTTTGTCACCCCGAGGCCTGGCCTGGGCTGGTGGCCACCCTCTCGGGAAAGTTAGGCGGGGAGACCGCCAAGCGCAGAGAAACCCGGCGGCGGGAGCTCCAGAACGAGCCGGGGCGCGGGGCTCTCCGCCCTGTCCCGGGGGCGCCGGCCAGGGCGGCACCCGCAGCTCTGCCGCGCCGTCGCTCCGCACCGAGGGCCGGCCCGAGGCTCCCAGGCGGCGGGGAGAAGGGGCCCGGCCCCGGGCCGCCCAGGCACCCCCTCCTGCGCGCCCGGAGGGAGCGGCCGAGCGCACCGCCCGCTCTTTCTGCTTCGCGTCCCTCCCTCCGCTGCCCCCGCCCTCGCTCCCTATTTGGAGCGGAGACACCCCTGACGTCGGAGCCGCTCGCTCGCCGCTCCCCCGCACCGCGCGCCCGCCCGGGGCCGCAGACGGCGCGCCGCGCAGCCCAGCCGAGCCTCGCGGGGCCGCCGCCAGCCCTGCCGGCCGCCTCCCCGAGCCTCCCGGGGCCGCCGGGCCTGCCACCCCCGCGGTCCGCATCCAGCTCCGCAGGAACCGACAGGCGCGCCGCGCTCCTCGCCGCCGCCGCGCGCGCAGTAAGTCCTGTCCCGGCCGGCACGCGGGCGCCCGGGTTCCAGGGGCTTCGGCCGCAGGGGCCGTGCCGCGCCCCCGGCTGCGAGCTTCGTACCCGGCCTGTCCGGCGGCCCGGGGCGCGGGGCCGAGGCGCCGCCGCCGCCGAGCCCCTCCGGACGCCGGGGCTGGGGACGTGGGCGCGGCACGGGGTGGCCGGGGGACACCGCTGCGCCCTGAGCCCTTCCCCGGACTCGCCGGCGTTTCCATGTCTCGGTAGGAGTTTCTAGAGCCGGGAGAGAACGGGAGGGCGGTGCGTGGCGGAGCGAGAGCCCGGCGGGTGGAGGGCGGGCGGGCGGGCGGGCAGCGCGGGGAGCTGGGCCGCCGGGCTCCCGCATCCCCCAGGCGGTCCCCGGGCCTCTCCGCGCCGCGAGCCCCTCCGCACCGGTGCGATTCTGCCTCCCTTTTGTCTCTCTCTGTGTCTGTCTCCCCATCTGCCTCCCTCTCCCTCGCCGTCCCTCCGGTTCTGTCTCTTTCTTTCTGTTTCTCCGTTCCGAGTTTCCCCGGGTTTGTGTCTCTGTCTCTGCACCCCGCCCCGCAGCCGGGGTCTCTGGGGTGTCTGTGTGTCTCCCCGATCCCTCACCCCCAAACTCAGACAATCGCCCCGTGCCGGAGTCGTCGCGATAGTCCCCTAGACCCCGTAAAAGAAACGAAACCCTCCCCCTACCTCCGCCTGCCCCGAGGGCCTGGCCGGGGTCATCCCTCTGGAGTCGGGTCTGGGGCCGGGGGAGCCGGCCTTTCCGGGGGCTCCGTTTTCTTCAGCGTCCCACCCCCGCGAGGCGGCCTGGACAACAGGCCCCGCTGCCGGCCACCTGCCCGCCTGCTCCCTGGGCGGGGCGGGTCCGATCGTTTACCAGCCGCCGCAAAGGGGCAGCTGCCGCCTGGCGCGGCCAGGGGCTTGGCGGGCACCGGGGGAGAAGTGCACATGTTCAGGCTTTCTGAGGCCCTGGCCCAGCTGGAGGGCACCAGCCTGTAAGGGAGGGACCCCCCCCCCTCGGAAAACAGAGGTCAGGGCCTGAGGCCAAAGCCTGGGCCCTCAGGAGATGGGGGTGAGGGAGCAATTTGTCAACAGGCCCCTCATCCTTTGTGACTGTCAAACCGCCCGCCTCCCGAAACTTCCCCAGATGCTGGGCTGCTGGGGTGTGATTGGCCTTCAGTTGGAGACCAAAGGAAAGGTGAGGCTGGAGCCTGTGCTCCGCGAGCCCCCTCTTCCCCCCCCCACCTTTGCAAGCTTTCTCCTGGGCCTGTGGAGTGGATGGGGGGCGGGGGGCGGGGTGTAGGTGCTGGTGCGTTGGCTCCGGATAGATCCTCATTCTTTTAAAGTGAAATCTCAGACTGAGTTTAGCCCCTTCCCCCAACCCCCAACCCCAAGGGTCGGAGGCTGGGGAGCCGGCGGGGATGCTGGCGAGGTCTGCAGGGGGACTTCTGCTGAGCAGATGTGTGGGCCGGTCCTGCAGCCGCTCATTAGCATCGATTTGTTTGGGAGACAGCTTTGGGTCTTCCGGCTGGAGGGTCTTCGGGCAGGAGGGCCCTGGCCTGGGGTGGGGGTTTGTAGCCAGGACGGTGGGGCTGCCTGGCAGAGACGGGCAGGCCTTTGGGGCCTGGGCTGGGCCCTGTGTGTCAGCCTCCTGGACGGTGGGTCCGTGCTCTGCCAGCGCGCTGACGGAGGGGGAAGCCACCCTGCGGTGAGACTGGGGTCGTGGAGTCACAGCGGCTTGAACAGTGCTCGGGGCCGATGCCCTGGGAGGGAATCGGCTGAAGTGGACGCTCCCTGTTGTACAGACGTGAGGCTGAGGGAGGTGAAGCCAGGGGCCCGGGCTGTAACCAATAGACTATCCTGCCTCCGGGCACACAGGGAGCCAGGAGATGAGCTTGGGCCTGAAGTTGCCCCAGACCCCGGAGTGGGCCTGGGAAAGCCCGCTGAGCCGACCAGGGCTGGCTCTGACACCGCCTGGCCCCTCCTAGAGTGACCTTTGCAGTTGCACCCTTCAAGGAAGTCCCTGCACTCCGTCCAAGACCTGCAGTGATTGCCGCGCCCTGGCTGATCCCCGAGCCCAGGGCCACAAACGCCACACCCTCTGCACCCAGCAGCCAGCTCGGCCTGGCAGCCAGGCCCAGCCCTGTTTCCCAAGTTGGATTCTAGAGGGGGCTGGTCTCTCCTGGGCCCTGTCCCTTCAGTCCATGGCCCAAGAATCAGTCTGAGTGGGATCCTCCTCTCGGCTCCACCCCCCTCCTCCCCCCCCCCCCCCCCCAGCAAGCGAGTGTGTGAGGGGGACAGGACTCAACAGTTTATAAAACCTTTCCCCGGCCATCCTGTCATTTGCTTGAGTTTCCCCTCGAGGCTTCCCCTCATCACTGTGGCAGGTGCAACCCCGGATTTGCATATTTTCAGGACCACCCAGAACCTGGGGGAGGGAGTGGGGAGGAGAGGGTGAGGGGGGATCCTGTGGGAGGCAGAGGGGCGGGCGTGGGCAGAGTTCAGGGAGGATGAGTGGCCCAGGGAGACGCCGAACTGGCACAGTGACATTTACTGAGGACTGATCCCAGGACAGGACCCTCCAGAGGTTTCCATGCACAACTGCCCCGTGAGGTGGGTATTGCCTCTGCCCACCTTGGCAGATGAGGGGATTGCTGCAGAGAGAGGATGAAGTGGCTGAGCTAGGATGGAACTCGAGTCTGTCACAGTCCGCCCTGGAGAATGGAGGAGACCCAGACCCTGCTGAGGGGCGGAGCGGGGGTGGGGGGTGGGGGGAGTCAGAGACAGAGACAGATAGGCTGGCTTGGGGTGAGTGGATACTTTTATCCAGAAAATCCTGGTGTGCTTGGCCCTAAGTGACCCTGAATATTTAGATTTACCCCAAAGAGGAAATGGGGAGCGATTGTTCGCTTGCTATACAAATGGACTCTGCTTCACAAAGAGCTTCACAGTGGGGGGCGGGCCCAGGTCTCCCTTGAAATCTGCCCCCTCCTGTGAATTTAAGACTGGATTCCAGGCCGTAGGGTAGGCCTCAGAATCACGTGGGAGCCCATGCAGGTGCCTGGGCCGCGCCCCAGACCTGTGGAGTCAGAAAGTCCGGGGCTGGGACAGGCCTCTCCGGGAGGAGGCGAGGTTCCGGGCGGGGTGGACACCTAGAGGACCCCACAGTCCTGGCCCGAGGCCTGTGTTCTTGCTGACCCCCACCCTCAGCCCTTCCCGCGGGAGCTGTGCCAGCGGGTCTCCTGTTTATTCGCTGAGCTCTCCCCGTGGGGGAGGCCTGGTGGCCGCTGTCTGGGCCTGAGCCTCCGTTTGCAGTGCTGCCATGGGTCAGCAGGGTCCCCCGGGGGACTTCCTTTCTGTGTGTTGGCAGCCTCAGAATGTGTGGGGTGTTTGCACGAGGCCCAGGGTCCGAAGGGCCTGGATTTGGGAGTGGACAATGAGCGGGTAAAAGGCCACCCCCTGGGTTTGGTGCCCTCGCTGAAGCCTCTCCTCAGCTCTGAGGGAGCGCAGTGCCATCCCCGAGGCTCCCAGGAGCAGCGTCGGCCGTGGCCCTGAGCTCGTCTGCAGGGGAGTGGGGAGTGGGGTTTGACCCTGTTTGAAGGGGCTTCCCAGATTCCCAGCCAGGCGGTGGCCAAGCACCAGAGTGGGAGACTCAGGCCGACCAGGGATGAGAGACACAGCGGCTGGGCCCGGGCAGGGCGGGGAGCCCCAGGCCTCAGGCCCACTGCAGACTACTCCCCAGATTCCCGGCGGCTTCTCCGTTTCCTGCTTCCTCCTCTGTGACCCTCTGCATGTGCCAAGGCGGCTGGTGGCTCCCCTGCTGCTGTCAGGTTCAACCTCAGATCTGTGTACGACCTGCGGGTTCTAACTGGACAGGCAGTGCTCTAAGTGCATGTATTCATTTATTCAGTCCTCGTGACCAGGGCACCCAGGGTAGTTGTAAATAGATCTCAGTTGTTTACCACTTACTTTCCAGTAAATCTGGAGCAAGCCTCTTAACCTCTCTGTGACTCAGTTTCTTCATCTATAAAACGAGGAAAACAAGGGTCTCTACCGCAGAGGGTTGTTGTAAGGACTGATACATGAATTTATGTAAAAGCTCCTAGAACTGTGCCAGTCAGTACAGTTAGCCGTGTGGGCCGACGACAAATCCCCTCTGCTGGCCTTTGCTCAGGCAGTGCCCTCAGCCAGAAGCTCCCTTCCTGTCCTCATCTTTGATAACTGATTGTGATTCTGTGTCAAATCCAGAATTAAGAATCTCTACTCCTGCCCTGGCCAGGGTGCTGAGTGGTTAGAGCCAGGCCCTGCTCTAACCGCCTGCTCATTGAAGGGTTTGATTCCGACCAAGGGCAAGTACCTGGATTTTGAGTTCGATCCTCCTCTCCCCACCTCGTCAGTCGATGTGTGTCTGTTTTTTTTTTTTTTTTAATTCTTTATTGTTGAAAGTATTACATATGTCTCCTTTCCCCCCCATTGGCCTCCCCCTCCCCCGCTCCCCCCAGTACATCCCCTGCCCCCCCCCCAGTCGATGTGTGTCTTGATGTCTCGCTCACATCACATTGATGTTTCTCTCTCTCTCTCTCCCCCTCCCTCCCTTCTACTCTCTCTGAAAAGCAATGGAAAAAATATCCTCAGGTGAGGATTAACAAAGTAAATGAAAAAGAATCTCTACTTCCTGCCCCCACAGCCCTCTCTGACTGCCCCTACTTTAGACAACTTCCTCTTAACCCCCTTCCCTCCCCTCCCTCTCTAGGCTTCGAGCTCCTGAGTGGGCCCAGGGTCTGGGACCCCCAGCTCCCCTGCCCATACCCCCGCCTCCTAGAAGTTGCTCAGTAAATGAGTGTGGACTGCAGGGAACTGGGTTGTTTGGCCTGACTTGCTGGGGGACCTTGGGACCAGTGGGGATCCCCCTTCCTACCTGGTATTCTGAGGTTCCCCTTGACTTGCTGTGTGACCTTCAGGGTGGGGAGGAAGGTCTATATTAAAAAAAGTAGCTGAGTTGCTGCTTGAAAAAAGAAAAAAGCATAAACCAACAAAAAACTAAACCTGCCAGCAGAGAGCCCACCCCGGTCAGTGTGAAGGGGGGGCAGCGGGAGTTCTGGGTGGTGGGTGTGAGGGCAGGAGGAGGGATGGGGGGGGTGTCCTGAGGACCAGCATGTCTGGGAGTGAGTGGCCTGGCGCCCTCCCTGCCTCCTATTCCAGCGCTGAGCTTTGGCTCTGATGCCCGCCCAGCCTTTCCCATGATCCCCCAGGGGAAGAGGACTGGGTGCCTGCTGGGTACTGGGTGCTTTCCCTGCATCATCCCAATTCTCCAAGGAAGGTGCTCTGCTCCCATTCTAGGGTTGAGGTCAGTGGGTGCAGAGAGGTGAGCTTTGTTTCCGGACATCACGCAGCTCCTAGGCCGGAGGGCTGGGACTCACGGAGGAGAGCCCAAGGGCCTTGCTTGTGGGGGCCCAGGCGTCAGCTGGAGCTCAGGGCTGCTGGCCGGGGAAGCTGAGTGTGGCCCAGGCCCCTCCTCCTGCCCAGGGCCGGGGAGAGAGTGGGTGACTGCCCTTCTGTGGACACAGCTGACCCTTAGGATGAACTCTCAGCTGTGTCCTAGGAACGGAGGAAGGTCAGGGAGGTGGCCTTCCCCTCCGTTTATCTCACTTCTCTTCAGCTTCGGCCATTGTGTGACCCTAATAACCAGTCCCCATCCTCTGGGCCAGCGACTTCCCTAAAAGACTCACTGTTATCTCCTAGTAAACCTTGTTATTTAGCCTCAGCCCTGATCTCTGCTCACCTTTAGCCTCATCCTGGTCTAAACCCTCTCCTCATTCCAACTCCTACTCAGACCCAGGATTTCATTAAAGTCCCAACCTCCATTCCAGATCCTAAGGAAACGGAAATCACTCCCTGTCCCCGTTGCTTTTTCCCCGGCCACACCTGCCCTGACCTTCCTGAGAAGTCATGATGGGGTCAGGTACAGGACAGAAGTCCCCGGATTTCTCGGAGGTCTCGGGGGGCCGGTCCAGCCTGGGGAAAAGCAAAAAGGATAAACCAACAAAAAATTAAACTTGCTAAACATTAAACCTCTCTGGTCAGCCATGGCCAGACCCCGACTCAGGCTGATTCCCTGGGGACGGACGAGCACCATTAGGAGTGAGGAGGCCTCCTGGATGCCAAGCCTGTTGAAAAATTAGCTAGGCTGCCAGTTAGGAAGAAGTCCATTCTATTTTGTTAGGATGTGGTTATACTAAAAACAGGGACTTTGCTGTCGATCTTGTGAGCGAGACCGGAAATGTGTGGGTGAGAGCCTGGGCCGTAACAGACTCATCTGGGATGGGGGCAGACAGTCAGGGCTCACCTCCCACTGCTCTCCCCGCTTCACCCCCCGGAGCTGAGGGGACCTGCTGGATGGAGGAGGTCACAGCCCTGCAGGCTGGCCGGGCCCTGTCTGAAAGCCCAGCTCAGCCAGTCCACTTAGGTTTTCACTGCGAGGGGCAGGCAAGACCTTCCCCCAGCATGACCCTCCTCCCTGGACTCTGTATAAAGTACCTGCCCCTTTAGTCAGAAAGTGGGCTGACGGTTGTTCTGAATGGGATGTCCAGCTCCGAGCCAGCCTGACTTTAGTGCTGGGCGTCTGTGGGACCGGTGGACAGTACCTGACCCCTGCTCCTGTCTCAGCCCCACTCAGGCCCCGCTGGGGACTGTCCCTGGTGGACGCACCCCTGACTGACTGAGCTGGCCTGGTTCCCACACTGGCTGCAGAGCGGAACCAACCTGGAGCTTGTTAGAATTGCAGACTCCCACCCGCCCTAGAACTTGCACTCCACAAGTCCCCGGGGAATTCTGAGCATCTACCAGGCTTGGGAACCGGTGGTCTAGACCAGTGGTCGGCAAACTCATTAGTCAACAGAGCCAAATATCAACAGTACAATGATTGAAATTTCTTTTGAGAGCCACATTTTTTAATCTTAAACTATATAGGTAGGTACATTGTTATTAACTTAATTAGGGTACTCCTATGCTGGCCTTTGCTAAAAACTCAAGGGACCAAAGAGCCACATGTGGCTCGGGAGCCGCAGTTTGCCGACCACTGGTCTAGGGCACCTCACTCATCTTACAGGTGGGGACGCTGCCGCCTGAGTGTCCAGGGTCACACAGCATGTGTGGACTCCTGGCGTCCAGCGCCCCTTCCCCAGTGGACCTCCTTGTGGGCATTGCCCTCCTTTCTGAATCTCCACCAAGCCTTCCTCCTCCTCATTTTTCGAGGTGTGTGTGTGGGGGAACCTACAGGAGATGAACTTGGGGAACATTGGGAGAGTCCCCTCTGTCCGGATCCTTGGGACACACACTGCCCTGCAGCGCCATCTGCTGGCAAGTCCTAGTATTGTTCTAGTGTCTTGCTCCATTCAATTTACAGAGAGGGAGGGTCAGGTGCTTGGCTTAGATTGTCTCCTGCGTGTCCCAGGTTTGGAGGGAGCTGGGGGTAATGATGTATATGTGTGAAGACTCAGGGCTCAAGGCTTTGGTGGGTTATCCTAAAAAGAAATACAGTCTAGTCAGGGTTAATTTTTTTTTTACCTGGGGTTCAGCCAGCAAAGTGGCCCAAGAGTTCACAGCGACATGAAGGTGGAGGTTAGCTTTCCGGACATCAGAATACTGGCCCCTGTGGCAGCATGTCCAGGAGACGTGCTGGATGGCCAGCCCTCGAGGGCCTGCACTGTGTGGGCTGTTTTTTTGTGTTTGCCCAGAGGACCCACAACATCAGAGTGAGGAGGGGGCTAATGATGGCTCAGCACTCAACACGTGCTTGCAACTTAGTGTCCCATTGAGTCCCAGCAGCAATCCTTCGCCATGCACAGCATCACCATCCCTTTTTAGACGAAGAAGCGAGGCACAGAGGGAAAAGCACTGTGTTCAAAGCTATCTAGTAAGTTATAAAAATGACGGTCATGGAGTGTGTGTTATCTGCTGAGGGCTTTTCTTTTTTAAAAATATATTTTATTGATTTTTCACAGAGAGGAAGGGAGAGGGATAGAGAGCCAGAAACATCGATGAGAGAGAAACATCGATCAGCTGCCTCCTGCACACCCCACACTGGGGATGTGCCCGCAACCAAAGTACATGCCCTTGACGGGAATCGAACCTGGGACCTTTCTTTTTTAAAAAAATATATTTTATTGATTTTTTACAAAGAGGAAGGGAGAGGGACAGAGAGTTAGAAACATCAATGAGAGAGAAACATCGATCAGCTGCCCCCTGCACACCCCCCACTGGGGATGTGCCCGCAACCAAGGTACATGCCCTTGACCGAAATCGAACCCGGGACCCTTGAGTCCGCAGGCCGACACTCTATCCACTGAGCCAAACCAGTTAGGGCAAACCTGGGACCTTTCAGTCCGCAGGCTGAAGCTCTATCCACTGAGCCAAACCGGTTTCGGCTGCTGAGGGCTTTTCATGTAATGCCTCATTTAATCTTCACGACACCCATTGGGGTACACTCTGTTACCAGCCCCGGTTTCGAGGTTCATACGGGAACACGTGTCCAAGGTGTGGTTGGCTCGTAAGTGGGAGAGTTAGGATTTGAACCCAGGCAGTCCGATGTCAGAGCTCGTGCTTACACCACCCCTGCCCCCCACTGCCCAGCGTCCTCAGCCTGGCTGGCCTCACCGCAGTCTGTGCTCAGTTCTAGGGCTCTGACGGCCGCGGGCACGATGCTTCGGGTTCTGGTGGGGGCTGTCCTCCCCGCCATGCTGCTGGCCGCGCCCCCGCCCATCAACAAGCTGGCGCTGTTTCCGGACAAGAGCGCCTGGTGCGAGGCCAAGAACATCACCCAGATCGTGGGCCACAGCGGCTGTGAGGCCAAGTCCATCCAGAACAGGTGGGGTCCCGGGGCAGGGGTGGAGGGGAGGAGGGCAGGGGCCCAGGAGGGAGGAGGAGGACAGGGCTGCCCACCCCTGCCTCTGCCTCAGTGACAAGGGCACGGTGACCTCTCCTCCCACAGAGCGTGCCTGGGACAGTGCTTCAGCTACAGTGTTCCCAACACCTTCCCGCAGTCTACGGAGTCCCTGGTGCACTGCGACTCCTGCATGCCAGCCCAGTCCATGTGGGAGATTGTGAGTACCGCTGCCCGCCCTGCCCGGCCTGCCGTGCCCGCAGAGCCCGGCGTGGTCTGGCTCGCCTGGCTTCCTGCCTTCACCTTCTCTCACCTTCTTCACTGGCTTGACACTTGCCACCAGCTCACCTCCTTTCCGTCTCCAACCCCTGCTTGGGTGGTGGCCATCACAGGGCCCTTTGCACATGCTCTTTGTTGGAACACCTCTCTCCTCCTCGCCTAGTTAACGTCTTCCTAGTTCGGCCTTCCGCTCTTAGCTTAAGCATCATTTCCCCAGGGCCCCTGTCCTGATCGCCTGAGCACTGTGTGCCTTGCTTTGAGCATCTGTCACACCCTCAGTTTTTCACCTGCATTTGGGTGGTTTTGACAAGTCTGTTTCCCACACTAGACTCTGAATTCCTCGAGGGACTATCCTTTTTTTTTAAAAAAAAAATATATATATATTTCTTTATTTCAGAGGGAGAGAGAGATAGAAACATCAATGAAGAGAGAGAATCATTGATTGGCTGCCTTCTGCATGCCCCCCACTGGGGATCGAGCCCACAACCCTGGCATGTGCCCTTGGCCAGAATTGAACCTGGGACCCTTCAGTCCGCAGGCCAACGCTCTATTCAATGAGCCAAACCGGCTAGGGTGAGGGACTATCCTTGAGTCCCCAAAACTGGCATGGAGTTGAAGGAGGAGGGGCAAGAGAAGGAAGGAAGGAAGGAAGGAAGGAAGGAAGGAAGGAAGGAAGGAAGGAAGGAAGGGGAAGGTAACTAGGGGGAACAAGATGTTAAAAGGGTTCCTATAGGGCACACCTCAGCGAGGCTGGTGGTTCTGGGTGAGGGAGCTCTTTGAGGAATGAGGTCTGAGCTCAGACCCAGAGGTTGAGTGGAAGGTAACAGCAATGTTTGGGACCGGTGGTAGGGATGGGCTGGGTGAGGACCTCCCAGGCAGAGGGAACAGCAGGTGCAAAGTCTCATGCAGATCAGTCAGCACAGTTGGTGGGAGTGGCGCAAAGTCAGGAGTGGAGAGTTCGCCAGGGGCAGCCTGAAGGGCCTGGGTGGCCTTAGTAAGAAGCCAGGATTTTTCTCCCAGTGCCGGAGCGTGGGAGGGGGAGAGCACTGAGGGGAATTTAGTCAGGGCAGGCCACATTGGATTTTGTCCCTCAGGGGGGCCCTCTAGCTGATGGGAGGGGATGGATGGGAAGGCGGTAGGGCTGGGTGTGGGGAGACAAGTCAGGTGGCCTCTGCAGGGACACTCCCCTTCTCTGCTGGATGGGCCCGCAGCGCTAACTGGGGTCTCACCGGTGGGCTCAGGATTCTTGGGCCCATGAGGATGTGTGACCCTTGAGGCCGCCCTGCCCGCCTCGGGCCCTTGGAAACCTCTCTGCTGCCCTCCCCAGGTCACGCTGGAGTGCCCCGGCCACGAGGAGGTGCCCAGGGTGGACAAGCTGGTGGAGAAGATCCTGCACTGCAGCTGCCAGGCGTGTGGCAAGGAGCCGAGTCACGAGGGGCTGAGTGTCTACGTGCAGGGCGAGGACGGCCCGGGCTCCCAGCCCGGCACCCATCCCCACCCCCATCCTCACCTCCACCCGGGTGGGCAGACCCCTGAGCCCGAGGAACCCCCGGGGGCCCCCCACACCGAGGAGGAGGGGGCTGAGGACTGAGGCCCTCGACTCTTCCTCCCCGCTCGTCCCCCGTGGAATGCTGGGAGAAGTGTGTGGGGAGAGGCTGACGCCCCCCTTTGGCACTGGATGGACTTGGATTCAGACTTGGACTTGGAATGCTTCCCGGTTGCCATGGAGATCTGAAGGGAGGGGTTGGAGCCAAGCTGCACAATTTAATATATTCAAGAGTGGGGGGAGGCTTCTTCTTCGGAGGGGGGTTCTCTTCCTTTCTGCCTCCTAGAGACGTGCCCTTGGGAGGGGGAGAGCGTTGGCTAAGCTGCTGAGGTGGGGGTGAGGCCATGCACATGGCGGGAGCCAGGCTAAGGCCCGTGGAGCCTCTGGTGGGGCAGGGCCCTGGGTACAGGGGGAGCTGGGCCCTGAGCTGGGGTGGGTGTCTTGCCGCAGTGGCCCTGAAGGAGGGGCTGGGGCGGGGCTGGGCAGGCCACGGGCAGAAGCAGGGAGCTCCAGCCCCACAGGCTTTCCCAGAGGCCTCCCCCACCCCCATGCCCAGGGCAGCTTCTCCCCTCGCACTGAAGTGGCTCTCTCTCCCCCCATGGTTGGGAGTCAGGCCTGGGCAGGACCCTGCTGACTCATGGCCCTGGCGCCGGGGCCCGGCTCTTTGGGCCTCTGGCTTTCTTGGCTTTCCAGGGGATGGAGGGAGCCAGGGGGGCGTCTTCCCAGGCCAGGGGGTGGGAGTGACCCCCCAGCCCATCAGCAGGAGAGTGTCCCTCCTTTGCTCTGAGATCTTTGTGCCTCCCACTGCCCCCTAAGTTCTAGGCCCCTCAGAAAGCTGATGAGACAGCCTCACCCTGTTGGGGAAACTTTCTAAATACCTGATGGTGGGGAGGGGTCTCCCTTACTCAGATTCCAAGGAGGGGCCTGGGTGGGATGGACTCTGGCTGAGCCTCAGGGGCGAGGGCTCCTGTGGACAGTGTCCACTGTGGCTCTGGCTGCCTGATCCCAGCGGCCTCCCCCCTCCCACTGCACTTTAACCCCAGAGGAGGTGCGGGATCCGGACTGGGGCGGGGCAGGCGGGCAGGGAAGAACTGCCCGTGTCCGCTCTTCTGTCCCCGGCTCTCTGTCCCCAGCAGCTTCCAGCCCCACCGGCCCCCTGCCTGAGGGCGCCCTGCTCCTCATGGCTGTTCTGACAAGAGCTTCTGGAGCTTGTAACCAGTAGATTGTCTCCCTGACGGGCCCTGAGTGTTCTCACGAATAAATTCGTTCAACGCCTGTGTCCTCTCCCTCCCTGGCTGGCTCCGCTGACCCACGGTTCCTGAGGGGCCCAGCGGGGGGGCCTGGGGAAGGGTCAGGCTGCACGGTGCGCCCTGCGTAGACCCTCCTGCATCCTGGTGACCCTCTCACTTTTCTGCCAGGTGCATTGCCCCCCGGGCCCTGTCACCCCAGCTCCTGTCTCCTTGGGTGCCCGTTTCTGGCCTTGCGTATGTCTTTGGTGGGCTGCCCAACTGCTTTTTTGGTTTTGGCCCTTGGTCCCTTGGACTTGCCCACGCCATCCCTTTTCACCCTCACAGTGACCCAGCATCAGTCCTTTCCTGGACCCCAGCCTGGCCTGGCGCAGGAGAAGGGGAAACAGACAAAACTGTGCTGTGCTAAACACACACACACATATACACACACACATACATACACATGCAAACTGGTGCTGTGCTAAACACACACACATACATGCACATGCAAACTGGTGCTGTGCTACACACACACACACGCAAACTGGTGCTGTGCTAAACACACACACATACACATGCAAACTGGTGCTGTGCTAAACACACACACACACACACATGCAAACTGGTGCTGTGCTAAATAGTTGACATGAATGACTCACCTATCCTCACCGCCACTCTGTGACACAGGTATTGCCCTCATTTTGCAGATGAGGCATGGGCAGTGCAGGGGGTTAAGTAGTGTTCCAGGGTCATCCAGTTAAGAAATGTCACCAATAGGACTCAAACCCAGGCAGCCTGGGCTAATAACTCAGCCCTGTAGGTGCCAGTTCTTCATTACCTGCTGTGGGATGGTCCTGACACCGCACAATGACCCTGTAAGTTTGGTAACGTTAGCCCCAGGCAACGGAGCTTGGGCTCCTCCCCCCCTTCCAGTTCTCCTTTGGGAGGGGACAGCGTGAGGGCTATGATCTCCTTTCTTCCTCGCACACATTGCTGTAACCGCCGCATACCAGGCAATTTACATATATTATTCCTAATTCCTGGAAAATACTCATCTTGCTAATGAGAAAAATGAGGGCCATAAAGCCCTGGGATTCCAATCTGGCGCCCTCTAGTGCCGACCGTTGTATACTACACAGGATTTCCTTCGGGTCCCAAGCCTCTCTTACATGGCTGCTCCCTGCACCGCTGTGCATGTTATGACTGTCCCAACTCGAGAACGCCACTTCCTGCAGTTGTGCAGGACACAACTTGCACGATCACCCACAGTGGCCCTGCATCCCTGGACGTGGAATTGGGTTGGAGAGAAGTGTACCTCCTGCGTGCGGACTTCAGTGACCCCTCAGTCTTGGAGGGACAAGTCCTGGCCATATTAATAGTCTTTCTACATGGCCGGAGGTGAGAACTCTCTCGGGGGTGCATAGAAAGTCCCGCGGGGCTTCCGAGGACTCAGAGACCAGGTCCAAATGAGAGACCTCCTGGGGCTTGGTTTTGGTGCTGGCCTCGGAGACCTGAGCCCTTGGCCGGCTGTGTCTTGGTCAGGAGCTGCCTCCATCCTGTGTATGGAACAAGGCAGGGAATAAATTCATTCATAGAAACATGGAGAAATTAAGAGGCTGCTTGGGAAGACAGCAGGAAGGCGGGGCTGGTGGCAGGCCTGGAATGCTAGTCAGAGTTCAGACTTCATGCTCTCTGCAGGAACAGCAAAGTGCCTGCGCAGAGCCGGGTTTCAGCAAGAATAAAAGCAGGCTCGTGGGAGGAGGAGGGGGAGGCTGGAGAGCAGCTGGGAACTGCACTAGTTCGGGCAGGAGATGGTGGAGGCCAGAGCTGGGCAGGAGCAAAGTCTGGAAAGGCGGGGTCACACGGCAGAGGCGGGGCCACGCGGCTGGGGCGCAGCTGATTGGATGTGGGAGCCGCCAGTGGGAGGGGCCAGATTTGAGGGCCTAGAGGCGCGTGGCTAGTTGTGTGTGTTTGCCAATCCGAGTGAGATGTCAAGTAGTGGCTGCCAATTTTTCTCTTTGCCAACTTCAAACGGAACCACAACAGCTTAGAAGAAAAATTGCAGCCCCCCCCGCCCCCTCACCCGCAGGGGATTAAAATCTTTGCAGGGGATTAACACTGGCACCCAGCCCTGTCCATGCGGGCCCCTCTGGGGATGGGCCGGTAATTGGCCCCAGCTTCCCCGCCTTGTTAGCCTCTTATGGAGCCAACAAACCCCACCTATATATATATTTTTTCTAGCTCCAAGCCTCAGGGAAAAGCCAGTCTGCCTGGGTTCAAATCCTGGCAGGGCCACTTTTTGGCTGTGTAATCCTGAGCCAGTCCCTCAGGATCTCTGAGGCTCAGTTAAAACGGGGAATAATGATCACATCTTCACTGTCAGAGTCATGGCGCGCTTTCCATCCATCAATGTACATATAAAGCTTGAAGCAGTGTCTGGAGGATAGAAGACCTCGGTAAATGTCAGCCACTATTCAAATATTGAGCATGAATGATTGGCCCATAACGGCGTGTCGGGCTGATCGTTTTGTTCATTCGCTCATTGAACATATATTTACTGACAGCCTAACATGTGCTGAGGACACAGCAGGGAGCAAAACCAGCAAACCCATCATGCAGTTCACCCAGTTGGTCCATGTGTTCCGCGAGGGCAGCTTTGTGCAGGCCTCACACCCTCCCTGGACCGCGGTGTCTCCACGTCTGTAATGAGGAGCTCTCTTGGGTTCTCCATGTGCTGACAAGAGCGGAGGCCTGGGGCAGAGGACTCCCTAAGGCTCAGCGGTCCCATTTCGGCACCCGCCTTCTCTAGGCAGAGAGCAGCCCGAGCTAGGAGTAACCACCCTAAGCATCCTGGAAGGCCCCTCTGTACCCTAAAGTGTTAAGGAAGTCTCGGACATTATTAATTCGTCATGAAATGATAGATTGAGAAGCACACACAGGAAGAACTTCTGAAAAGTTCTGAAATTCAAGATAATAACAGTGTGGCCACAAGGTGGCACCACGACCCAGGCCCAATCTTGGGGGAAAAAAGTTTTAATTATAGCAAAGTACAGATCATAATATAACAAACATTTGTGACTCTATCACCCAGAATGAACAAATATTAACGTTTTTGTCATGTTTTCTTTAGGTATTTTTTTAAATAAAGGCTATCAAACATTACAGCAAATGTTAAAGCAGAGGGACTAATATTCTATTCCACTAGATTCCACGAATTTTTCAAAGCTAAAATGGATCAGGCAGCTCCTCTGGGTGAAATGGTTTTAAATATTCATTCTGTCCACATCTTTACCACCCCAGTTTCAGAGTAGCAGAGAACCGAAGCGGCTTTGCCAAGTTCACAGGGCAAGGAGCAGAATCAGGATTCCGAACCCAGGTCACTGGGCTCCAAAATCTGCTGTGCACAGTGCGTCCTAGGTTCGCTGTTGGTCAGCCAGGAATCCCTGGGCCGAAGGATTTACTGCGGAGCTGAATGCATTCCCATTGTTCAGATGGGAACACTGAGGCCAGCAGCTAGCACTGACACAGCACCATAAAGTTCACAGATTACACCAGAGTTACTCGCTCCCCTCAACAACCCCGTGAGGTGGGAGGAAGAAATTTTCCTCTCCCTTTCTAGGTTCTTCCGGCTGGTCTAATCATCAAATTGACATGAGACAATTTGCAGGACAGAAAATAGTGACCCAAGGAGATGGAGCCGCTGGCCCTAAGTCCACAGAGCTGGTGAGCCACAGAAATGGGATCCCAGGTCTGGTCTTTATGACGTTCATCCCATGCTTGGTATACTATACCCTATTCCTAATTTCGTGGAATATAGTGGAATAGAATATTAGTCCTTCTGCTTTAACATTTGCTGTAATGTTTGATAGCCTTTATTTTTTAAAAAAAAGACCTAAAGAAAACATGACAAACTGTCAGGGTGGTGCAGGTGGTATTGGGAGGGACAGCAGGCCTCCTCCTCCCGCTGCATCCACTGATCTGTGGGTAAGATGGGGGCTCTGAGCAACAAATAGTGGCTCATGGGTGGCTGAAGGGTGCTGTAGGGTCTTAAGGTTTTTCTGCTTTGGGTGTTGAGCAGACCCAGGTTTCAGTTCCACTTGGGTGAGGCTCTCTGAACCCCAGTTTAGCATCTCTCTCTCAGCATTTTTACAGAGTCAGGGCAATGGAACCAAGCCTTTGGAACATAGCAGGGCTCATCTGTGGGAGTCGCTGCAGGATGCGCCTCCGTGGTATGCAGAGTCTCGTGAGCGGAAGGCAATCGAGACCCTCTGGGCTCAAGAGAAACTTGGGCCTCTCCTTTAAAAAATTTAAATTTGGGGCCTTGCCCATAATAGCAGTTATCACCAGAAATAAGCTTTTTGTTTGACCTAGCTGTATGGCAGGGCGAACAGCTAATTACTGAGCACCTGCTCTTCTTACCCGTCTGTGAAGGGCCCTCCGCCTTCCGCCCTCCTGAAGCCAGAGGCCCTAACCTCATCCTTAGCTCAGATGTCACAGAGACTCCATTTTCTGTGTCTGTCTCTGAACCCTTACGTGTGCGGGGTTCCCGTACGTGCATATGCAATTAAATTCGGTTATTTTCTCTTGTTAATCTGCCCCCCGTCAATCTGATTATGAGGCCAGCTGGAAGAACCTAGAAAGGTAGAGGGACATGTATTCCTCCCGCACAGAGCATGGCTTCTCTGTTTCTATGGGGGGTAAAAGGTGTCCTCCCCACCCCCACCCCCCACCCCTGCCCACACTCTCTAGATTTCCTTTATGTTGCTCTCCATTACCGTTTTTTCTCTAGCAAGTCTCCTTCCGCTAGAATGTAAACTCCACAAAGCCGGGGTCTCTGTTTTGGTTACTGTGTGTCGATGGGTCAGAGCAGTATCTGACACCTACCAGGTGCTCAATAAATGTTTCACAATCTTAATCTGTGAAGTCTGGTGGAGACTCTCAGCCAGGGGAAGAGAGACACAGTGGGGCCACACCCAACCCCTCTACCTGCAGTGACTCTACCCCCCACACCTGGCCTGGAGTTTCCCAAATCTGTTCACACTCGGGAGTGCCTACAGGCCAGGGACTTCTTCCCGAGTGCCTGACGCTGTAGGGGAAACGGATGGTTTCTGCTGGAAAGACCCCGAGGAGGAGGTAACCTGCTGCTAACTAAAGGTCTGAGGGAAGTGTTGGTATGTATTATCTATATTATATGTGTGCATATGTGTATGTGTGTGTGTACACATGCGGGTGTCCAGTGATCTGTCCAGTATCTTCCGCTGGGTTCCCGCGGACAGTGCGGTGACTG
Source organism: Cnephaeus nilssonii (assembly GCF_951640355.1). Lineage (NCBI taxonomy): Eukaryota > Metazoa > Chordata > Mammalia > Chiroptera > Vespertilionidae > Cnephaeus > Cnephaeus nilssonii. The sequence goes on along the minus strand of NC_137078.1, from coordinate 92,142,050 downwards.
GGCTGCGGGTGGGCAGAGCCGCCTTGGGGGGCAGTCCTTGGTAAAGGCGGGCCCCAGCCGCCTCCTCTGAGTTCTTCCTGCGCCGCTGCCACGTGTGGGTTGGGGAGGGGTGTGCGGGGCTGTGGAGGCTGCCACAGCTGGGGAGGCGACCTGCTGCAGCTGGGGCACTCGGATCCACCCTCCACAGGCCTGGGGTGCCAGGGGCCCCGCCCGCCTGCGAGGCGAGGGCTCGGATCTCCCCGCCCCCCGCCAGGAGGGGCGCAGGCTCCGCGGAGCGAGGACCATGCGCTTCTGGTAGCGCCGCCGGCTGCGCGCGTGCCGGCCCCTCGCCGCGCCTCCCCGGCTCCCTGGGCGCTTGCCCGGATGGCGGCCGCCTCTTCCTCCCGCAGCCCCGCCGCGCCGGCCGGCCTGCCGCAGTCGCCGGCGGCGGATCAGCGCCGAGCGCCCCAGGTACCGAGCGCGGCAGGAGCGGGGCGGTGACCCGGCGGCCCGGCGGGGAGGGACGGAGGCGCGGCCGCTGCTGCCCTGTCCCCGCCGGCGGGCCCAGCACACCACCCCTGGCTTCCCCGCGGGGGGCTTGGCGGTGGCCCGTGGCCCCCACCCTGCGACCCCGAGCACTACGGCCCCGGACTAACGCCCACCTGCCTCGGGGAGCTTGCCTTCCGCCTGGGAGCGCCCATCTGCCCTCTGCTCCCGCCTCCCCGGGTCCTGGCCCTTCCCCCATCTCACCGCCCTTTCTAGGGGCCTCTGCTCCAGCCCACTGAACCTCCGAGAGCTCCTACCCCCTTTAAGGCACTCTGCTCCTCATCAGGGGCCCTCCCAAACTTCCGACCCGTTCGATCCGGGTGCCCCTGCCCCGCACCCGAGGACGCCTGTGTAACAGACCCCTCTCCACCCTCCTCGGGTCTCTGCCCTTGACCTATCTCCCCATCCCTCCTTCCCACCTGACCCCTCCCCCCGCCTCTCCCGGGGGGTGGGGGCGTCTGTTCTCACCGAGGACCCCCCTCCAGGCTCCGCTCCTTCAGGTCCCTCGCCATCCTCAGGATCCCCCTCGGGGCTCACGGCCTGGCCGTCCGTCCCTCGCCCCGATGGTCCCAGAACCGGGCCCTGCGCACAACAGCACCCCCGCCTGGGGGTCGGGGCTGGTGCCGGGCCCCGGGGGCAGCGGCTGGGTGGCGGCCGCGCTGTGTGTGGTCATCGCCTTGACCGCAGCAGCCAACGCGCTGCTCATCGCCCTCATCTGCACGCAGCCCGCGCTGCGCAACACGTCCAACTTCTTCCTGGTGTCGCTCTTCACGTCCGACCTGATGGTGGGGCTGGTGGTGATGCCGCCGGCCATGCTGAACGCGCTGTACGGGCGCTGGGTGCTGGCGCGAGGCCTCTGCCTGCTCTGGGCCGCCTTCGACGTGATGTGCTGCAGCGCCTCCATCCTCAACCTCTGCCTCATCAGCCTGGACCGCTACCTGCTCATCCTGTCGCCGCTGCGCTACAAGCTGCGCATGACGCCCGCGCGCGCCTTGGCGCTGGTCCTGGGCGCCTGGACCCTGGCCGCGCTCGCCTCCTTCCTGCCGCTGCTGCTGGGCTGGCACGAGCTGGGCCGCGCGCGGGCGCCCGCTCCGGGCCAGTGCCGCCTGCTGGCCAGCCTGCCCTTCGTCCTCGTGGCGTCGGGCCTCACCTTCTTCCTGCCCTCGGGCGCCATCTGCTTCACCTACTGCAGGATCCTGCTGGCTGCCCGCAAGCAGGCCCTGCAGGTGGCCTCCCTCAGCACCGGCATGGCCGGCCAGGCCTTGGAGACGGCACAGGTACCCGGGTGCGCAGGGAGATGGGGCGAGCGGGTTGGAGAGACACGAGCAGCCACTGGGTACCTACTGCCACTTAGTATACACTTGCTGGCAAGGTCCGAGCCGCCATTCCCACCTTTCTTCTGAACTCCAGACTCGGTGAGGGACTGTCCACAGGACAGCTTCATGCGGAGGTGCCGCAGGCTTCCGGGCAACAGGGAATTCAGGGCGCCCCAAGCCTCCCACCGGCTCCTCCTGGGTCTTCCCCATGATGGCAGTGGCACGGTCATGACATCACAGGCCAGAAACATAAGGGTGATTTTCTCCCTTTGATCGTGGGATTCATTAGCGAGACCTGTTGGTGCTGTCTTTTACACACGTGCCATCTCAATGCCACCTTCCTAAGCCAAGTCATCATTGCATCTTACCTGGAGCCTTTGAGAGTCTCCTGCTGGCCCCCTGCTTCCTCCAGACCCGCTCCCCTCCATTTCCCACACAGGAGTCAGAGTAGTAGGGCACTTCCTCGCAGCAAACCCTCCAGTGGCTCCCTATTGCTGTCAAGGTAAAGAGGAGACCCAGCCCGGCTGGCGTGGCTCAATGGTTGAGCATCGACCTATGAACCAGGAGGTCACATTTCAATTCCCTGTGAGGGCACATGCCTGGGTTGAGGGCTCGATCCCCAGTGTGGGGTGTGCAGGAGGCAGCCAATCTATGATTCTCTCTCATCATTGATGTTTCTATTTTTCTCTCCCTTCCTCTCTAAAATCAATTTTAAAAAGTGTGTGTGTGTATCCTATATAATAAAACCCTAATATGCAAATCAACTGAACAGCACACTGACCACCAGGGGGCAGACGCTCAATGCAGGAGCTGCCCCCTGGTGGTCAGTGTGCTCGCACAGGGGGAGTGCCACTCAGCCAGAAGCAGAGCTCACAGCTGGCAAGGACAGCAGCTGTGGCAGGAGCCTCTCCCGCCTCCCCAGCAGCACTAAGGACTCCTCGGGGAATGTCCGACTGCCGGCTTAGGCCCGCTCCCTGTGCACCGGGCCTCTAGTGTGTGTATATATATAATCTCCATGTCAGGAGCTCCCTTTGCCTGACATTTTCAGCTCACAGGTCACCTCTCCCTAGAGGCCGCCCCTGACTACTCTGCAGACCCACGTCCTCCCTGACTGGTTGTTGACCTGTGTGAGTTGTCTGTCTCCCCACTTGAATGGAAGCTCCATGAGGACCGGGGTGTCTGGGTTGGTTTTGATCTCCACTGCACGTGCTAATGCTTCCTATCACTTGTGAATGGGGTAGGTGCTCCTAGCTCAAGGCCCTGCAGTGTCTAGAAGTGGAGTACTTGCTTTTGCCCACCCAGGCCACGTTCTGCCTGAGTCCTATTGTCCACCCGAGGGGTGGGGGCTTAGACTGATCAGGCCTGAACCCCGAAGAATTAGGTCACACGCTGGAGGAAGTTTCAAACTGGGCTCTCCACATTCATCTTGGTGTAGCTTCAGGTGGAAGAGGCTCTTGCAGGATGGGGTGGGGGTGCCTTGAGGGTCACTGGGTGAATAGGGAATTGGCTGGGGGCTGGGTGGGCAGGAGGTCCTGGCTGCAGGCCTGCTCTCTCCCTCTATCTGTGCTCATTGGAGAACATTCTGGAGTCTCGGCAGGTGGCTGTGGCCCTGGCTTGGTTCTTGAGCAGTAGGAAGAACCTCCAGGGGCCACCCCTACTCTCCTTGGGTTCTTGTAAAGGAACATGTCCCAAACTTCAGGCACAGGGAACCACCTTGTGATATCTGTCTTACCTCCCCTCCTCTCCCCCACTCTTCAAGCCACTTCATTCATATGCACTTAGCATTTTCTTTAAATCACCTCATTTATCTTTTTACTTCCATGAATTTGTTTAGGAAGGGAACTTGTTTCTTCCGGAAATGGAAAACCAATATCTTTGCCATAAATAGAAGGTGATCAAACACAGCTTCCGTGAGGGTGCAGAACCAGCAGTTCCCAAGTCCAGCTCATTGGTCAGCGTGACTGAGCCGAGGTCTGCTTCCTCTTTGTTAAGTGTTAGACGGATGGTAAAGTCAAAGTAGCAACCACCCGAGGCTTTCTCGTGACGTAAGCAGAGAGCTGATGTTCCGACTCTGTGGTTCAGTTATTTTACAGGGTGTCCGTTTACCGCTTCAAGCCCCCGCCCACCCCACACTAAGCTCTGCTGTGGTGACGAAGGAGCTCTCTGCTCCTTCGGTGGATTCCTTTCCTTCCTCACTCTCATCCAGCCACACTGGCCTCTTGGCTGTCCTTTGAGCACACCAAGCACAGTCCTGCCTCAGGACCTTTGCACTTGCTGTTCCCTCTGCCTGGAGTGTCCTTTCCCTTCACCTCCACATGGTTTCTCTGCAACTCCATCACTTTCTGCCACACTTCCCCAGGTCCCCTTCAGCCCTAATTTCCCGAGTTATTGTTCTCAGCAGCACTTACCATCCCTGACATGCTATATACGTTCCCACTTACTTTTAAAAAAATATATTTTATTGATTTTTTTTACAGAGAGGAAGGAAGAGGGGTAGAGTGTTAGAAACATTGATGAGAGAGAGAAACATCGGTCAGCTGCCTCCTGCACACTCCCTACTGGGGATGTGCCTGCAACCAAGGTACATGCCCTTGACCGGAATCGAACCCGGGACCCTTCAGTCCACAGGCCGACGCTCTATCCACTGAGCCAAACCGGTTACGGCCGTACCCACTTATTTATTTATTTATTTATTTATTTATTTATTTATTTATTTACTGTATTCCCAGCACCTGCACCAGTGCCTGGCATATCCCAAGTGCTCAGTGTTCCTTGATGGAAGGACTGGCATTAGCACAGAGCTTCACAGAGCTGGCCATTCAACCCCTGTTCACGCTGCTTCCTTTGCTCTCACTCGTTTCACCATCAGTTCTTGGATCTGATGGAGCCTAGGCTTTTTAGCACATCAGTTCATTTGCTTGGTTACATGTACTGAGGACCTACTGTGTGCAGGAGCTGTTGGAGGCTGTGAATGTGGTGATGAGCTGGGCTGAGAAGGTCCCGGCCTCTTGGAATCCATGTTCTAGTCGGGAGGCAGACATTGACCACGAAACCTTACCATGGTGAGGGTATGGGTCTTATCAGAGGGGCACCTCACCCCGGGGACATGCAGAGTCTATCCGTCGCTGTGCCTGTGTTTGCAAATGGAAGCAAGGAGGGCACAGCGAGTCCTAACACCGAGTGCTGGGAGGTGTCCTCATGGATCATCAATCAGCGCCCTGCCTCCCAGGCAGCGTGGCCCCGGGGCCCCTCCCGTCAGGAATGTGTCTGTGCTGATTCCTCCGGCTCCCCGGGAGGCCTTTTCTCTTGGATTGAGTGTGGGAGTGCCAGACCCCACCACTACCCTCGCTTCCCACACCACCCGGCTCCTAAGCAGGCCTTCCGGTGCCGTGGTCCATGTTGCCCGGAGAATTGCTGCTGCGTTTGGGACTTTGCTTCTGGGATGTGGCCTCTGTTCTGGCCTCCTGGGTCATGACCCTTTTCTCCCACTCGAACGGTCCTGTCCGAGAGACCAGAAGCGTCCAGCCTGGGGGTGGAGGCTCTCTCAGTGCCTGGACTTACAGCAACTGATGAGAATGAACAAAAGTCGGGCACGCTGGGCCTCTTTCCTCCTGTTTTCAGCCCCATTAGCCCTTAGCTCCCTCCCCAGTCCAGCCTCTGGCTTCCCCACAGAAGCAAGGGAGTTGGGCACGGGTCCCCGAAGTCCCAGCGCCTCTGGGCTGAGATCAGGGGAGCTGAGCGGCGCGAGCACCTTCTCTCTCCCCGCTCCACACCTGCATCTTGATGCGAACGGGCTTGGAAAAGCCACGGGTGGCTCTGTGGTTTCAGCCGTCTTCGGGCCCCAGGGGCTGTGAGAAAGGGGGTCATGCTTAGAGCCGAGGCAGGGACTGTGGGCGTGGGAGGTGGTGATGTCAGAGTAAGAGGCTGCCTGAATGTGGGGGGGGGGGGGGGAGGAAGAGAGAGAGGAGATTGGGCCCCTGTGGGAATGGGCTCATCCTTGGGAGATTCCAGAGGGACCAGTGAGGGAGCTCAGCTTGGTGGGGAGCGAGCAGGAGGCCCTGCTGGCAGCTTCTGCTTTCTCAGCTCCTCTCTGTCTGCCAGGATCCCGTGTCTCTGGTCCACAGCCCACCCCATCGTCTTCCTCTGTACCTCGTCTTTCTCCCCTTCTCTCCTCCAGTTCCATTTCACCGCATTCTCTTCCTCCTGCGTCCCTCCATCTTCCTCTACCCACCTCTCTCCCATCAATTTCTTCTCCTTTCCCGCCTCCCCAGCTTTCCCACCCTCCCTCACCCAACTATGCATCATTCTGTTTTAGTAATCCATCTCTTCCATCTCTGCTTCCTCCTCCTCCTCAGAGGGGGAGGCTGTGATCACAGAAATATCTCAGAGGGAGAGGAGGGGCTGAACTGGGAGAGGCTGACGGAGGAGCAGTGTCGAGCATGGCAGGCTTGGCTGCTGCTGGGTCCGAGGCGACCTGGTGGAGCCAGGGCTGGGTGCAGGAGCCTGTGTGTCTGGCTGGTCATGGGTTCAAATCCTGCCTCCTTCCCATCACACCCAGATGACTTCGGACAAGTCCTCCAACTCCCTAGACCCCAGGGTAATGCTATTTAGCCCTGAGTTTGAGAGAAGAACCAATAAGATAATATATGTACACTTGGCACATCGTAGGTGCTCAACAAATGTTCTCCTTTCCCCTTGTGGTAAAAATGGTTCTGGGGAGTTCACCCCCTTTTGAGCCTTTCTAGGAAAAAAAACACTATCCATCACCATTATCCAAGAGATAAACTGGACACTGATAACAGACAACAACAATATAGCGAACACGTGGTACACACTATGTGCCAGGCTCTGCCTGAATAACTCACTGCATACTCTCTTAATTAAGTTAATTCTTACTGCAGTCATATGAGGTCCATGCTAGTGTGATTGCCATTCTGCAGATGGGAAAACTGAGGCACAGAGAGGTGAAATGCCTTGCTGAAGGTTGATGCTCAACCAACGACGCCAGGCAGGGCATGACTCTTTCTTTGAAGCCTGTTAGTATTCTACAGTTGGATGTGCCATGGTTTATTTAACCGCTCTCCTTCTGATGGACATTTAGGCCATTTCTGATTTTTTTTTCTATCACGAATAGTGCTGTGGGACACCTTCTTGTACCTGCCGAGTGTGCAGGCCTGTGCGGGTGTTTATGAATATAGTTACCTGTGCGTGGAATTGGCCCCTGGAAAGGCACTGCCAAGTTGTCCTCCAGGTCTGCGGTCGCCAACCGGTGGTCCGTGAGGCCCGAAAGGTTAGGGACCGCTGCTCCAGGTGGCTGCCCTCTGACAGTCACGCTTGTCATGGACACGTAGAAGGGACATGTGGAGACAATGTGACCATGAGGGGCCGTGAGGTGGGTATGGGGCAGAGAGGAGTGGGGAGCGGGAGGCTGGCACCAGCCAGAGCCCGGGGTGTGGGCTGACGGTTGCCATTGGCTCCTGCTCTGTGAGGGGCTCTCGGTGACAGTGGTAGGGTTTCTGCAGCCCCACCCTGACTACGGCCCCTGGGTGCCATCCCCCCAAACGGCAGCAGGATGGTGAAGCGGAAGAAATGCAGCTCCTCGAGCCAGGAATGACGTTGGCCCCTGACTCAACAGAAATCTGCTGTTATTTTGCCTCTCTGAACCTCCTCTGCAAAATGGAGATAATAGCACGTACCTCCCGTAAAGATGGAACGGCACAATGAATATCAAATGCTGGTGCATAGTAAGCACTCAATAAATGGGGCCACAGTGCCGATTTGGGGTCATTGGTACTTTTGCTCATGACCTTGTTCTGGCACAATGTGACCTTGGGAAGGAGCCCTACTTCCTCTCTTCCCTTCTGCCTGTGTTCTTGGGTCAACTCTTTGGGGAGAAGAGCAGAAAGAAACGCCCATGGTTGTTCCCAGGAAGAGTAGAGAAGGAGTCTCAGATGGTCTGTCACTCCATTTCCGGAGCTTTCTCCCCTGATGATTGCCCCCAAGGTCTCTCCCTCAGTGCCCATGCCCTAGAGCTATGACAAGACCAAGGCTCTCGCTTGCCTCTCTCCTGCCCCAGGTCACCAGGTCTCAGAGGGGTTCCCGTATGGGTGGGGCCTTTTGGAGACGGTGGCTCCTCCTCCCCTATGATCTGTCCCCATTGATGGCATCAATTCGAAGGCATGGCAGCTCTGAGGAGGTTCTTTGGGGGAAGCCGGAGCTTCTCCTCCTGGATTACCATAGTGTGGCCACACAAGCCATGTGGAGACCACTCTGGAGGAGAGAAAACGAGAAGAGGAAAGAGAAAAGCAGATCTCCCATCCCCCGCCTGCCCGCCCTTCTGCCTCGCTACAGCACGGTGAGTCAGAGCATTTGTCCTGACGTCTGTGCTGCTTTGGGGAGCCAGAGCTGCTGGCAGAAGGGCCCGGCTCCCGAGGGTGCTGAAATTTCTCCAACCTCATACACACACCCTGAGCCCACATCAGGGCTACCATGTACGTAGCACTTTGTGTTGGGCAACATGCATGCATTTATGACCCCAGCCCCACAGCGACGCCGTAAGCTGAGCTGTTTCTCCCTCTTTACAGATGTGGGGACAGAGACTCAAGGCCACAGTGTGAGTAAGTGGTAGAGGCAAGGTTTGAAGCCAGGTCCCTTGTCTTAAAAGCCCTGCCTCTGCCCAACGCTGCCCCACCGAGGCAAGCAGGAGAGAGCAGGGGCCTCTCCTCGTTTGCTCTTTGTGGATTTGTCCTTGATAATCCTATAATCAGGCCTCACCTGGGCAAACACATCGAGGGCTGGCAGTTACCGTGTGCTTCATGTCTCCCCTCCTGCCCACTGAAATTTCAGAATCAGACCCCCTGATCCTATAGGTGGATAGCAGGGAGCTGGTGTTTCAGCACCATGGACAAGAACAAAGTCTAGCTTCTTTGGGGAGGCAGAGAGAGAAAGGCAGGGCTGGAAGGTATGTGTGTGTGTGGGGGGGCGGTCCTGAATCTGAGAGCGAGGTGGGGGGATTGACTTTTGTGCTAATGTGATGGGGCTGACACATCGTGGCTTTGTCTCTTCCGCCCCCTTTCTATCTGGGAAGGTTGCCTGGGAATCTGGTTCCCTTTTGACTCTGTCATCTCTCTATACCCAACCCACTACTGGCTGCCTCATGAACTAAGCTGGAGTTTAGGAAATATTGGGGGGATTCCTGGATTTCGGAGCCCAAGTATGCTCCCCTTTTCCATAATTCAATGAAGTGTCCAGACCCCCTGCACACTGATATTTATTTACATTGTGAATGTAGGCGGGTCTCACTTTGTGTACATCTTATATATGAAAATCCAAATTGCTTACAACCCGTGGTTTAGGGGAGGACTCCATGGACCCTCAGCGGTCCATGGATGGACTTTACGATGGTCTCAGAAGCCCCTGGAAGTGTGGGAAGGTTTTTCATGAGTGTGTGTAAAAATTGAGAAGCTTTGAGTTTTCTGGGGAGTAGTGTCGATTTCATTAGATTCTCAGTGCGCTCATGAGGTTGAAACAGTTATGGGAACTTCTGGGTGAAAGGATCATCCAGTTCAGGGAGACAGTTTCATGTTTTGGAACTGTGGGCCCCCAGTTTTCAAAGTCATATTCTAACCTCCTCATGCCCCTGTCCCCTTTTCGGTGGCTGCTGTGGGGCAGCTCCGTTCTGTCTGCTTCCTCGCCACACCCCTGCTCTTCAAGTCCCTGTTTGGGAATGGAGACGGCTGCCAGTGCACACATGATCACATGATTTGAGCTGTGCAATGCCAAGGTCACTAGCACCCCTAGTAAATCATAATAAATTTCATTGTAAACGTTTGCTCTCTGCACATGTTTTCAAAATAGCACTTTATTCTGTGGAGGATGAGGGTAACAGTGCAAGCAAACAAAACCTTACTCCAAACTCTGAGGAGAACCCATATACAAAGAGATTGCCACGCCCTGGACAGCAGCAGGGTCTCTTGTCAAATACTGTTCAATTGCAACTAATTCTTGTAGCGCCAAAGGCTTTGGGAGGTGCTGGGGCTCACGGTCGTGCATGCTGGCCCGTGTAGAGTTGTCCTTTGCGTGGAGCGTGGGTCTTTTGAACTGATTTGTGTTTGGGGCAGTGTTAGCTCTGTCTCACTGTAGTTCCTAGAGCTCCTTGTGAAGAGCTGGGTCAGGATCAGGGCTCAGTCTATTGCTGGGGTCAGGGCTCAGTCTGGGGCTAAGGTTGGCTCAGTCTGGTCCCTGGTTGAGGCTCAGTTTGACACCTTGGTTATGCAGGGCTTAGTCTATGGAAGCCTTCAGGGATCAGTCCTTGGCTCATGGCTGGTGTCAGGGCTTGGTCTGGAGTCAGGGTCAGGCCTCAGGTTAGGGCTACAGTTGGGGCTGCGTCAAGGATCAGGACTCAATTTATTGCTGATACTGGGGTCCAGTCTAGAATTAGGATTGAGGCTCAGTCTGTGGATGGGATCAGGGTCCGGCCGGGGCTCTCTCTCTCGGCTGACTCATGTGCCTTCCTTTCCGCAGGTGCCCAGGACCCCACGCCCAGGGATGGAGTCAGCTGACAGCAGGCGTCTGGCCACCAAGCACAGCAGGAAGGCCTTGAAGGCCAGCCTGACCCTGGGCATCCTGCTGGGCATGTTCTTTGTGACCTGGCTGCCCTTTTTTGTGGCCAACATAGCCCAGGTAATGCCACTGCAGGGGGCAGGTGAGTCCGGGCCTCGCTGGGGAGGCCCCCAAGCCCCACCTCAGCCCAGTCACGGGAGGGAGGAAGGCGGGCTGCTGCTCATGGGGTGTTTGGCTGTGTCTGTCCCGGCCGTGCTGGGTGGGGTGGTCTGGGTTCCTGTCCCGGGACCAGGCGTGACGCCCCCTTCCCTCCAGGCTGTGTGCGACTGCGTCTCCCCAGGCCTCTTCGACGTCCTCACCTGGCTGGGCTACTGCAACAGCACCATGAACCCCATCATCTACCCCCTCTTCATGCGGGACTTCAAGCGGGCCCTGGGCAAGCTGCTGCCCTGTCCCCACTGGCCCCAGGAGCACCGGGCCAGCGTGGCCTCACCCTCCATGCGCACCTCCCACAGCGGCGCCCGGCCGGGCCTGAGCCTGCAGCACGTGCTGCCCCTGCCCCTGCCCCCGGACTCCGACTCCGACCCTGACTCCGGCTCAGGAGGCTCCTCAGGCCTGCAGCTCACGGCCCAGCTGCTGCTGCCGGGAGAGGCCACCCGGGACACCCTGCCGCCTGCCAGGACTTCTGCCACCGTCAACTTCTTCAACAGGGACCCCGTGGAGCCCCAGCTGCGGCTGCATCTGCTTGGTGCCCCCACGAACTGATGGGGCTTGTGGCTGGGGTGTCAGGGGGGAGCTGGGCTGGGTGACACCAAGCCCCCGAGGCCTGGGGCCAGCTCCTGGCTGAGGCCAGGAGGCTGCAGGTCTCTCAGGAGCCCTCTGAACTCTGGTGGGGTGCACTGCATCAGCCCCACTACCCACTCCAGTCCTCCACCTGCGGGTCATCGCTGGCTTCGTACAGTGTCTCCAGGATGCTGCACTGCTGAGTGTGACTTGTGTGGAGAATGGCTGGAGGGCTCTGGGAGCGGGGGAGGGGGCCCTTGGCTCAGATTGGGACGAAGGCCATCGCCTTTGCACATTCTATCAGGTCGCACGTCTGCAGAGACAGGTCAGTGCAGGCTGAGCCCTTTGCTCCTCTGACTGCAGTTCATGGGCATGATCTCCGGGAGTTTGTTGAAAATGCACACCTCTGCCCCCACCCCGGACCTGCCGAGGCATCATCTACATGTGAGCAAGGTCCTCGGGGACTCGTGTGTGCACATGGTTTGAGGCAGTGATGGCGAACCTATGACACACGTGTCAGCACTGACACGCGTAGCCATTTCTGATGACACACGGCTGCTGAGGCGGGCGCATGCCGAGGATGAAACATTTGCTGCTCCTGAGGATGAAACATTTGCCAAATAATGTTTTTTCCTCAAAGTGACACACTACCCGAGTTATGCTCAGTTTTTTGGCGAAGTTTGACACACCAAGCTCAAAAGGTTGCCCATCACTGGTGAGGTGTGCTGGCTTAGCTGATCTTTAACCCTGAGGATCGTTGGCTGGACAGTTTTTGGACCAGCCAGCCCCTCGGATGTGTGTGGCTTCAGAGGGAACCCCTGAGCCTGGGAGCCAGGCAGGCCTCAACTGGAATCCCTGCCCATTACTTACTAGCTCTGCATGGGTGACTTAACCTCTCTGAGCCTGTTGTATGTGCAACCTGGGGCAATGATGCCTGCCTCGTAGGCTGTCATGAGAACTGGGACAGTGGCATCGGATGCCAGCACCCGGCAGATAGTCGGTGGTACCTGTGGTTGTTCTACCTCCCGGCCCTTCAGCCCCCTGGCGTCTGGCTGGGCCAGGAAGGGCCATTTGTTCCCATTGTTTCCCCCCATCTTCCTCCTCTTCTTCAGCCCCATCCCAGCTCCCAGGCTACGGCACTGCCTCTCCTGGGGCACAGGGGTGGCTGGTGGTTTTTTGCCCAACATCTGGGATGGGTGTCCTCTGCCCTCGGCTTCATTGGATTTAGAAGGGGACCTGCTGATGCAGAACCAGCCCCTTGCCCTACCTCCTTCTGGCCTTTCCTGGGTCAGTGAGGGAAGTGGGAGTGGTGGCCACTCAGGTCAGCAGAGTTGAAGGGGAGCTGTCCCTGGTGTGGGCTGGTGCCTCAAGCAGGCAGGTGAAATGAACCCTGGTACAGGGACCTGTTTTTTTTTTTCTTTTTGAGGGAGTGCTCAGTGACTTTACCTGCTGTAGGTTCCTTTTCAGTCTGAGATTTTTCCTGAGAGCGTGTCCGTGTCCGTGCAGCATCCATTTACTCTGCTGCCATTTTTAATCTTCAGTCTGAGGTTTTTCTTACTCCCCACCTGCACCAAGTTCCATCAACCCAAACTCCCAGGGGGCTCTCCGCGGGTGGCCGGGCACTCTCCTTGGTGCTGATTAGACTCCGGCCTTGGCTGCTGGCCACTGGCTGCAGAGGGTCCATGGTGCTTGTTGGGGCTTCCCCTCTGCCCCAGGCCTGCTCTGGTGGACTATCAATAAACACTAGCTGACAGCAGTGACTGCAGTGCGGACTGGATTCACTGGAGTGTGGACTGGATCTGCTGGAGGGGCCACTCGGGCTGGGGACACTGCTGATGAAGTGGGAGGAGACCCTGGCACAGGTGACTTGGGTTCATGTCCACACTCTGCCCCTAGTTTGCTCTGGGACCTCAGCCAAGTCACTTACCCTCTCGGGGCCTCAGTTTTCCATGAGCTGTTTGGATTAATGGCAGCAAGAGTTCTGTAAACATTTGTTAAATGAACGAACAAATACACATGCCCCTGAGGACCAGTTCAGCTCCAACACCAATTCCTCCCGTCTCTCCTCCCCACTGCCTGCTCCAGAGCTTGTCAATACTTTCTCTGCGTGGATCTTGATTTTCCCATCTGCACAATGGGTGGGGGAACGATCTCTGGCCCTGTCACTCATGGGCAGTGGGAGGAACAAAGGGGAAGGTCCTTAGAGGTGTAGCCCTGGGCAGGGTCCCTGGATCTCGCTGGCACAGCTGGGGCAGTCCAGTGGGTTGGGGTCACGCCATGGCTGCAGGTCTGGGGGTTCTCTGCAGGGCAGGCAGCAGCAGGAGGGGAGGCCCCTTCGGGTTGGTCCGGCCCCATTGGCACCTGGTACAATGGCTAAGAGCTGGGCTCCAGAGGCCCAACTTGAGATCGACCAGCTGTGTGACCTTGAGCAGGTTACCTGACCTCTCTGGGCATCCGTATCTACAGGTGTAAAATGATGATGATACTAGTAGCTACCTCATCGGGTTGTTGCGGGGGTCAACTGAGGCAATCCACGTAAGCCCTCGGTTACGGTCAATACTCGCTGGGTGGTAGGTAGCCCTTCTTTATTTTTACCATCACCATCACCATCACCTCTGCTCTTGCTACGGGCAATCCTTCCCCTGTACAACCCCCTCTTGCTACCAGGCCCAGCTCCCACCCGTACTGCAGGCGCATTCAGCATTTGCTCGCTGTGCTCTGTTACAGTTACATCCAGGGCCGCCATGCAGTACAGCTTTGGGGGGTGCCTTTCACATCGCGTCGGTGCGACTGGCGCCCCTGTTGTTGTGCAGTGCACAGCCCAGGTGTGATCGGATCTCCCAAGAGCAGAGAGAGTGAGCTGCCTGCTCCTTCTGGTGCCTGCTCGGTAGGTGTGTCAGAGGTGCCTGTGGGCTGGTGGGCAGCCCTGGAGTGGAAGGAGGGCAGGCAGACGGAGGTGGGGGGGGAGTGGCAGGTAGGAACCTCAGGCCCCAAAGAGCCGCCTGGACCTCCTGATGGAGAGCCAGCCCCACGGCTGTGACCTGGAGCACAGGAGTCCGAGGGCTCTCAGCTGTGCTTGGTAGACTCTGCAGGGCTCTGGCCTTGCCTCCCCGGAGAGGAGCCATCGTCTCCCTACAATTCCCCCTTTTTGTGGTACAATTCCTTGCTCTTCAACCCCAAAGCCTTCCTTTAAGAAAGGCACGGGTGGGAAGTCTTCCGAGCTCCTGCGGGGAGCCTGGTGGACGGGGGTAGGAGCACCACGTATGGAAATCTGGGAAGACGGCTCGAGTCCCCTTTGGGGGTCAATCCAGCCCTGGGCAGGGTCCCTGGATCTCGCTGGCACAGCTGGGGCAGCCCAGTGGGTTGGGGCTCACGCCATGGCTGCAGGTCGGGGGGGTCTCCGCAGGGCAGGCAGCAGCAGGAGGGGAGGCCCCTTCGGGGTGGTCCGGCCCCGTTGGCACCTGGGCTTGGCTGGGGTCAGCGGATGCGGACACCGGGGAGGCGTCTCTGGGTGCGGAACCCCGGCTTTGCCCATCCTGGTCGCCGGTCTTGTCCGATGCGGCGGCGGCTGCTGCCCGGCGAGGCTCCTCTTGGGGCAGGTTGCCTGGGGCCATCAAAAGCCCCTTCTCGTCCCAGCCTGGCTTGGTGGGGACGCCCACCGTCTTCAGGATGACGTCCATCTGCTTGCCATAGTCCAAGTGGCCGCTGACCTGCAGGAGGACAGCGAGTGAGGGCCACCGTGGGGGCCAGAGCCCAGCCCTCCCCAGGGTCCCAAGCTAAGCTCCTGGGCCTCACCCTCGCCCTCCATCACCAATGCTCTGTCTCCAACTCTCCGTGACTCTGAAATCCAAAGTGGGGTGGGAACCTCTAAGTTCAAGGCTGCTCTAAAACCCATTAAGTAACGATGAAGGAAGTTTCTCTACAAAATCTGGGTCCTCCTCTGGGGGCAGGAAGGAATCTCCTGATAGTCGGAGTGGAGGTTCTCATTCTGCAGCTTTAAGTTACGGCAGAAGGGCTCTGCTGCTCAGCAGCCGGCTCTTGGGCAAGGGCCTTTATCCTCTGACCTCCACTTGCCTCAGCTGTAAAATGGGGACAGTAAGCGTAGCTACACAGAGCGTTGCTGTGAGGTTGCTGTAAAGCCCCCAACCTGAAAACAGAGCTATGTCACAGACTGCAGGGACCCTTCTTCTACACCTCACTCTCCCCCTTTTCCCTTAGTCACAGAACTTCAATGTATGGCTGGGCACCGTCCTCTCTTGCAGCTGAGTGTAGCATCGCGACAAGTTCTGGCCAATGAATGAAGCGGCAGTGTTAGGTGGTACTGCCTGGAGGTCTCTTTAAAAGGGGCGTGCTCTTCTTTCCCCCATATTTCCTTTCCTGCTGGCTGGAATTCAGACATGATGGCCAGAGCGCCAGCAGCCATGTTGGGCCATGAGTCAGCTCACGAAGTCCACCTGCTGGCTTGCAAAAGCAGCAAGACCGGGAATTTTGGCCCCTGAAGACTATGGAGCCACCATCCCAGCCCTGAACAGCCTATTCTGTCCTGTTCTTATATGACAGCATCAACTCCTTTTGTTTAAGCCACTTCAACGGGGCCTCGGTTATATGGACCCGAATCTTCACTAAGACAAGGGTCAAGAATCCGAAGTGCCCACCCTCTTCCTCAGAGACTAGAGACACCCCCACTTTATTGTGCAGGGATGTGTCAGCAGAAGTGTGATTAGATGCCCAACTGTGATAATGAACTATGCTCAACACACAGGCAGTCCATACATTGCAGAAAATGAGCTTACTGGATATACTCCTTGACAGGAGTTGGCTACTAATTATAGATGAAGAAATTGAGCCATGGAGAAGTAAAGTGACTTGCCCAAAGTCATACAGCTAGAAAGTATCAGAGCTGAGATTTGAGTCAGGTCTGTTCTCTTCACAGAAAATCAGTGAGCGAGAGGAAATTTTTAAAAAATCACTCACATTTTACAGATGAGGCAAGTGAAGCCCAGAGAGGGGCGGTGGTTTGCTTAATGACACACAGCACAGGAAGAGCAAAGCCACGTGCTGTGCTCCAGGGGCTGCGTGCAGAGGCTGCTTAGCTCAGATCTGCTCCCTGCCGTGGAGTCCCATGCTTTACCGGCCAGTCTAGGGCGTCTGCGTCAGTGTCAAAGGTAAACCCGAGACACAACTTCCCTTCAAGGCTGAAGAGGAAGGCTCTGCTGATAAAGAAGACAGGAAAACACTGGGGAGGCAGGTGTGGGGAGTCTTAGGAGACAACACAAAGGCTTGGCTGATAACATCTGCATTTCCATCTGAATCACCAATCACACTGGGTTATGCAAACGATTTCTCAAAAACACAGAAAGATAGTCCCCTGTACAGTTTGTTATTTTCTCAGAACCAGAACCTGCCTACTTCTTGTTCCTTTCTTTACCAAAACTTGTAAATCGTGTTCAGGGACAACACCCACACAGAAGGGCCTCTCAGATGCCTGGGTTCAGGGTGGGGGTCAAGGTGGGGCAGCTGCCTCCACAGAGGGTGGGCATTAGAGGCTGCAGGGCCCTAGACAGAACCGGAGTTTGGGACCTGAGAAAAGCCTTGGCTCTGTCTCTTACTAGTGACTGGGTGAGTCCTTACGAGGTCCGGAGGCTCCCCATCTGTAAAACGAGGGTCATCACACCGACCCTGAATGACAGCTACAAGAGTTCAAGGGCCTGGCACTTCGCAGGGACCCCGTATATGCTCCCTCTTACCATTATGTTCCACGTGGGACCCAAAACCGTTCTCCAGGGACATTAACTAACTAGGGAGATGCTCGCAGCATCTCCAGCACAGCATATGGCTTTGCTCTTCACGTGCTGTGTGTCATGAACAAACTACCGCCCCTCTCTGGGCTTCACATGAGCTCAGGGTGTCTGTGGGAAGATATAATACAAATAAGCCACAGTGCCTGGCACACAGTAGGTGCTCCATAAATATAAGTTCCCTTACCTTAGTGTCCTTGGAAGCAGGGGGTGGAGGGTAGGGCGTTAGCTAGGCTGATCTAGGTGGGAACCCAAGGTGGCTGGGTTGCCAAGCTCTAGCCATCATGTCTGCATCCCAGCCAGCAGGAACCTAGACCCATGGGGACAAGCAAGAACTGCCTCCCTATCCCTTCCCAACGTTGGTGAAGGTGGTGCTGGGGCTGGGTGGAGGCAGGCAGGGCAGGGCGGAGGGAGGTGTTTGTGGCCACTGGCTACAGCTGATTCCAGACGGAAATTCCGCTGTGCAGCTTCCTAGAAGGCACAGCTCCGGTCCTCGGGGGCCATAGGTCGGTCCGGGTCCCAGCCCACCCTGTTCCTGAGCTGCCATTCTGCAAAGACCCAGGGGGAGAACTCACTGGCGGAGCTCCAGTTTTACGGATAGCGGGGCGGGGGTGGGGGGGCGGGCAGGGGGAGTATCTTTAGCAGTGAAAAGTTCTGGCGTGGCTGATGTTGGATCAAGATTTCAGCCTAGCCCTAGCCTGTTTGGCTCAGTGGATAGAGCGTCAGCCTGCAGACTAAAGGGTTCCAGGTTCGATTCTGGTCAAGAGCACATGCCCGGGTTGCGGGCTCGATCCCCAGTAGAGGGCATGCAGGAGGCAGCTGATCAATGATACTCATCATTGATGTTTCTATCACTCTCTCCTTCTTCCTTCCTCTCTGAAACCAATTAAAAAAAAAAAAAAGATTTCAGCCTATGATCATCCCCTGGCTGTTTTGATTGAAATCTGCCTCTCACCTCATTACGTGCTGGGTGCCACTGGTGCTGAGAAACCATTCTAGACCTTCCCACGCTGGTAGGGTCCCTCTTCGGGCTCCCTGTGACAGTATTCATTGCACCCCATCATTTTCATCTGCTTAAACGTTTGTGTTCTCTGACAGACTGAGCTTAGGGAGCGCGGGGACCACTTCTAACTCACCTCTGCTCCCCACGGCCAGCTCTGTACATTGTGGGTGCTCATTGTGGGTGCTCACTGTTATGGATCCACACAGTATGAATGGGCCTCAGCACTTCCTGTTTCCTGCCTTGCAAGACGCCTCGACTTGCCCAAACAGGCTGCTGCTACCCACCTCTGCCTGCCCAACACCTCCTTTCAAGCCTACCGGGCATCTTCAAGTTCCTTTACCTCTTGGGCCTCAGTTTTTTAATCTGCAAAATGGGGCTAATTAGAGACACCTATACCACGTGACCTTTTGTGAGGCTTCAATGAGACAATACATGTAACAGGCTCCCTGGCCTAGAGGGAGAGGTCACTGATGGGACGGCACAGAGGTAGGTGTGTGTGTGTGTGTGTGTGTGTTTGTGTGTGAATGCTGTGGGCAAGAGCCTAGGCTCTGCGGCAGGTTCCCCGGATTCATCTGGCTCTGCCTCTCACATGCAGTGTCCCCTCCTGCAGCCTCAGTTTCCACATCTCTTCAATGGGCTTTCTATCCCTACTTCCTGGGAGCGCCGTAAGATCTGCGAAGCATGGGAAGCAGTTCCTGGCACATGTTGGCTACCATTGTTACTGTTACGTGTCTATTTTATGCCACGCCTGTGCTAAGTTCTAGAAGCCAGCTGGCATTGCCTTTGGGACATGAAGATTCAGAGGCCCTGGGCTGGGTCTCTGCCCCAGAAGCCTTATGACTTGGCCCCTGGGGTGGCGGAGTCCCCTGCCTATGGTAACCCACACTGCGAGGCAGCCTGGCCTTTGTCTGCTTCCCTTACCCCTGAGATTCCCCAGCCTGCGACAGGGCCAGCCCCTCCCTCCCTCCCGGCTCAGGCTTGTCCTTAGGTCAGGGGCCACCTCAGACCACGTGTGGGCGGGTGGCTGACATCTGAGATGATACACCAAGGGCCAGGCCATGTCGTCCCAGAAGGCAGATCCTGAGGTCTCTGCCCTGAGCACAGGGCAGCCGGTGCTTCCTCCAACAGCTCTAAGGAAACTCTTTTGCCAGCAACCTCTCCTCCAGCAGGAATTTTCAGGGAAAACAGGAGGGCGGCACAAAGCAATGCTAATTACTCTAATTGCCCCAAAGAGGAAAGCACTGCCTTTTGTGACGTTCTCCTAATGTGATAAAGAGCTATTATTAGGCAGAGCCGGGAAGCTGCCTGGAAGGCAGTCAGAAGAGGGAGATGTCTGCCGGCCAAAGGGCAGAACTGAGGTGGTGGCGAGGCAGGAGCGGAGGGAGCTAGGATTAAATGAGGGCCGACTATTTGCCTCGCCTCTCACATGGGCTGCCTGGAAGGTAGGTGATTTCCCCCAGTTCACAGATGAGGAAACAGGCACAGAGACGTTAAGTAACTGGCCCAAGGTCACACAGCCAGTATACCAGTGGCCAAGCCAGGATTCTAGGCCACGCCTCCCTTGTGCCGAGGGCTGTGCTCTTCCCAATATATCCCATTCAGGGGCTTCCCGGGGCAGAAGTTGGATCTTGCTAGGGCTGTGGCATTGAAAGGAGATTTCATTTAAAAGGAACTTACGGCTGTTCCTCTGGCAGAGGGAGACTCTTGTGGTGAGGCACACATCACTTCTCCTACCCCCTGAAGGGCACAGGGGCCCTTAAGTGGAACAGAGGCCCCTGGACGGGAGTCAGGAGGCATCGCTCTGAGTCCTGTGGTTTCCGGTCTCCTTACCCAGTGCACCGCACTCCCAGGGAGCTGGGCAGCTCAGGCTCCGGACTGGGTTTCAGAGCCAGATCCACGACTCCTGGCTGTAAACCCACTGTCTCAAGCCTCGGTTTTCAGTCTGTGCCCTGGGGAAGCCTCACCCCTACATTCGGGGGCTGTGGTGAGGTTTGCATCATATGAAGCAAGCCTGTCGGGGGAAGGATGATGGAAAAGGCTTCCTGTGGGGCCACAGGCTCCTGTCTGCCCCGGGACGACTCTCCCTTTAACCAGGAGCTTCTGCTGTGGCCTGGCCTGTTTCCTCCACCTGCATCCTCTGGTCACTTTGGGAGAAAACAGACTGTCCTGACTAGTCACCTGGGGTGAGGGACTCAGGGTGGGGACCCTGGGAGGAGGAATGGGGGGGGGGAGGTGAGGCGAGAGGACTGGGGCGGTAATGTAGGGGCCAGCGCATGGGCTCTGGGGGTTCAAGTGCAGGCTATTCATTGCTAGTTTGTGACAGAAACTTTTCTAAGCCTCAGTTTCATACCCTAACCTGCGATAGGCGGGTAATAATGCCGGCCCCGAGGCTGCATTAAGGACTAGAGGCAAAGCATGTAAAGGGCCCGGTGACGAAGCCACGGCCCAAGGGTGCTGCACAGAGAGGAGTCCCCTCCTCCCAAGCCGATGCCATGCGCTCCCTCCGCGGGGAGGAATGGCCGGGGCTAGAGTCCCTGGTTCATGAAGTGCCCCGGCTGGCAGACGCAGAGCCTGGGAGGGCCAGGCGGGGTACTCACCACGGAGGACAGGTCCACGTTCTCCACCCTCCTGTCCTGCAGCAGCACGGGCTGCAGGCCGGCCACCTGGAGCTGCGCCGAGGACGTGCGGTACACGAAGCTCAGCAGCCAGTCCCCCCTGCGGGCACAGAACGGGTGAACACCAGCCTCAGGGAAGCCCCAGGACAAGGAGGGGCCCTGCCGGGCCCAGGGGAGTCTGGTGGGACAGGTGTTTCTGTGGGAGACCAGGGCCCCGACTGTACCCGTGGGGTGGGAACCGCAGGGGACCCTTGGCAGTGCTGCCCGGGGCATGGGAGCTCCATGAAGGTGTCTGCTGTGTTCCCTGCTGGGTCCCCAGAGCTGAGAACGAACTGACATGCAGTAGATGGCTGCCTATTGGATGGATGGATGGATGGATGGATGGATGGATGGATGGATGAGGAAACTGGGCGAAGTTCTCGACAAGTCAGCACGTGGAGCAGGAGAGGTGTTCTCGGGTCAGAGGATTCCCAGTTCCCCCGGGGTGCCTGCCCCTCCTGGGCGAGTGGACCGATCGGAGCTGGGCGCACGTGCAATTTTAATTCTTTCCTTTGCTGTTTCAGGCATTTATATATGAGCAAAGTCAGAATCGTTCCTTTCAAAATGTTTGTCTTATGACAACACTCTACTCAAAGCTGTAAACTGCATTCACAGGCACTGAGGGACCGAACAGGAACATCGGCAAGAAGGTTCCATGTTCTCTAAACTGTGCTGAGCAAACCAGAGGGCCTTCAAGACCCCTCCTCTGCCTCTCTTGCCGGAGTGGGTCACATGGAGCCGGTTCAAGTCCCGCCTGGTCGATGGTTAGCTGTGGGATCTTGGACAAGTTGCTCGGCCCCTCCGAGCCAGCCTCCTCTCGGGGTGGGTGGGAGCGTGCACTGAGACGGGGGGTGGGAGCGTGCACTGAGACGGGGGTGGGGGTGGGTGGGAGCGTGCACTGAGACGGGGGTGGGGGTGGGTGGGAGCGTGCACTGAGACGGGGGTGGGGGTGGGTGGGAGCGTGCACTGAGACGGGTGGGTGGGAGCGTGCACTGAGACGGCACGCCATGTGCACAGTGCTCCCACGCGAGCACTGGAGAAGCATCGGGGACCAATCTACCTCCTACTCTGGGCCGTGGTGGGTGGTGTGGCCTCCCCTGCTTGCTCCATTCCTTTAGTGTCTGTGGGCTAAGAGAGACTATCCGTCCTTTCAAAATGCAGCTTGGATCACTTTCCCCGGGAGCGCCCCTGAACCCCTCCAGCTGATATGATCACTCCTTTGTCCTTCACATCTTTGCTCCTTTTGTGACGT
The DNA here is from genome assembly GCF_951640355.1 of Cnephaeus nilssonii. Taxonomy (NCBI): domain Eukaryota; kingdom Metazoa; phylum Chordata; class Mammalia; order Chiroptera; family Vespertilionidae; genus Cnephaeus; species Cnephaeus nilssonii. The sequence continues at coordinate 92,120,157 of NC_137078.1, read as the reverse complement.
TTGTCACACACCCTCTGTGTGTCCGGTCCTGGCTCTTTTTCCCAGGACTGTGCCTCAGTCCCGTCTCCTGTACCCTGAGCTGAACCAGGAACTCCCTGGGGTGGGGCCCAGCAAGCCTTGCCTCAGTGGCCCTCCAGGCGACGCTGGGGCACGAATCACACAGCTGGACCCTTGATTGGCCATCACACGGCCCATTGAAGGGCACTCCTTCGCTACTCAGAGGCTGGAGCCACTGGGGGTCCCCCTGCTCCTCCTTCTACCTCATCTCCTGCCCACATGGTACCTGAGCAGAGGCCACACGGAGTCCCCCTGGGAGGCAGGATGAAACCTTTGCATTGTGGAGTGAGACAGGTCTGCCTGAGTTCACATCCTGGCTCTGCTGTGCAGTCCTGGTGAGGAACTGGACCCTCCAGTTTCCTCACGGTACCACAGGGGGCAGCACCACTTGCCTGGCTAGGCTCCGGGGGGTTTGTGAAGGGATTTGTATAGAGCTTTATTGAAGTACACTAGAGGCCCATTGCATGAAGATTTGTGCAATAGGCCTTCCTTCCCCTGGCTGCTGGCACCGTTTTTCCTCTGGCACCAGGGACCCAGGTCTTCACTCTGGCCACAGTGGAGAAGCCAAGCCTCTTCAGTCTTCAGTCGTCTTCAGTAGTCGCTCCGTGCCTTCATAAGCAAATTAACCCGCCATATTTGTTGGGTTAATTTGCATACTCACTCCTGATTGGCTGGTGGGCGTTGTGGAGGTATGGTCAATTTGCATCTTTCTCTTTTATTAGTGTAGATTATACATTTGTAAGTGTATTTAGTCTGACAGTGTTGGCCTGATGCTCCCCCCATCCCCTCACTCCACATTCAAGTAGGCTCACGGCAACTAAAATGCCTTTGGGAACTCAGAATATAAATTTCTGATTGGTGTTTAATTTACCAAGAAACTACAGTTATTGTCTTGGTCTGTTACGTTCCTTTCTTCTTCTCTCCTTCCTCCTCCTCCTCCTCCTCCTCGTCCTCGTCCTCCTCCTCCTCCTATCTCTCTCAAGGGATGGCCCAGGATTTCACAGAATAATTGAAAAGCTAGCTTATTAGCCTCGGTTCTCAATAGAACAGATGGGTTTAATAAGAGTCTGTTGATCTCATATCGCACACATGCAATTTTAATTCTTTCCCTTGCTGCTTATGACAAGCACCATAAAGTCATGTGTCATGCGAAGATGCCAGTAACAGTCATTCTAACTGCTATCGTCTACTGGGCACCTGCTGGGCACCCTTTTTAATTTTCCTAGAACCTCATTTAATTTTCTTAGAACCCCTGTGCAGAGGGACTCCCATTCCCATCTGATAGGCAGGAACACTGGGATTCAGGGTTGTTTGTCCAAAGCCACACAATAGGTAATGGTGGAGCCAAAATTTTAACCGAGGATGGTCTGACCTCAAAGGTTGGTCCATTCTGTTTCTTTTCTTGTTTTTAAAACTATCCTTACTTAAAAAAATCAATAACGTCTCTTTCATGCCCTACCTCTGGTGCCTGTCCATTCCTCAGGGGTGGCCGCTGTCATCAGCTCCTGATGGCCCTCCTGCACCTTCCTGGGGGCTGCCGGGCAGGCAGGCACATGTGCGCATGTGCAGACGGTTCTCCCTTCATATGTGGGATCGCAGTATGGATTGTGGCACCCCCTTTTCCTCCCTTTAACTAGTCCCCTTCCTATGGTCCTTCAGGTTGTTTTCATTTTTAAATTAAAAATGAAGCTGCAACTACCCACTTTTTACAGCCCTCTCTGTGCACATGTGTATCTAGTAGATCAGGATCTTAGAAGTCAAACTTTGGGGGAGGAGTGTCAGAAAACTGGCACTTTAAAACTTCTGATAGCTATTGCTGCTTGTCCTCCAGAAAGGATTTACTGAATTCAACGGCCACCGACAGCGTATGTGTGAAAGTGCTCATTTCTCCGCATCGTCACCAACACGAAATGTTACTCGTTTTCACACAATAGGTAACACTGTCAGACTAAATGGTGTTTGATAATCTCATGGGTGATAAACATTATCTTCTTACTGATTTTAATCTGCATTTATTTCATTAATGTTGAAGTTGGGTATCTTCTCAAAAGTTTATTGACTATTTGTATTTATTCTGTGAGTTTATGTGTACATATCCATTGGCTGGTTTCTTATTATACACATTTTTCTTATTGATTTGCATGAGCTCTTTATACGTTATGGCTCTTTGTCTTTTGTTTCTTCTTCTTCTTCTTCTTCTTCTTCTTCTTCTTCTTCTTCTTCTTCTTCTTTTTTTTTTTTTTTACCATATCCTGATTCTAAAATCTCAGCTTAGAGTATGTATGAAAGAGACAAAGTGATTAGCTGAACCCCCTATCCATGGCTAAAACCATCTTTATCTTTAGTTCTGAAGTACACAGCTAGCTATTCCTATGAACTAAAGAATCAAAATGATAAGGGGTTTCAAATCTGTTCCAGTTTTGGGTCCTTTTTTAAGATGGTTGAGCTTAGATCAAGATTAAAGTTAACTGGCCATTTGACTTAACCTCTCTGAGCCTCAGTTTCCTCACTTGTAAAACGGGACTCATAATACCAACACCATGGGGCTTGGGGAGGATTAAAGTAGATAATTATAACAAAGCCAGGGTCTGGGAGGTGGAAAGAGTCTAATACTTGTTATATCCTCCCCCCAGCCCACTGCTTCAAGATTCATTTTTAGGTTTGAAAAATAATTGTCTCTTTCCACGTGTCCCTTCCGCTAGACGTGAGCGTCTCTCATAGTGTCCATCTCTGTATTCCCTGTGCAGCTTAGAGCCTCGGGCACAGGATGTTGGAGGATTCTGAGTTGCCCCTAACCTCAGGCCGGAGCCTCTTCCCCTCCCACCCTGAAGTTTCTTCCTTAGACTCGGAACCCAGCGTTTGTTTCCTCTCTCTCTCCACGTTGCCTTTCAAGTGATCTCACCAGCCCCCGGGCTGTAACAGAGACCTCAGCCCCCCACCCCCACCCCTTCCTGCATTGCCAGATGACGCGCACACGAGCTCCTAGTGGGCACTGGAGACTCCCGATGAAGCCAGACCTTTGTTTCTCAAGCTATGTCCCACTCGCCCATGTCCCCCTCTCCCCTGGTCATGGTGACAGCCTGGTCTCAGGCCTGACACAGAGAGACTGTGTCCAGCTCTTCATCCTACGGGACGGAGGCTTCCATTCAGAGCGCTAACAGGGCCAGGCCTCGGGCACACTAGCTGCTCCGTACCCGTGGGCACTCCCCTGGCCTGGGTTTGGGCAGACCTGCAGTAGCCGTTGATGATCCTGCCGGACACCACCTTCCGGAAAGGCTCCCAGTGCTTGGCTTCTCCTTCGACGGGCGCGCCCAGCAGGACCACGTCCTCCACGATCCCCTGGCAATCTGGCGAGAGACGGGAAGGCCGTCAGTGCCCCTGGCCACAGTGGGTCCTGGGAGGGACTCTCCAACAGCGGTGGAGGAGATGGGTGTCACACACACACGTGCGCTCGCACACTCAGGCACACACATGTGCAAACACATGCACTCATATGCTCATGCACACATTCATGCATACACATGCATGCACACACACACACACACATGCACATGAGCACACAGTAATGGGAGCTTCTACTTCCTGAGTTCCAGGCCCTGGGTCAAGCCCCTCATGTGCCTGAGCTATTCCGGCAAAGCACCGTTATTCCCATTTTAGAGTTAAGGAAAACCAAAGACATTTTCCAAGATCACATGGCTAGTGAGTGACACAGCCTGAGGTGGGACCCAGGTCTGTTCCGCCATTCACGAAGCTCACCACTGGCCAGGGACTCGGATGGGACGTCCTCCTTTAGAAGGAACTGACCGGCCGCCATCATCACACCTGCCAGCGGGGAGACACCACAACCTCCCTTGGTGACAGTTCCTCGGAGCCAGTGCAGCATGGCGGGAAGGTGGGCGTGAAGAGGAGACGGGGCGGATGAGTCCCGGGGCGGATGGGTCCCGGGCAGGGAGTATACTCATCAGCGGCACTGACTGCTTTGTTCGTGGCAAAATCATGCTCAGAGACGGAAATGGTCTTTGGGTTATAATTTATAATAGTATTTCACAAGCCAAAAGCATACAGGGTCATGCCTCTTCATAAGCCAATAAAGAAATAACGTTCTCCAAAGCAATAATAGATGGATGGCACGACTGTTCCAGGCAAAGGGGAGATGAAAGAAATGAAGCCCAAATCTCACTGAGGTGTGACTTTCCACCGGCTGGTTCTCGGAGGAGTCGGCTTAGCCAACCAGGAGCTGACACCCGGCTGCCAGCGCTCATTCCAAGTCCCTGGTGCAAGAGCAGGTGCTTGGGAACGAAGGTGCCCTGTTGGCGGGCCAGGTCACCTCCCGCTTGGTTTTCACCACTGCGGGCACAGAGCAGCCTTGCTCACAGCTGGAGCGAGTGTCCCGATACCTTCAGCGAGCTACTGAGGCCAGAGGGAGGAGCCTCGGCCGCACCAGACACTCTCTCGTTAAGCCCTGCAGACGCTTGGTATTTCACGTTTCAGCGTCCATTACGCCACAGTCACTCTTCCATACGTTCATGTCAACCAACACTGAGGAGCTCAACAATTCTGACGGTATCATCCCGACATGGCCTCCCCAGTTTAAACAAATCACTCCGTAGATCAAAACAGCTTCACTTACGTTATAAACATGAGGCTTTCAAACCCTAACACACCAATACACAGCACTGACCCAATGGCTCAGAGGTATTTTAGGCCAGGGTTGTGCCAAGTGCAGTTCACGGCCCAGGGCCGCTCCAGGACTATTTGTCCTGAGGAAACAGGGAAGGAGCCTTCCTTCCGTCTTGCTGCAGCCTGGAAACCAACAGTTCACAGGTGGCTGCAATGACCACACTCAGAGAAGCACCGCTCTTGACCAATGAGAGGTACCCACGCAGCCCCCCATTCTGTCACTCTCCATCACTTTACTCCCTTGCGTTTTGCTTCTTGTCATTTACCACTTGTTTATGTCTGTCTCCGCCTCTAACATCCAGGTCCAATGAGGGCGAGTGCTCTAGCTGCCTTATCCACAGCTGCTCGGGCTTAGCACAGTGCCTGGTGTATACTTGGTGCTCAATTAAGATTTGAATAAATGACCGACTCAATGAATGAACTGCCACCCCCCAGGAAAGCCAGTAGATGTACTTTGCGATGGCAAAGCCCTGGTTCAATTCCCAGTTCCCCACACGCGGCCCTTTCTTATGAGTCTGAGTTCCCACACGTCTCTGCGGCTCAGCGTCACTGCTGGGGAAGGGGCCCAGGGGCGGGCAGCTCCACCCCGCTCTGCCACTCTGTTGCCGAGTGACCTCGGACAGCTGGCTCCCTCTCTCCGGGCTCCAGTTTCTAACCAGAGTGCAGCTAATTGTATTCTGTTTGGGCTTCCACGTCAGAGTTTGTCTGAGTAAAGGGTTCCAGGCTGAGAGAAGTTTGAGAACGCCTGTAGTACCAAGTTCTCTGAGCGCTCCTCTGGCTCTGACGTTGAAAAATTCCGGGGCACAGAATGCTGATTTCACTCCTTTTGCTTCCAGGGCGGTGATTATCTGGCAGAAGGATGGAAGACTTCAGTAAGCTGGGCGGTTTGTGCTGAACAGAAGGCTGACTCAGACACCACTTGATGTCAGGGCTATTTCAGGTGCCTACGTTGCAGCAAAGCTGTAGAGGACGGGATTTTATTCCAGCCCCATTCCCTGGGCAGATGAGGAGACTGAGTCTCAGAGGGGATGGGGGCATGCCCAAGGCCACACAGGTAGTGGGAACAAAGCTGGGACCAGAACCCGGACTGCACAGAGAGCTGTCTGCTCCCCGGGGCCATGCTTTCTGCTGTTTGCAGTAATAACACAAAGCACAGCGATTGCATGTGCGTTACCACTGCTCCCACAGCGCCAAGCGGTTATTGACCCAGGGCCAACGACTGAGCTCAGCAGCTCTCTCTGGGGGCCGCCCACTCAAGCCACCTGCTCTGCCCACAGAATCTCACAGAAGAGCTGGGACCACTTTCCATCCCTGGGTGTTGACACTTGGAGGGCTGGGACCCCTTGTGGCCAGAAGTGGCAATGCAGGATTCCTGACGGAGGTACCCAGGGCAGCTGCTAGCATCCTGAAGTTGCCCGTGACCTTGAACTGAGACAAGGAGTTAAACCTCATTAGACAGTCCAGGGCCCAGCCAAACCAAGTCAGGGCGGGCGGCGAGCTGGAAACACATGTACCCATCGCTGAAGCTGGCTGGCAATTGTCTCACCAGACCTTTTCCTCTTTCCTCCTCAGACTGTTGCCACACTCAGACGTGCTCTTCTTAGGTGTCAGAGACATTGCAAACCTGCTCTCTGTGATGTTGCAAACGTGGGATAAGCCATGTGACGGCTCTCAGTAACACACAGGTGTTAGCAAAGGGAGGTCGGCGAGAATCACTTTAGACCACTGGTTCTCAACCTTCCTAATGCCGCGACCCTTTAGTACAGTTCCTCATGCTGTGGTGACCCCCAACCATAAAATTATTTTCGTTGCTACTTCATAACTATAATTTGGCTACTGTTAATGAATCGTAATGTAAATATCTGTGTTTTCCGATGGTCTTAGGTGACCCTGCTAGCGGTTCTCAACCTGTGGGTCGAGACACACAGGTTGAGAGCTGCTGCTGTAGAGCCTGAGACCATCGGAAAACACAGATACTTACATTACGATTCATAACAGTAGCAAAATTACAGTTATGAAGTAGCAACGAAAATAATGTTATGGTTGGGGGTCACCACAACATGAGGAGCTGTATTAAAGGGTCGCGGCTTTAGAAAGGTTGAGAACCACTACTTTAGACACAGGGTGGAGTTCTGTGGGGCAGCTCAGAGCCGTCACCATTCCCATAACAGGACGGTCCAGGAGGGGGAACTCGGGCCAGGAGAGATGCTGGCCACTGGAGTAGGTGATGGAAGTGAAAAAATGTCAGAATTCATTGCTTGGTCCAAAATCTGTAACAGCAGATTTCAGCCGTCTAGGTAAAAGGCAGACGCTCCTTGCTCAGGGACCACCTTTAGTATGAAGCAGCCCCTTCCTGGGCACGGACGATTCCTCCCATGACGAGAATTCATGCAGATGCCTCCACTGTTCAAGACCAACGAAAGACACCAGATTTAACGTTTCATAAGAGCTCATGTGAGACTTCATCGCCGTTTTGCTGCAGGAACAATGAATGTTGGCTGCAACGTGTTTAGATTTATTCCAATTGCTACCATCCACCTTGTGAATTTTTAAGGCATTAACGATAGTCCTATAGCTTACTTTTATCCGTGAGAACTTGGATAAACCAGTTTCTGTCTTGTCAAGTGCCCCATGCTTTCAGCGGCTCACACTGGAATCCTTTTACCACATGGCCCTTCTCAGCCAGGCGATTGTCTTAGCTTTTCAAACAAAATTAAGAGCTGTCCTAACCGGTTTGGCTCAGTGGATGGAGCATGGGCCTGTGGATTGAAAGGTCCCAGGTTTGATTCTGGTCAAGGACGTGTACCTTGGTTGTGGGCACATCCCCAGTAGGAGGTGTGCAGGAGGCAGCTGATCGATGTTTCTCTCTCATCGATGTTTCTAGGTCTCTATCCCTCTCCCTTCCTCTTTGTAAAAAATCAATAAAATATATTTTTTAAAAAATTAAGAGCTGAGAACGAACACTGTCTTTGCAATAGCAAACTTCCATCTACTCTATAACCTTGGCCTTAAAAATTGTATATAAATTGAGTTTTTATAAAACTAAGTAATATATATATATATATATATATATATATTTCAGAGAGGAAGGGAGAGAGAGAAGGAGCTAGAAACATCAATGATGAGAGAGAATCACTGATAGGCTGCCTTCTGCACACCCCACACTGGGGATCGAGCCCGCAACCCGGGCATGTGCCCTGACCGGAAATCGAACCGTGATCTCCAGGTTCACAGGTGGACACTCAACCACTGAGCCACGCCTGCCGGGCAAAACGAAATATTCTTAAAATACACCGAACAGGGCCGGCGCTACCTAAAAGCCCAAGGAGAAGCCTCTGTACAGGGAAGCCCCCTCCGTCACCGGGAACACCGCTCCTGGCTCGCCTTTGGCGTTGTCCTTTCCGTACAGCGGGCTCTCTTAAAGCGAGGCAGGCCCGCCCAGGTGTTTCCGAACAGCCTCCCCTCGGAGCCACACAGACATCTCCCGCATGCCTGTCACGTTGTCAGTAATGAGATTCTCCTGGGCTGCAAAGACCAAAGGATCTCAAGTTTGAGAAGCGAAAGCGCCGGATTTTCTCCCTCCTGGCAGGGGGTCGTGTGTGCAGTGAGCGATAAGCGGCAAATGGAGGAGGAAATTATCTCCCGACTGCCGGTCCAGGAAACAGACCTTGAAGGAAATATGAATTGCATCCAGCACAAACAAGATCCATTCCAACACCCCCCCCCCCCCCCCACACACACACACAGCATGGTAAGCACATCGAGAAAAGCTGCAGAGGGAGAGGGAGGGAGACAGGTGGGAAGGGAGACAGAGCTAAGGTAACAGGGACGCTCTGCCCGTCTCCCCCTCGCCCCCCGCACTGGGGAGAATTGCTTAAAGAAGGTCATGTGGATATACTATAAGGACGTGGGATGAATTCTTTAGGGGACGAGTAAGCCTTCATCTGCCCCTTGTGGTCCCCGTCCCTTTGATTTGGCCATACCAAGTGGTAAGGCTGGTACCAGCATCCCGGCACGCGGGAAATCGATCTGCACGCCTGACCCCTCCTCGCTCCCACCCGGGGGACGAAAGCTGGGTGTGTCTGAGGCCAAAACAGACAGAACTGGTGGATGGATGCCACGGAGGGAACTAGGTCACATCAAATGTGGTGTGAGCCGCCAGGAGGATGGAAGAGCCGCTGCCCGAGTGACGGCCTGTCCGCATGGCAGCTGGCACCAGTGACGCTCAGCACCTTCTCAGCCAAGTGGGAGCGGAGGGACTCAAGGGTCAGCACGGGGGAACGGATCTGTGTGAGCTCCCTGACACACTCTTTGCCTTGTTTTGTTAGTTTTGTTAGTTCATGTCTTTTATGAACCCAAATACGACGACTTGTCTTCTGTTGAAGCAATAGGTCAGACAGCATTTGCCACAATAATGTCTGTCAAGGTGGCCGGCCACAGGAACCCCAGCACCACATTCACCTGAGGGGCACTCCCAACGAAGGCGACTGATGGCGCCATTCCCATCCGCTTTGTAGTATTTCAGGAGCCAGCTTAACCTTCCTTCTCTTCTGCTCATCCTTCTCGGGAGCGGTGTAAGACCTCTTCTTCCTTTTCTCAGCACCTCCACGAAGTCTCAACACGAGAGGAAGAGTGGACTCCTTTTGAGGGTTGTGGTCAGACAACGTACGCCCGTCTTCCAGCTGCCTGCCAGCAAGGACCAGCCTTTGCTGATGAGGAGGAATTCCTTCCTTCGCCTGGATCTTGGCTTTTACATTTTCTATCGCACCTGAGGGTTCAACCTCGAGAGTGATGGTCTTCCCCGTGAGGGTTTTCACGAAAATCTGCATCTTGGCGGCAACTCCACCGCAGATGGCGGATCAGCAAGCTTTGCCCTGGTTTTATCTTGCAAATGTCCTGGGCAGGAATGCTGGCCTAAATTCACAGGGGCTAGGAAGGAAACTGGACAGAGCTCTTGCTGTAAAGGCTTTTATGAAACAAAACGAAACGAAACAAAACAAAAACAAAGTTCCGGAATTCTTTTTTTTTTTTTTAAACGTTGTTCCCCCCCATCCCACCCCAATTTCCATCTATTGATCTTAAAGGAGGGTGGGGAAGGGGGAAAACATGGATCTGCTGCTCCACTCATTCATGCCCTCACTGGCTGCCTCCTGCCTGTGCCCTGACCGGAGATGGAGCCCATAACCTTGGTGCATTGGGACGACGCTCCAACCAGCTGAGCTACCCAGCCAGGGCTGGAATTCTATTTCTTTCATTTTTTAAAAATTTATTGATTTTTTTACAGAGAGGAAGGGAGAGGGAGAGAGAGTTAGAAACATCGATGAGAGAAACATCTATCAGCTGCCTCCTGCACACCCCCCACTGGGGATGTGCCCGCAACCAAGGTACATGCCCTTAACCGGAATTGAACCTGGGACCCTTGAGTCCGCAGGCCGACGCTCTATCCACTGAGCCAAACCAGTTAGGGCTATCTATTTCTTTTCAGTTTTTAACCCTTTGCACTCGCTTGCTTTTTTCTCGACTCCTTTATTCTAATGCTAACCATGTGGAGTCACACTCGACATCCGAGTGCAAAAGGTTAAAATAGTCATCTGAGGATATGTTTACTGATTTTAGAGAGAGAGGAAGGGGGAGAGTGAGAGCGAGCACAAGAGCGAAACATAGACTGGTTGCCTCCTATATGAGAGCCAACAGGGGGTCAAACCTGCAACCTAGGTTAATGCCCTGACTGGGGATTGAACCTGCAACCTTTTTTGGTGTACGGGACGATGCTCCAACCAACTGGACCACCCGGCCAGGGCTGGGATTCTATTTCTTTCTTTCTTTTTTTAAAATATATATTATTGATTTTTTACAGAGAGGAAGGGAGAGGGATAAAGAGTTAGAAACATTGATCAGCTGCCTCCTGCACCCCCTCCCCCCACTGGGGATGTGCCCAAAACCAAGGTACATGCCCTTGATCGGAATTGAACCTAGGACCCTTGAGTCCTAAGGCCGACGCTCTATCCACTGAGCCAAACCGGTCAGGGCTGGAATTCTATTTCTTAATCCTCCTTCTTTATTATCATCTTCATTATAGCTTGCTTCAAGATAGGTTAAGTGCTTTGTACATAGATTATTTTTTTTGATTGATTGATTTTAGAGAGGGAGGGAGAAAACGGAGAAACATTAATTTGTTGTTCTGCTTGTTTATGCATTCAAAATTTCCTGTTCTTTTTTTAGTGCTTTGTTCTTTCCACTTATTTTCAACGTTTTAATTTATGTCTTTAATAATTGTAAACACTTTTTTGGAGGGTCTAATCCTGATGCTTGTTTCTGAGACTCTGCATGACAGTTTTCCCCTTGTGTGTTTTAAAGTAAGTCTAGATTCTGAACTCATCTTTAAAGCCGCTCACGTATTCACAGACGGGAATCTGGTAGCCTGGGTAGAGGGCCTGTTTTCTCCAGCGTAAGATGGTGTCAGCTTTTTTGACTCAGGATTCCTGGATCATGCAGGTAGTTTTAATTTGAACCCTAATCCAGTGAGGCCTGGCCCTGGGTCTCTGAATTCCCAAGGAGATATTCCCGCCCCAGTCGGGGACATGCCTACTGCTCTGGCTTCTGTTTCCTCCTTGTTTCTCACCTCTGGTCATTTCCTTACTTTTGGGGAGCTCAGCCAAGCATTTAAAGGGATATTTGCTAGAGCTTACCTAGCATTTCGGGAGTATTTGTAATGGAAGAATTTCCAGGCAATTTAGTCCGTTATTGCCACTGCAGAAGCTTCTGGTTTAGCTCCATTATTTGTTAACTTCCCTTTTATTTATTTCTTAAAATACATTTTTGTTGATTTTAGAGGGGAAGGGAGAGAGAAACATCAATGATGAGAGAGAATCACTGATTGGCTACCTCCTGCACACCCCACACTGGGGATCGAGCCCATAACCCAGGCATGTGCCCTGACCGGGAATTGAACTGTGACTTCCAGGTTCGTAGGTCAATGCTCAACCACTGAGCCACAACCAGCCAGGCTGTTAAATTCCCTTTTTAAAGAAAAGGTTCAGGTATCAGGCTCAGAGCTTTTGGCAGGTGACAGCATTATGCTAGATCTCAATAGCATTGTTGTATAACTAGAGGCCTGGTGCACGAAATTCATGCATGGAGGGGGGGGGGTCCCTCAGCCCGGCCTGCACCCTCTCGCTCTCTAGGACCCCTCGGGGGATGTCCAGCTGCCGGTTTAGGCCCAATTCTGCAGGGATCCCTGTGGGCTTGGGCCTAAACCAGCAGTCGGGCATCCCTCTCGCAATCCGGGACTGCTGGCTCCTAACCGCTCGCCTGCCTACCTACCTGATTGCCCCTAACCACTCTGCCTGCCTGCCTGATCGCCCCTAACCACTCTGCATGCCTGCCTGATCTCCCCTAACTGCTCACCTGCCTGCCTGATCACCCCTAACTACTCCGCCTGCCTGCCTGATCGCCCCTAACTGCTCACCTGCCTGCCTGATTGCCCCTAACTGCCTCTGCCTTGGCTCCTGCTGCCGTGGCTTCATCCGGAAGGACATCTGGAATGATGTCCAGAAGGTCATTTGGCTGTCTGGTCTAATTAGCATGTTATACTTTTATTATTATAGATTCTTTTCATTCATGACAAATAATACTGAATTTCCATTTGAGATAATGTTTCCATGTAAAATAAATTTATTTAAGTCAAGATGATGAGCTGATATATAACCAGGAACACTGATGGTAATAGACACCGTGAGGCTGTATGAGGGTGGCCGTGCTGGGGAAACCTGGCTGTAAATCCAGTGGTTACTGCCATCCTGAGGATGGTCGCAGCGTCCTGGTGCCCACAGCACTGGTCAGAGTGCAGCCAGTCTGAGGCCAGTCACCTTCTGATGTTCCCTGGACCACATGCCAGGTTTGCTTTCTGGCCGCACAGCTGCTTGCAAAGGTGGTCCTATTTCAACTGGTAATTTACTTAACTTGAATGGACCTAGGTACAAAAATAAGATTTCCCTGTGGTGGCTTCCTCTTACCCACTCCTAAGCTTTGCAACTGTTCATTCCAATTCTGAAACAGACGGCCCAGCAGCGATTGCTGGTAGGAACCGTCAGGGTTTAGAGCACTGATAACGCTGCTGGGAGTAGTCCGCCTGTACGGTCAATGCACCGCCTCCGGGCATGAGCAGCCCTGCCACACACACTGCGGAGTCCTGACTGCGGAGCCGGGCTGCAGCCTGTGTCCCAGGATGTCCCTGTGAGCATGCGTGTGTGTCCGTGGACCTCCTTGGTCCTGAGGCCAGGTCTCCAGCAGGGAAACCGGCCTCAGGACCATGACCTTGGTCACTGATTTCTCCACCTGAGTCTGCCACACGACAGGGGCCTCCCAGTGACGGCTGGCACATTGTAAAATTCTCAAAAACAACCTCATCTGAGTTCCTGTCCACCTTAAAAAAAAAAAAAAGAGCGATGTGACTGTTTTTTTTAGTGTTCAGGTCATTTTAAGACACCGTGACTTGTCACTAAAAAGACAAATTATTATTTCGTTGTCCTTTCTTATAAGAAATGTTTGGCCAGATCAGTCCCTCCTGATTGTCATCGAGGAAAAGAAAAAGGTCACTCAAATAACAGCACATGTTGGGCAGCTGCTGCCTGAAAGTCCAGTCACGCTGAGCTGGGCAGAGCTTCTGCTCTGATGACACTGAGCAGTGGTCCGATGCCAGCCCGATGCCGCCTGCCGTGGGAGCCGGGCCAGAATGCACCTGTCCATATCCTCATCTGGAAAACGGCCCAGGAGTCCCTGGGAGAAAGGGAAGCCTTCCAGGGCTGTCGGGAAGGTTCCGTGGGATGATTCCTAGAAACACCTGGCACAGCAGGTACCGGGTAAATATCAGTTCTTCCCCCTCTTTGTGCTTTTGGTGCCTAAAATGTGAGCCAGAGGATATAAGTGGGCGGCACAGACATCTCTCCGGAAGCAGGAGCAGCTGCTCAGTTTTGCACAAGCCCTCGATGGAAGGCAGTCAGTAGACTCGCCCCAGCCAGCTTGTGTCCCAAACCCACCTAGTGCTGGGCTTGGAAGAGCCCCTTCTTCTGTGTAATGTGTGCCCCCAAAAGTCACCACAAGGTGGCGCTGTGGCGACCACAAAAACTCCCGGTGTCTCTATGGGCAGGTATGGGAGCTTCCTGGAATGCCATTCCAGTTAGAGAGGTCTAGAGTGCCCTGCCAAGGGGTGGGCTGACCACACCCAGATCGCCCACGGCTCCCTGGGGCCTCTGAGATGAGCCATGAGACTGAACCTGGCTGTCCCTGCCTTTAACTAGCTGTGCAGCCTGGGCAAGCGGGGTAACCACTGAGCTATAACGTGAAAGGGTCTCGCCGGGGCAGGGTAGAGACCACTGGTGAGGGAGTCAGACAGGCCCGGGCCCACCCAGCTCTGTGGCGTACGGGCTGTGTGATGGAGAACAGATCCCCCGAGAGCTGAGGCTGCTCTCCTGAGAACCAGGGACAAGTGTCCCTCTCTCCCTGGCTGGCTGTGACGGTAAATGCAGCCACTACATGTGAAGGGCCCGAAACGAAGGGAACTCAATCAGCTGGCTTTGTTTGGTGCAGTTCGACAAACCCTGTTATAGGGGATCCAAGATGGGGCCACACTGGGGGCTGGAGACCCCAGACTTGGGGAAGTGGGGTGTGAGAGGAAAGGACTTCAGTGGGTAGGTGCAGCCTCAGGCAGGAGACGGCTGCAGGACAGGGTACGGACTGTGTTCAGAAGGGAGGTCTCCTTCTATCTGAAGTCCCAAGTGGGGAAGAAATCTGGCTGACCTCTGCCCCCTCTGTACTCTGCACAGGTCCTGGCACATAGTAGGTGCTCAGCAGAAGTCGGCTGCTAATGGATAAATAATTATATCGAGTGAAAGTTAAAACTGAAGACTCAAGTCAGAGCCTGCGTCCATCTCTGCTTTTTGTCTGACCGATCGAGCCCCTACGTTCAGAGAACCGTGTTCATCCCAACCTTCCTTCTCCCAACGTCCTAGCAGAAACCCTGGCTCAGGTGGCCTGCCTTCCCACACCATTCACCTTCCTGCCTCTGGGTCTTTGCTCTCACCAAGCCTGGGCTCCAAGGCCTCCTGCCTCCCTCACAGCCTCTCAAGGCTACTAGTTCTTCAAGGCTTACCCCCGCCCCAACCCAAAGCCTCCCCTGCCACCTGGAGGAAAGGCTTAGTGTCTAGGCCTTGTGATGAAGGCCCTTGGACAAGTCACCTCACCTCTCTGGGCTTCTGATTCTCCATCCGTAAAAACAGAAAATATAACACCTGCTTCCAGGGGTAACAAGGCCCACACCTTCCACCGTGCCTGGGAAAAAGATCAAGATGGAGTCTGTCCTTCTCCAGCACATAGTAGGTTTTCAACAAACATCAGCTTCCTCCTCTCCTCCCCCTGTTGGAACGACGGTTCTTTATTTTGGAGATGAGCAGCTCTTCTCCATGAATTTCTGCAGGGCAATGTGGCAGATGGACTAACCCCACTTCCCATTGCTCTCTGAGCCTGTGACCCAGGTTCGAAGCCTCAATCTCTAGCAACAGCTGAACTCCAAAATGTAAAATCACCCAAATGAAAATGCAACTTGGGACCTGCCGCCTAATTCAGTCTCCCCCAGTGCTCCCCAAAGCTGAAGAGGCCGCGATCTCTAAGCTCAGTTTCTGAGGAAGCCCCTGCTACAAGCCTCCTGACAACCAGGCAGCTTCCTGGAGAGATTCTTCCCCACCAGGACACTCCCCTCCCTGTCCCAGGTCTGCAAGCCCAGCCCTGACCTTGCTGGCCAGCCAGAGGCAGAGATGTCTGAGGCTCTGGCGGCTGAGTAAGCCTGAACCTGAGCGCTCAGCTCCTAAAGAGGGTGCAACTCTCCGGCAGAGGAAGTCAGGGAAATGCTACCTGTGCAGCTGGCACCTCCGTGTGCCCTCACGGGCCTTCTGTTCTGCTTTGATTGCTAGGAAGCTACTAGCTAAATTCACAGCTCAATTACAGCAACGGGGTAATCACAGGAGAAAATACCTTAATAACCCTAGCAGGGACAAAAATAGTGGTTACTAAGTGCCTACAGTGAGTCAGCCTTTCTGCTAAGTGCTTTACATATACTATCCCACTTAATCCTCTTAATCGTCCTCTGAAGAAATATTGCTAGACCCATTTCACAGGTGAGGAGACTGAGGCCTAGGGACTAAGCATGCGCCTGTTCGTTCAGCTTGTAAGTAGTGGAGCTGGAATTCAGATCCAGGCCCTGCTCCCCTGTATCTGAGCCTCTCAACTGGTTTGTGTGTCCCATTCAGATTTGTCTTTTTTCTGGTTGTGATGTTTTATATGTACCCACAAGTTGTTGCTTTCGTGGCTGTATTTCCTGAGAAGTCCTGCCAATCCTTTGAGGAAGGAGATGTGGCTTTGTATGAATGAATGAATGAATGAATGAATGAGTGGAGGTGTGAATAAATGAGTGAACAAAAGACAGAGGAAATCAAGAATAATGAAGAATACACATATAATACCTTAATAAAAAAAATTGGAAAAAAAAAAGAATATACTACAGACTTAAAAGGTCAGAGTTTACACAGGGACATCCTGTCCTGGGGTGGCAGGGACAGGGCCCCCAAAACTGAGGCCCTGACATTAAAACACAAAGTGTGGTCTATGCACTGACCCCCAGGCAGGAGGGTTTCTATCTTCTCTTCTGCACAACAGGCCTGGCAACTTTCTAACAGAACAGTTTGGACAATACCGGCTAAGCAGGCTTGATGCTCATGGACATCCTAGATACAAGGACAAGCAACCCAGTTTCCATTACAGAACTCCAGGAACTGAGATGGTTAATTAACATGTCAATTAATGAGACTTGAGGGTTTCCTTCCCTGTTTGAAAACCCACAGTCCAGATTCTTCAGTTATTATGGACCAAGTCTCATGCACAGGACTTGCTTCTACATAATTCTGAATGAGGGGCAGGCCAGGAGGGGAGGAGACAGCATGGTCACAAGAGAGGGGTCTGTCCAGGAGTCTGGGATGGTCATCAGGAAGAGAAATGTCCCTGGACACCATTCCCTCTCTATCCCTGTGCTCGCCACCAAAACTCTGGCACGTACTGTGTCCCCAGGCACGTGGGCAGCGAGCACGAACATCTGCTCCATCTGCCGCGTGGCGATTATGGGTGGACCTAAAAGAATCGGCATTCGGTTTGTGAATTTGCATAATGGGGCTCTGATCAGCTCTGGGTGCAGAATGGATAAACTCATGTTTCTGAAAAGCCTCGGACCAGACCTGGGGACATGCTGGTCCCCGGGGTACTGCAGCCCGCAGCGCTCCGTCAGGGTGCCAGCGGCCTCCCTGGCCCACACCAAGGGCGTCTGCATCCCCGAGAGGAAGCAAACGCCCTCCAAGGCAGTTGGCACAATCCCTGGCCAAGCTTCCTGGAAACACCCCATTCGTGTAGATGAAAGCAGCAAACGAATGCTAAATCCTGCTAACTCCGTCCTCCCCGGGAGCACGGTCGACTGAAGACGGTCCTGTGTGTAGCGAGCTGAGACGCGGTGTCACGGCCTTGGATGAATCCTCTGGATAAAGTAACGGAGAGAGGAAGAAAGGAGCCCTCGTTTAATGAGGGTCTCCCATGTGCCAAGCACTGTGCTGTCACTTCCACTATATTGATGGGCCAGCGATGCGGTCCCCCACACGTACATCATTGTGCCAAGTCCCTTACCAGGTGCTGGAGACACAGGGGGAAGGAAATGGACACGTCCCTCCCCTCAACCTCTTCATTGGTAAAACAGGACCCACATCTTAGGGCTCTTAGTACACCAAGGGGGGAAAATATGCAAAATGCTTAGTGTAGCTTAGTGCCTGGTGCACTGTGGTAAGTGTTCAATAAGCACTCAAGTCCCAGAACCCTCGCGAGAGGCATCAGTGTCCCCTTTGACTAACTAGCCTGAGCCACAGAGGTGACGTGACCTGCCTAAGGGCACCCAGACAGCAACTCGCAGAGCCTGGACTTGAACTCAGGCGTCTAGATCCCAGGTCCTGTGTTTCTTCATTCAGCTCCTGACTCTCAACTGATTGCCACGGGCCTGTGCATCTTTTTTTTTTTTTTTAAATATATTTTTATTGATTTTCCACAGAGAGGAAGGGAGAGGGATAGAGAGCTAGAAACATCGATGAGAGAGAAACATCGACCAGCTGCCTCCTGCACACCCCCCACCGGGGATGTGCCCGCAACCAAGGTACATGCCCTTGACCGGAATCGAACCTGGGACCTTTCAGTCCGCAGACCGACGCTCTATCCACTGAGCCAAACCGGTTTTGGCGACCTGTGCATCTTGAAGACACAGGGGGAGGATTCAATGGAGGCAGCTTACAGGTGGAGAAGGGGTGGGGGAGCCAGGACTGACCTAATTAATGGGCGCTGGCGCCCAGGGTTCAGCAGCCCCGCGGGTTTTGTTTGCTGAGTGGATATACCGACAGGCAAGCTGACTCATCTCAGGATGTCTCTCTGACTGGGTGGACAGGGCCCCGGGCAGAGACAATGTGCAATGCCTCCAGTTCACTCCCTCCAAATCCTCCGGGCATGAAGAGGAGAGCAGATGCATACGTCAGCCAAGGAAGAACCGATTTCTTGGTTCATGTGGCCATTGGCTGGCCCAGCCAGCAACCACGAGTCCGTTTGAATTGAGCTCACTTCCCAACTAGTTAATTTTTGAAACCTTTGTAAAGCAAATGCATAGAAAAATGAGCAGCCCACTGTGATCTGGGGCCCGGGGTCGCTCAGTGAGACTTGGAGAGCGGCTCTTCTTGGCATCAGGCGCTGCCACCCCTGCCCTTGCCACCTGCTGGGGCCAGAAATACCCTCGGTCAGAGGGTCAGTCACTCCCAAAGCACGCCCACCCTGCTGGCTGGCAGGTGGGCCATTGTCAGAAGTGCCTGCTCATCTCTGGGCGTTCTGGCTACGTTCATGTCCTGTCCAAACGCACACACATGACAGGTGTGCTTTTGTCTTGGTTTTGAGTGGGCAGGATCATTGCACGGGTGTGCGTGTGCTGGCTGATCATGCCTGCTGGGCAGCCCGGAAGTGGGGTGGCCCAAGTGTCCTGGGTCGCTAGAAGGTTGGGCCAGTGACTCTATCTCTGTAAGCCTCAGTTTCCTCATGTGTAAAATGGGGACAGTGACAACCTCCTAGGATTATTGTGCGGATTAAATCAATAAGGCACGCGAAGTATCTAGCTGTGCCTGACACACAGTAAGTGCCCAGTGACAGCTGGCAAGAGGATGACAGAACGAAGCAAGCAGGCTCTCTTTCTGTCTGAAGAGACGATTCCTCAGCCACACCGAGCATTCAAGTGCTCATCCAGAAGGCAAGCGACTCCCCCTGGGAGCCAGTCCTTCCCACCCAGCCCGGGCGCATCTGAATCCGTGGCAAGGCTGCTCTGAGAACCGGAGGAACAGAGGGAGGGAGCTCCGAAGCTGCCTCGTGCATCTCCAGGATGATACACAGCGAGCGAGGTCCAGCCCCCGATGCCCCTCTGCCAACCCAGACCGCCTGCCTGGACACGTGGGAGGGGCAGAGGCAGCCTGGCAGCCTCGCTGACGTCTGACCACGCCCCGTGGGGCTGGCTTCCTTTGACTCCTGGCTCCTACACGGAACACGTACGGGCTGGAAGCGGTGGAGATGGTGGTCTCCACCTGAGGACAGGGCACTCGGGTTAAGGACCTCAGCCAGGTGGCTGCCCCAGAACTGGGAATGGAGAACAGCAAGGGCTCCCTTTACTGAGCACCTGCTATGTGCCAGGCGCTTCTCAGACGATGGACACACGTCACTTCCGAGCCCAGAGCCATTCTGCAAGACCCCAACTCATGTCTCAGGGGCGGCAGGTTATCTCAACAGACTGCACAGTGAGCTCCGTGAGGACCTCCGTGCTGGCTTGTCCACAGCCACCTCCCCACAGCCCGGCATGGCGCCTGGCACACAGTAGGTGCTTAACGAAGATGAGCCAATGGAGTGAATTTGACTTTGAACAGCTCTCTGTTTGGAAGGCCTGATCTGAGATACTGCTTTGACAACACCCAACAAGGAGCGGGCCCCAAGAACAACATAAATAGGAGTTCTGGATAAATCTTAGTTCTCAGACAAGCTGCTCCTCCTTCCCCTCCATCTCACTCTCCTCATCTGAAAAATGGGGTTGTTGGGAGGGTTGAAGAAAGTGCACGTAAATCCCTGAGCAAATCCAGGCAGAGAGCTGGGCCCTTGCAATGGCAGCTGTTGCTACCCCTGCTGGCACTATTATTATAGTCACGACTAGTTGTGGGCAGCTCTGCATTTCAAGGCATTTTCAGGAGGTCATCGTTTCTGGGCCCTGAGCACAGTCTAGAGCCAATCGCCAGCCACCGAGCTCAGAGCTTGGGCCGGGATCTGCCCAGGGCCTGCTCCCTGCTAGGCTGGGCTCAGCTGCACAGGCCTCAGCTCCGGTCCTGTGGTGGGTAACAGGCTGGGTATCATTGCTGCCTCTGTGGGGAGGGGACCCCTTAGCCAAGCTCCTGGGCTCCTGGGGACCACCAGTCGCTGGGGCTCTCACCCAAGCATCCTCAGGCCTGACGCACTCGAGGTGTACTTCTAGCCTCCAAGCTGTGAGGGGTGGTAGGGGGAGATGGGAAAGTCGAGCCAGTGTGAGGTGGAGAGTGGTGGGCGATGGTGCTGGAAGGCAGCTCATGAGCGGGGCCTGGAGGTCATGCTGGGAAGTCTGCACTTGATCTAGAGAATAGTGTGGGGGAAGGGGGTGGAGGCCCCTGGGTTGGCTAAGGTGCTGCCATGTGTACCTGAGTGTGTGAGTGTGAGTGTGCATTCGTGGCTGGACTACAGACTGCTGGGGCCGACCTCCCTCCAGCTCCTCCACCCACAGAACCCGCCCAACGACTACTCATTTACTCCTCAATTCAGGCATCACACTGTCTAACTAACCAGTCGGACTCCTTAGCTAGGCATTTGAGACCTTGTGCCAGGTTCCTGCCCTCACCATTTCCCACCGTTCCACCTCCGTCCCCTTTCATGGGCTACAGAGACACTGGACTTAATGCTCCCAGACACTCGGGAGAAGCCCGCCTTGGCCCTGCTGACCGACCCTCCGGAACGTCCTTCCCTCTACTCCGCTGGATGACCCGCCCATCATTCAAGGTCTAGGTCTTCTGCAAAGAAGAGCTTGTGGTTAGAAGTGAGGGCTCTGGGGCCAGATGTCCTGGGGTCGAGTCCTGGCTCTGGCACTTAGGATACCCGGGGGCCGCAGTTTCTCATCCGCGAAGCCAGGAGAACAGCCCCCAGGGTTGCTATGATATTGAGATCCTGCTGGAGGTGCTTCGCATACAGCCTGGCACGCAGTGAATCTGACGCTGGCTCATGAGCTCATCAGCACAGGCCTGATGCCCTCACCCAAAGGCAAGCTCCTCTACCTTCCTGAGCATTTAGAACGCACGCGGGGGCCAGGGAGATGGGGGGGGGGGGGCGGGGGCAGAGGCAGATCCCGCAAACACAGAGTTCAGGGTCTAACCCCGGGGCTGGAAAGTGGCCACAAAATGGCAAGCTCCTCTACCTACATGGCACTCACCAGGGTTCCCTGTGCACAGTAGGTCCTCAGAGGAGTTTGGAGGAAGAAACGGTTACTGAGTGTGCCCAAATCAGGGCGGGTACTTTCATCCTCATCGTCTCATTTCAACCTCCCCACGAGCCTTCGAGTGTTCTAAGTCCATGTTCAGATGAGGAAGCTGAGGTTCAGAGAGGTTAAATGACCTCCCCCTGGTCCCACAGCCGGTCAGGCCCCAAATCCAGGTCCGCCTAACACCAAAGCCCCAGTTCTTTCCGGCGGGCTGTGAAGATGCAGGGGAGGGAGCAGCGACCAGGAGAGAGGCAGGAAGGCAGCTGCTTTGGGAACCATCCCCGAAAACTGAGGTGCAGGGACATCTCAGTGTCTCTCGAACCAGCCCTGCCACCCAGGGGCCACCTGCCTCCCTCCCCCAGCTTCCAGCCTCACTTCCGGTTGCCACAGCCAAATGGAAAATGGTAATGGATTCAGCTTGATCCGCAGGGGAACTGAAGATTTGGCCTGCATTACCGACCTGAAGTTAACATGTAATTTATGCTAATTGCAGCCAAAGACAGGCCTTTCTCCTCTAAATTGAGAATCGGTCCTATTAATAAGAGCACGTCGCTCCCGGTAATGAGGAGCCTGGCAGATGGTCTGCTGCATGGGCTGGGGGAAAGATGACTAGGAAAGGAGCAAAATGATGACAGCACAGAGAATGACAACTTTTCAAGAGCCTCCCCCGGGGGCAGGGGGAGCAGCTTTAGAGAGCAAGGGGAGTCTGCAGCCACCCCTGGGCCTGCAGGGACCTCAGCCTGAAGGCTGTTAGAGGATGTGTTGACCAGGACCCAGCCTGGGGTGCCTGCCTGACCTCCTGCTCTCTGGCCTTTGCCACTGCCCAGCGGGGACATTAATTTCTTGCTGCACATGGAGAGATGGATGTCCAGGGAGGCTGTGTCCTTGCCTAACCCAGGCTACCCAGAGGCAGGACTGAGAACCAGGTCTCAGCTGACAGCAAAGCCCATGCTTTCCTTTCCCCAATATGAGTCTGGGTTAATGTCGGAGTCTGGGTTACTGTTGGAGTCTGGGTTACTGTTAGAGTCTGGGTTACCGTTAGAGTCTGGGTTACTGTTGGAGTCTGGGTTACCGTTAGAGTCTGGGTTACCGTTGGAGTCTGGGTTACTGTTAGAGTCTGGGTTACTGTTGGAGTCTGGGTTACTGTTAGAGTCTGGGTTACCGTTAGAGTCTGGGTTACTGTCGGAGTCTGGGTTACTGTTGGAGTCTGGGTTACGGTTAGAGTCTGGGTTACTGTTAGAGTCTGGGTTAATGTCGGAGTCTGGGTTACTGTTAGAGTCTGGGTTAATGTCGGAGTCTGGGTTACTGTTAGAGTCTGGGTTACTGTTGGAGTCTGGGTTACTGTTGGAGTCTGGGTTACTGTTGGAGTCTGGGTTACTGTCGGAGTCTGGGTTACCGTTAGAGTCTGGGTTACCGTTAGAGTCTGGGTTACTGTCGGAGTCTGGGTTAATGTCGGAGTCTGGGTTAATGTCGGAGTCTGGGTTACTGTTAGAGTCTGGGTTACTGTTGGAGTCTGGGTTACTGTTAGAGTCTGGGTTACTGTCGGAGTCTGGGTTACTGTTAGAGTCTGGGTTACTGTTAGAGTCTGGGTTACTGTTAGAGTCTGGGTTACTGTTGGAGTCTGGGTTACTGTTAGAGTCTGGGTTACTGTTAGAGTCTGGGTTACCGTTAGAGTCTGGGTTACTGTTAGAGTCTGGGTTACTGTTGGAGTCTGGGTTACTGTTAGAGTCTGGGTTACTGTCGGAGTCTGGGTTACTGTTAGAGTCTGGGTTACTGTTAGAGTCTGGGTTACTGTTAGAGTCTGGGTTACTGTTGGAGTCTGGGTTACTGTTAGAGTCTGGGTTACTGTTAGAGTCTGGGTTACCGTTGGAGTCTGGGTTACTGTTAGAGTCTGGGTTACCGTTAGAGTCTGGGTTACTGTTGGAGTCTGGGTTACTGTTGGAGTCTGGGTTACTGTTAGAGTCTGGGTTACTGATGGAGTCTGGGTTACCGTTAGAGTCTGGGTTACTGTCAGAGTCTGGGTTACTGTTGGAGTCTGGGTTACTGTTAGAGTCTGGGTTACTGTTGGAGTCTGGGTTACTGTTAGAGTCTGGGTTAATGTCGGAGTCTGGGTTACCGTTAGAGTCTGGGTTAATGTCGGAGTCTGGGTTACTGTTAGAGTCTGGGTTACTGTTGGAGTCT
The DNA here is from genome assembly GCF_951640355.1 of Cnephaeus nilssonii. Taxonomy (NCBI): domain Eukaryota; kingdom Metazoa; phylum Chordata; class Mammalia; order Chiroptera; family Vespertilionidae; genus Cnephaeus; species Cnephaeus nilssonii. The sequence continues at coordinate 92,096,585 of NC_137078.1, read as the reverse complement.
GGGTTACTGTCGGAGTCTGGGTTACTGTTAGAGTCTGGGTTAATGTCGGAGTCTGGGTTACCGTTAGAGTCTGGGTTAATGTCAGAGTCTGGGTTACGGTTAGAGTCTGGGTTACTGTTGGAGTCTGGGTTACTGTTAGAGTCTGGGTTACTGTCGGAGTCTGGGTTACTGTTAAGAGTCTGGGTTACTGTTGGAGTCTGGGTTACTGTCGGAGTCTGGGTTACTGTCGGAGTCTGGGTTACTGTTAAGAGTCTGGGTTACTGTTGGAGTCTGGGTTACTGTCGGAGTCTGGGTTACTGTCGGAGTCTGGGTTACTGTTAAGAGTCTGGGTTACTGTTGGAGTCTGGGTTACTGTCGGAGTCTGGGTTACTGTTAGAGTCTGGGTTACTGTTAGAGTCTGGGTTACTCTTAGAGTCTGGGTTACTCTTAGAGTCTGGGTTACCGTTAGAGTCTGGGTTACTGTTAGAGTCTGGGTTACTGTTAGAGTCTGGGTTACCGTTAGAGTCTGGGTTAATGTTAGAGTCTGGGTTACTGTTAGAGTCTGGGTTACTGTTGGAGTCTGGGTTACTGTTGGAGTCTGGGTTACTGTTAGAGTCTGGGTTACTGTCGGAGTCTGGGTTACCTTTAGAGTCTGGGTTACTGTTAGAGTCTGGGTTACTGTTGGAGTCTGGGTTACTGTTGGAGTCTGGGTTACTGTTAGAGTCTGGGTTACTGTTGGAGTCTGGGTTACTGTTAGAGTCTGGGTTACTGTCGGAGTCTGGGTTACTGATGGAGTCTGGGTTACTGTTAGAGTCTGGGTTACCGTTAGAGTCTGGGTTACTGATGGAGTCTGGGTTACTGTTAGAGTCTGGGTTACTGTCGGAGTCTGGGTTACTGTTGGAGTCTGGGTTACTGTTGGAGTCTGGGTTACTGTCGGAGTCTGGGTTACTGTTGGAGTCTGGGTTACCGTTAGAGTCTGGGTTACCGTTAGAGTCTGGGTTACTGTTAAGAGTCTGGGTTACTGTTGGAGTCTGGGTTACTGTTAGAGTCTGGGTTACCGTTAGAGTCTGGGTTACCGTTGGAGTCTGGGTTACTGTTAAGAGTCTGGGTTACCGTTAGAGTCTGGGTTACTGTTAGAGTCTGGGTTACTGATGGAGTCTGGGTTACTGATGGAGTCTGGGTTACTGTTGGAGTCTGGGTTACCGTTAGAGTCTGGGTTACTGTTAGAGTCTGGGTTACTGTTAGAGTCTGGGTTACTGTTAGAGTCTGGGTTACTGCCTGGCAACTATTCACTCCCCTGCACTATGGGCGGAGTGCACTGCCCCACCCTACACCCAGGGCTCGGCCATCATTTGCTTTGGCGAGCAGAACATGTGGAAGATTAAAAATTGCCGAGCCCTGGCGGGTGCGGCTCAGTTGTCTGGAGTGTCGTCTCATACACCAGAAGGTTGTGTGCGGGAGGCAACCCTTTCACATCCATGTTTCTCTTTCTCTCTCTCTCTCCCTGCCCCCCTTAAAAATCCAAGTTTTAAAAATGGCCAAAAATCCTTTGCCACTTCTCCCACCCAGAAGAGGAATCGATTCCTCTTTGGTCCCTTTGAATCTGATGAGGCCTGTGACTTGGTTTAACCAACAGAACGTGGCAGAAGAGCTGCGTTCTAGAATCTCGGCCTTTGGAGGCCTTGCAGGTTTCACTCTTGCCATCTTAAAAGGCTGCCTTGAGAACACCATATAAGGGAGTCAGGCAGGCCTCCCGGGGGTGAGAGGTCTGGGGAGGGACTGAGGCGCCCTGGGCGGCGGCCAGCGCCCACGGCCAGACAGTGAGTGGGATCGACTTGGATGGCCCAGGCATTCCAGCTCTGACGGCAACTGCCCGAGTGAGACGAGGAGAGGAACTGCCTGCTCAGTTCGTAGGGTTGCGACAAGTAATCAGTTATGGCTGTTTTGAGCCACTGTGTGGGCAGGTTGTTTGCAGTGATAATTAACTGATACAGAATGCTAGTAGATACGACGCGAGCACAGGTCTGAATGTGCATGTGTGGCCTGGCTTGGCTCTGCACTCTCGAGATAAACCAGAAGAGCATGCCCCGGTGGCTGCTGCCCTTCAACCTCACCAGGACAAAGGCACGTGGAGCAGATCCGAGCCCAGCCCGCAGTCTGGGCCCAAGCCTATGCCACTTACAGCCAGAAACCAGAGGCTATTCTAGATCCTGGGCATGAAAATACCTGTGTTTGGGGGTGGTTTGTTATGTGGCGTCACTGTAGCACTAGCTGACTGATACACCCATCCTGCCTCTCTATATCCCACACATTTTTATATCAAGGACTGGGTTCTGTGTGAGAGACAGTCCCCCCATTTTTCCCGAGAGAGACTGTGGTGATATAGGTATTATTTGCACAAAGCTGCAAGAAGACGGAACATGGCGTTATGCAGTAGAAGTCAATGGCATTTCTGCAGCTCAACAAAGCCATTTACTGTAGGGGATGAAGAGCTAAGTATGGGGAGACGTTGGGGGGATCCAGGGGGTTCCTCCCAGCAGGCCCTGAGGTCCCAGGTGGATTATCTGTGGCAGGTAGAGCAGGAAAGGCAGGCAAGGGATGCCTTTTTGACATGCTCTGTCTCTGCTGAGGCCGGGCAGGGGAAGCGCATATCTAGAAAGGGAAGACACAACGCTCTCCTCGGGAGGAATGGAAGCCCACCTTCACCAGAGCTCCAGATCCAGCCTCCTCGGTGGTTACTGCCTGACCTCCGACCCCAGGCTGGATTTTCCTGCTGAAAACAGCTCAGGGCCTTCTGTATGGTGGTCCCAGGTCACCCAAACTGGGAATGGGACACTGTTTACTGCTGTGGACAAAACCAGGTGGAAAGGAGGCTACTGAGAGCTACAGGGGGCCTCAGGGTCCTCCAAAACCGCACGGAGAAGGTGGTGAGGCCAGCGCAGGGCTCACACCCAGGGCTTGGCCTTTCCACACTGAATGCTGAGGACAGCACGTCTGCCTTGCCTGTGCAACCGAGAAAACAGCTCTGACCCCCGGTCCATTTTAGCAAAAGATAAAAAGAGCAGGGATGAATCACACTGCTGGGCCCCAGGGTCTCTCCCATGCCCCCTGGTGATGCCAATACTGACAATAACCCCCGTCAGCCCTGCCTCCTCGGGCTGCTTCAGGCCCGGCCACCGCGGACAGCCCCACCCCTCCTGGCTTGCTAGCAACTGGTCAGCAATCAGATCGCACGCTGGTGTTGACCACGGGGAGTGGCCTTAGGGTGGCAGATGCTCTGAAGAGCAGAAGCTGCACTGGCGTCCTTGAGCTGAATTTGGTCCATGAGGGGTTTGGCAATTTGCACAAATACTATACATGGGCACCTGGCTTGCTCTTCAAAGCAAGTGCGTGGTGGGAATGATCAGCTCTGCTTTATAAGTGGGGAGCTGAGGCTCAGGGAGGCGTTCTGGGAAGTCCCGAGGGAGAATGCTGGGTGCACCTCCAGCCCCGCTCCCAACCCCCTCTGCTCTCAGGTCTAGGACTCCCTGTCTCCGTCGCTTCTCTGGCCTTTAGGGTCCTGCTGCTGCTACGCTGCACCAGGAGAGAGGTTGGTCTGGGTCAAACACACAGTGGGCCACTCCCAAGTGCCCCAAGCTCTGCACCGCAGTCGCCCAGCCCCCTCCTACGGCTGCCTCTGCGGACAGACCTGTCCCAAAGCCGCATTCTGCCCTGGAGACCTCACCCACCCGAGGCCCGAGCAGTGGCACTCAAGCTTCCCGCTCTCGGCACAGAAAGTATGCCGTTGGAGATCAGAGCCACTCCCAAAGGCACCTGCAGCGAAAACATGTTTACCTGGAACCTGTGACTGAGGCCTTATTTGGAAAAGGGGTCTTTGCAGATATAACTAAATTATGCAAATGTAATCCGTTGAGGATCCTGAGGTGAGGTCATCCTGGATTTGGTGGGCCCTAACTCCGAAGACACCGTACTTAGAGAAGAAGGAGAAGGTGATGTAAAGATGGAGGCAGAGAGAGGAGGATGCACCTACACGCCTAGGGACACAGGGAGAGCCGGCAAGCCCCGCAAGTCGAAGAGGCAAGGCAGGACCCTCGCTGAGCGCCAGAGGGAACGTGGCTCTGCCCACAGCTCAATTTTGAACTTTTCGTCCCCCTCCTCCTCCCATTCAAGAACATGCATTAGGATGCCAAGGCCAATGTCATGACTATAGGACTCACATCCACTTTCATTCATGTGCAGAAAAAAATAATTGATTTTCCAAAGGACTTAATGATGTTGTCTATTTTCAAGCGGTTTGAAACGGTGAGCTGTTATTTCTAAAAGCTGAGAACACATTCACAGACTCACGACTCCAGGTCCGAAACCTCTGGACGAGGCGTAAACGTGGGGAGGGTGTTCGCCTGTGGCAACAGCCAGACTCACCTTTCTCCTGAGCCATCTCGTGCAGGCAGAAGTAGATGACTCTGGCTCCCAGGCTGAAGCCAATCAAAGTGACAGGCCGCCGGCCCTGGGGGGAGAAGGACACAGGTGTCTGGGAGGGGACACGGCTGGTTCTAGCAGAATATCAGCTCTGAAGAGGGTGGCCCCTGCCCAGTCCTCAGTGCCAGCCGTGAACTTGATGAATGATGCATGTGCCTCTCCCGCCACCCTCCTTCCCCCTGAGCTCCGATGGCTCAATCAGGAGAGTCAGGGCCCTGGTTCACATAGGATCACACCTGACACCGGAGTAGGCTGCCTCCAAGGCCCACAGGCAGCCCCTGGCTGGCTTCATTCCCTTTCATCTCCAACCATAATCCAGCTGCCATCTCTTCTGCCCCCGGAGACAGGACTCATCTACCTCGTGACAAATGACTGCAGGGAAGTGGGGCCTTTCTGGAGTCGGGAGAGGAGGTGGAAGGTACCCCAGATGTGAAGGGGAAAAGCAGAGTGACATGGGAGGGCCAGCTGCTCTCTCTCTAGACAGGCAGGTGGGGCATGAAATACTGGCCTTACGTGATAGGAGTAGGGAGTAAAGTTAGACGTAAAGAGGAACTTTCTGACTAAAGAACTTGTAGAAAAGGCAACACATAAGAAAAAGGAAGTTATCTGGGGTATCTGGGCACAGGCTCTGCTTGGAAGGAGAGGGAAGGACCAGATGAGCTCCCAAGGCCCAGTCCGGTCTCACCGGTCTATTCCTTTTCCTTGTTTTTGTGCCAATACATGTGCCCACCTCCATTTACTGCCGTAGACAACCATTAAATAGGACTCTATCTCTGCAGGACCCTGGTGCCGGAGGCTGCTACTCATCTCCCAACACCCACCCCCCGCCCACGTCCGTGGAGACAGAAATGAGTTTTCCTGGGCTCCCAGCCACAGAGTACATTTGTAACTCCCCTGTAGCGAGGGATGGCCACAGGGCTGAGTCCTGGCCAGGGGTGTGAAGGAAGCACCTGGTGTGACTTCCAGGCATGCCCTGCACTCCACTTGCCTGCCTCTGACGGTTTGGGACGTGGATGTAACCTGGGACATATTACATGGTATTTGGATTAATGATGATCTGCTCAGAGGGGAGCTCTATACTTCTTCTTTTTTAAAAAAAATATATATTTTTATTGATTTCAGAGAGTAAGGGAGAGGGAGAGATAGAAACATCAATGATGAGAGAGAATCATTGACCAGCTGCCTCCTGCACGTCCTACACTAGGCATGTGCCCTGACTGGAAATCGAACTGTTACCTGGTTCATAGGTCAACGTTCAACCACTGAGCCATGCCGGCGGGCGAGAGCTCTACACTTCGATGAAGAAACACCTGGCTTTGTCCTTACCTGCGGGTGCCTCTCTTATCCAGTCCTCACCCACTTACCTGCTAGGGATGCACAGTCTATAATTCTTACTGGTCTGTCCTAGGGTACTTTTGTGGCTTGGGTTGGAGGAGCAGTGAAGACCACCCACTCCCCGAAAGCCACCGGGCTCCCTCCACCCAGACGGATTTAGGGCTGACGTCTGTGCGCAAGTCAGCCCCCTCATTCCCCTCCGGGCCCCCAACTGCAGCTGTTCCCAGGTACCTGCTGCCGGGAGAGCAGGACGCGGGCCAGGTGCTTGCCAACCTCTGCTGACCGGTGGAGACAGACCCCCCAGGGGTTGTCGATGATGTTGGCGACAGAGAGGAGTGAGGCCGGCCAGGTCAGGGCAGCCGTAATGCCTGGGGAGGTGAAATGTCCGTGATGAAGGCGGTGGGGGTCCTTTAGGGGAAGGGGTTGGCTGGCTACTGGATGCCCGAGTGAGTGCGTGTGGCATCTCTACCTCGGAACCTGTGAGTTCTCCCAGTGTTGTCAAACTGCTAACTAGCAGAGAAGAAACTTGAAGCCCGTGCGTTTCTGACACATGGACTAGATCCCTTCTGCTCAGGCACCTGTCATGTGTGATTCCAAAGATGACCCCACTTTGTCCCTCCGCCTGGTACCCTCCCACTTAGCCTGGTAACTCTGCAGTGTCCCGCCCCTGCCCTGCCCCTCCACTGTGGGCTCAGCCATGTGACTTGCTTTGGCCAATGAGATGCTACTAGATGTGAGACGTCAAGGACTTGTGCATGGAGGCCAGCCCCCCATGTACGCCACCACTGGTGTGGGCTAGCCTGCTGATCCCAGCAGGAGGAGGAGAGACAAATGGGACAGAGCCAAGTTGCCCTGGTTGCCCCAGCCCAGGCTAGCTAGATCGGTAGACAGTCAGCTGATGCACGAGCAGACCCAGCAAAGATCAGCCAACTGCAGCCTCCTGACTCCGGAACTATTATGATAAATGACGGTTATTTTAAGTCACTGAATTTTGGGGTGACTTCTTATGCAGCAATAACCAACCGATATATTATGTGATAATGGGATTGGCCGTTTACCTGTCGCCTCCCCACAAAGACCCTACACTTCTCACGGACAGGAATGCAGTGTCTTAACCTCTCCATGTTCCTACGGGCCAGCACAGTGCCTGGCTCCCGTGGGGCCTCAGGTACGCAAAGGTTTGGTACCAGCGTGGGTTGGGAGCAGGGGGCATGCTGCTGGCGGGAGAGACAGACAGGAGGACTTACCAGACAACACTGTGTACTTCAGGGCCTCCTGGGCCACTATGTTTGCAAGACCGCTGAGGATGGTCTCCAGGGCGTTGCCGAGCTCCATCAGGTACTTGGCCTCCCAGGCTAGGCAGTACTGCTCGCAGCTGCGTGCCAGGGCAGCCCACGGAGCGCTGAAGGTGCCTGGGGAGGACACAGGTAGGTGGGGTCTCTCCTGTCTGTGTTAAGAGGATGCCCCACCCCACTTTCCCAGACAGGGGACCACTCACCCTCGGGGATGGACAAGAGGCCGATGGTGTGTACTCTATACATACTGTTGAGTGGATGGATTTATTGATGGGTGGGTGGGTGGGTGAACCGGTGGACAGATGGATATAGATGGATGGATATTAGGATGCATGGATAGTTGGATGAATAACTGATAGAAGGATAAATGATGAATGGATGTGTAGGTAGTTGGGTGGATGGGTGAATGGATAGACAGTTGTATGAATGGATGATGGATAACAGATGAATGGATGAGTAGATGGATGTGGAATGAAGTCTCCTTACTTCTCTGAGCCTCAGTTTCCTCCTCTGCAAAATGGGGCTCCCTTACCCACCCTCTAAAGACATACACAGGCAAGAGCCAGGGTCAGGCCCACACAGCAGGCCTTCTCAGCCAACATCTAACCCCTCTACACCCTTGTCCACTCCACTCTGGTCCTCACGGTATTTGCCGGACGCCAGCCACCCCGTGATGGCGATGGTGATGTGCAGCTGCCTGCCTTCCGTCAGAGGCAGAAATGTGAACTCCTCAATGGCCCCGACACGCTTCTTCATCTTGTATCCTAAAGACCCAGACACAAAAATGAGAATGGAGGTGACCTGGGGTCCCAGGGAGTGTTAGTCAGAGTGGCTCTCTGTGTTCACAACTCACACAGTGAGTGCCGGCCATGTGCCCTGCCCTTGGACACATGTCTCATTTTTCAACTCACTAAGGTAGGAGCCATTATTGTCCCCAATAACAGATGAGGGTAAGAGGCTTCCAGAGGCTGGCCTGCCCCCGAGTGGCAGAGCTGGGGTTGGAGCTCAGTGCCCAGGCTCATAACTACCACTCCGTCCCAACTCAGTCGGTTCTATGCCATTTTTCCTGCCCACAAACTTCAGGGGTACAAGGCACTCCTTTCAGTAAAAGTGGATCAAACTGACCAAGATTCTCCATGTGGAAAGCGACAACCCATGTGAGGAGTGGAACAGGAATGTGGGGGGCTGCTGACACATATGATTTGGGAAAACTCCCCCAGAAGATGCTGGTAAATGAAGAGTAGCCATGTGCTCTCTTACATGGGAAGCCCAAGTGTCTCCGAGGAGGCCCATCTGGAAACTTCCTAAATGGTGACAAGCAGGTCCAATGAGACCTTTCTCAGGACGTCTACATAAAGTGCATTTTCTCAAACGCAGCCCTTACACCGACCCGTGCCGAGCGATCGCCCAGTTCTCGGTGAAGCCTGCTGCTAGTCCTGGCAGGGCTGGGACCCAGCATGAGAGAAGCCGGGTGCTCCTCCTCCATCTCCCGGGGAACCATCACTGGGGAGAATCTGGGTGGGTCCTTTAGGAGCCGGGCCACCCTCCTCACTGCCCCCTCCTCTGGAACCTTACCTGTCAGACTAGCTCCAGCTGCACCGAACAGCGACGTCATGACAGCTATGCCGGCCACCGAGCCCAGAGCCGCTGCCCCAGCACTGCCAATGATGGTGGCGGCCCCGGCGGCAATAAGAGGGGCAGCCAGACCCCCCGTCACTCCTGCAAATAAAGCAGAAAGTAGGGTAAAGGTGGGAGTGAGGACGTGGCCTGCTGGGTTATTCTCCCATCAGCTACCCACTGCCTTCCACAGAGGCACACGAATGAACACACTGCTGATGGAGCACCTACTATGTGCACGGAGACACCTTCCAGCCAATCTCCTCTCCACTCCCAGCCTGACATCCCCCGTCACTCTGCACTGCACTGACCCACGTGCCACCACCTCAGCTTGAGCTGGCCTTACCGATCACTGTCCCGCCTCCGACCGTCGCCAGGCCTATCAGGAGATAGCGCTTCCATTTCCTCCGGTTTTCTTTCTTCTTCCTGGACGCCTCGGCCATTCTGAGGGAGAAGAGGTTGGTCCTTAGGGCCGGTTGCGCCTGGATCCCCTTGAGACCCCTCTGCCTCACCAACCCCCAAGCTGGGATCAATGCTGGGTATTGAGAGCAAGGTACCAAGGTCACCCTGGGCCCATCCGGTGCTTTTAAAAAGCTGAAAACATTCTAAAACCCAGCTGGGGAATCCCAGTGTGTGGGATGCACTACTTACCCAAAGGATCCATCCTAACAGGGTTGCAATTTGAATGATGGAAAGACAAAAAAATAACAATAACAGTAAAAGAAGCACAAAAATATCTTTTAACAGATGGACCCAGACGAGTATCAGATAGAATCACAGACTCCCTCGCCTCCCTCCTTCCTTCCCTTCCCCTTGACATCTGAGCTCGCCTCCTTCTGGGATATTTGGAAACCAATTTCTTTCAGAATAATCATTTCAAAGGTGGGTTAGAGACATGTCTGCTCTGGAGACCTTGGCCTTGGGACAATAGCTAGAATCGTTCAGACTGGAAATGTAAAAGCTGTAAGATGTAGCAGGAGGGAAGCATTTAGAGTGATTTGGGTCAGTTGAATCCTGAGAATAGCCAATGTGAGTGCTCAGAGCGTCACTCAGCCCTGTTTTCCTGACGGACACCCGGCCCTCAGTGCTTTGGACACCAAGGAGTAGGACCAAGAGGTCATTAGGGGCACGAACTCTGAACTGAAGTTGGAGTTGGGACAATTCAACGTGTAGAGCAATAGCAGACGATGGTGATAAAAGAGGAGTGGTTAATATTGATTGCGGAATTCCTGCATGCTAGCTGCCATGCTTTATGTTTCATGTGGTTTATCTTATCCTTGAAGCCGTGTCACTATTGTCCCCATGTTACAAAGTCAGGGCTAAGATCTCCCCTCGAGGGGCTGTGGGATCGGTGAAGAGGAAGTCTGTCAACCATGCGGCACCATGGCACACGGCGAGTGCTGACAAACTGGCTCCTGCATCTTCCCGAGCCTCAGTTTCCTCCTTTGTAAAATGGGGACAATAACTCCTACCTCTTAAGGTAGTTGGTTCGTAAAGATTAAATCCATTCCTTCTTCATTCATTCTATCAACTCACTGACTAAGAGTGGACGACCTGGGGGCCCTTCCGGGTGCCAGGGGTCGGCAATCTGGACCGATATCTGTTTCCTTCCCATCTCTTCCCTCATGAACTGCACAAGATGGTGAGAAATAGTCCGCCCTGCCCGGTCAGTGTGGCGTGGTGGTTGAGCACTGACCCATGAACCAGGAGGTCCCGGTTTGATTCCCAATCAGGGCACATGCCCAACAAGGGGGGATAATAACAATACTTAATTCCCAGGGGTATGGTGAGAGCTCTGGGCAATAGTCCACATTCAACCCTGGCATGTTGTCATCTGTCTGGTGGTCTTAGCCTGCACTTCCAGACCATCAATTTTCAGGGGATGGGCTCTGGATCAACTGCATCAGAATCCCCAGAGGTTAGCCGTTAAAAGCACAGCTTTCCTGGGCCAGAAGCTCTGGGCGTGAGGGTGCGGAAACTACCTGTAACCAGCTCTCCAGGGACCTAGTTTCCTAGTTTGAGAACCGCAGGGCCAGACCTTCAGGGCCCAGGCTGAGCCTTTCCTGCTTTCCACCCTCAGCAGCTGGCCCTGGGCTAGGATGTGGAGGGTGCTCAGAAAGTGTTTCTTTTGAACAGAACTGAGTCATTCTGATCAGGATTGACCCTGAACCTCTTGCTGCAGCGATCTATCCCCCCACTCGCTGTCCACATCTATGAAAATCAGAGGGGCACGGGACAGAGCATAGGCCAATTACCACTGAGAATGAAATTCTGGCCCGACCAGTGTGGATCAGTGGTTGAGCATCGACCTATGAACCAGGACATTGACCTATGAACCAGGAGGTCACGATTCAATTCCCAGTCAGGGCATATACCCTAGTTGTGTTCTTTGTCCCCAGTAGGGGGTGGGCAGGAGGCAGTTGATCAATGATTCTCTCTCATCATTGATATTTCTATCTATTCCTCTCTCTTCCTCTTTGAAATGAAATCAATAAAAATATCTTTAAAAAAAAAGAATGAAATTCTGGTTGCAATAGCTATGTATGGTACCAAGTAGGTACTAGAAATATCGGGGGAAACACGTGGTAAATTATATGATTGTCTAACCACTATGCTATACTCTTGAAACTAATGCAAAATCATATTGAATGTAAACTGTAATTTAAAGAAATAAAATTATTTTAAAAAAGAATAAAATTCTGGAGTAATAGAACAAATCTGGAATGTTATAACATTTTAATGATTACTACAGATTTGTTTTTAAGAACACAGTCACATTTTTGAGCTGGTGCCCTTGACATCTGTCAGCCCCGTCTGCTTCTAGATGGTTCCTGCAGTGACATCTGCACGTCTATGACACTAATCATCATGTTTAGCTGAGCTTATGGAGGGGAGACGCATAGCCTCGAGGGAAGAAAATAACTAAAAAGTAAAAATAGTTCTTGAGGCTGTTGTATCTAAAGGTATGAATGCTAGTGTATCAAACCCGTTTTGCCAAGGTTAGATGGAACATTAATCTCTCGCATTCTGCTTTGTATTATTATTGAAATGTTTATAAACATTTGCTGAGTCACTCTCTCGTGGCATTCACCTGAACTTCCAGTCTACTTCCTTATTTATGTAAGCACCTGAACGTCCTTCATAACTGTTTTGTACATAACGCGAAGAGCTTTGCCAGTCATCATTAATTATCCCAGCGTTTTATTCCTGCTATTACTTCCCTTGTCTGAATGTCTACATGGAAAGCAGGAGACACTCGCTCTGAGTGACATCGACGATGTGTCTGTCCTATAGTTGGAAGTGAGAGCTCCGAGCACAAATCCCAATTCAAACGAAGCTCTGTTCCTGTTATTGACTTTGCCTCTTGGTTAGGTACCATGGCAATCTCCCCATTCCTAGTCCCTGGCCACACTCAGCTTCTGGAAAGCCAGAGAGGACCCTGAGTTGGTGTTCCAGGTCCGCCTTCCAACGACAGAGGTGGGTGTTTAAACACAGATCTGGGCCAAACCCCAGGCTGAAGCCACAGATGCTTAACCAAGAGCAAGAGGTCCCACACGTCAGTTTCACTCCCTGCCAGCTTATCTCCCTGGGAGGGTGCTCCTTGCGCAGTCATCCTCACCCCACCCTCTTCTTTGTTTTAGTCATCTTCTCCAGTTGATGGAGAGGCAGAGCTTATCTCTGGGATATCTAGAGACACTTCCTAGTAAAAGCTTAGAAAGCTCCATAAAAGAACTATCTTTACTGTTTCTTCAGAATTAAGGAGGGAACCAGGGCCAGTCAACCATGTCTTGAGGGATGTGGCAGTGAAGTGCAGACGAGTCAGATGATGCCCTGACCACTGGCTGACCTTGGGCAAGTTAAGTCCCTCCTCTGACTTCCTGTTTCTTCCCCTTTGAAACCCTCTGGAGACTGTTAGGAACACCCAATGAGGAGACCTTGTGTGCCTACATCTAGTAAACACTCGATAGAAATTAGATGTTGACCATGTTCTTATGATGTGACCAGTGTCAACCTCCAGCAGGACTTTACCTAACGTTCACTGAGACCGACTATGTGCCAGGCACTGTTCCAAGCTTTTGATATGTATTCATTAATTGAATCCTCCTAACTGCCTAATGATGGAGATACTACCATTATCCCCAAGTCTGAGATGCAGAAACCGAGGCACAAAGGAGTGAAATCATCAAAGAAATGGGGAAAACTTGGATGGCTTAAGGACTCAGACAGGGACCCAAGAACAGAAAGGAGGTACGTCACACCCTGAACCCCAGCTGCGAAGGATCACCTTGGGGTGCCGAGTGATAAGCTCACCTTGCAGAAACACAAAACCTTAGAGTTAAAAGAAACCTACATACAATCCGATCCTCTGCTTGTATCGGTGAAGAAACTGGTGCTGGTGCCGGAGAGGGAAAGCAACATGTCCAGGCCCACACAGAGACTGGGTGGCAGAATCAAACCAAGAACCAGGCTGAACACTTGCTATGCTTTTCCTGGGCCTCAGGTCCTTCCAGAGACCACAGATAGAACCTGAGACGTCTCCAAAGTCCCTAACATTGAATTAAAAAATTCCACACGTGGAGTGTTTTTCTGAGGGAAGGGTTCATACATAGTAATAACAGCAACGATAACAGATACTATAGCAAATAATGAGATTTATCAGCCAGTTGCTCTGTCCAAGGCCCATCTGAAGGACTTTACATGTATGAACTCATTTGAGCCCCATGAGAACCCTATGAGCAGGGTGCTATTATTTTTTTAATACATTATATTGATTTTTTACAGAGAGGAAGGGAGAGGGAGAGAGAGTTAGAAACATCGATGAGAGAGAAATATCAATCAGCTGCCTCCTGCACACCCCCTACTGGGGATGTGTCCGAAACCAAGGTATATGCCCTTGATCGGAATCAAACCTGGGACCCTTGAGTCCACAGGCCGATGCTCTATCCACTGAGCCAAACCGGTTAGGACGCAGGGTGCTATTATTATCCCCATTTTGCAGGTGAGGAAACTGAGGCCCAGAGAAGTGAACTAACTTGTCCAAGGTCACACAGCTGGTAAGTTGGCAGAGCTGGGCTGTGTTAGAACTTCTTCTGTTTCTACACATTCCCTGATCTGACTACCGGTATCATCAGAGCAAATCCTCTGGGTAATATGTTTCTTTCTGACAATAAGCTTTGCAAACGACAGCTGAGAGTTTCCTTCATTTCAAGGCACCTATGACACTACAAATGTCCAATACGTTTCCAGACGCTGAGCAGCCCTCGTGATGGTGGTCACTGACCTGGTTCTTTCTTAACACAGCTCTGGGAGTCGAAGCAAGCCGGCTGTCAGGTTTTTAAAACAGCCCAAGCTTCCGCCTTTCTCAAGCAAACCACCTCTCCCTTTGCCCTCCAAACCCTGGCAGGAGGGCGGCTCCAGGTCTGAGCTTGGCTTCAGAGCTAAATTCCCAGCTGGGCTGAGCTGGCACGACCTGGCTGCTCAGACAGTCACCGTGGCCGAACAAAACCCAAGGCTGGCAGACGTGCCTGGTGCACGGAGCCCGCAATTAGGCTGTGACTGGATCGATTGATTGCTCTGGGATTAGACTCTGTGTGTTTAGCAAAGAGCTGAGCTCTGGCCAAGTTGCCAGGATAATTTCCCTCTACACACTCCCGACAATGCATAGATAGCACAGCTGGTCGGTCCCGGGGCACGTGGGCAGGGGGGAAGGGAAGGACTCACATACCGACCACTTGCTCATGCCAGCCCTGGGCCGAGCACCTTATAATATGGTCACATTCATTTTCCACAGCCACCCTGGGAGGACGCTATCCTTATTCCCATTTCACAGATAAGAATGTTGTATTTTAGAGAAGGGAGGGCACCTGCCCAAGGTCAAAAAGGCGGATGGATGTCAGAGGTAGGATTTGAACCCACGGACAAGAACCCGATGTGACGCCGGGTGTTGGGACCACAGAATGTTCAAGTCACAAGCCCTCAGCAATTACCCTTCAATCTCCTTTTCCTAGAAACGAGGACTGGGGCCCACAGGGGGGAAGTGACTTGCGAAGGCCACACAGCCAGTCTGGCTGCCTCGGGACTCTCTGTGCACTGTCTCTTAATGGAAAGAGGGGATTTTTATCTGAAAAGTGCACTCAAGTGGCAGCTCTGGATTCCTGGCAGATGGGGCTGGTCTCAGGGCTTGCTTACTCAGATTCCTCCTCTTTGGTTTCCTTCAGGCTCTCAAGGAACGTCTCTTCCAGGAGATCCAGCTCCCCCAAGGGCAGGTGGAGGAGGGAGGTCACGTGGCAGATGAGGACCCGGGCCCGAGCATCGTATCGCCCTCGAAAGAGAGAAACAACACGGACAGGGAGTCAGTTTGCCTTTAAGAACAGAGATGTTAACAGCAGAGTAATGGATAAAACCCAAATCCTGGAAACATCCTAAACACGCAACCCAGGAGAACCAGTCAATTAAACAATAGCACAGCTTCCTGGATGGAATATGTGCAACTATTAAAAATATTAATCATTTTGATGATGTTGATTCTACCAATCCATGAACACGGTATGTGCTTCCATCTGTTTATGTCTTCCTCGATCTCTTTTTTCAGTGTCCTGTAGTTTTCTGCGTATAGGTCTTTTACCTCCTTAGTTAAGTTTATTCCTAGGTATCTTAAAAAGCAAGGTAGTACTTTTTCACCAAATTAGCAAAGGTCATTTTTTTTAAAATCCCAAAGCTGTTAAGGAGGCGATGAACATGGTGCTCAGGTGGGAATGTGTAGTCTGACAATATTTATTTATTTATTTTTAAAATATATATTTTTATTGATTTCAGAGAGGAAGAGCAAGTGAGAGAGAGAAACATCAATGATGAGAGAGAACCATTGATTGGCTGCCTCCCACATGCCCCACACCGGGGACTGAGCCCTGACAACCTGTGTCCTGACAGGGAATTGAAGTGACCTCCTGGTTCATAGGTTGACGCTCAACCACTGAGCCATGCTAGCCTGGCGAGGGTGCAGTCTGACAATATTTATATAAAAAACTTTAAAAATGTGTACCCCTCCCCCAAATCATAGGGCCAGAAAGTAGAATGGTGGCTACTGGGGAGGAGGGGCATTGAAAAGGGGGGGATGAGGAGCTATTATTTAATGGAGACAGAGTTCCAGTTCTGCAAGATGAAGAGGGATGGTGGTGATGGTTCATCATGTGAATGTGCCTAATGCCACTAAACTGTACACTTAAAAATGGGTAAGGTGCTGAATTTTATGTTACATGTATTTTACCACCATTTTAAAAAATGGGAAGAAGATATGCATCCTCCATGGCCCAGGAAGTCCAGTGCTAAGACAGGCTTCCACCTTGGATCTTTTTGACAAAGAGGGGAAATCACAAGGACCTAGTATCCAGCTGCTCTGCACCCACCTTCGTATAGGCTGTGTGATGATGTGCGCTGTCTAAAATGCACATCACAAAGTTTTGAGGAGAGGACACCTGTTCTATGACCAGCCCCAATGAATGTTACAGAATTGTCTCCTTTGCTGGGTGTCTGCGATGCTGGGCAACCCTATCTAATAAAGAGGGAATATGCTAATTGACCATCACACCCTCACAAAAGCTGGTGGCACCCACAGCCAATAAGAAGGGAATATGCTAATTTGACTGCCACGCCATCAAAGATGGCGGTACCCATAGCCACAAGATGGCGGTGCCCAGTCCCCTCAGCCCTGCTGGGGCAGCAGGCATGCGGCACGGCCGGGCCCGCCCACAGGTGAGTCTGGCCGCTCCGCGCGCCTGCCTTTGGAGTCCCCCAGTCCCCTCAGCCCCACAGCCCCCCAGGGCTGGCCCAAGGTGCAGGCCAGCCTCGGATGGCAGCTGCCCAGCTGCCCAGGGCCGCCCGAGGCTCAGGTAACCAGGGCCGGCCTAGGCTTGTGCTGCCGGCAGTGGCAGCAGTAGAGGTATGATGGGGGCATCGCCTTCTCCTGATCACCAGGTCGCCTCCCGCCCCTGAGGGCTCCCAGACTGTGAGAGGGGGCAGGCCGGGCTGAGGGAGGCCCCCTCCAGTGCATGAATTTTCATGCATCGGGCCTCTAGTAATATTATACTAAAGTAGTAGTGGCTAGCCTTTGACAAGATGCAGCCTCAAGTCCTGAAGTTTGAGGTTTCCTTGAACCTTCCTTGAACTAGGGTCCTCAGAGCGAGCTACAGTCTGGCAGCATTTGCCCAGCTGCCCTTGGCGGCCTACCTCGATGTGGAACTGTCTACGTGCTGGGGAACAGACAACTGCATGTTGTATCTTGGGGTTATTGGGCCAATTAAAGCTCCAAACAAAGGAGCTCGCTGTGCCTTCATAGGATCAGAGACTATTGCACCAGGTGATAACCGAGCTGTGGAAATTAACCAAGCCTTGGCCATGGTGGCTTAATTGGCGGCAATTATAATTAGTGACTAATTTTTATTCCATTCGTTAAGGCTGCCGTGGAACAGGCTGCCAGGGGCACAGATAATCTCCCAGGGTATCCTCAGGCACGGGGCTCTAGAGTGGCAGCCTCGTGTAAGGGTCACTTCAAGGATCTTGGTGGCCAGGCTGCTGGACTTGGAGCTGACATCCCAGAGCTGCTGAGGGGTTGACAAAATTAGCATAAGACACTGAGCTCAGGGCTGACAGGCACTCAGTGAGGATCAGCTATGGTTAAAATTACTCCCAGGGCCCAGCAGAGGGCCTGGCACATGCACCGGGTGCTCAGTTCCTATTTGCTGAATGAATGGTCCAGCCAGTGTTAATGCTGGTAACAAGTTGTATGATGCTCTAGGATGCTGATGGAGAACCCAGCAACCAGGTGACAATGTTTGCATTTCACCACAACTGAAGACCAATATCTCTCACCCTTCTGATTCATCAGGGAGGCAGGGCTTGCGATCCAGTCATAAAGACCAAGCCAGAGAGGAGAGCCAAGTTTGCGGTAGGGATTGCTCCGTCCCATGCAGCGTGCACCTCCGCAGGTCCCTTGGCCTAGAGTTGATGCTATCTTTGGCTTCAGAGTTCAGAGGGCAAAAACCACGATGCAGTTTAAGTCTCCAGGGCACCAACGCCGAGTTCACAAGGAGACCGGCTTTGCCTTAAATGGCATTTTGAACGTTTGAAAGGCAGTCCTGGGCTACTTAACCTACTGAGTAGGCTCTCTTCTCCTGCCAGTGGGCATAACAGGACCTGCCTGAGCAGTTGATCTGAGGATTAGATACTATGCAATACCTCACAAGCTATGTTCGGGACCTAGAAGAGCAACTAGAATACCTTGTAAAGATTGCCGACTACAGATAAAGCAGCCCCACCTGAGATGGCCAAATTTGGGGTCCTAGAGCATTATCTCTTGACCAGGGCTGTGTTTGCTGTGTCCCCCCCGCCCCCCCCCCCCCCGCCCGACCCCTGAGAACATGTGACAATGTATGGAGACATTTCTGGTTGTCAGCACTCAGGGAGTGCTTCTGGCGTCTAATTGACTAGAGGCCAGGGATGCAGCTAAACATCCTACACTGCACAGGATGGCCCCACCACAGAGAAGGACCCAGCCCCAAACGGCCACTGTGCCAAGGGCCAAAAGCCCGGCTTAGCGTTAGCTCACATTGAGGTTAACCTTCAACACACAAAAGACGTATTGTTTCAGTTGTGTGTGCTGAGAGCTTTGTGGGTTGTTACAGGATGAGGAGAAAAAAATGATTAGCACTCCCTGAAAATTCCATCCAGCTGCCCAGATGGCATCGTTCTGTGACTCAGATCCTCATACTGTCCGTAAAGGTCAACCTTCCAGGAAGTTGCGAGAAATGCAGCTGTTCATGTTGATCTCCTGGGCTGATTTCATGACTAATCACCTCGCCTCACACCCAAGTGAAATCCAGAGAGAGCCTCCTCCTCTGCTGTGTGCCCACCTCATCAATGTCTGCAGCAGAGATTGAACCCTGCTAGTGCGTAAGCTCGTCCTCTGAAGAAAGGCCATCTGTCCATTCTACCCGTCCTTCCATCCATCCATGTATGCATGCATTCATATATCCATCATCCTATCCATTTATCCTTTCATCTGTCCATCTGTCCATCCATCCATCCATCCATCCAGTACTAATTGCCCACCGTATGCCCAAAAGTGCTACAGATGCTGAGATGCGATGATATGCAATCCAGACAAGGCCCTGCCCTCATGGAGCTTGTGGGGAGGGACTTGAATAGATGGCCCAACTATGACCCTGGTCCAGACCCCCAGTCGATGCCAAACTGTGGGTAGTACTGAACTCTATATATGCCACATTTTTTCCTTTACATACAGACCTGTGAGGAAGTTTAATTTATAAATTAGGCACGGTGAGAGAGAAACAATGACTAATAAGAAAATAGAACAATTATAACAATATACTGCAATAAAAGTTATGTGATGGTGGTCTCTCTCTCTCTCTCTCTGATAAATGAGTTGATAACTGAGGTGGCTATTCTGTGACTAACGGGAGGGTGGCATACATGGCACAGATATGCTGGACAAAGGGATGATTCACATCTCAGGCCGGATGGAGCAGGACTTCAAGAGTTCATCACACTACTCAGAATGGTGTGCAATTTAAAGCTATGAATTGCTTATTTTTGGAAATTTCCATTTAATATTTTCGAACTGTGGTAGACCACGGGTAACTGAAACCATGGAAAGTGAAACTGCAGATGAGGGGGGCGGATTACCGTAATTAAGTTAAAGATCTCAAGGTGAAGTCACCTTGCACAATGTCCTTATGAGAGACGTGCAGAGGAGAGGAAAGGAAGGGGGAGGAGGAAGCCCTGGAGGATGGAGGCAGAGACGGCAGTGATGCAGCCACAAGCCAAGGAGATGCAGCCACAGCCAAGGAGCACCTGGAGCTGTCAGCAGCTAAAGGCATGAAGGATTCTCGCCTACAGCCTTCAGAGAGAGCAGGACCCACTGACACCTTGCTTTCACACTTTTGGCCTCCAGGACTGTGAGAGAATAAATTTCTGTTGCTGTAAGCCACCCATCTAAGGTACTTGGTTACAACAGCCCTAGGAAACGAATGTAGTGAAATCCTGAACTGCCACTTATGAGCAAGCGTGGGTAAATTGCTTAACCGCTCTGAGCCAACGTCCTCGTCCATAAAACAGAACACTAGGATCCATCCCATTAATTCTTCTACAGATGTTTGCGGAGTGTTTACTATGTGCAGGAGCTGGAAGTATGTGGTGAAGAAAACCGGGCATGGCTCTGCCCCCATGGAGCTTAGCCAGTTACCAAGCAAAGCAGCGTGCAGTGGGTGTTCAACGGCAACCTTGGCTGACATCATACCGAGGCGTGCGAGGGGCTTTCCCTGGGAAGTGGTTACTGAGTGGAGGGATGAGGGAGAGGGAGAGAGCACCTGGGCAAGAGGAGCAGCACATTCTCCAGCCAGGGGAGGGGCACGTGCAAAGACCCATGGTGCCAGGAGCAGGGTGCACTCAGGGAGGCCGGCGTGGGAAGAGGGGAGGGCGTGCATGGTAAGAGATCAGGAGGGGGAGGGGCCAGCCCACCAGGAGGCAGCAGGAGTGGCCGTGGGTAGGAGCCAGGAGGCAGCATTGTCGATGTGCAGGAAGATCCTTTGAGCTGCAGGGTGGAGGCCAAACTGCTGGCCAGAGTGATGGCAGGAAGACCCGGGAGGAGAGCCCTGCTGTCATCCAGGAGGGGTGGATGGTGGCTCAGACCAGGGTGGTGGGTGCAGATGAAGATGGGGCCGGATTCAAGAACTACTTAGAAGGTAAAACCACAGGCATGGCGAGGAATAAATGAAATGACCGCTGAGAAGTGCCCCATAGTGCTTGGCACGAACGAAATGCTCTGGCCCCCCGACTGAATGGGGTTCCCCTTCCTTGTACCAAAATCACCACAGGGAACCGGGCCACAGGTGGCAGCCCATCACGGGCTTTCCCGGGTGGAGACGGGCACCCACAGTTTACAGAGCGTAGAAAATCAACTCACCATCCTTGAGTGAGAAGCTCAGCAGGTCCTGGGGAAAAGTAACGGAAATTGGCAGTAAGTTGATATGTAATCGGCCTGCTCATGTGACACATATGTATTGACGCTTACTAAGTGGGAGAACAAGACAGACGGTATCTCTGCCTTATACTCTAGTGGTGAGCCAGACAAACAAGTAAGCAAACAAATGAGTGTGTGAGCATTTCGGGGAGTGAAATGAAGGAGAGGAAGGGCTGTTTGAAACCTGCGCAGCTGACCCACCAACAGCCCATGTCACAAGCTGCCTGTGTTAACTGCACACAGAGCCGGTGAGGGACATGCCCAAGGGCACACAGCAAAGCTGCTGCTTCTGAACAAAAGCACCACAGCGTGGCAGCAGGAGCCGGGGCTCTGGAGTCAGGGTGCCAAGGTTCAAATCCGGGCTCAGCCACGTGTGAGCTGCATGACCTTGAACAACAAGTTACTTAATCGCCCTGGACCTCAGTTTTCTCATCTCCAAAATGGGAATGCTCACACTACCAACCTCATAAAGTTGCTTTGAAAATTAAATGAGTTAATATTTGTAAAGGTACTAGCACATATGAAGCACTATTTAAGTAATACATGAAATCAATAGTAGATATTCAATAATTATCACTTAACATAGCTATGATCATCATCATCATCATCATCCGTTATTCTGATGAAATATTTTATCTTCCAACTCCCCCACCCCACTAGAAGCAGTTTGAGCCTGACTTAGAAAACCATTTGTTCTGGTTCCCCTGGCAGCCGGGTGGTGGGTGTACCTGGGTGATCACCAACGGGTCGTCCTTCAAGATGGGGTCCTTCGTTAAAATCTGAGCAAACATGTCGGCTCCTTCGCCTCCCAGGCCGCTGGCAAAAGCAGTCATGGTCGGCAGGACGGCTTCGGACAACTCCAGCCACTTGGCCAGGCCCGTCACAAACTCTACGCAGAAGGAGCTGAAAGACAGACACGACTCAGATCCGAAAGCTTTCAGATTTGCACTTCACTCAGCCACTGGGAAGCTTAGATGAGCCACGTTCATGATGCGAACAGCCAGCACATCCACCATAACCATGGTGCCTGCGGCCCACGGGATACAGATTTCAGGTGGCGGGATTCTAGCTTCTTCGCCCACCAAACCTTTGACCAAAGAGGCTGATAAACCACAGGAACGAGGCCAGCGAGCCGTTCCTGACCAAGTGCCCTGGGCCCGGCCTGGGCCGGGGCTGTGCTAGGGGCTGAGGAACCAGAGAGAGCGAGATGCAGCCTCTGATGAGAAGCTCACAGCGCGGGGACACAGGGAAATAACGAACTCATCCCGGTGGCATGTGGTCTGCGAGGAGAGGGGCAGGAATCGAGCCCTGGTGAGCCCAGAGAGGGAGCCCCAGACCGGCCTGGGGAGGTGAGCAGCAGCGACTAGAAAAGGGTTCCCACAGAAGGAGACTTGCCGCTGTTGGGGACCACCCAGGATGTGCTTTCTCGGGAAAAGGCAGACACTCAGAAGCAGATAAAGTGCAGCGGACGAGTCTGTCCTCCCCACGCCACTGCCCCCGTGGGCCTCTCTCCACAGCAGGCATTAGAGTTGAGTCCCACAGGAGTCCCTGGATGGAGGATGGCTGGATCGCTCTAGGGGAGGAGCCCTCGGAGCTGAGACACGGCTGCAGGAAGCACATGGCATTTTGGGGACAGCGACAGAATCCACACCAGGCTTTGACTCAAAGTTACGCTTGTGGCAGCGAGAACGGTGAGCAGCGGTGGGTGGGCAGGAGATGTGGAACACGGGCATTAGTTAGGAGGTGATCACACCAGCCCAGAGTCAGGCCTATCTCTAAACCCAGCAGCCCAGCCTGCCTCGACCCCACTGTCCTGGGGCTCCCTGTACTGGGTTCTACACCCCTAGTTCTGCAGATCGGGTGGAATCAGGCCTCTTAGGGACAAGCCGAGCTCCCTGGTGGCGGGGACAATGTCAGAAGGCCTCCTGCTTGCACCACCTGGTCCCAGCCCCACGGATCCCAGGCAGCCCACCCATCCCAGTCCTTAGAGCTGGGGCGGCCGAAGCCTGTTTACTTCCCACCAATCCCCATGAGGGAGGGAGGTACTGCTTTCACCCCCCATTCTAGATACAAGGACACCCAGGCCCGGAGGGGTTATGGGGCAGCTCCAGGGTTCAAGGCCACAACTGTCTGGCTCCAGAGGCCATGCTTACCCACTGCAGGGACTGCCCTCTCCAGGGATTACAGACCTGGGCCTCACCCTGTGCCAGGCGCTGGCTGAGCAGGTGCATCCAACATTCCCTTTCATCCTCACCGAACCTCGCAGGGGCGGCCCTGGGCCGCAGAGATTAAATGCCTTATCAAGGGCGCCACTGATGCGAAGGGCAGAGCTTCACCCGGGGTCCAGGGAGCCTGGACCTGAGTCCAGAGCTCCTCCTAGTCCCCAGGGGCCCACCAGGCGGCCACATCTGGCCTGCAGCCCGTTCCCGCAGATTAAGTTTTATTGGGACACAGTCAGTCACACCCGTTCCTTTACCGACTGTGTCCGGCTGCTTTTAGGCTGCAACAGCAAAGCCGAGGGACTGGGGCCGAGACCACATGGCCCGCAGCTAAAATACCACGTCCTCTACAGGAAACGTTTGCCCACCTGTTCTACTCATTCGTATCTCCGTGTTTAGTAAGTAGAATTAATCGTAGAAAACAGCATCTGTGACATTTATAGCACGGTAAGAAGTATTTTAAAGGCTTGCTTTTATACCCCATGTGGACAAAAACGGCCACCGAGTATTTTCCTAAGATTACTGAAGCCAACAGCTATAAGAAGATTGAGGCTGTCTTTAAAACACGTTTTGGGCCCAGGAAAACCAAGATCAGCCACGTGGAAAGAAACCAAATCAGAAACTTTCAGGAAGGCGTGCCCCAAGGCAAATGCTTCCAGCCCCATGTGCTTAGAACTCATGGCGGGTGGGGGATGGGGGAAGACCCCGGACAATAACCCACTTTCCTATGTGCTCTCCCAGGCAGTGCCCAGCACAGGCCTGGCACACTCTCTAGGCTCATAAATATTTGCTTATGTGAACAAAGTACACAGAGCTCTTCCCCATCTATGCATCAGCTTATCAGGCAGGGGATGATCAGGCCAGAGGAAGCTTCTGGAAAGATGGAGGCTTCCCAGATATGGCACAGGCAGGAGCAGGGGAGAGTTGGGCCCTTGCAGGAGATAGGACTCTGGCTTGCTTGGGAACAGAATATCCAACGAGATATAGTCTAACCTGCAGATAGAGGATGTGATTCCATTATTAATGATGAGAATATCCAATATGTGTTGGGCAGTAGCTCGGCGCCAGGCTCTGCGGGGCCACCCACACATTCCCTCCTCACAAGCGCCCTCTCCGACGATGCTGCTTCTCTGAGGCAGTAACTCCCCAGCAGAACCCCCCTTCCTGGCCAGCAGAACCCACCTCTCATGTGGAGGTCAGGAATGGCAAGGGCCTTGATTCTTCCCCAGCCCCCCCCCCCCCCCCCCCTTGCAGGTGAGGCTCAGGCAAGTGACTGGATCTAGCCAGAAGCCTTCTTGGCATATTCTGGGAAAGATTTCCTGCCTGACGAGAGAGACTTGAGGGGAATCCCTGCCCGCCTCCTTTGTGCCTTGGGCCTTTTCCTGTGAGGAGGCGATGTGTGGAGCGGCAGCAGCCATGTTATGATCTGGAGGGGAAGGCCAAGAGAATGCAGAGAAGCCAACCCAAAGGCTTTCTGAGGCACTGAATCAAGGCTTTTGATTTCCTATTAAGTGAGGAGGGAAAAATCTATTCTTTAAATCTCTGTTAGTGCAGTGTCCTGTTACTTGCAGCTCCAAATACCCTGACTAGTAGGAGGAAGTTCCCTATTGTCTCCATTTTACAGATGAGGGAACTGGGGCAAATACAATAAGTCCCAGAGTTAGCAAGTAACCAGTACATTTATTGAACACCTACTATGTGCCGGCACTGTGCTACATTATCTCATCTAATCCGCCCCCCTCCATTTTACACACACACACACACACACACACACACACACACACACTGAGTGGCCAGATTATTATGATCTCTGAACGCATAATAATCTGGCCACTCAGTGTATATCCTATATAATAAAAGGCTAATATGCAAATTGTCCCCTCGACCAGGAGTTCGACCAGCAGGCAGGCCAGCCAACCGCCCATGTCCCCTTCCCCTGGCCAGGCTGGCTGGACCCCACCCATGCACGAATTCATGCACCGGGCCTCTAACATATATATATATACTGAGTGGCCAGATTATTATGCGTTCAGAGATCATAATAATCTGGCCACTCAGTGTGTGTGTGTGTGTGTGTGTGTGTGTGTGTATATATATATATATATATATATATATATATATATGTCACTGTGTAAGTTTAAGGGATACAGCATAATGGTTTAACTTACATGTATTGTGAAATGGTTACAATAGCTTTAGTTAGCTTATAGCACCTCATATAAATACAATAAAAAGAGAAAGCATAAAAAGAACAAGTGTTTTCCTTTCGATGAGAACTCTTAGGATTGACTCTTTTAACAACTTTCCTGTGTATCATACATCAGTGTGAATATAGTCACGCTGTATATTACATTCTTAGCACTTATTTATCTTGTACAAAAGTCTGTACCTTTTGACCTCCTTTCTTCAATCATTTAATTCTTGTAATCACCCTGCAAGGGTGAGTATTATTAGCCCATTCTGTCAGACCTAACAGTTAGGTTTGAATCAGTCCTAACTGTTATACATTTAGAATCACTCCACCTCTCGGTCACTGTCCTGGTTTCCACGATGACTCCATCAGCCTCCTCACTGGCCTCCTCCTGCCTCTAAACTCTTTCCCCATAGAATCCTTGAAGCCCTTCAAGGCCAAAGCCTGAGCTCTTAACAAGCCTGCTATTAGAATTTTAAATACACATCTAATGCACGTGCTAGATATTGACAAAGGCAGATATTAACACTGTAATTCGAACTGTCACTCTTGCTCCCACGACACCCCATCTGTCCGCTATTACCATCAGTCATGTGTGTACCCTCCCCTTAATTGTAAGCACCTGGAGGGCAGGAGCCAGGCCTTGCTCTGCTTGGTTTTATCTACAGCAAGCATGTCAAACTTGCAGCCCACAGGCCGCATGCGGCCCACAAAGAATATTTTTGCAGCCCAGCCAATATAACGGTATGTAAGAAACGTTTTAATAAAAATTTCATAACTTAATTTTTAAATATCCTGTTATACATAATTATTAATAACGAACTACAATGTTCACTAATGACTGATTATTATAATCATGTTGCATTCATTTCCCTTACGCGCCTTATGCGCAGGCACAACATTCCTCTCCACTAATACTAGCAGCGAATATTTTAGCAACCAATTGCCACATCTTTAGTCTTGTACTGACTTGCTTGGTGTGCACAACAGGAAATATTTCGCTTTTGGAGAACAAAAAAAATAGGTTTATTTGCATTACGCTTATTAATTTGTGCAGTTATTCAGTGTCTGGTAAGTTAATGTTCAAGAAAAAATATTAATTTTTATTAAAATGTTCTATACTTTATGTTAATGATTATTCGTATATTTCAGCCCTTTGTATTCAGCATGTATCTATCGAAATAAACCTACATTTCTATGAAAATTGAAGCTTTTGCTTTTTTTGCAGCCCACATAAACCTTGTTTATTTGGACTGTATTAGCCTTTGAGTTTGACAGGCTTGAACAGGTCTTGTGGTACACACAGCACACAATAGGAGTTCAATAAGTGCATGTCACATGAATGAATAAATATCTCATTCCCCTATTAAACTGTGTCATACCTGAGGGCAGGGATTCTGTCTGCCTTGTTCATCTATACCTTCCCTGTACTTCAAATGATGGCTGGCACACAGTAGGTGCTCAGAAAATGCTTGGTGAAGGTATGAGTGAGTGAGTGCGGAATGAGATGTCATATTCCCCTATCAGGCTGTGAGCTCCTTAAAGGCAAGACCAATGACTCCCCGCCCCCCCCCCCGCCCCCTCCCCTGCTTTTAGGGCCCCACAATACCTCGTGGGCTGCTTGGTGCCTCTGAGGAAGCATGACCTTCCCTCTGTGAGACAAAAGCACTCACCTGTGCTCAGGTTCTGGAAATAGCTGGGACAGGGATATGCCACAGAGGGCGGCATAGGCAAAGCGGTTGGCCTCGGACAACTCCCGGCCCGTGGGCAGATGTGGGTCCCCCTCCACAGCTGGCTCAGCCTCCTGATGCAGCCTGGGGCTGGGTCTGTCCCATGCGGCCATTTCCAGTCCTGCAGGAAAAAATCCCAGTGAGCAATGCATCGGGGGTAGGCAAAGGTTACTTAATGGGACACAAAAATTCCCAACCCTGACAGAAAAGATTGATACATCAGCCTTCCTTGAAATTAAGAACTTCATCATCCTTAAGAAAGTGAAAAGACATACCAAACACCAGTAGGAGATATTTTCAACTCAGAGGCTGCGGTAATTGTGCTTATTACCCAAGACGGCATTTTATTAGGCTGATCTCCAGGGAGACCCACGTTGGTTTTTAGTTCAAGATCAAACAACCTTGCCCGGCTGGTGTGATTCAGTTGATTGAGCGTCGACCCATGAACCAAGAGGTCAATGGTTGAATTGCCGGTCAGGGTGCAGGCCTGGGTTGTGGGCTTGATCCCCATCAGGGGGATTGCAGGAGACAGCTGATCAATGTTTCTCTCTCAAAGATGTTCCTATCTCTCTCTCTCCCTCTCTCTCTTTCTCTAAAATCAATAAAAACATATTTTTAAAAAAGAATAAACAACCTTCTAATCAAAGAAGCATGAGCTGGCCTGCTTCTAACCACAAGGGAGAGGGGGATATACAGGGGGCACAAGTAGGTTTATAGTTGTGAATACTTGAAATTCAAAGTTTATTTTGTATTATTATTTAATAATTATTGTACGATTTTATATATGAACAACCATAACAACTTCTCCCCCCCCCCCCCCCCCGCCCCGCCCCGGACTTAGTGCACAAAGCTCAGCCCAGGCCAAATGCATTCATTCATTCATTCATTCATTCATTCAACAAATACACTCCTGAAGCCCTATAATCCGTCCTCTCCACAGTGGCCCACGTGGCCTTTTTTCATATACACCAATCCTGTCACTTGCCTGCTTAAAAGCCTCCGAAGGGTTCCCACGCACCAGGATGAGTGCCAATCCCCTTCGGATGGCCTACAACTCCCTGTGTGAGAGGCCCCGCCTGCCCCCAACCTTCTCATGGCCCCCACACCCGGCTTGTTCACTACACTGCAGCCACACTTGCTGTCTTTCTGCTCTTCAAACACCCACACTGGTCTCCTTCCATTGCCAATACCCCTGCCTGGGACACTCCTCCCCTGACCTTGACATCCTTCTGGCCTCAGCCCGAATGTCTTCAGACTAAAGTTCTTCTGTCCCTCTCTCCCAGCATCCTGTCTACTTTTATAATACTTAGTTCTATCTTAATTAATATATTTTCAAACTATTCTGTCTGTATACGTATTTACTTATGTATACAAACAGAATATCTGCTTCTCAAAGCAGGCCCCTGGTTACTTCTTCACGGGTGTACCCCAGATTTCGGAGCAGGACCTGAATGTTATAGGCATTCAATTAACTACTTGCTGGATGAATGAAGAAGGATATATGATATATGATATCCTGTTCTGGGCCTTGGGGCAGATCAGGGGACAAAACTGTCAAATTCCCTGCTCTCAAGGGGCTTATGTTCTGGTGGGACACAGGCAATAATACACCAATGCATAATGATAATAATAATTTAAATAACTTGCCCAAGATTACATAGCTAGTAAGCGGTGGAATCAAGATTTGCATTTGAGTGGTCTGTTTATAGGATCCATGCCCTTAACAGTCAGCCAAATAAATGAGTAAACATTTGGTCAGGAAGTGATCACGGGGGCGGGGTACAATTAGGCAGTGAGGGGATAGGAAGTGATGGGCAGGAGGGAAGTGACTGTGGTATGCAGACGACAGGTGCCATTCCAGCAGAGGCTGCAGGAAGTAAAGGGGACAGCCCTGCAGATGGGTGGGAGAGTAATCCAGGTGAAGAAACAGGACAGTAGAAGAGACAGACAAGTAAACAGACGATGACAAACCAGCAGACTAAATGCTGTGAAGAAGGAAACACATGTCGAGGGGTAAAAAGAAGGCGCCTGGAATGTAGAATTGGCTTCCTGGAGAAGGTGATGTCAGACAGGGATGGGGTGGGGAGGAAGAACATGTTCTGGGCAGAGGGTAGAAGGGAGGAGATGCTTTTTAAGAACCATGAAGATGCTCAGTGCAGCCAGGGTTTGAACGAGTGGGTGTGGAGGGGGAGACGAGGTTGGAGGGGATGCTGTCGGAGCCACACTATGACCGACCAAGTTCTCCCAGCGCAGGAGTCAGACTGAATTGTAAGGCCACGGCCATGCGGGGAGCTGTGAGGATATGCAGGGCTTCCCCATACTATTTTTACAACTGCCTGTAGTCTATAATTATTTTAAAGGAAAAAGTTAAAAAATAAAAAGCAGTGGCGTGTCTCTATAGAACTTGAAAGACCTTTTCTTAAGGTCTAAGTCAACTAAAAATAAAAATTCACCACCTCCCAGAATTAACCAGTTAGTTAATTTAATAAACACGTATTGCTCTACTATGTGCCAGGACTGTCCTGCATGCTGGGGACACAGCGGTGACTACGACAGACAGACAACAACCCTCCATCACGGAGCTGTATTCCAGTGGGGCAGACAGCAATGTGTAAACTCAGAACATTTACAAAAAGACCATTTAAAACAACGATGAGGGTTCTGAAGGGAAAGAAACTGTAAATAATATTTACCCAGATTTCAAGCAACAACTGTGGGCCTCCCCTCAAGGTCTCAAAACAGCTGTCAGCTTCGGGATGGTTCTTCTGGGAAATATGCAAATTGTCCTGGAGGAGCAAACCAGAAAAACCAGCCTGTGGGTCCACAGGGTGTGGAGTCTGGAGGCCTGTGGGAGACAGGGATCCGGTTCCCCAGGCTCAGGAAGTCTCACTACTACTTTCCTCTGGGCCTTTGCCCCTCAGGTCCCTCTACCTGGGATCCCTTTCTCAGTAGGGCTGCAGGCAGCCCTGGACTTTGCTGGAACTGTCTGTTCTAACTCCTCGTACCTTGAGCTGTGGTTGCTGCACTAACTCCTTGGTTAGCCTGGCAGTAGAGGGCAGGTACCGGATCCCTTCCATTCCCATGCCCAACGTTTACCTGCCATAGACTGAGTGATCAGAAAATGCCTGCTACGTGAATGAATGAATGAATGAATGAACAAACGAACTAGTTTTGGGGGCTTAAGCAAGAGCTAGATTTTCCTGGTTATTCCTCTCCTATTCTTACCCTCCCATGGAGCATCAGATGAAGGACAGAGATAGAACAAGGGCCAAATATCTGAAATTACCCAGGGATGTCCCAGAACCCCAAACCCAGGGTTCCCCAAAGCTTCAAATAAACTGAACTTCATCCTAATGGCCTGCTTTCATCCCAAGGAACTAGAATATTATTTTCTGCCTCTTTAAGCCTCCGGAGGGTTTTTAATAAGTTATCAGTGATAACACCCTTCCCCTGGATGTTCACCTTCTATGGGGCATGGGAATGTGCCTGTACCACGCCTTACGAACTCAGAGAATAAAGCTACGAGTCCAACCATCTTAAAAAGTGCAGAGAAGAAAAATGGCTGGGAGAATATCCTCCAAAGTTATTTCCGAAGTTGAGATGCCAGAGACTTTTCTGGATTCCCCAACTTCCTGCCATATATATGTACTACTTTTGCCCTTAGGAGAAAATTTGAATTATTTTATGTCTCTATCCATAGCGACGGGACTGTTAGGACTTGCATCGGGATGGTGACGGTGGCTGTCTCTAAGCAGGGGGAAGGATTGATTGTGGATTATTTCAAATTTTCCTTTTACGTTTCTGCTTTATGAATTTTTAATCATGAGTATGTACTGATTTTAAAGTCAGAAAAACAAATAGACACGATTTTAAATTAGAATATGGTGTGCTGCTACAGGCTCATACTGGCTGGTGAGAAGTGATGTTAGTGCCTTGAAATGGGTCATGATGGGAGTATTTACACCACAGAAACTGGCAATTGTTACAAATGAGGGATTTTACTTTTCAGAGAGGTGGTGAATAGCATGCCACTGTCTATATGATACAATTCCAGTTACGTTTTTAAAAAATGTTTCATGGAGCATGAAGATCACAAGGAAATACATTAGAATGTTAACGATCATTGTCTCTCAGTGGTAGGGCTGTGGGACAAGAAGTAACTGGTTTTTGTTCTTTCCATTTTTCTGTATTTTTAACATTTTCTGTCACAAGCTTATTGGTGCTTTCATCATAGAAAAAACAGCTTTAATTAAAAATGCCAATTCTGTTCTTGGTCCCTAGAAGGGGAGTGCTTTACCTCAGAGAGTCCTGGCCCTGTGCGGACCAGCCGAGCCTTGCAGGGCTGAGGTCACAGTTAAGTCCCACTCCTCTGACCAATAGGTTTTGTTATCAACAAAAAGGATGTAAGGGTTGGCAGGACAGACAGGGATTTCCAGCCATCCACGATGGTGGGATGGAGGTGCCCAGGGTTCCAACTCTATGGATTGTCCAGTCAGATGGGCGGGGCCCCAAACTATTCCAGCTGTGGGAGTGTGTGGCAGCTGTGGGGTAAGGGGATGTGCCAACTGAACTGTGCATACTGGTCCTCAGGGCCTCTGCCCCTGGGTCTGACCAGGATACGGTCACCAGGACACCAAGGCCTGCACTGGACCCAGAAGAGCCCCGACTCTCAGGGAACCAGCAAAGGCACAGTGAGACGAGCAAGCAAACACTGACCCGTGGCCAGACTGCAAAGACCAGCTATGGGATGGACAGGGATTACTCTGTCTAGGACCTTGTCTTGATGCCCGACGACTATGATTTTTGCCAGTCACATTACCCGTCACCAAAGAAAACACTGGCTGCGTTATTTTTGTCAGTAGTGGGGGTAGACAGACATCCCACAAATATCTATCCTTAGTCTGCAAGCACCCACAGTAGGTGTTCAGCCAGAGTTTGTTGACTAACGCCTTAAACAATACGTGGGTTTTCTTCTCAGGAAGATGAAAAATTCTGAAGTCAGCATGGAGGAGAAAATCAAATCGGGTCAATATCATCCTTGAAAATCTTTTAAATTACCCTTAACACCCCATGACCTGGGCCCTTAGAAGATCACATGCAAGAATAAATTTCTTCTGTTTTTCTTTACATGCTACAGTGATGGCCTTTATTTTACCTTTTTTTTTTTTTTTTAACTTGGAGCAGCCAGTGAAGGCCAAGGTCAAATTTGATGTGCCTGTGCCCATGTGTGTGTGTGTGTTGTTCTCTTTATCGTTTCTGGTTAGCTGCATTTTTAAATGAGTCTGCAGTACAATAAAATGAGCATTTCAACTAGAGAAATGGCTACAGTGTCACAGGAAGGCTGAAAACTAATTGTCTAATTGTTCTAGAGCTAAGGAGAAGGAGAAGCGTCTGGCTGAAGAAATCCTTTATTAAAAAAATAGAGCTATAGCACTGATTTTAGCCAGAAATTCCGAAGACTGTAGATCAGAGTTCACACACACACACACACACACACTTGAGATGGTCTCAGAATGGAGGATTCGAGGCAGGCCCAGTTTACTCCCCACTCCCCTTCTCCAGCAATTTGGGAGAGAAACCCATTCATTCTATACCTCTGTCTGGAAGGTAAGTTGGAAGCCACTGGTAGATGCAGCATCTCAGGAGGTCTCCATGGCAACAGATCCAACAGAGAAGAACCCAGAGGGTTTTGGACAATCCCACTACAGACCAGAAGAAAAAAGGGATGTTGGCACAAAAAGTTCCCATCCCGGCCTCACTTTAGCAATCTGGAGGATGGGCGGGGTGCTGGGGTGACAGGATGCCATCAGGGTGGGCACCCAAGCTCTATAACACGTTGTCCACATTTATCATGTGCCTTCTTCCCCGACTCACACTCTAGTACAAGCTGCCATCCTCTCTCTGGCAGGAGCCTCCTCCCAAGTCTCCCACTTCTTTCTGCCCTCACCCCTAGCTATCCACCACACAGCACCCAGCCTGAAGTCAGATCATGCCCCGTCTCTGCTCCAAACCTCCGACGACTCCTTCCTCACCCGTAGTCACAATCCTTACAATGGCGACTGGGCCACGTGCAATCTGCCCTCCTTCTTCTGTCCCCTTCGCTCATTCTGCTCCAGCGACACCATCCTGGATCCCATCAGGCACATTCCCACCTCAAGGCCTTTGCCTTGGCTGTTCCCTCTGCTGGGTATACTCTTCCCCCAGATAACCACCTGGCCAACTCCCTTACCTCCCTCCGGCCTTGGCTCAAATCGCACAGCTCACTGAAGCTACCCTGTCCCAGCCTCTCATCCCAGGCCCTTTTGCCTGGCTCCTTGCTTGCTCCAGAACACACATCACTGTCTGACACACTATGTCATTTACTTGTCTATGTTTACTGCTTACTGTCTACCTCCCTCTGCCCACATGTAAGCACAGTAGGCACTTACAATCATTTGTTGAATGAATAGAGGTTCCCACTTGGCATAATTAAAAAATAATTCAAGAGCCAAATCTGCCTGGGAAGCAAGGGGGAGAAATGGCGCCGTCTGTAATGGTTCGTTTGACTCCCTGGTTTTCAAACTGTTCCATAGGGCTCCAGGGACTGCTCTTACTCTGGTGGGCAAGAGGAAGTACAGTGGGAAGCCCTCAACACCCTGCCTTCAAATTATAACCGTAAATAATTCCTGGGTGTAGACCTCAGAAAATGGACAGCAGGGTCTCAAAAAGGGTGTACAGCAGGGTGTACAAATATGTTCACAGCAGCGTTATTAACAATAGCTGAAAGATGGGAGCAACCCAAGTGTCCATCAATGGATGAATGGGTAAACAAAATGTGTTCTATATAGACAATGGAATATAACTCAGCCTTAAAAAGAGAAAGGACTTTCTAACATATTACAAGATGGGTAAAATTTGAGGACATTTTGCTAAGTGGAATCCCACTTATATGAGGGACTCAATCAAAATCAATAGGGAAGGAAGTAGAATGGTGGTTACCACAGGCAGGAGGGAGGGGGGTGGGGTGGGGAGTTGTTGTTTAATGGGTAGGGAGTCTCAAGATGAAAAGATCTGGAGATTGGTTGCACAACAATGTGAATATACCTAACACTACTGAATTGTACACTTAAAAATTGGTTAAGACTGAATTTTATGCTCTGTGTATTTTAATCACAATTAAAATTTTAAAAAATATGTTTTTATTGATTTCAGAGAGGAAGGGAGAAAGAGATAAAAACATCAATGATGAGAATCATCTATCGGCTGCCTCCTGCACGCCCCCTACTGGAAATCAAGCCCACAACCCAGGCATGTTCCCTAACTGGGAATGGAACCGTGACTTCCTGGTTCATAGATCAATGCTCAACCACTAAGCCATGCCGGCCAGGCAATAACAATTAAATTTTTAAAATTAAAAATCATAACAGCAAATGCTTAGTCATGTGCCACCTCTTTTCACACATCATCTTGTTTTCTCCTGAAAATCCTACAATGTAGGTGTTATTATCTCCTAAGAAATGAAAACAGAGAGGCCCTGAGAAATGAAGGTCAAGGTCATGGGACGTGTGATATGGAATTTAGATTTGTGCCTGGGTCTTAGGCCTAAGGCAGCCATCTTAACTATGGTGCTACACTCCTACTCTTTGGCCGAGTGGCCAGAAAGATTTCAAACACAGTTTGAAAACCACCAAATGAGATGTCTCTCGGTAGCTCCCATCTGTCCACAGGCTAGCATCTCATTTTCAGCCAGCCCCCAGCATCTCTGGGATGGGCCTATCTGCCTTTTCACCTTTATGTTCCTCTACTCCCCCTCTTCCAGCCGGCTGTGAGCCAGACCGAGCCATCCACTGCGTCCAGCCCATGCCGGCTTTCCCACCGCGGGCCTCAGCTCGTGCTGTTTTTTTTCTGCGTGTAGATCCTCCTGTCCACATGGTGCCCTTTTCCAAAAGCAGTCTAATAATAAAATCAGTGACTCTTTCCAGTGGGTCTACTCTCATGATCCCATGTCAGCCTCACAACAACCTTACGAGGAAGACTACCACTGTACCCATTTTACAGATGAGAAAACTGAGGCTCAGAGGTGCAGGCTGCACAGGATATAGCCCCCAGGCTTGTGTGACTTCAACCCCAGGTTCTTCCCCACTTTACTGAAGGGGCGCAGGTACTGCCAGGAGACTTCGTGGATTTGTCCAGCTCAAGTGGGGCCTGCCACCTCTGAAGCCCCTGAGGCTTTGTCTGGGCCACCCCACCTCCTCTCGGGTTTAATGACTGGTTGCTTCTGTGCCTGTTCCCATGACGAGGAGGGTCAGGGTGGCAGTGGATGGTGCTGGGGACACCTGTACTCCCCCCAACTCCCCAGCAGAGCTCTCTTGGTATTCATATGGTTCTAAAACAGCGGGTACCACCACTCCCCCTCCCCCAGAGATAGGTGACTTTTCTTTCTGGAATGTGCCACCACTTGATGATGGATTACAGCTTGTTGGTGGTCTGTTTCTCTCCCTAGGGAAAGCTCCATGAGGGCAGTGGCGTTTGTATCATGTTCCCGGATGTATCCTGGAACAGTGCCTGGAGAGTAGGTGAAAGAACGAATGAATGAGCACCTGCCCCCACAACTAAGAAATAAGTTCAGCATTATTTTTTGCTGAAGGACAATACAGTTTTGTTTGTTTGTTTGTTTTGTTAATCCTTACCTGAGGATATGTTTTTCCCATTGATTTTTAGGGACAATGGAAGAGAGAGGGAAAGAGAGAGAAACATCAATTGGTTGCCTTCTACACAAACCCCAACCAGAGCCTGAGCTAGGGAAGAGCCTGCAACCTAGGTGCATGCCCTTGACCAGAATCGAACCTGGGACCCTACACTCTATACAGTGAGTCAAACCGGTCATGGTAATATCCTACCTAATAATAGACAAATATGCAAATTGACCGTACCTTCGCTATGCCCACGATTGGCCAGGAGGCGCGGGGGGGGGGCGGGACTCGGGGTGGCCGGGGTGGCCGATTGGGCCGGTGGGACGCTGAGCTCGTGTCAGCGGCGGCTCGAGCTCAGCGTCTGCGCCATGGCTGTGCTGCGGCACAGAAGGGGCCTCTGGGGCAGCGAGCTCACGTCCCACCGCGGACCATCAAAAGCGGGGGAGCTGGGTGCCTGTCCGCTCCGGCACCAGGCCTTTCAGAAGCGTGGGAGCTGGGTGCCTGTCCGCTCAGGCACCAGGCCTTTCAGAAGCCTTCGCCGCGCCGGAGGCTTCTGAAAGGCCTGGTGCACCAGCAGACAGGCACCCAGCTCCCCCGTGATCGAAAGCGAAAGCGTGTAGGGGACCCTACACGTGCATGATTCAATCATGCACTGGGCCTCTAGTAGTTTTATATAAAGCGAGGTCCTTATATTTGCTCAAGAGCTACCCCTAAAGGTAGATTTCATTACTGAGCATCCCTCTAAGCGAACTTGGACCAGCCCCAGAAGGCCTGGGAGTTATGGTTCAGGGGAAGTGCAGCGAACAGGCAGAAATTACTCCCAGTGAAGAGTGTAAAAATCCACCTGAGCTACACCTCCCACGTATGTACCTGGGACATCTTGTGACCTGCGGTACTAGTCTAGTTTGGGCGCAGATCTGAAGGACGAGGAGGTGTTAACTAGGAAAAGTGAGACAGGGAGGAGGAGTGGTCTAGAGGAGCATGGGCAGAGGCTCGGGGAGGAAGGGAGCAGTGTGCCTCTAGCACAGAGGGCCATTGATAACGTGCCCTGAGACAGGCTGGAGGAGGCCCAGCGTAGGTGGGGCCCGGGCTGTGTAGAGCCTTGTGGTCCGTGCTAAGGCTTTTGTTCTTCACCCTGAGAAAATGCACAGCTGCAGCAGGGTTTTACAGAGGATGGAACAATCAAATCCATCAGGCTGCCCAGTGGAGGGTAGCTAAGTGGAAAGAGCGTTGGCCTAGCCGGTTTGGATCAGTGGATAGAGCATCAGCCCGCGTGGACAGAAGGGTCCAGGGTTCGAATCCGGTCAAGAACACATACGTTGGTTGCAGGTTCCCCAGCCCTGGTTGGGGTGCATGCAGGAGGCAACCAATCGATGGGTCTCTCTCACATTGATGTTTCTCTCTGTCTCTCCCTCTCCCTCCCACTCTCTCTAAAACTCAATGGGAAAATATCCTTGGGTAAGGATATTAAAAACACAAACTACAAAAAATAATTTAAAAAAATAAAAAGAAAGTGGTTTGGACCCACTCCAGCCCCCCTCTGCCCACTGTACCACATCCAAGGCAGCGGGGCCCCCATCTCATCTGAGGCCCCAGTGTATAACATACAGCAGTCCTCTCAGGTCCCACGTGTGCAGGCCCAGGTGGCTGAGCAACCACGGTCACCTGGTGGCACCAGGCAGGGACAGCTGGGTTCAGGCGGATGAGAAATTCTGCAGGCTCAGACCCCGATACGCTTCACACGCTGAGCTATGCTACCTCGTCAGTCAACTGCACCCCTGCAAACCGCTCCTGGGCCTTAGGCCCAAAACGCAAAAAGGCTCCCCGAGCGCGGCAGACACTGCCTGGGGCTCTTTGTGGCTCCTTCCATCCTCATGACAACCTCGGAGACAGGCATTTTACAAATGAGGACACTGTCCAAGAGGACTCAGTGAGGAAGCCGCAAAGCTAGGACCTGAGCTCACATCTGTCTGATGCTGCACCCGTGACGGCCAGGGTTGCAAACGCTAACGTGCTGACTGTGACGTGAGCATCCCACTTCTAGTGCCGGGCGGTCTCCTCACCTGGAACTCAGCCACCCCCATCGCTGCCTCTTACATCTTCTTACTGAGAGCAATAGCAGGTTCTCGGCAGGGTGCCTAGAGCCTCTAAAGCAGCGGTCGCCAACCGGTGGTCCGTGAGGTCCGAAAGGTTGGCGACCGCTGCTCTAAAGAAACACCCTAGCTTACACCTGGCGTGACAGGGCCGCTGACACAGGCCACGCTTTGGATTGTGCTTTGCCATTTACGAAGCATTTCGACACAGTATCATCAGCTCTGTGAAGTATTATGACCACCACTGTATTAGAAAGCAAAGGCCCAGAGAGGTGGCGGGACAAGATCACGCAGCTAGGAAGTGGCATGCCAGGCTCCCAGGCGCTGAGGTTTGCTTTAGGGCTTCCTTTGGACCACTTTCTACCCACCTAGCCCCCTCACCCCCAAACCCCTGGGGGTGGGGTGAAAGCTCAGGCTGGCTGAGCATCTCCAACAAGCGAGGGTCAGAGGCTCAGAGGGTTGGAGGCTGTGCGATTCAGCCCTTCTTTGTCCTCTTTACGTACTTCACAGGGTGGGAAGATTCCAATGGTCTCTCCTCTCTGCCCAGTCCCCCACCCACCCCCTCACCCTCTCCTGAAGGGCAGTGTTCTATTCCACTCTCTGGGGTGTACTCCTGGAGGGCGGCACTTGTCTTGTTCACTGCTGTATCCTCAGGGCCTAAACAATGCACACACCAGCACACAGTAGGTGCCCAATAAATAGTTGTTGAATGAATGAATGGATACCGCTAAAACTTAAAGGGGTTTCCTGTTTTCTGCAGTGAAGTGAACACTGGATTAGGGAAAGGAGAACCACCTGTTGACTCCTACTCTGCGTTAGTCAGTAGTCTCTAGGCCAAGACCCTGGCTCCAGCCTGGCTGTGCTCCTGACTCCCTGTGTGACCCAGGGCAGGGCAGAGAAGGGCACTGTGAAGGCCTACTCTGTGCCAGGCACTGGGTCAGGCTGCAGGGTGGGGTAACCCAGGTTCTTACCCTGTTCTCCTCCCTTGCTGTGTGGTCTTGGGAAAATCACCCCATCTCCCTGAGCTTCAGTTTACTGAGCTGTAGAGCCCACCCTAAAGTTAGCAGCAGCAATTCTTCCCTCCTCTAACAACAGCGGCTGGGTGAGGAGTCAGGCCGGCCTGTAACACCGGGGGCCTGGGCTTTTCTCCAGCTTGAGGGTCTGATAGGAGCTCAGAGGCTACAGGGGCAAGGAAAGAGGGGGGAGGGGAGATGGGGGAGCTGCGTGGGAACAGGGACGCCCAGTGACCCCAGGTGACCTTGAGCAAGTACCTTCTCCTCCTGGGACCAGAGCAGTGGCCTCACTCACCAAAGGAGGGGCTGGGTGACCGCTAAGGGCTCGGAGCTGGGCGGCAGGAGACAGCCCCAGGGCTCCGCCACGCCTCAGTTTCCCCAGCTGCCTCCCCACGTGATTTCTAAGGGCACTTCCGGCTCGGAAAGAAAACAAGCCACGACCAGGCAGCCTCGTCTCCGGGGCACTCCCGGTGCATCGGCGCCCACGAGGGGCGGAGGGCGGGGTGGGAGGCCGAGGGCCGGAGCTCCCGCGTGGGGCCCGGGGGTGGCGGCGGGGAGTGGCCTCAGCGGGACCTGGCCCCTTACCTGGACGCGAAGGCGGCGGCGGCACGAAGGGGAAGGCGGCTGGGGCTCCTCCCGCCCGGCTCCTCCCCTGACCCGGCCCCGCCGCCCCGCGCCGGCCCCGGCCGGTCCCGCCGCCTGCCCTGCGCACCCGCCCCGCGCCGGGCCCGGCCGCCCGGGGGACGTGCGTTGCGAGCGGGGCCTTCCGGCTCCAGCCCCACCTGGCTTGTCCCGCCGCCACCCGCCACCCGGACGGGGGTGCCGGCGTCAGGAAGTGACGGCCAACCCCGGCGCGAAGCTCGGGGTGTGGGTCCATGGCCCTGCGGGAGGCGGCGCAGGCCCGCGGGGTTGTCTGCAGAAAGTGCTAGGAGACGCTCAGCCGGGAGGGGAGGGCTGAGCAGCGACTTGGGTGGAAATCTTCCAAAGTAAATGATGGAAAAGCAAATAGCCAGCCACAGAAACACCCTTCCCGGGCACAGAGGCGGCACTTGGAAGCTTGCGGATGTTGGGGTATCCATGCGTTCGCTGATTTTTCTTTCAGTTTCTCTAACGCGCTTTCGTTCAGCCTTAGGACCTTTGCATGTGAGGTGCCGGTGCCGGGCACTCTGCCCCCAGACCTTCCTCTTCCTGCGTCTGTTTCCAGCTTTTCACTGCAGTGTCCGCTCAGGCTGGCATCTGTGAGCCTTCCCTAACCACCCAGCACACTCAGTCATTGAACACCTGTTTACTGAGCACCTACTACGTGCCAGGTACTGTTCTAAGTGCAGGGGAATCACATACTGGGCTGCCAGTCCTGTTCTAGTTAATGGTAGTATTTCTGACTCTGTGGAATTATCTTGTTCATTTTCAGTTTGCACTTTATTATCTGCCACCCGCACTAGAATTTAAAAGCCCAGAGAATGGGGGTCTTGGCTGCCTTGTCCTCTGTATGTGCCCAGCCCCAGGGGCTGTGCCAGGCTCTTGGTAGGTGCTCAGGGTCATTTAATGAATTCATGAATGGATCTTGTTCCCTTAGCTACCCTATGCATGCTTATCATACCCATTCTACAGGACAGGAAACTGAGGCTCAGGTCTAGGCCATGCAGAAGCCACAGAGCTAATGAGTACCAGAGCGGAAGCATGAATCATTGCAGCTACAAAGGCTGTTGCCCTTTCTGTCAGTGAAGACAGCCCAGTACCTTGAATGGAAAAGGCTGTGGGTGGGGTCAGGGACCAGCTATCACTGTGGAATCCGTGACTCATGCATGCCTTGTAGAATGCTCTGGGTCTTCCTCTGCTCATCTCCTCACTGGCCAATCAGGACCAAGAATCGCTCTGCCTACCTAGAGGGCTACTGTGAATGTCCACTGGGTTAGTAGTGCGCACGCGCCAGGGGCATAGGGAGTGGTATCTGAGCATGTGGGCCTTGTCAAGATGGGACATGAGTAACCCTATGGAAGTGATGCCGACAGAAAGCCTCCAGCCAGCCCTCCTCTCAGCGTCTGGAGGCCCCTTCCAGCCAGACGGGCTTTGTGGAGCCAGGCACCGTTCTGCACAATGTCTTGGCGTTGCCCCGTCTCTAATTCGGTTTGAGATCCTGTATTGAACACTCTTGACTTTGGACATTGGATCCAGTTACAGCCATGCCCACTGCCCACCCGGCACCCCAGTCATCCCCACCAAACAGCACACAGGACCTAATCCATACCAGGCCTCTGGCCTGCCACTTGCCCTGCACAGCCCGCCCCGAGGGCGCCTGGTGGACATGCGTCTGGAGCAGGGCCTTCTGGGAAGGTTTATCCCTCTCGTGGATGCCTTTGAAATGTCTGAGGTTTGGTGTTGGACTTTGAAAATGTCACTTTCCTCATCTGGGAAAGGAGGGTCACTAGGCCCCTCACAAGGGTTGTTGTGAGGACTACATGAGGATATACCGCGAAAGGGCTCTGAGTGGTGTCCGGCACACAGGACACATGCAATAAAAATTAGCTGCTATTATTCTTGGTAAAAGATACTTCTTCTAAGATGTCTACTATCAACTCCTCCCAAAGGAATGTTTAGGGGGTTGTGCTAGAGGGAGAAGCCTTTTCATAACCAGGAAGGAAACCAACCAGAATTTATTGAGTAGCAGGTGAGGTTGTAGGCATTGCAGATACAGCAGGGGGAAGGCTAATGCTTGGGCCAAAACTGCCAGATTTAGCAAACAAAACAGGACACCCAGTTACATTAGATTTTCAGATCCACAACAAATAAATACTGTTTTAGTAGGAGTATGTCTTAATATTGCCAAGGACATGGTTATACTAAAATAAATTGTTCATTGTGTCTCTGAAATTTAAATGTAACGGGTGGTCTGTATTTTACCTAGCAACCCTC
Source organism: Cnephaeus nilssonii (assembly GCF_951640355.1). Classification (NCBI taxonomy): domain Eukaryota; kingdom Metazoa; phylum Chordata; class Mammalia; order Chiroptera; family Vespertilionidae; genus Cnephaeus; species Cnephaeus nilssonii. The sequence continues at coordinate 92,055,012 of NC_137078.1, read as the reverse complement.
CTTGGGCCCCACCCCCAGAGATTCTGATTCTGCTGGTCTGGGGTTGGGCCAGGCATAGGTATTGCTCACGAGTTCACCAGGCGTTCTCAGGTGTGCCCAGTGTCAGGAACCACTGGTGGAGGCTAGTAATGCACTGCCTGTGCATTTCATTCTGCATGAGGTGGTCAATAGTGGAGGGTTTGGGGCAGTGATGTGACGTGACCTCATTTTTCAAAAGGATCTCACTGGTTCTTTGTGGAGGCCAGAGGGATAAGTGTAGACACAGGTAACCAGTTAGGAAGCTGTTGTAATAGTCCAGGCCAGGAAGGGCCTGGATTTGTTGAGTGCCTACGATGGGCTAAGCACAATAAAAGCATATAATGGAGACACAGGTTCTTGGGTTCTGCCCAGACCTACCCAGTTTAGAATTTCTTGGGGGTATGGAAGCTTAGGAATTTATACTTTTAACAAGTTTCTCTGGGAAAAGAAAAAGAAACAATAACAACAAATTCCCTTGGTGAGTCTAATGAATAATCAGATTTGGAGCAACTAAATGATTGTATTGTATTGTCTCAGGAATTATAGAAATAACTATGAATACTGGTTATTCATGGTTAGCATTACCCTTCTGGCTGGCTCTGCATGCTTTTCATACAGACTTTATATCATTTAATCCTATGTAGTTTATACTATTACTAGAGACCCAATGCATGAAGACTTGTGCAAGAATGGGCCTTCCTTCCCCTGGCTGCCGGCACCGCCATCGCTCAGGCCTGGAGCCGCCTTTCTGCCTTCCCATGCTGCCCAGAGGCCCGGAGCAGCTGGGGTGGTGCGGAATGCCTGCATCGGCACCTGTGTATGCAAATTAACCCACCATCTTGGTTGGGTTAATTTGCATACTCACTCCTGATTGACTGGTGGGCATCACGAAGGTATGGCCAATTTGCATCTTTCTCTTTTATCAGTGTAGATGAGTCCCATTTCGCAGAGGAAGGGAGGAACTGAGGCTCAGAGAGGTTATATAACTGGCCAGGGTCACCGAGCTACAAGACATTAGAGGCAGGATTTGATCTCAGATCCGGCTGATTCTGCTATCCTGCCCTTTCATAGGCTTAAACATCAATACAGGTTCAGAGATCTTTATATGAGTTGCAAATAAAGGATCCCCAGCAGGGAATGGCTCCTTTGCTCTGCCCCATAGATGGCCATCTTCCCAGGACATAGGTGGGGCCTGGCCTGGCCTGGGATTTTGAATGCCTGGGTGATGTCACCGAAGGCAGCCCACATCCCTTCCCACAGAGCATCGTTATGAGGCCGTCATGATGAACTTGAGACTGAGTGACTCAGAAGATGGTTTATGGTCACTTCTTTCCTAAATGACGCGCAGAATAGACAGTGCTCCGGTGGGGCGGGACTGGACACACCTTTAGAGGAAGGTCAAGGCGGAGGGTGTTGCTGATGGCTTGTGGTTACCATGGATATTGTCATTGCTGAGCAATCTCTTGTTTATGTTTCCAAGGCAACTTTGACCCCAAAGAACTTAACGTCTTTTTGTTAATTGGACCATCAGCTGGAATTAGCTAAGCTGTGTGGCAGGGGTTTGGGGTCAAAGCCATTTGGGTTAATATTTTCCCCCATTGTTCTTGTCTGTTAGGAGATTTGGGCATGTCTTATTTATCCTTTTGTGTTCTTGTCCTGAGATTTGCAAATATTAAGACTGTCCTGTTCCTACCCACAGTGTCTGCGCCAGGAGACAGAAGTGGAGAGAAACAGTCTTAGTGAAGGCCCAGGTCTTAGTTTCATCATTGCCAAGGCCCAACAGGAACCTGTCTTTGTTCCCCGGCTCCCTGGCTCGTGGCAGCTTGTTTGGGCTTTGGAAGGGTTACAGGTCATGGTGGAATTTTTTTTTTTTTTAAAGATTCTGTCAACTTTGGCAATCTTTTTTTTTTTTTTAATATATTTTATTGATTTTTCACAGAGAGGAAGGGAGAGGGATAGAGAGCTAGAAACATCGATGAGAGAGAGACATCGACCAGCTGCCTCCTGCACACCCTCCACCGGGGGATGTGCCTGCAACCAATGTACATGCCCTTGACCGGAATCGAACCTGGGACCCTCCAGTCCGCAGACTGACGCTCTATCCACTGAGCCAAACCGGTCTCGGCATGATGGGATTTTTTTAGAAACCAGGGGCTTGGACAGCTCCTGTATTGGTTCAGCAAGCAACAGAAATGGATTCTGGCTATCTAAAGAAAAATAATAATTGTAGAGAAGAAACCTGAGTGTTCACTGAATCAACCAGTGGCTCAAGGACCAGAGCTGTGGAGCCCATCTGGTCTGCTGCTGCTGCTGCCACTTTCAAACTTGCATCCCTCCATCACTATCCCCCCCCCACCTGCCCCACCCTACCCTATTCATTACTAGCCAAATATAAGACAAAGGAAAGAAGACAAATGTCCACTACAGCTTTGTCCTCTTTGAGCAAACAAGCCCTTAAGGTGGGCATTCAAGCATCCTGAAGGACAAGCTTGCCAGCCTCTCAATGCTGACAGGCTGCAGATGGAAGCGGTGTGGAGCAGTGGGAAGTGCAGAGATAGCTTTGGGGTCAGTGAGTTCAAATTCTGGTACCTCACTCACTCGCTTGTGACCTTGATCAAGTAAGTGCCTTAATGCCCTGGGTTTTAACTCTTTAGTTTGTGAAATGGGGGGCAATAAGTAATTCTCATATGGTTGTTGCATAGATTAAAGATAAATTAGGAATTGCGGGTTCCGATTCCAACTCCATCTCTGATATAGTGGGCACTTTTTTTGTGTGGAGGAATATCAGAGCTTCTGTGAACTTCGGTTTCCCATCCACAAAATGGGAGAAGTAAGATCTAACTTGGGAGTCCAGCAGACTTAATTATGAGCCCAACATGGCCACTCACGCGCTACAAGACTCTGGGCAAGTTCTTTAGCTTTAAGTTGAAATAACCGAGTGAAGGGGCATGGTGCAAGCACAGGTACAGGAGAGGTCCTCTATTGGTTTCCTTGTATGGCAGGTGTCACAACACCTTGTTTCTTTCTTTCTTTCTTTCTTTCTTTCTTTCTTTCTTTCTTTCTTCCTTTCTTTCTTTTTTAATATTTTTAATTGATTTTTTTATAGAGAGGAAGGTAGAGTGATAGAGAGTTGGAAACATCGATGAGAGAGAAACATCGATTCAGCTGCCTCCTGCACACTCCCCACTGGGGATGTGCCCGCAACCAAGGCACATGCCCTTGACCGGAATCGAACCTGGGACCCTTGAGTCCGCAGGCGGACGCTCTATCCACTGAGCCAAACCGGTTAGGGCAACACCTTGTTTCTTAAACGACAGGAATGTATGGGCTCAACAATTCCGGAGGCTACAAGATCGAGCTGTGGGCAGGGTGGGTTCCTGCTGAGAACTCTGTGGGGGGATCTGTTCCAGGCCTCTCTCCTGGCTCCTGCTGGCTTGCTGGCCACTGTTGGCTTTCCGTGGCTTCTCCTCATCACCCTGGCCTCCGCCTTCATCGTCACATGGCATCCTCCCTGTGTGTCTTCACATTGTCCTCCCTCTGTGTGTGTCTGCCTCAGGGTCCAAATGCCCCCTTTTTATAAGGACACCAGTCGTATTGTTTTAGGGCCCACCCCAGTGACTTCATTTTAACTTGATTATCATCTCTGTAAAAACCCTATTTCCAAACGAGATCATATTCTGTGGTGGTGGGGGTAGGGCCTCAACCTAGCTTCTTTTGGGGAGGGGGACACAATGCAACCCATGATAGGCGCTTTGCACGTGTTAGTTTTCCTTCCTCGTCAAAGTGCCCTATCAAACAAGATTAAATACCCTGATCACTGCTTGGAACAGAGCAGACGCTCAATCAATATTTGTTGAATAAGTAAATGCATGGATGGACCTAAGATCTCATGGTGTTCTGAATTGTTCACAGTTCTCTACTGACCCAGTAAATAGTCCTTCTTTTAAAAGAGGGATCTCAAGATCTTCTGACAAGAATACAAAGTTCATACGAATAGCTCCAGGCAGTTTCAAGAGCAGCGATCTGATATCCCTTTGAATGTGCTCTATGCTGTTCCCACAGTCTGAGAAATTGCAGGAACGTCTTTCATTCCTGGAAAGGCTTTCCTTTGCCACAAAGAGTGAATTGCTCTGGCAAAGGCTGAAACACTTCCTGCAGTCATTTGCAAAGAGGTTCCCACAATGAACAGGTGCTGGAAGGTGCAATGAGAACATGGCGGTGGGTAATGGGGCAGGTAGGCTCCCACAACCTCAGCCCCAGACACCCACTAAGTCAGGAAGCTATAATCAATGAGGGAATGCCAACTCTTCTTAATTCTTTACCCTTCAGGCCAGGGGGCCCACATATCTTGAGGGCTTATGATGTGCCGGAAATGTTCTTTTTGATACAGCAAAGTGACTCCAAGTCTACACTCTGGAGTTGGGCCTCTGCAGTCTACTCTTGCCCCACCATTGCCTCGCTGTGTGATCTCCAGCAAGTTATTTAACTTCTCTATGTCTCAGTATCCCTGTTTGTAATTTGGGGGTAATCATAGTATCTACCTTATACCAGAGGTAATTTAATACATGCAATATACTTCCCACAGTGCATTAGAATCATATTAGCCACGATTGTTTTCTTATATTTTGCTGAGGACATAGCTGCTGCTGAGGCTGGTCACGGGGAGGTGAATTCTAGTGGCCAGGTTTTAATAAGATAGAATAAAATAAGAGGAGACTGTTCTCATCTTGCTAGAACTCGACCCTCTCTCTCTCCTTGTTTTTTTTTCATTTCTCTGCTTTACCTCCTTATGATCTTGAATGCTCACCAAGGGTTATTTTGTTAATTCCTCCAGCAACCCTATGAACTAGGGACTGTAAGCTCTGTCTCATGGGTAAGGAACCTGAGACTCAGACAGGTAAGGTGACTTGTAAGTGGTGAAGCTAGAATTCAAGGCAGGTGTGTTTGACTGCAAGGCCACAGATTGGGAGATGGGTCTGATGGGGATGAAATTTGCCCGACCCTCCCTCCCCCCAATTCTTCATCCTTTGGACCTCCCCTTAGGACCTAAGCACAAAGTTCTCCATCAGATCGCCTGCCCTGGACAACGTTTCCACTTTGGATTGGCTTCTCTATCCTATCATCAAAGCCAGCCCCCTGAACAGGCCCCAAGAAACCCATTTACCCCAGGGGCCAATGATTAATGACAAAGGCCACCCATTAGGACAGAGGGTTCTCATCCAGGAGCACTTTGAATCGTCATGGAGACTCTGGGAAGTGAATGGTGTCCTCCCCAACTTCACAGGTGAGCAAGCGAAGGCTCAGAGAAGTTCTGTAACTGGCCATATGCTGGGTCAGAACTTAGCTTTGAACCTTGGCCTGCCTCCCTGGTTTCTTCCACTCACACCCTTTTTCAACACTGCCTGTTTCCTCTGCTCCCCTGCAGGGCAGCATGGGCTGATACTGGCCTCTGGGGCTCCCTGTCCCCATACTGCAGGGGCCAGAAGGTCTTTGGGGCCAGCTGGGCTTCCAGGCGAGTGGAGACAGCAGTGTCAGGACATCTGTGCTCAGGGGGAGGGAGGGTACACTGGTTGGGGACCATGTGACAACAGAGCTCCCTGCAGGGGAGGCTGGGACTGGGTGGTAAAAGTCCGTAGGAAAGCCATCTCATTTGTATCATTCTCTTTTCTTTCTCTTTAGCATAGACAACAGGTTCTGGAATTCTCTGGCCTCTCTGAGTGCCTGGCCATTGGAATTTGGAGGCTCCTGAGCTTAGTCTTCTACTCTCCCTTGCAAGCCCACAAGTGGCCACTAGCTTCCTGGTTGTTTTGGAACTGCCACGCAAAGGACACAGCATGATGGAGCAGAAGGAGCTCTGAAAGTGGCCGGCTGTGCACCCTGAGGCAGATGAATTTACCTCTCTGATCCTCAGTCTCCTCATCGGCAAATGATTTCTACTTGCATAGGTTATCATGAAGATTCAGCTAGATAATGCACATAAAGCAGTTTGGCGGGGCTTGGCACATAGTAAGCACTCAATAAACATGCACCCACTATTAATATGGTAGAAATGGTGCTGTCATTAACAACTGTAATATTGGTGAAGATTTTCTTGGTGGTGGAGGGTCCAAGAACTAGATGGAATAGGAATGGTGGTGAGTGGAGAGAGAATGTTCTTTGCCTACCCTACTGGCATCCATCCCAAAACACACATGCCCGAGGCCAGCTCAGGAAATGACAAACAATCATTGTCACTAACTCCTCCTGGGGAGACAGGGTGTTCTTTTCTTCTTCCAAAGGATTTTTCCATTGATTTTTAGAGAGAGTGGAAGAGAGGGGGAAAGAGAGAGAGACATACCAATGTGAGAGAAACACATTGATTGGTTGCCTCTTGCACGAGCCCTGACCAGGGCCCAGGCTGGGGAGGAGCCTGCAACTGAGGTATGTGCCCTTGACTGGAATTGAACCCGGGACCCTTTAGTCCACAGGCTGACGCTCTATCCACTGAGCCAAACCAGGTAGGGCGAGACAGGGTTCCACTTGGCCTTGGCTTAACGGTGTGGGCAACACATGCCCGCATCCACTCACACATTCTCTTCCAGCACCAGGAGTCCATAAAACCAATAGCGTGGGTGTCACCGAGTTACCCTGGAAGGACCTTATAAGAGAAAAAGGTACCCAGATTTTAAGAACAGCTAATTGCACCCACACTTGTATTTTGACCTTCCTTTGCATCAGGCCACAGGGGATGTGGCCCATGCATGTCCATTGCTTGGGGGCTCGGCAGTGCCCTCAGCTCCTGGGCTGCAGGGGCGTTAGGAATATTCCAGTTCTACCAGCTCATTTCAGGGAAAGGGAAGCTCTGAGAGACAGGACCCTGTTCACCAACACAGGGTCCACCCCCTGTGCTCCGGTGACAAGAGTTCTCACCTCCCTCCCGACAAAGGTACTGTCAACCGTAGCGAGTCTCTAGGACAGGACAGGACAATGGATTGCGCTCGGGGGGCCCGTCTGAGGTCTCAAGTCTGCTTTCCTATTATGGCCTTTGGAAGGAAACAGCATGTCACCGCTCACCCTCCACTCCCCTGCACCCCACAGGTCTCCCCGGCTGGGGCTTGACCTGTGTGACCGTGGAAGGTCATTCCTCCGTGCTACGGAGCTGAAAGGACCAAGAAAAAATACAAAAGCCTTTCAGATGACTGTGACTCTCGGGGTGAGGCGGGAAAGGTGGGGTTATTGCAGAGGACCGTTGCATTTACGAGGCCTCTTTATGAAAAACACTCAAGCAGGAAGGGAGATGCAATAGTAAAGAAGGCAGCACTCATAGTGTCCAGTTCTGGAGTGGGGGGCAGCGCATCAGGTGGGCAGCTGGGCCAGGCATGGGGGAAGCCCTTGCAACTCGGAGATTCTCCGTTAAGTCAGGGCCGGAAGACACGGAACTGGGAAATTCCAGACCCACCCGCATTCCCTCCACCCTCCCAGCTCTGCCAACTAAATGTGGGGGCTCCTGCTGGCCTCAGGAGTACCACTTCTCCATACAGGTTCTCTCCCTCCATTCTTGGGGGGGAAGGGTGGCGTGGCGACACAATGGAGACCCAAACTGCCAGGACCTTTGGCAAGGTGGGGTGGGCATGAGATGGGCAGCATCGACGGGGACACCGGAGGACGTCCCGTGAGCTCTGACTTCCCAGGAGGGAAAATGTGTAGCAGCCAGGAATAGGAACAAACGACCCCAAACACAAAAACCCAGCCCCAGACCAAGCCATAAAATAAAATAAAACCAGCCACATAAATTACAAAACAGTAAAAGCGGAGTTCTGGTTCTATTTGTCCTTCAGCACGTTAATATTGCACTCCTTTCCTCAAGGTGTGGGAAGGAAAACCCGGAACACTGGAGTCAGAGGGACAGGAGGCCCCCATGTAGGGTTCAAGTCATTTGTGTCTCCTCCCCACCCCGAACCGCTTAGCCGCGCCATCCCCGGGGCAGGCATAGGTCTGTCGTCCAAGCACATAGTTCCGGACCCGAGACAGCATCTGGCTTTAGCTTGCGAGTCTGGCTGGCACTCCGTCTCCTGAGGGAGCAGCTTTACTTCACAGCCCCTTACCCTGTTCACTGTGAGACTATCGGGGCCGCAGAGGCACAAGGTGCTGTGGGTGCCTGGACGGGGCGCACACAGGCCACGGAGGCGATCTCGCTGTGTTTCTGCTCTCCGCAGAAGAGGGTCCTGGGGGAGGGCCGGCCGCGGCCCCGGCCGCGGGGCTGACAGCAGAAGAGGGTGGCCACCAGCAGGGCCAGCGCGATGATGAAGGCGAGCGTCCACTGCATGAGGCCGGGGTAGATGAAGGGCAGGATGAGGACGATGAGCAAGGCCAGCAGGAGCAGGTGTGCCACCAGGCGCCGGGCGGCCACGCGGTTGGCGCTGGCCACGTCCTGCCCATCCTCTCCCGCCGAGCCGGGGTGCCCTGCTGTCAAGGCGGCGGGAGTCACCAGCTCCTGAGGACAGAGCCACACTTCTGGGCACGGCCGGGCGAGCCGCCCCACCGCGGCCTCCTGGTCACGCAGGCTGCAGATGAGGCCCCCGGGGACGGCGGTGGCCTGGCGGCACAGCGGGCAGGTGACGGACCAGGTGTCGTTCTGCGGGCACAGCAGGAGCTTCAGGCAGACAGCACAGAAGGAGTGCTGGCATCCCAGCAGCTTGGGGCGTCGGGCACAGCTGTAGGCCTCCCGGCACACCAGGCACTCCAGGTCGGGACCCGCGGAGCCACGATGCCCCCCCGCAGGGCCCGTGGTGGCGGTTCCTGCCGAGATGGGCTGGGGCCGGTGGGGGGCTGGCTGCTGTGGGGCCTCGGTGCAGGCCATTCTGGGCAGGGGGGCCAGCGGGACGTGGCAGCTCAGGGCCTGGGCATGGACAAGGTGCTGCGGGGACCGAGTCTGACCTCAGGCGGCGTGTCAGCCTCCTTGTCCTTCGGTTCGGTGCCTGGTGACAGCAGCCGTCTGGCACCGCTCCCCCAGGGCTGCCCAGCTTGCCTCTGGGCTTGTGTTGCCCCTTCAATTATTATTATTTCTTCCCGAGAGTTAATCAGTAACCAGCAGGCCTGGAGACTTTGAATTACCTGATGGAAGGGCCAAAGTGGGCAGGGCCTATTAGTGAATCAGAACCGGCCAGTTGGGGCCAGGTGCCCCGGGGCTGGTGAGCTTCGGGATGCGTTAGAATTCCCACCACCACCACCACCACCACCACCAGGCCGCCCCTGGAGCCTTTTTAAAAATATATATATTTTATTAATTTTTTACAGAGAGGAAGGGAGAGGGATAGAGAGTTAGAAACATCGATGAGAGAGAAACATCGATCAGCTGCCTCCTACTGGGGATGTGCCCGCAACCAAGGTACATGCCCTTGACTAGAATCGAGGACCCTTCAGTCCGCAGGCTGACGCTCTAGCCACTGAGCCAAATCAGGCAGGGCCCCCCTGGAGCCTTTGAACAGGCAGATCTCTAGCCCCCAAACCCAGAGACAGACCCAGCAGGTCTGGAGGGGATCTAAACATTGTCGTTCCAACACAGGGGGACGAGGGGCCCCACTTTCAGAAGCGCTGCCACAGGCGGTCTCAGACTAAACCTTGTGGGTGCCAGGATCCGTGGGGGCAAATGTCTGTGCTTTGAACACATTTACGAGCAGGTGGCCCATGAGAAAGAGAGATGGGGAAGTGTTCTGAGAAGGTTGGCGAGGGAAGCCCAGCCGAACAGTCGATTTACAGTTACTGCTTCCTGAGCATCTCCTCGGTGCCCTGCTGTGCTCTCCGCATACCTAACGGTAGGCACCACTAGGTGTGTGCTGGGCACATCACGTGGCCGACTCTGAGGGAGCCCCCTGCCAGGGGTCCTATCTGCGGCCCCTGGAATCCTGGCCCAGTGCAGAAAGGAGACACTGGGGGCCTGGAAGCAGAGGCAGCCTGGGGTCAGGGCAGGCCTGCTGGCTGCCTGCCAAGGGGCCTTCCATGGGGCAGGAATCTATTGGCGTCCAAGGTCGGGTTCCCAGGAATCTATTGGCGTCCAAGGTCGGGTTCCCAGCCTCTTGTGGCCGGGAACTCAATCTCATCAGTTTGTGCGTGGGCAATAAGCTTCCAGGAAGGTGACTCAAGTTAGCAGGACTCCGTGGGACTGAGAGACGGGCAGCATGGCAATTAAGAAAACGTAACCCCTTTACCTCCTTGCCCTGAGCGTCAGAGGGCGGGTGGGGTGGCAAGTCCACTCCCTCAGACAACTGCCTCACTCAGGAGCGGTCCTTCGCTTCTCAGCTCACCTGTTGAGAGCCACGCAGAATCCAGCGCTTCTGATCCAGCTCTTCCCCACCCCAAGTGCCCTCTTGCTTCACCCTCCCCTGGACCCTCTGTCTCTGAAATCTAATCTCTCCTCCCCCCTCTCCCCACCCCCTCCCCGCCGCCGACCACGGCAGCTGTTCTCCTTAGTCTTCAGTTTGACTGTCAGTTATTTCTTTCCATTCTGTTTCCCCCCAGATCAAGGTGAAGGGGATCGCGGATGGAGCGCTGGGCATCTGTTTTGCCCCCATGCTAAGCATCCGTTTTTCCTTCTACAGTGGCCTGTGTTCCCTTTGGGCAAACATTGCTCCCCACGGTCATTCTGTGTGGTTCCCAGTTCCGTGGAAGCGGGAGGTGATGTGAGTCAGGGAAGACCAATCAGGGTATTCCGTCCTGCTGGCTACAGCCATTGGTTCAGACATAGGCATCTGATCTAAGCCGAGCCAATAAGATTCAATTCTGGGACTTGCGTTGGGACTACTGAGAAATTTCTCTGCTTGATTTCCAAATTAGGGGATGGAACTCTGGAGCTGCCAGGACCACTGCATGCAAAGAAACTGCCTAAGAGTAAGGTCAGCGGGCGCGCGCGCGCGCGCACACACACACACACACACACACACACACACACATCCTATATAATAAAACCCTAATATGCAAATCAACCGAACCACAGAATGACCAGTAGCTATGACACGCACTGACCACCAGGGGGCAGACGCTCAATGCAGGAGCTGCCCCCTGGTGGTCAGTGTGCTCCCACAGGGGGAGCATCTGCTCAGTCAGAAGCCGGGCTCATCCCGCCTCTGCAGCACCACTAAGGATCCCTTGGGGGATGTCACACTGCGAGAGGGCACAGGTCAGGCTGAGGGACCCTTTCCCCCTCACCCCCAGTGCACGAATGTCGTGCACCAGGCCTCTAGTAATAATAATAAAAATAGAGACGAGTCAGAAAAAGGGCTGATGACATTGTTTGGATGCCTAGATCCAGCCATGCCTGAAGCCAGAGCTCTATCTTTGGCTTTTTTCCCGTTATATTAACTTCTAAAACCCACCCCAATATTTATTCTAGAGCCAGTGTCAAGGGAAATTGTAACACAGCAATCGATGAAGAAGCCTTTATTTGCTGTCTGACACAGGGTCAAACATCAACCAGACAAACAGCCTGCACATGGCCAAGAGTGAGCCAGTGCCTGTGTGTCCCTGGGCTAAAAGACACGGTTTCTCTTCTCTGCTTTGACTGGCACTTTATAATGCTCCTTTCTGATTGCTAAGCCCTGGGAAAAATTGGGGTTAGGAAGAGAAAATATTTGTGGAGCTGCATTCATTTATACTGAGAAATAGACATTCCAGTGGACAATATGGTGATGTCAGCTTGGCCAGTGCCCCCTCTTCCGCTAGCCAGCTCTCTTGGAAGCCAAATAATCAGGAAGATAGCTAGGTGAGGTTGAGATCAGACCAAGGGCAGTTAGTTACTTTGGATTAGTGTCTAAAGAATGACCATGTGAAATTGTTGGGAAAAGACAATGAAGAAAATACATTGATTATAACCATCCAACTATTACAGAAATACATTAAGCGGAAGGTGAACGTTTCTTTGAGAAAGTCCCATTCTTTGAGAAATGATGGCTTATAACAGCCTGATCCTTCATGTTGCCCCATCCTACCACCTTGGGACACCACCTTGTCCCTTCCAGGTGCCCTGGCTTAACTGGCTTTAGAGTTGGATATCCAGCTCCTGTCGCGTTACTAGTGACCTTGGGTGAGTCATTTCCATTTCATTGAGGCTCAGTTTTTAAATGTGATTAAATGGAGACAAATACACTGCAGGGAATTGTGGGAGATTACTTAACCCCGCACCTCCATCCAGACCTGCTCAGGGAGGCTCAGTAATTTATGCACCCTGCTTTGTAAGTGACCGCAATGTAATTGATCCCTTCAGGAGCACGAGATAAGACACTTTGGTGATCTGCTCTTCCAGTACTTCTTTTTTTTTTATTAAAAAAAAATTAAATTTATCTTTATTGTTGGAAGTATTATAGATGTTCCCCTTTTTCTCCATTGACCCCCCTCCCCCTCCCCTAACCCCAGTGCTCCTTAAAGAGCAGTGAATGTGGGCAGGAACTGGAGCACATCCGGGAGCAGGTCTGTCCCCGGGGAAGTACACCGTGTCTCTTGAGCCTTAAAATGTTGAATTCATTTAGATTTCTCATTCTTGTCTGAGCTATATTTGTGCTTGCTGTAACATTATAATTCAAAAACTCAGAGTCCGATCCAAATCTCCAAAATAAAACATGTTTGTTTTTTAATTGCTGTACAAATACGAACTCCTTAATTCTCAGTAAACTTTTTTCCCCTTTGAAATGCAATTTCTTTTCATCCTGTGACTTCAAATACTCCAGGGGTTAGAAGGGGAGTTTGAGAAGCTCAGTCTCCAGCTGGGTTAGAATTTCACACCCGGCTACAAGTGGGGAAATCGGAGCCCGGTTCTCTTGAGATGGACCACTCAGAAACCCAGCTGTGCTGGTAACCACAGACCCACACCTTCCAAAGGGCACTTTTGACCTGAGTTGTAGGCTCTGCATCAAGTTCGTTGGGAAAGGAGTGAGGGAGCAGCAATATCAAGAGGTCAAACTGTCAGATCCATGCCCGGTCTTTGATCTTGACCAACCCACTCTCACTCCACACTCCAGTAGCTGCAGAGAGCCCTGTCCCAGCCAAATGCCCATCACCCAAGGCTTATATTCTAGAGTTCCGACCGCTGTGCTCCTGAGAACCCTGCTGGCTACACCTCCATCCCTCTCAAAGCATCTGTGTGTCTGAAGATGGATTGGTGGGGGAGACAGAGGGAGGGGATTAGGAACCAAACGGACAACAACAGGACAATGAAGATCAAGCATGGAGGGAGGGGAGGTGAACTGATGCAAAGAGAAAGTGCCTCATGTACCAACTGTAGGGAGTTGGAAACTGCACTTGTTTCCTTTTTCTGCTTCTAAGAATAATTATGTTTAAAAAAGCCATGCTTAATGTAAAACACAAAATGCAATTACTGATGATCATAAAGAGAAAGGCATCAGTAATCAGCGACCTCACAGCCCATAGAGAACCAGTTCTAATTCTGATATGTGCCTTTAGACTTCTTTCATTGCATACTTGCACAAAAGCCCTTTCTCTCATTAAGACTGGACTCTGCTATTTATATTTTGGCAGTGTGTATTTTACTTAATAGCTTATCTTACATCTCTTTTGCATATTAATAAATACACTTCAAATCATTCGTGAAGGTTGTTCTATCATATGAATATAGCATACTTTATCTAATCAGTTCCCATGAGAGGAATGCTGAGTTTCTCCCCCCCACCCCCCCATTTTCCACTGTTATTAACAGTCCTGTGAGGAGCATCCTTGGACATGTGCTTTTCATGTCTTGCCCTTTCAAAGTTGCAATCTGCATGTTATCTTCTTTATCTGCCTTTTTGGCTCAGAGCATCTGGTGGTTTCGGTCCCAAACTTTAATCTATGCTGAGTTGTTTGTGAACTTGATTTAAGGCATGAAGGTCGGGAACTATTGTTGATGAGCAATAGATGAAACCACTTTTGTCCGACTCAGAATTATCACATTACATCGACTCCCAAGGTTACAGACCAGATAAGGAACCCGTAGGTCCACATTTTTTGAATTCAGAATGATTCTACAGTCCAGACCCATTTCCCTCCCAGCCCCTATCTCTTTGGCCAGCTCTAGTTCAGACTTCAACTTGAAACTCATCCTTGACCTACTTCTGACTGTCTCTAGGGACACATGCAGCGTGCCTTTAAGATGCCATTCTCTTGACTGTTCCATTAATTCCATGCAGCTAAGCCAGTGGCAAAGGGAACCCCACCTATGCACCTGACCCAGGCCCCACCTTAGTGGAGATGGAGTCACTCACAGGCTGTGAGAGGGTCTCGACTTCACCCTCTGTAGCCTCTTCCCCACGTCCTCTAGTTGTTCTGACTAAGGAGAAGAGGAGTTTAAGGAAGAGGCGTTCTTATTTCATCACGAGAGTATCCGGACCTGAAGTCTGGGCCATGTCAGACACTGTTGCCTTAAGCTATCAGATGGCCAACTCTACTCAATGCCTGGTTGAGAGAACTTTTATTTGGAGGAGTTCGGCTCAGCCATTCCTCTTTGTCAGCATTCCTTAAACTGTGGTCCATACATCTCAAACATGGTCTCTAGCTTTCTGTGAGCTTTTAGAAGACACTCCTGAGAAAACTGGGGGTGGATGTAGAGGAAGGTTCCATCCCGTTGGAGAGTCACACGGCATTAGAGTGTGAAAAGCTCTTGGAAATTCTGAAGTTAAAAAGCTAGCTTGACTTTTTAATTCTGATTTTATCTCAAACTAATCTGCCTGTGAAACTCTCTTCTTTTGGAACAGTCACGAATGCTGTGCACAGCTGAGGTTTTGAGAGTTTGGGAAATGCTGTTGAATCACCTAAATCATCAGAACCTTGCATTTGACTCTGCTTTTTAGAGGCTCTCAAGAGTTGTATTTTGGGGCTATTTTGTTGCCTTCCTTCAAAGGATACTCTAAGAAATAAGCTTATGAATCTACATAATTGACTCTTTCCCATTTTTGCTTTGGCCACCAGAAAGCTCAATGATAGCAACTGTGAAATATCACATTTGGCATGTGGTACTGCAGTCCATCCCCATCCTAATAGTCTACACTTCCTTTTCTAGTTTATGATTTACCTAGTCCTTGTATATATTTTCTGTAAATTGCTCTAAAATCGTTGTGGAAAGAGGAGATGTATGAAGAAGAAGAAGAAGAAGAAGAAGAAGAAGAAGAAGAAGAAGAAGAAGAAGAAGGAGGAGGAGGAGGAGGAGGAGGAGGAGGAGGAGGAGGAGGAGGAGGAGGAGAAAGGAAGGAAGGAAGGAAGGAAGGAAGGAAGGAAGGAAGGAAGGAAGGAAGGAAGGAAGGAAGGAAGAAAAAATAAGAGGAAGAATTGGTAAATATGGGACAGAAGTCAGAGGTGGGGATTGAGAGTGTGGGCGTGTAGCCTGGCATCTCTCTTGAGATTAAACCCATGAACTCTCGCCTCCTCAGACTCATGCTGTCCTGGATACTCGAGGCTTGGAGACGACATGTGCCTATCTCAGAACACCTCTCCACTGTCCACTGCACACCACATTCCAGGGAGCACAGACCTGGGATCAGGACCACTGGACCATGTGAACATTAATCCTCCCAAGCACAGTCTGTGACCCATTAAGCTACTCTGCAGGGTGGTTAGGCCAAGGTCAGAGGCTGTCAAACCAGCTCCTTTTCTCTCACAATGTCTAGAACTGGCCTTTGCAGAGTCCCCCTGGGAGAAACACACTTGAGGTTCCTGGGCACCCGGGCTTTGAATCAGTAGTGGGAAGGCTGTGTTTGAGCAGACTGGCTGATCCAACAGAGCTGTGTTTAAATCTTAGCTGTGTGTCCTTGAGCAACCAACTTCATGTCTCTGATTTTCAGTTTCCTCACCTGCCTAATGGAGATCAAAAGAGTGTCTGTGCCTAGGAATCTCTGGTTCTAGAGTCAGATAACTCAACTCAAGCTTGCATAGCTCACAAATAAAGGATGTTTCTTGGCTCATGTGACTGAGAAGTCCATAGGTGGTCTGGCTTTAGGTAAGCCTTGCCAACGTGGCTCTCACAAGAGTTAGCATTTGCTGAATGTGTTCAAGGATCAGTACCCCCAACATAACCTCCATGGCCCCAATCCTATCCCTTCTACAGGGATAGCCTCTCGCATCAGTTTGGGGTTCTCCCTGAGACCTGTTGCTATGCATTTGTGTTTTCCTCTGAATCACACTGGACAGCAAGTTCCTGGTCACCTTTGATGATCCTGGAGCATTAGTGTTTTCTCTGGAAAAGAGCTCCACCTGTAACTGAAACCCAGGTTCAGCTACCTGATGCAACTAAAGCCAAACTCGTAAGACAGGTGCTGGTGTGAAAGGAAAGAGGTTTATTCACGTGTTGGCCACCTGCCTCAGTGTAGCCAGAGGTTTTTATAAGGAGGGAGAGGGAAATCAGAACAAATAAATCAAGGGGAGGGGGCTGGAAAGTCTATTCTGGTAAGGACCTTGAAACTAGTCAAATGATGATCTGGTGTGCATCCTCCTGGTTTTTATTTGAAGGTCAGCAAATCTCTTGGAGCTGGAATGCCTGAACATCAGAGCCTGCATCTTTTGAAGTTAGTTTTGAGGATTCTTATACAAACATGCTGTTTATCTACAAGCTACATATTAGTCAGAGTCAGCATTTACAGAAACAATGTCAAAAGAATGATGGGGTGGGTTACAATTCCCCACTCCTACACACCTGCCTTCTCCCTCTCTTTTCTCTGTTGACCTTGATTTTATTTATCTCTTTAATAAAAATAGCACAACATCATCTCACCAGCAATCAAGCCACCCTCCTCTGCAGAGGCCTCGAGATTTATTTCCATGTCAGAGTAAAGTCCTGGTTTGTAGTGTTGCCCCAGCCTTGTCCCTACGTCACAGGAAAAATCACCAGGGTTGTTTGTATTTTCCTTGACGGTGACCTTGTCCTCTAAAATGAGCAGCTCTGACCTGAAAATTGGAGGAAGAAAAGACAGAATATGTTCCAAATGTAAGAGCGAGAGGGTCGTGCAGGGGTGAAGGGTGGGCTTGGAATATTTTTCTTTCTTTGTTCACCTTCTGTGGGGACTGTCTTTGCCCTACAGAGTCAGCAGTGCCCATTTATCTTCAAGAAAACAACGTCTAAAACAACTAAGCCAGCAACTACTCCAGTTGGTGTTGGTACTAAGGTCAATGCACGTGATTGGTACTAAGGTCAAAGGAGTGTAAGTTTACTGGCAATAAAATAAAATAAAATAAAAATAAAATCTCTTATTAAAAATAAAATGGAAATCAATCCAAGCAATTGCCCTTAAATCAGACTTTGTTTAAGGAGTGTGGAGGATATGTCACTTGTATGTATGTGACATTTACAGATAAGCCTGTATTTTTGTTCTCATAATGGCGGACAGTTTCTCCTCCTTCATCCCAAGAAGGTAGTCAGAAGCAGAAGTTTCCAGGTCCTCTTTCAGCAGAGTCTCCCCACAACCGAGTTTCCCTGGATGACCCGAGTGGGATTGTCTGAGAGAATATGGGGCACCAAGGGTTGGGATAGGCAATCCGTAGGGAGAGGACAGAGGAGAAATTTAAGAGAGCTTCCCCAGAGAATAATAACTTTAGGACAGAGAAATTTTAAGAGTTCCAGAAAAGTGGAGCAGGCAGGACTGAGCAGAGGGATTTCTGACCCCAGACACACCAACTCCTGGCCTGGACAAGGACCTCCTGTGCTCACAGTTTGCTCGAAGGCATCAGAAATGCCACCTTCAAGGTAGGCTAGGATGGTGAACCTAGCAAGTCCAGTGTGGGATGACAATTGGTAGGTCTCTTCCAGAAGGTTCTAGATTGCACAAGTCTCGAGAGCTTTTACACAATCCTCGAGAGAGGAGGGCCTTGGAAAATGTGACCAAGGTGGGATTTTCCTGCAGCCAGGCAGCTATTAGATTTACAGAATGAGCATTTTCTTATGCCAGTTTGTTAGGGAGTTCAATGAACACCCATTAAAAAACACTGACTTTGATACAAATAGCAATTTTTATATATTTCTTTTACTTTCAATTTTTATCTATATGGGTGTATTTATTCCATTGAATACTTAACAAGATTCCAAAAAATGCGCTGCCACATACAAAATCTCATTTTATCCTCACATTACACTTTGATGGTGAATAAGGCAGGTATTGTCTAATTTGCTGACGCCCAGAGGGAAATCTGATCCATAAAGACGTCTTTGATGGCTCTTTTCTGTGTCCTCAGAGGCCTACGATGGGCCCCACGCTGTTCCACTCAGTCTTCAGATTGACTGCCAGCATTTCCGGTCTTGTCGTGGCTTCTACTGGCCTTAAAATTTGCCAACATTTTGCTTCTCTAATTCGTACTCCTTTAATCTGCCTTGTCCTATGCACATGAGACTACCCCACGGCCTGTTTCTGTCCCCCATCAGTACTCCATGCCTGGCTGTTATCCCCATCAATTCTAATCTTGTCAACATGAGGACACTTCTGTTTCTTTGCTTCAACAACTGGTTCAGATCTAACAGACATATATATATATAACGAGTAACTCCTATATGTCAGGCATCATGCGAGGCATTCTCGAATGGTACTTCATTTACTCTTCATGTAGTAGGTATAACTGGGCCTGGTTTTCAGATGTAACACCTAAGGTTTAGAAACATTGATGAGCATGCCCAAGGTCACCCAGGTAGGAAGTGGCAGAACAAGGATTCACATATTCCTTTTCTGGGTCTGAGTCGGTTCTGTTTTTAACCCCACTTGGTTGCCTTACACAGTTCCCAGGATCTCCATCCACTTCCAAATAGAAAATAAGATAAATGTTAAAAGGAAATCGATGCTGTATTTCTCTGAATCCCAATTGGTACCTGTCCTGATTCAAAGTTACCTCAGGAGTAGGAAATTGGTTTTGACTAACATCTTAGACACCCCACTATAATGGCAGCTTAGTGTCCCAAAGTGAGCCCCATGGAACAGCTATTGGAGGGGATGCTTTGCAAACAAGGGATTCCACTGGCAAACAAGCTTGGAAAATGGGGTGTTAAGTAAAGTGAAACAGGATTTGATTCTGCACATGTTCTTATACAAACACGCGCATTTGAATTGACAAGGGATGATGGGGGAGACATATCTCACAATGCTTCCCAAATTTATTTGATCATGGAACCCCCTCTTCTCTTTTTAGATAGAACATCTTCCAGCACTTGAATTCAGCCGAGCAGGGGCTCAGAAACTCGGCTCCAGCTTCATTCAGCTGAAGACAATTTCAGCTTTTCAACATGTGGCCCCAACAACCACCAACGTGATCCTGGCCTCTGGAAATAGTCAGTGGGAAACTGAGCCGATGTGGCTTCCGTAGCAGGAAAAGTCCCTTTCTTCAGATATAAAGATGATGGAGTTGGGCACTGCTGCTTCAGGGTCCTGAATGATGATCAGAGCAACTCAACACCCTTCAGAAGGGGAAACTGAGCGCAAAGAGAGAAACCAACTTGTCCTAGATCACCCAGACGAGACCACAGTCCCACTGCCCAACACCCAGGGGACTTAAACCTCACTGAGTACCAGGCGCTTTACATACTTTACCTTGTTTAACTTTTAAGAATGATATGTGCACAAGATTTGTATACTCTTCTTAGTAACTGTCTATAAAGGTTGGGTTGTCAGGTAAAATTCAGGGCAGTCAGTTGAATTTGAACTTCAATTAACACTTATACCGGAAACTATTCATTGCTTACCTATATTTTCACTTGCTAAGTCTTGCACTCTTGAAGCTCTGTTGGTGGAATTTTAGCCAGTGTGACATGTCAGTACAGAAGATCTATTTGGGGGCAGGGACAAATAGCGACTCAAACTGATGCAATTGAGGCAGCACTTTTCTTGTCCTGGCAGAGGCCTTTCCAGGGGTGGGCCTTAGTGGCAAAACATTCTTCAGACTTCATTCTAAAGTAAGGTGGAGAGAGGGATCCATGGGAAGCCCTTTGATGGGAGTTAACCTCTGTACAACTTTGAAGAAATGAGAAGAAAATAGCAACTGAAAGAGCATGACACTTAACCCATTAACAGCCATCTAGGTGGTGGAACAGGTGTGTCCAGGTTGCCATCTGCACCCACCCTGCTGTTTTCAGAGAAACCCTCTCCTCTTCTTGGTGTTCTTTGCTCTGGGGTTCATCTTCCTCAGCTGACTCTGAGTGAGGCTGGGCCCCAGGGAAGCCCTCTGTTCCCTCTCTGTCTCTCAGTGTCTAGAAACACGTCTGTAGGCAGGGAAGGGATCACTGACGTGAGTGTCAAACCAAAGGCCTGCTGCTTCCTGACTAGGTGGCCATGGCAGGGGTCTTAACCTCTCCAGGCCTCAGAAAGGGACAAAAATGATAGAATCTTTATTGGAGAGTTGTGTGGGGATTCAATAAAATAATGCATGAACATGCTTCAGCATAGGGGTGAACGCTTAATTAATGGTCACTTGGATGATTATGAATGTCCTGAAAAGTCAAGATATGGGATCATCCAATCCTTAGGGAAACTCATGAACCTGGCATGCACCTGTCTCCCATTGTCCTCTCCCTTATGGCCCAGCGTCTACTTTGCATATTTCTTAGAAAAGAAGTGGCTTTCCGTATGGGGTAAAGTCCCCCACTACAGGAGGAAATTCAGGGGGGTGGAACAGACTGGGTGTTGGTTTCTGATCTTTGTTATGACTCACCTGCTTTGACTTGGAAACTGCCTTTGAAAATGGGGACAATAAAACATTTCCCCCTTCACTGCCCTACCCTTGTTTCCCAATTTATGGGGCTGGCAGGAGCAACGATTAGCTTGTAAACTGTCTGGTTTTCCGTGCAAAATAACACCTGACAGAAGTGACGAGGTTAGCTGTAGTTTACAGGTATGAGGATTTGTTTTCAAAGCAATCCTTCCTGATACCTGGAGCCGAAGACTTTGTTCTATCTGGACTCAGGCAGGTATAGGTGGACATGGTATGAAGCTCACTCAATCTTGGAGAACCAATAGTCCTAGGATTGGTATTTGTGCCTGAACCCATGTGCTCAGAAATATTAGCTACATGAAATAGGCGGCTGAAAGATTGAGCTGAACTTTTGACAGTCTCTCAGAGGTAGGGGAACTGAAGTAGGATTTTGAATTCCATCAAGGGTAGTAATCTTGGTAAACAATTTCAATTTTTAGCTGAGGCTCAAAAGGGGTATGGTCTAGGAAAAAGGGTAATATGAAAGTAAACCAGCTGTAGCACAGACTGTAGCCAGTCTTTGAAACATCAGTGTGACCTTCTAACCTCAACCTTTCAAATTTGATTAAATTGTCCTAGACAGCTAGTACCCTCAGGTGTTTGATAGACACTAATGAAAATCCTCTTTGGAAGAACATATCATCTTAGACCTCAAATTATTTTAACAAATAGGTTTAAAAATACAATATCCAATAAGTAATTAAAGATAACCAGCACACCAAAAGATAAGACACCATGAGCAAGAGTCAATAGAAACAATGGACAACAGAAACAGACCCATGGGAACTACTGCTGTTAGATTAATCAGAAATCAACAATAAAACAACTGCACTTACTATGTTCAAGGAGATACAAACTAAGCTGAAAAATTTTGTCAGGAAACAGGAAGTGATAAAAAAATGACATAGCAGATTTAAAAAAAGAACCAAATAGAAAATCTAGAACTGAAACTTATAAGAAACAAAGTGGAGAACACAATGCATCAGATAAGATACAGCTAAAGAAAGAATTAATTAATAGCAGTGAACTGCAAGACAAGTCCAAAGAAAATCTCCAGAAAAAAAGAACAGGGAGTAAAAAAATGTGTGAGCTACAGAAGAGAGGTAAATGACATGGAATGTCTAATTTAGGATTAATTAGAATCTTAGAGGAAAAAACAGAATGGAGACAAGCTATCAATCATGTTGTAGTGGATGGTGAGCTAATGGGGGTTGATGAGCAAAAGGGAGGCCAGGCCCCTTTGTCAAATTCCTACTATGTGCCATTTGTTTTGCTAGGAGCTTTATATTCATTATCTCATTTTTAAAGTGGATGAAAATATGAGGTATATAGTTCTCTTCTTCCATCTCAGATGCTTGAGAACTAAAAGGCGTTCAGGGATCTCCTTATAGAACTGTCCTAGAGGAAGAAGGGGAAAGAGAAAAGGTGTTTTATATCCAGGGGAAGGTCTTGATTTTCAAGCTCCACTGCAAACTGAGCACAAGGAGGAGGGAGATTACTTAGTAGAGCAAGATTCTCTCCTCCTATATTCCCAGGCAATTAAAAAAATTTTTGGTAACAAGTCTGCAAGGTCCTGAGGGCCAAATATTCCTCTTCCTATAGTCACTCACCTTCCAATAAATAAACATTCAGTACAGTAAAAATTATCCCTTTTTGGAAAGGCGAGAAGGGGGAAAGGGTTAAAATCTCATGAGACTGCCCTAGCTGGTTTGGCTCAGTGGATAGAGCATTGGCCTGTGGACTGAAGGGTCCCGGGTTTGATTCCAGTCAAGGGCACAGACCTCAGTTGCAGTCTCCTCCCTGACACGAACCCTGGTCTCATGAGACTGATTTAATAAGATTCAAACCCTATACTCAGTTATGTTCAGCCAGCATTCTCTTTGAGTAGGCAATGTATGACACATTCAATTTTTACAACACTTTAAGCTTGTATTAGTTAGTATAATAATGCTAGATGTTATAACAAATATACCCTAAAATTCAGAAGCTGAACATAATCAAAGTTTGTTTTCCTCCCATTTACAGTCCAATGAGGGCATTCCTGATAAAGGGGTGGTTTTTCTCCATATGGTAACTCAGAGACCCAGGCATGGAATTGATACACATCACTTCTGTTTACATCTTAGTGGCAAAAAATTTGCCCTTGGCCACATCTGGATGCAAGAGGAACTAGAAAATGGAACCCATGGTTGGGCAGCTGCCTTTTAGCAACAACAATACACTACAGAAGAGAAAGCATGGATTTTTGATGGGCAGCTAGCCATCTCTCGATGAAAGTATTATTATTAACCTCATCATTATCACCATCATCATCATTATCATCATCATCCCCATTCTTGGATGGGGAAACTGAGTCTCCAGTGCTTAGGTAACTTCCCCAAGGTCTGAAGCTAGCAAACGATGGAGGCAGGATTTGAAGCTAGGTAGTCCAGTTGCAAATTTCATGTGCTTGCCACTGTATCCTGCTAGTTAACAGTGATTATAAGATATAGCTCCCACTGTCAAGAGAAAGGCGATGTCAGATTTGTCCTTGAAATTTTATCTCCAAGAATAAAACACTTGAAATAAGCTAAGTGAGCACTTGAAAACAAGTACTTTCCTAGTCCATCAAAGTCATAACTCAAATGCTACATTCTCAGAAGGGTCTTCCCTGCTACCCTTGTCGTCCAACTACCCTGAACCCCCAGGTACTCTATTTCATGTAATCTTGTGTGTTTTCTTCATGGTGCCATCACCATCTGAAATCAGGCACGTACTGGTTTCCTTGTGGATTGACTATCTTCCTGAGAGCAGGGAGCTTGTCTGTGTTGCTCACTTTGTATTCCAGTGCCCATAGAAGAGCCTGGCACACAGGAAATCTTCAATACATTTTTGTGAAATGCATGAGTAGGCATATCTACAAAGTGCTGTCAGAGCGGATGCATTCATTTATTCATTCTCACATTCATTTACTCACAAAGTTCGTTCGTTCATTCATTCATAGACTCTCTCAAATGCCAGGGCCTGATCTGAGGATAGAGAGAGGACAGTCCTATTCTAAGGACTGTGAAAGCTGAAGGCTTCTTGTAGGTGGCAATGTTAGAGCTGGAAGAATATTTAACTGTGAGTTAGGAAAGGGGGTGTCATATTACTTTTTTTTGACACTTTTCACTTTCATTTGATCTGTTATCAAATGCACTGCTCCCCCAGCTTTGTAAACTACTGTTTTTCAGCAAGGAGCCCAGCCTGGCAACCACTTTATGACTGCAAAGCTCCCGAACCATCTAAACAATAAACAGGAGGCAGCCCATCAATGATTCTCTCATCATTGATGTTTCTATCTCTCTCTCCCTCTCCCTTCCTCTCTAAAATCAATTTTAAAAAATTAAAAAAAAAAGAGTAGAGAATAGACTCACAATGGGTTAAGGTGTCAAGATGGTCTTGTCCTTTCTTTCTCACCGAGAGGGGGCCAAGGGCAGGCTGTAGGTTCATAAAAAAGGCTGGCAGCTTTCTTTGCCTATAAATAAAATGACCCAGCCCTCCATGTGATGGCCAGCTCATCTCAAATTCCTGATGCCACAGCAATGCTAGTGTCACAGCTGTAAGCATGAATGTCCCCAAGGAGGGTTTTTTTTTTTTTTTTAATTTGAGTTCCTACTCTCCAATGTTCCTTTTGGGCAAGCCAAGCCAATAATGGGTATTCCATTCCTGATTCTAATGAATACACTTAGATAATGTCACAAGTGACATGCCTAGCATTAATCAAAATTAGGATTTGCTGCTGAAAGAATGGAATATTTGGCCTCGCCTCATAAATAACCTTGGCATTGTGAGCCCTGGTGCCGAGGGAAGCTTTAGGGAATAGGATTAGAGCAAAGACCCAGGTGTTCCAAGAATTATTCACATCTTTGGGGGCACTTCTTCTTATGATCATTATAATAAAATTCTAATGTCTGAAATTCGGAAAAATATAAATATGCAATGATGCAAACAAATAAAATAAAAGTCACTTTCATTTCCAAGAGCCCAGAGGTAATCAACTGAGCCTTTTTGTGTGTGTGTTTTAGTTTTTTAAGGGTGATATACTTTTTAAAATATATGTTTTTATTGATTTTTAGAGAGAGAGGAAGGGAGAGGGATAGAGAGAGAGAGAAACATCGATGAGAGGAAAACATCATCAATAGGCTGCCTTCTGCACACCCCCTACTGGGGATGAGCCTGAAACCGGGGCATGTGCCCTGATCAGGATTGGACACAGTGACCTCTTGGTTCCTGGGTGGACGCTTAACCACTGAGCCATACTGGCCGGATTCAACTGAGCATTTTGATATCTATTCTTTCATTCTTTCTCTTTGTATGTGTCTTTTTTTACAGAAATGGGATCCTTATCTCTTTACAAACTGCTTTTTTCACCTCATAACACATTGTGTACATTATTCCATTTCATTTCATTTGACTGATCATTTTCTGTCAGACTGCTTGGAATGGCTACAGATTATTCTATGGTATGGTGGCATCTAGTTTATTTGTAAAAAAATATGCTATTGGTAGACATTTAGGCTGCTTACCATTTCCCATGATAACAAATGCCATAACGATTAATTTGAGTTTAGGCATCAAACAGTGCACATATCTTTGAAGCGTGACCCATTTTAAAAATTAAGTATAGTTGACATACAATATTATATTAGTTTCGGGTGCAGAGCACAGTAATTCGATATCTATAAACCTTATGAAGTAATCACCATGAAAATTCTAGTAACCTTCTGTCACCATATGAAGGATGACTTATTTTTCACCCGCAAAATGGAGAAATCCCAGTGATTCTAGCTGTAAGGATGAAAACAAAAGCTAATTTAAATAAAGTGTGTGTGTGTGTGTGTGTGTGTGTGTGTGTGTGTGATATTATGATGAACGGCAAATACAAAAATGAAATACTCATTTCTTTGAATAGATCTATCCCAAATGGATCATTTTGACTCCAATACCTTTTTCTTCTAACCAAGAAAGAGAACGAGAGGGAGAGAGAGTGGGGGTGGGGGGGGGGGAGAGAGAGAGAGAGAGAGAGAGAGAGAGAGAGAGAGAGAGAGAGAGAGAGTTTGCCTGGGCAGTAGCAGGGGTGGTGAAACCATCAGATTTCACCTTCTTTCAGGACGCTTTTGAGTTTGTGCTTTTGCATTGGAGAGTCCACAGGAGTTTGAAACATTCACTTCATTTGAGAGATCCCATCTCTAGGTCTGGGTGTCTCCTGAACTTAGCCGGTATGTGCCCTGTGTTCCCCCCATCTCCTCAGAGAAGAGACATGGCCATAGAACCAAAGGCAGTTTCCTGGGATGTCAGTGATGTGCCTTCGTCAAAGGACAGGCCATGTCTCGAGAAGGGCCGTGAACAGTGGTTTCCAGCCGCTGGACAGGACAGCAGTCACGGTCGGATTCCGGGTTTCTGTAGCAGTGAGGAGTTTTCATTCCTGCTCAGTGACCACGTGGGTTCAGCTTGAATAGTCAATGGCAGTTCCCTGCCAAACCAGATTGCTAATAAAGCGGCTCGCATTGATGGAATGTGCACCGGGCAGTAAACCAGCAGTTTCAACCCTTCGACTTGCGAAGTGGGTATTGGTGTCTCTAGCTTGCAGTTAAAGAGACAGAAATGGCAAGGGGGTTCGCTAACGCGCCCAGGATCACACATCCAGGAAGTGGCAGAGTCAGGAATCTAACTGGGCTTTGTCTGATTTAGACCCACTAACCTCTTGCTAGCGTGCCTCGCGGCTGCTGTGCTTGATTGCTGGCCCGGTGTTTTGCAGTTCAGTTAATAAGTACACTTTAAACTCCTCAGGGTTAGGAAGATTCTGACTACTAAAGCACATTTTTTGTTGTTGTTGTTGTTGTCTGTATTTTAAGGCTTCAGCAATACCATTTTCTACCAGGAATACATTTTAATTAGCTGAAAAACCTGGAGAAAAATATAATTAAAGAATCCTAAGAACATGTCAATGCCTTTATCGGGAAATGTGGGCTTTGGGTGGCCATGGTGAAAGGGAGCCACTCACCTTCCAGGAGTGCGCTTAGGACAGTTCAGAAGCGTTCCCCAGGCTCTGGCCCCTCTCCTGAAGTTCTGGTGGGATGCCCTAGCCCCCCAAGTCTGGCACTGGAGAGGTGACGTCATCATGAAGTGGCCAGCTGTGCTATCGGCTTCTCTCAGAAACCGTCTTATCATCAGTGCCATCTGCCTTGGCTGGGCTTGGTTCTCATTCTTTCCCTTCCGGCATTTGTCTGTTCCACTGGACCCCATTGCTGGGGCCTCTCAAGCCATAGATGACTGAGTCCCCAGCATGAACGAGCTGAGTCTAGTGGGGAAAAGCAGAGAGCAAATCTAAATATTTAATGACAAAAAATTGAAAACGAATAAGCAAGAGCTACATCCATCAATATGCATACATATTTAAAAATGTAACAATCCGTAAGTAATAAAAGTCACGGAATGATATATGTACTTTGGTGTCATTTATGTAAAGTTTAAAATGCTGCCCTGGCCAGTTTTGCTAAGTGGTTAGAGCCTCAGCCCGCAGACTGAAGAGTCCCGGGTTCGATTCCGGTCAAGGGCACATACCTCAGTAGCAGGCTCAATACCTGGCCCTGTTGGAGCACATGCGGGAGGCAACCAATTGATGTGTCTCTCTCTCTCATTGAGGTTTCTCTTCTCTCTCTCTCTCCCCACCTTCCTTCCACTCTCTCTAAAATTCAATGGAAAAAATATCCTCAGGTGAGGTTTAACATCCCCCCTTCCCAAATGCTAAACAATCCTGTATATTGTGTAGTGGTACAAACCTATATACGATAAACACCAAATTTATGAGGCTGGTTACCTCAGGGAGCTAGAGAAGGGGTGACTGTTGGGGAAGGCTGCTCCTGGGGCTTCAGTTGTATGTGTGACTTCTTATTTCCCAAGGAAACTGTTACACATACTAGTGTACATGACATTACTATCTCTATATATTTGTAATCATTAATATTTTATTTAACAAGGCAGGCTTCAAAGATAACACACATATACACATATAAGCCTATCTCAATTTTGTATTTAAAAATACATTTATGTTCATTGTAGTCCTAGCTGGATTGGCTCAGTGGATAGAGCATCCGGGTTGTGGACTGGATCCCCAGTGTGGGACGTGCAGGAGGCAGCCGAGCAATGATTCTCCCTCATCATTGATGTTTCTATCTCTCTCTCCCTCTCCCTTACTCTCTGAAATAAATAAAAATCTATTTTAAAAATAGGTGGGAGAAAAAAAAATAGGTGGGAGAATATATTAGGCTAAATCATATGAAATATTCAATTTTGCAGGTTAAAAATAGTCGAATAACAGCAATCTCAAATGGTTCGACCTAATACACCAAACTGACAATAATCACTATCTCTGAGAGTGGGATTATGGGTACTTTTTTCCTTTTTTTATTCTTTAATGTCTTTTTGCATTTTCTACCATGAACATGTTATATTTTTCATCCCAGAAAAGTTTGCATGTGTAGTGTGTGAAAGAGAGAAAGTTGTCTTTCTGCTGCCCCCTTGTGTGCCCTACAGCACAGGGCTCCCCTTCCGGTCACGGGCCAGATTGGTTAACCTGTGCCACAGGGCGGGGTCAGTAGCAGGTAGTTTATGCAGCTAGGTGATTATAACAACAGACATCAAACAAAAAAATTGTTATGGAGCTGTAAAAATAAATCCTGAGGCTCAAGGACTAGCGGAGTCATTGAATGAGCATGAATGTCTAGTTCAGGGATAGGAGCCCCTGTGCCCACACCCATGGCCTTTCCCCCCCAGCGAGAGCCATTGATGAAATGGAGAAATCAAGTGAGAGTCACATGAAAACAAAAACCGATGTCTTTTATTCCCCTGGAGAGCAGTGTGAGATGTTCTATTTAGTTGCCAGAAAAAGTAACAATGGAGGATATGAAACGATTCATTTTACATATAGAAATAATTATTATATGTAATATATTTCAGTTTCATAGCCTTTAAAGAAAAGTGAAGAGAATGGGCGTGATGAGGTAGGGAAAAAAAACACACAGAGAATCGAGGGAGAGAGGAGGAAGGAACTATTTTGCCATTTGATCTTTAAAAATGCCATTTGTTCTAGGACTGAGGGTGATAAGCACAATGAAAATGCTATCGAATAGGCTAAACTTCACAGACTGATTTCATAACGTGGCCCATAAAATACAGAGGTGGGCAAAAGTAGATTAACAATAATAATAATAATAATAATAATAAACAATACAATAATAAATAAATAAATAATAACAAGAATAAACTCTGTTTTCACGTACTTACAACAGTAAACTTACTTTTCCCACCCCTGTACATTCCTCAGTCACTATGTAGTTCTGAGGGTATGCCCCTAGTGGGTATGATCTTTCCTAATAATATTTTGCAACTGCCAAAGCAGTGGCTTGTCAGCAAGGGAATGCTTTAATCGAATGAGAAAACATGCAAACCATAACAAGAACAAATTTACAACCTCAGGAAGGAGGCAGCTGAATAAAATCCATTTGGCATGCTTTGAAAGGTCCTTTGGGAAAGTCAGAATGTCCAGGGGCTGAAAGGATAGTCTTTTCTGGATTGTACTTAGGACACACAGTACAAGTCCATTGTATCTCTTTGGTGGCCCCTGGGATATCTCCCCACCAGTATTGGTCCATGAAACTTATAAGTTTATCAGCTGCCCAGTGGGTTATCTGATGAGTCATTTCTATCCGGGGTCTTTTCATGGACTCTGGAAGGATTGGTTTCTTGTTTGGGCCATACTGCAAATTGGTCAGTGGACGGAAACTATAACCACTGTCAGCTCAATCAAGTTTTTCCTTGTAGGCTGCCTTAGATTGAGCATCTACACTAATAAAAGAGAAAGACGAAAATTGACTGTACCTCCGCGACACCCACCAGCCAATCAGGAGTGACTATGCAAATTAATCCAACTAAGATGGTGGGTTAATTTGCATACACAGGTGCTGAGCTGCCGGGGGTGGGACGCTTGCATCATCACCCTGGCGTTGCACACTGCCTCAGCCGCTCTGGGTCTCTGGGCAGCATGGGAAGGCGGAAAGGCGTCTCCGACCTGAGCGAAGGCGGTGCTGGCAGCCAGGGGAAGGAAGGCCCATTCTTGCACAAATCTTTGTGCATTGGGCCTCTAGTCCTTAATAATGAATTTTAGATTTTCCTTTGGGAAGTAAGTTAATGTTGGCTATGTGGGCCTTAGTTTTGAAAGATGTTAAGGCAGCAGTTCTCGCTGCTTGATCAGCCAAATTGTTGCCTTTAGCTTCTTCTGCGTCTTATTTTGAATGGCCAGGAACTTTGATGATGGCCAAGGCATAGAGAAGTTGGACTGTGACTAGTCATTTGTTAACAAAGAGCCCATTCTTAATTTGAGATCCTCAGAGGTTAGAAATCCTCTCTGTTTCCAGATCACACCAACATCATGAGCGGCCCCAAAGGTTAAGGACTGTCTGTGTAAATGTTTGCAGCTTTACCATTTGCTATAGTGCGAGCTCCAGCTGAGGCATAGAGCTCAGCCTGTTGACCTAAAGTGGCTGTCGGCAGCGCAGCTGCTTAGACCACCTTCATCTTAAATAGGAACCATCCGTGAACCGCGAGAGGTTGGCCTTCATAATAGGAGTTTCCTGTAAATTAGCTCTAGGTGTCAGTAGTTGGTCAAAGTCAAAGTCACACTGTCATGAGACGTCTCCTCCAAAGGCAGAGAAAGGTGAGTTGCAGGGTTGAGATGATTGCAGTGAGAGAGTGTGATGTGGGAAGAAGTCAGTAACAGGATTTCATAAGAGGTAAGACAGCTTGCGGAAAGATGTCGAGTGTGATGGGAATGTAATAAAGCTTCCATTGCCCGAGGAACGTCGGTGCAGAGGGAAGAGCCCATGACGATTTCTTCTGTTGATGTGGCAAGAGCTGCTGTGGCTGAAATGGCTCTCCTGCAAGGAGAATATCCTTTGGCCACGGGGTCTAATGAGGCTGTAATGGCCACGCGCAGGAAAAGCAATATGCTTGTTACAAATTCAAGTTAGCTGATCAAGCAGATCCCCAAAAGAACTCTGAAGGGAAGAATAGATTTTGTTAGTCCACTAAAATAATTTGACTAATCCTATATAATAAAAGGCTAATTATGCAAATCAACCAAATGGCAGAATGACCAGTCGCTATGACGTGCACTGACCACTAGGGGGCAGATGGTCAACGCAGGAGCTGCCCCCTGGTGGTTAGTGCGCTCCCACAGGGGGAGCACTGCTCAGCCAGGAGCTGGGTTCATGGCTGGTGAGCGCAGTGGCAGTGGCGGGAGCCTCTCCCGCCTCCGTGGCAGTGCTAAGGATGTCTGACTGATGGCTTAGGCCTGCTCCCCATGGAGAGAGGACCTAAGCCGTCAGTTGGACATCCCCCAAGGGCTCCCAGACTCCCAGATGGCCCAGGCCAGGCTGAGGGAACCCCCCCTCCCCGAATGCATGAATTTCGTGCACTGGGCCTCTAGTTATATACATAATACACAATTACCTTCTCCTCATTAAAAAGAATTACAGCCCTAGCCAGTTTGGCTCAGTGGATAGAGTGTCGGCCTGGGGACCAACGGGTCTTGCGTTTGATTCCGGTCAGAGTCACATTCCTTGGTTGCAGGCTCCTCTCTGGCCTGGGCCCTGGTTGGAGTGAGTGCAGGAGGCAACCAATCGATGTGTTTCTCTCAATCGATATTTCTGTCTGTCTTTCCCTCTCTCTTCCACTTTCCCTAAAAATCAATGGAAAAATATCCTTGGGATGAGGATTAACAACAACAAAATAATTACATATAAAAGTGAGGTCACATTCACTCTTTCCTCCCTCCCCACTCTTATCAATTTGGGCTTTATCTTTTCAGACCATTTTCTATGTATTTAAATGCACATGTACACCTGCAGAAAACAATACAGTTTTTCTGTTTTGTTTCATGCTGTTGTTCTGTTTTACGTAAAGGATATCTGGAATGGCTCGCTCTGCCACGTGTCTAGGGGAGCATCCATATGAGTTCATGTAGACCTACCTCATTTCCACTCCGCCTCATCCTTTTCAACTATTGCAGAGTCTTTAATAAATGGCTGTTTCATAATTTAAGAAGCCATTTTCCTATTGATGGATGTTTACATTGTTTTTAATTATTTACTTTTTTACTCCATTATGCCTTAAGCATTCTTGGACACATCTCTGAGCGCATGGGTGCATGATTTCTAGGATAGATAATGATCTGTGGTATTTCTGGGTCACCTGGCTTCTAGGATGTTACCAGAGATTGCCCAATTGCTCCCCAAAGCAGCCAGACTACTTTACCTTCCAACAGCAGTGTGTGAGGTCCTCATTTGCGCACTTTCTTGATGGTGTGTTCTTGCACGTAAAGTTACATTTCTTCACTAAGATTCTCCTAGTCACAATTTTTTACTGATTTGTACCAAATACCACCCAATGAGGTTTGATGATTCTTTTAATTCATGCTGGTGATGTCGGTAGAGCACCCAAGTAATTCACAAGTACTCCTTTGCTCTGACCTTCAGATATGATTTGTAAGCAGTATTGATTTGCACTCAAAGGGAGACACTGTCTAACGCACACCTCTGCTGAGAGAAGAGCAACTAGCTCATTCACAATTCTAGGCATGGGTTGATAGGCCAAGGGCTTATGCAAGGAAGGGTGTTTACAAGAAGGGCAATGTCTGTCGATATTTTCACATGTTCTGCATTTCCACGTTTTGTGGTGACAAACCCTTCTTCCCTAGACTGGGGCCTTGGGCTTTGCATTTTTCTTTAATCTTTACAACTCTCCTTTCTAGTAATTTTGGAGAATAGAAAACTGAGGTTCAGAAGTTAAATAATTCACCTGAGGTGAAATTAGGATGGAAACCCAAGCCTACCAGGCTCTACATCTTTATGATCTGTTTTAACGGAGGCAAAGTTAAGCAGAAAATGAGGCAATCATGATATGGGACAACAGCGATGGTGGAAAGATTGTATCAGGGACAAATATGGGAAGCATATGAGAGTTAATAATGAAAAAAATTCATGTATAATGTAGAGTTCTTTACAGTTTATAACAAATTACATGTGCAGTATAATATAGTGGTTAAGAGCATATACTCTGGAGCCAGATGGCCTGGCTTCAAATCATGGCTCTGCCACTTGCTAGCCATGTGACTTTGGGAAAGTTACTTAACTTCTCTGTGCCTTAGTCTTCTCATCTACAAAGCAGAAATTAAAAAATAATTCACATTTCATTGGGTTGTTATAATGATTAATAAGATAGTGTCTGTGAAGCAATTAGAATGGTGCCTGTACATAGTAAACACTATAAAAGTTCGTCATTACTATCTTTATTATTGTATTTGGTCTTCATTGCTGTTATTCCCATTTTACCGGTGAGGAAAAGGATACTATGGAGGCGAAGCAGCTAACCCAAGATCATGGAGTCAGTCAGTGATAGACCTGGACCGGAATCTGGGTCTCTGCCTTCCTGTGCGGGGGTTTTCCACTCCTCGCACTGCCTCCCAGCTTTACTAAATACAAGCAGAGGGGTCACTGCAGGCTTGGAAAGTCTGTGCAAGAAAAGGCGGAGCCAGGCACAATTCATGCTCTTTTCCTCCTGAGAATCAAAGAAGGATCTCTCGAGAAAGAATTTCAGGAACTTGAGTGCAGCATGTAACACATTCCACAACAATTCAGTCCAATTTCGCTTCATGAATTTTCACTAACATGTGAATTTACCTTTTCACTCTATTTTTCTTCCCCTTCATCCCAGTCCCAGCCATCACCGTCACCGTCACCGTCACCATCACCATCACCATCACCATCACCATCACCATCACCATCACCATCACCATCACCATCACCTGTCTTAGGACATCTAGAGGGGCCTCCTACCTGGCATTCCACCTTTAACTCATTCTCCCCACTATAGCCAAATACATATTTCTAAAATAAACCTGATCATGTCAGTTCCCTGATTAAAATCCTTCAAATGCTCCCCCTGGCTCTAAGGCTTTGGAATAAATCTCGTTCATATGCCCTGTGAGATTGTCCAAAGCTGAGCCTTCCTTCTGCTTCCGGCCTCATGGCTCAAGCCCTGTGCTCCTATTAGATTGCACTTCCTTCAGTTCCTCGGAACCGAGCTTCGGTGTTGGATACACAATCCCTTTTGCTTTGAGCTTTCTCAGTCTGGACAAGTCCTACTCATCCCTTAAGCTTCTGCTTAGAACTCAGATCTTCTGGGAAGCCTTTTTAAAAAACATAGATTTAAAAATATACATATATACATTTTTATAGATTTCAGAGGGGAAGGAGAGGGACAGTGTGCCGCACCAGCACAGCCAAGGGTTCAGCGAGCATGAGGTGAAGGATGAAGAAAAGACAGACAAAGAGAATAAGCTGGGTCTAGGTGGGTTTTCTGTGCCTGGCTGAGACCACAGAACAGATCCAGACGGCAAGCTGATGCTTTATTTTATAGTCAGAGGTAAACAAGGTAGTGGTCACCATAGTTACAATATTCTTGTGAGTTTCACTTGTTTTGGCAGCACTTGCTGCACCTCCCACAGCCCATTAGCTACCTAGGAAGGATCTAGCGAGGGTCATAAGGTCAAGCTTAATTATGCTAAGAGGGCTGTGCCCTCTAAGCTGGGACTTGTTTGGGGCTTTGCCAGCAGGTCAGTCTGAGGCTTAACCCTATAACCATTCCCTACAGGACAGAGAGATAGAAACATCAATGATGAGAGAGAATCATGGATTGGTTGCCTTCTGCATGCCCTACACTGGGTATTGCGCCCATAACCTGGGCATATGCCCTGACCAGGAATTGAACTGTGACCTCCTGGTTCCTAGGTTGATGCTCAACTACTGAGCCGCCGCCGGGACCTTTTTGTATTTTTTCACTCCATTTTTCCTTATAGCACCCTGTACCTCCTCCTTGATAGCATTTGTCATGGAGTATTATTGTAATTGCTGTGTCTTTGCCTGTGTCCCACTAGAATCTGGGCTTCCTGAGGGCAGCTGCTATGTCTCCTTGCTTCAGTGTTACACCTGGCACCAGCACAGGCCTGAAATGAGAGTTATTTACACATCAAAGATAAATACAGATGTTAATTGAAACTGAGGAAGTGGAGGCTATTGCCGAAGAGGAGCGGGGATGAGGGAGCAGTGGGGATTGCTGATGGAGTTAGCTTCCAGAGTAGGTGGGTGTGGAATAGGATGACCAACTGTCCTGGTATGCCGGGGGACTGTCCTGGTTTTAAAAGGGCAACTCCTGTGTCCCAGGAAGACCCTTCCTTAGTCCAGGCAAACCTAGGCTGGAATGAAGAGTACCTCTTCCTTGGATTATGAGTGACAGTAGAGAGGTCGAGAAGGGCAGGTTAAATCAATAAAGCGTATGGCTTTGGAACCAGGGAAAAGCTTTGCATCTGAGCTGTGCGATCTTGAACATAGTTAACCTCTCAGATTCAGTTTCCTGTAATTTGGGACAATTAAACAAGAATGAGTCACGTGAAAACGCCTATCCCAACTGTAGGCTCACAGCTAGAATTAAAAGTTTTAGTGTTCATTTTTTCCCTCCCTTTTGCCGCTATTCTCACCTCTCACTCTCCCTTCATCTACCCTTTCGACTTTTTCATTTGTTCTCTGGACTCACTGGCTCCTCACTTGGAAGACCACCCACCGCTAGGGGGCAGCGCAGAACAAACAAGGATGGGCGCCTCTCTAGCCCTCCCAGGGGGAGCGCTCTATGGCGCCGACCCTCTACCTGCGCGGAGGGGGCGGGGTCCTGCCACGTGACCTGGGTGCCGGGTGCCGGCGCAGTCGCCGTGGCCGCGTCGTCCGCTCCGCTCCCCTTTCCGTGCACCTGAGCTGCCGCCCCGCGGTCCTGCGGCTTTTCCTCCCGCCGCTGCGGGCCGCGGGGCCGAGGCCATGTCCCGAAAGCAGGCGGCCAAGAGCCGGCCGGGCAGCGGCGGCCGGAAAGCCGAGGCCGAGCGCAAGCGGGACGAGCGGGCGGCGCGCCGGGCCCTGGCCAAGGAGCGGCGGAACCGGCCGGAGCCCGGCGGCGGCGAGGAGGAGTTCGTGAGCTTCGCCAACCAGCTGCAGGCCCTGGGGCTGAAGCTGCGGGAGGTGCCGGGGGACGGGTGAGGCGGGCCCGGGAGCGCGGGAGGCCGCGCCGGGGGGACGCACCGGGCTTGGCGACCGTCGCCCGCTCTCGTCCACCCACTCATTCGGGCGGCCCGAGCGCCGGCCGCGAGCCAGCCGCTCCCCGGTGCAGGGGGTCCCGCGGCGGGCGAGGCGGCGAGGCCCCTTCCCGGAGACCTCGGGTAATCCCAACCCCCCTAATCGTGGCAGAGGCCGGGAGGAGGCTGTAAAGGGGTCCAGAGTCAGTAGAACACCGGAGCCGGTCTCCTTTGGGTCGGTGTCTGGGAAGCCTCTCTGAAAGGTGACATTTCAGCTGAGACCTGCAGGGATGAGAGGGAGCAGTCACCTGAAGAGCGGGGCAGCACGCAGAGCAGGCCTAACGACGGTCGGACAAGTGGAGGCGTGGTCACTTGGTGTAGCGCTTGGCCTCCTTGGAGTCCTTACCTGCCCCTTTGGGACTCAGTTCTGTGAGGGCCTGTTGTTGCTGAAGGCAACCTCTCTAACTCTCCCATGGGCTTCAGCTCGGACTGCAGTCTAGGTCCAGCCTTTTTAGGGGACACGGGGTAAATAAAGGGGTAGGAGGGAGAGAATGGGAGAAAGGAAGGAAAAAGGGCTTCAGGAAAGGGGATGTGGAAACTGGAGTGTGGATGGGAGAAGGAAAAGGGCAGGCAGGGGAGAGGGGAGGAGAACGGTTATGGTGGATACTGTTTATGAACTGGCTCAGATTTCCCTTTCCCATGTGTCCTACGTGTTCTCAGTGCTTTAGGCTAATTGGATTTAGTTTGATTACATTGTATTCACCACCACCTAGCACAGTGCCCAGTACATAGAGGCATTCAGCGCATTTTTGGTGAAGGAATGAATGAATAATAGCAGTAGAGAGGGAGACCAGACTAAATGTTACCGTGTAGTTGGAAGCTGTGAGGATTAGGCAATTGTGGCATATTGTGTGTGTGCAAAGAGGTAAAGGGTAGTATTAGACCCTCAGCAGGGCCTCTCAAAGGGGCATTTCCTTAGTGGAGTCACTACAGTGAAAGACTTGCTTTGCTGGGTCTTGCTTTTTACCTAGTACCTTGATTTTTGCCACATAAAGTTTTTAACAATTCAGGGCCTTACTTATTTTAATCAAACTCACAAGCAAAAGGCACTGCTATATACACCAAACTACCAGTGGAATGCTTTACAGTGGGATTGGGGTGGGGCTACTCCTTGCAAATGATTGGATTGCTTGTGTTTGCTATACTGGGCATGGTATTCTCAATGTTAGGGTGCCAAGGAAACTGAAATACTCAACAGAAGGTTGCTTAGAAATCACACCACAGGGAGTTGTAAAATCTTGAAGGAGTTTCCTAATGCTATGGGAAACTTTGGGGGTTCTATCTCCCCCTCGCCACCAACCATCAAAGAGAGCATACTTCAGTTAATTCAGCAAATATCGGTTAAGCAGGAGCTGGGAATACATTGATGACTAAGATACTTAAGGAGTTCATAGCCTAGTAAGAGAGAAACGTAATAGCAGGTCTCAAACATTTTGGCCTTAGGACCCCTTTACACTCTTAAAAATTACTGGGGACTCCAAAGAGCTTTTGTTTATGTGGGTTACAGCTAGCAACATGTACTATATTAGAAAGTAAAAGAAAATTTTAAACCAAGAAAATGCAAACATTCCATTAGCTGTCAGAGAGATAACCTCATTTCTCAGATAGCCTCTGGAAAACACTGTACACTTGTGAGAGATCGAGAGTGAAAAAGATAAATAATATCTTAGTTTTGAACTCATGGATACCCTGAAAGGGTCTCAGAGGTAATTTTCCCCCACACCCTTAAACTGGGCCACACTATGAGAATGGATTATGTAAATAATTAAGATTAAGTTTGATGTATTCTTAATAGTGATTGATTATCGTGGCACTATTGAGATGGAAGTGGCTGACACTCCCTGAAGTGGTCAGGAAGGCTTCTTTCATTCAGAAATTCTCATTGAAACCTGTACTCTGCTAGATGCCTCTCAGAGGAGGTCACATACAGACTGGTCAGGAAGGATCAATAGGAATATGCCAAGAGAACTTTCCAGGCTGAGGAGTAATACATGTAAAGGCACCAGGATGACAGGAGTGTGGGATACAAAGGGTAGAAGTCAGGGCCAATGAGGTGCAGAGGCTAGAGGTCAACTTGACTGGAATGCTTGTTTTCACTTCCAAGGTCTTTATTCTTTGGACAGTGTTAGGTAAAACGATGATTCCTCTTCTGTGGGCTTCACGAGGCTAACCAGTTCTTCCCATGGGCACATGAGGTGGTCTGGGTGTCACCCCTCCTTAGAATTGTGCTTAGGGTTGTGTGATGGGTTTTATCCCTGCAGTGGATGGTGTTTCCTCTGTATGTGACGGGCTGGCAGGTATCAGCATATTCTTTTACTAACATGTATTGAGTACTCTTTGGTGAACTATAATAAAGTTATGGTAACATAAGAAATGGTTGACAGTCTTCACTCTGGTCTGATTACAGCATTGAGCAGCCTGAGAGCATCTTGCTATGTAGGCGTGTTCGTTGTTGATGGTGTGGTACTGGTGGCACTCTGGAACCTCTGGGTCCTTGGGGATAAATTAGCTGGTATCCTCCGAGTCTAATGTTTCCGTTACTGTAGCCAGTTTAGCGTAGATTAATTAGGGAGCTATTTATGGGGTTTTGTAGTGCATCATGGGCCACCTTCAGATTTGTTATGTTGTTTGAAGGTGGACCCACATAAATTGGATTCAATTTCAAAACAAGAGAGACATTTTAACTTTGATGTTGTCCTGAAAAACATCATTGGCTATAGGGTGAAAAGGACCTCTAATTGGATTAGGCAGTACAAACAACATTAGCATCTCTCTGAGCTATATCCAGTTATATCTCACTAAATATAGTCTAAATTACATAACTAATTAGTAGTGTTCTAAAATTGAAACATTAAAGAATCACTAAGCCATTTATCTCTGTCCCAAAACAAGTTGTTTTATTTTTATTTTGTTCTTAGAACTGTAGGATCTTGGTGGAAGGGCGTTTACACGCGCGCCATCTCGCCTGTCTGTCAGTTACCTGCATCGCCTGTGCGGCAGCCTCAGCTTTTGTTTCGGGCACAGTGGTTGTCAGCCGGGTGGCACAATAGAATCACCTGGGGACTTTGTAAAGAATCCAGTGCCTGGGCTCTAACCCAGATCAGCAACACCACAATCTCAGGCAGTGCAGCCTGGTTACTGATGATTTTTGAAAAGGTCCACAGGTGATTCTTATGTGCAGTCATAATGAAAAACCACTTATTTATTAGAGTCTAGATTCTAGACGAGCCTTCTTTAGCCTAAACATTAGTAATTGTTTATGTTCTTCTTATTATGCATTTTAAAACCACATCACTTTATCTGAACATGTCTCTTAAAATGCAGTAACTAGAATGGCACCCAATCTTCTAGCTGATCTCAAAGAATAGAACCTGTCCCCCTCCTTTTTCTGCACATGGACTAGTATTACTGCAGCCTAGGAGCCCATTAATTTTTTTGATGTCTATGTTATAATAGTGGCCCATGCTAAATGATCAAGCCCTTAAAACCCTTAACTACTTTGTGTACTTGGTGGCTTTGTGAACTCAAATACAAGACCCTATAGCACAGTGGTCCTTAAGTGGGGATGATTTTGTTCCCCGGGCGAACGGTGACCTTTTGGCAATGTCTGGAGGCATTTTTGGTTGTCACAACTGGCCGGGAGGATGGTGATAATGGTGGTGGTTGGTAGAGGCCAAGGATACTCCTAATAAACGTTCTGCAGTTAACAGGACAGCCCCCACAACAAAGAATTATCCCCAAATGTCAGTAGTGTGGGGTTTGAGAAGCCCCGCTGTAGTGTGTGGGTGAGGGTGTGGACTCCGGAAACTGTGGGATCTCCCAGAGGTCCTTTGAGCAGTGACGCTTTGTTCTCAGAGTGCTCTCACTGCCGGGCTCCCCAAGGGAACTCAGGCTGCCTGTCGGATTGTTCACATTCCTGTGTCCTTACCTTGCAACTGTCAGAAAAGGAAGTGATTTGTCTATCTTGATTTTTCATTTTGACTATTTTGAGTGATTTCAGGAAAGTTTGGTAAATAGAGAGAAGTATATTAAAATAATATATAATTTAACATTTATTTCTAATTCTATTACCTCTGAGTAACTATGGCTGACGTTTCGGTGGATGGGTTTGAATTCTGATCCACTACATACCAGTTATATGACCTTGAGCGAATTACCCTAGGGCCATGGTCGGCAAACTGCAGCTCGCAAGCCACATGCGGCTCTTTGGCCCCTTGAGTGTGGTTCTTCCACAAAATACCATGGCCTGGGCGAGTCTATTTTGAAGAAGTGGCGTTAGAAGAAGTTTAAGTTTAAAAAATTTGGCTCTCAAAAGAAATTTCAGTCGTTGTACTGTTGATATTTGGCTCTGCTGACTAATGAGTTTGCCGACCACTGCCCTAGGGGGATAGTACCTAGCTCAGCGTTGTGAAGACTAAGCACTTGTAATACCTGTAAAGTATTTTCATCAGTGCCTGGCACATTGTAAAATATGTTTAATTTTCTTTGCATACATTTGTGTGTAGTGTGCAGATAAACACATATGAGCTCATGCAATGTAGTTTTATACCTACTTTTTTGGCTTATATGGAGAACATGTGCCCATGTTACTAAAAATACTTAGAAAGCATGTTACTTTCTGTATTTTGAATTTTGATATATTAAATATAAAAAAACTAAATACACAATTTTGGGCTAAGTGACACCTTTTAAGCTAGATTAAGGAATAGACCTAAGGGTTTAAGGAAAGTTTGAGAGAAAAGCTTAAAATTGAGAACGCTTTATTCATTAGCCTACTTCTCCCTCCCCCATGGTTGAACAAAGACTGCCATTGTTAGATTTCAGCAACAGACACCTCAGTCTAGTATACAACTGCTGTATTCCAGTCCCTTCTAGAATCTTGTCTCAGATTGATGCAAAGCTTCTTGGTTTCTAGTTTATAGAATCTGTCATCTTTAAATATTTCCTCCTCCCTTGCAAAAAAAAAAATAGTATGAATCCTTATACTTTTGAAGAGATGCCTGCCTCTGTATAACTTTCTATTGAAAATTTATTTTTCTGAATTGATAAACTTTTTTCTCGTATGCATTTGCGTCTGAAAGTTCTTCTGGAAGTGATAAGTTTATATTTTGGAATTAGAGTGTCATGGGTTTTCATTTAGAAAAGGAAAGAAACAGTTTGGTGTGAAACTGAGCAACTGTTTGGCTTCAGAATTTTTTATTTCCTTAGTTTTAAGGATACCAGATTGTGTTTGTCTCTGAGTATCTGGGCTCTGTGTTTGTGATATAGTTTGGAATTTTAGAAACCTTCGAGGGGTTTGAAAGTAATGATAAGTCTTAAAGTTTATTGCCAGCATTTTAATTTTAGAGACAAAACAAAGTAAAAACTGTGTTTAAAGTTTTCATTTAGCGGGAATAACAAGAGCATTGCGGCTCCCTGGGGGAGAAGTGAGCCAAGGAGGAGGGAGAGTGTCGTTGTGTAGTTACGCCTATGCCCTGGCCACGTACCTTTCATGGCTTTCTCCACTGTGTTCTTAAGACTT
Organism: Cnephaeus nilssonii; assembly: GCF_951640355.1. Classification (NCBI taxonomy): domain Eukaryota; kingdom Metazoa; phylum Chordata; class Mammalia; order Chiroptera; family Vespertilionidae; genus Cnephaeus; species Cnephaeus nilssonii. The sequence goes on along the minus strand of NC_137078.1, from coordinate 92,013,541 downwards.
AGGATGCCCGGTTCAGTTGTTGGTATTGGGAGGTGGACAAATTACTCTCTTTTGGGTACTCTCTGTTAGGTGAGTGACTAGTCAGCTGGGCAGCTGTAGTGGAACTTGTTTCAGGAAATCGGCAGTGGATACGCTTTATCATTTTGGAAGAGCATGTGGGAATCAGAGCCCTTGAGAAATGGCCGGTAGTGTCTGGACCCTGTCTTCAGGGGGTGAGTGTGTCACCAGCCTCACTTGTTGAAGCAGCTGAGGCCCAGGGATGTTGAATGACTTTGCTGAGTCGGCCAGCTGGTAAGTGGGGAATAGAGTTCTTGTTTGTGCCTCTTCTGAAGGTAATGTAGTTGGACATGTGCCCTAGTGCCTTCCCTCAGTATCGGGGAAGAATCATGGAGGGTCAGAGTTGAGGCTTTCTCTTGTCTCTGTGTGGAGGACGTCCATGGATGGCCTGGTATGAAGCATTGCTGTTGTCGATGAACTAAATTAATTTTTAAAAGGTTGTGACCAACATTTTTGTTTTGATAGTAATTGCCTGTTCAGAGCTCTTGGTGATCAGTTGGAGGGACACTCACGAAATCATCTCCAGCACCGACAAGAGACCGTAGACTACATGATCAAGCAGCGGGAAGATTTTGAACCCTTTGTAGAAGATGACATTCCCTTTGAGAAACATGGTAGGTTCCTGTGGGACATTGGATCCTCCAGGAGTAATACATTGGGTAACTAAATCCATCAGCATTCCCCACCCTCCAGCCAGGGATTTGGTTACATAAGCTATGGCATGTATTCAACAAATATTATTCATCTGCTCTGTAATAGGCGACATGCTAGGCAGTTGGGTTTCAGTAGGTTTAGATGAGTATGCCCTTAATAACAATGATGATTGATGTTCATTGACCTGAAAAGCTGTTCATGACTTCTTATTCAACTAGAGGCCCGGTGCATGAAAATTCATGCACTGGAGGGGGGGGGTCCCTCAGCCCAGCCTGCCCCCTTTCACAGTCCAGGAGCCCTCAGGGATGGGAGGTGACCCAGCAGTCAGGGGAAGGCGACACCCCATCACACCTTTGCTGCTGCCACTGCCGGCAGCGCAAGCCTAGGCCGGCCCTGGTTACCTGAGCCTCAGGCCGGTCCTGGGCGGCTGGGCAGCCGCCATCCGAGGCTTGCCTGCGCCTCGGGCCAGCCCTGGGTGGCGGGGGGCTGAGGGGACTGGACGCTGCCTTCTTGTGGCTGTGGGTGTCCCATCTTTGAGGGCGGGGCAGTCAATTAGCATATTCCCTCCTTATTGGCTGTGGGCACTTCCATCTTTGAGGGCAGGGCAGTCAATTAGCATATTCCCTCCTTATTGGCTGTGGGTGCCGCCATATTTGTGACGGTGTGAGGGTCAATTAGCATATTCCCTCTTTATTAGATAGGATGGGGTGGCGGGGGAAGCAGGCCCTGAAATAGTGTGTATAGATTGGTCCTATTTTTAAAAGGTATACACACAGAGAAGCATACTAGAAAAATTCTAGAAAGATACTAACATTTTATGATTGTTTATTCTTGGCTCCACTTATTTTTTACTCCCTTTACACATCTATAGAGGGGAGATAATAATAGCACCTATTATAGGCTTTTTTGATGAAGATTGAATGATGTAATTAAAATAAGTTCTTAACTGTTTGTCATCTAGGGATGATGGGTCTATTCATATTTTAAAGTATCTTCTATAGATATTTCTGATTTTAAATGATCATGTATTACTTTTTAACCAAAAAAATCAATAAAGTCATTTTAAATTCTCACCCAAACCCCAGACACAATCTGTTTTCTTTGAGGCAAATTATTTAGTGATTTTAATTAGTTCCTTATAGGCACAAATCTAGTAAGAAAGTACATATAAACTTTTAAACTTTAATTTGACAATTATTTACTGAGGACGTTCTGTGCTAGGTGCTGATATATTTATGTTTTACAATAACATTTTTATCACAGAGTTCAGTCTTTTCTGCTCTTATCAGGAAAGAGAGAGAATATTTCCTGTGTTTTAGAGTGCTAATTCTGGGAACCATGTCAAGAAAGAGTGGGGAGATAGACTGAGAAGGGAGATGAGTTAGGAGCTCTCCACATTGGCCGGATGAAAGAGTAAGAGGGTCTCCACCAAGACAGCTGCTGGGGATGATGAGCGGGTTCCAGACCAAGATACAACTGGTAGTATAATTGACAGGACTCATTGGAGCTGGAGAGGGGAGAGGCAAAAGTGATTCTGAAGATTCTGTCTGGGGAATGGCTAGGTAGAGGGCCATAGGAGGAAGTCTTGGGGGGAGGGGAGCTATCAGTGATTCATAACTCAAAAGGGAACAACTCATTCACTAGGCACAGCAATAAAACTCCCACTGAGTAGTTGATAGTATTCACTGAGTTAATGGTCCCTCTCTCTGATCACTTTTTGTCTAGCACATAGGCACAGTTTACCAGATGGTCAGCAGTTTACAAATTAAATGTGGGTATACGGGGCATGTTTTATAGTTTAGCTAAATAAAATGAATTGTGTCATTGGTCCAATTAAAATATTTTTGATGAAGTGAGTTTTTAGTTTGTGACTTGAAATTCCACTTTGAACATCTTGAATGAAGTGGTTGATTTGGAGGTATGACAGGGTAAGGGACTTGTATCCAGTGTGATAGTCACTTTAGATGTACAATTGAAGCATCCATCTTATATAAAAACTGCTGTTTGAAATTTTAACCCTGCCATTTGGCTTCTGTAAATGCTTGCTTGCTTAAATAATAAGGAAAATAAGACTACTCCCACTTCAGAGAGGCCACTAAAACTTCCCCGGACAAAATTATCAGTGCTGGCACCAGGCCAGGCCTTTGGTTGAGGTCTCAAGGTCCCAGCACATAGGGGCTCTTTAAGAACTTGCAAAAGGGTCTGGAAACACCCCATATTTGGGAGACAAAGAAGGTAAAAACATATAAATAGGGAAAATTCCTCCATGTTGGGGCCCAGAATTTGAGAGACATTTTCCTCTGGACCCGCGCATAATAAATGTAACTCCATCTCTCTAAGTATTGCTTGGTTCTTCTCTGGTTTTCTGTAACACAATGGGAGATTGTTGTCTTGAAATGTCACTGTGTGTTCCTGATCGCTGGTTGGTGCTTCACAAAGAATTTGAGCTTCAAAGCGAGGAGTGGCTCTGACTGCCATAGCAGAAGTGGAAAGAAACCTAGATGTCTGCACATTGTTTGTGTGCCAGTTGAAGACTAGACTTATTACATTTTCCCTCATATCATAGTTACACGTTTTTAACATCTACCGTTTTACACTGAGATTCTTGAGGGCAGGGACTGTGTCTCTTCCCCAACCTGGTAATGGTAGGCACTCCTAAGATGTTTGTTGAATGAATAAATGAATGGCTCACTTAACTTTTCAGGACCTGGTTACCCTGCATCTGGCTGTACTAGTATCTTTTAGGATTTTTTTTTTAAATAAATCTTTATTTTTCAGATTATTACAATTGTTTCTCCTTTTTTCCCCTATATCTCCCCATCACCCGGTTCCCTCCCTCCCCCCCCCGTTGTCCTTATCCATAGGTGTATGATTTTTGTCCAGTCTCTTCCCATACCCCCCACACAGACACCCCTTTCCCCCTGAGAATTATTAATCCACTCCCATTCTATGCCTCTGATTCTATTATGTTCACCAGTTTATTCTGTTCCTCAGATTTTTAATTCACTTGATTTTTAGAATCACTTGTTGATAGATATGTATTTGTTGTTCATAATTTTTATCTTTACTTTTTTCTTCTTTTTAAAGAATACCTTTCAGCATTTCATATAATACTGGTTTGGTGGTGATGAACTCCTTTAGCTTTTTCTTATCTGTGAAGCTCTTTATCTGCCCTTCAATTCTGAATGATAGCTTTGCTGGGTAGAGTAGTCTTGGTTGTAGGTTCTTGCTATTCATCACTTTGAATATTTCTTGCCATTCCCGTCTGGCCTGCATAGTTTCTGTTGAAAAATCCGCTGACAGTCGTATGGGTGCTCCCTTGTAGGTAACTAACTGTTTTTCTTTTGCTGCTTGTAAGATTCTCTCTTTGTCTTTTGCCCTTGGCATTTTAATTATGATGTGTCTTGGTGTGGTCCTCTTTGGATTCCTCTTGTTTGGGGTTCTGTGCGCTTCCTGAACCTGTAAGTCTATTTCTTTCACCAGGTGGGGGAAGTTTTCTGTCATTATTTCTTCAAATAGGTTTTCAGTATCTTGCTCTCTCTCTTCTGGCACCCCAAAAATTCGGATATTGGTACGCTTAAAGCCATCCCGGAGGCTCCTTATGCTATCTTCACACTTTTGGATTCTTCTTTCCTTCTGCCTCTCTGGTTGGGTGTTTTTTTCTTCCTCATATTCCAGATCTTTGGTTTGACTCTTCGGGTGCGGTGGTCTACTCTGTATATTCTTTATTTCAGACAGTGTATGCATAATTTTCTGACTGGTCCTTTTCCATTTTTTTGGTATTCTCATTTAGGTCCTTGAAGGTCTCTTCAAGTTTTTCAGCGGTTTTTAGAAGACTCTTGAGTAACCTTATAAATATGGTTCTGAACACTGTGTTGTCCATTAGTTTGCTTTCATCTATCTCTCCTACTTGTGACATACTTCAATGTCTCTCCCTGTGTTGATGGAGTGGCTTTGTGTGGTCGGTGACCTATAGGTAGCTCAGTTTCCCCAATCACCCTAGGTGGTCGCTCTTGGTACTCCCCTTTGTGGGCTGAGTGGAAAGTCTTGGTGTAGTTAAAAGCCCTGATTGCTGTTGGTACACTGGGAGGAATTGACCTCCGGTCCAATTGGTTGTGAGGGCCTGCTGTGTCTATAACGGAATAATTGCTGTGCTGGAGACACAGTAGGGCTTTGGTGCTCACTGAGTCTGCCTCTTGAATGTGTCCCTTATGAGAGTGGTTGAAATCTGGTGTCGTCCACACCGACAGAAAAGTCACTCTCACTCTCCGACCGATGGCCGATAGTCCCGTAGGCGTCTGGGTCCCCCGCGTGTCCCCAGAAACGAGTTCAGAGTGGTTGGGATTGTTGGTATCACTGGCGGGAGTTGATCTCCAAGCCAGTTGGCTGTGAGGCTCAGCAGTGTCTCCGCTGGGAGAGCTTCTGTGCTCAGCTTGGATGGGGCGGAGTCTCAGGGTGGCGCAGACAAGCTTTGGTTTCCTGTCTGCTCCGCCCTAAGAGGGGCGGGTTCTCCGTGCCCGAATTAATGGCTGCGCGCCTCTGAGAGAAGGCAGCTTTCGAGCTTCTCCCACTGCCTAACAGACCAGTTTCTCCCCAGCTGGGGATGGATTTCAGTGCAGACTGGTTTTGTTTTTCTCCCGAACAAGAAATCCAGTCACTGGGAGAGCTGTGCTCAGCTTGGATGGGGCGGAGTCTCAGAATGGCGCAGACAAACTTGGTTTCCGTCAGCGCCGCCCTAAGAGGGCTGGTTTCTCCGTGCCCTAATCAATGGCTGCGTGCCTCTGAGAGAAGGCAGCTTTCGAGCCTCGACCGCTGCCAAACAGACCAGTTTCTCCCCGACCGCCGCTGGATTTCAGTGCAGTTGGGAGGTTTTGTTTTTCTCCCAAACGAGAAAGCTAGCCACGCAGCGTCTGCTGGCCTCCCTCTCCACGCGCTGCGAGCGTGTATTCAGCCGCCCGCCCTTTCCGTGCTCATGGATCTCCGCACCTCCACAGCTCCTGAGGCTCAGCGTCCCCCTCTCTGTTTTTCTCTAGTTGTAGGTTTTCCACTCTGCCAGCTTTCCGGTGGTCCTGGCTGGTGTGCGCTCTGTTTTCCAGTTGTAGTTTCAAAATTGTTGTGGTAGGCAACAGTTAGGTGTTTACCTTATGCCGCCATCTTGGTTTTATCTTTTAGGATTATTCTTTTCCTTTAGACTGGCTTTGGAGAATCAGCAACATGTTTTTTCTAATTGTACAAATAATCCAGATCACAGTCGTCAATGTTCTTAATGCTGCTCTCCCTCCCTCCTTGTACCCAGTCATTCATTAAGTTTTGTCACGTCTACCTTGATATTTTTTTTCTCACTGCTGCCATCTTGTAAAATCAGGCCTCTGTGGTCATTAGCCTAGATTTCTTCAATACTTTTTTGACTGGTCTCATTGCCACTTGACACATTCAGTTTTTTTGTGTGTTTTTTTTTTTTTTTGCAGCTGGAGTAGTGACCTAAAAATAAATCTTTCCCCTATCTACAACCCATTGGCTGCTCCCCATTGACCTCAGTCAGGATAAAGGCCAAACTCTTGAGCCCTTTACTCTCTGTGATTTTCTTATTTATCTATTCTCACCTCCCACCCTGCTGTCTTAGCATTCTAAATTCCTGCAAAACTGTATAGCCCACAGACTCATCTGTCTACTCCACTCATCTCTCCTCTCTCCCTCTCTCTTCTCTGCCTGGAACATCATTTCTCTTTTATCTCCTGTCATTTGGGAATTAGCTTAGATGTCTAAGTCAAGAAGCTTATATGATACACCTTACCTCCCCCTCCCTACTACCAAACTGACTTATGCTCCCAACCTGGAGTTAGCCAAGCTGCAAGGTTTTAGGGCACAGTCTTCCCCAAGACTTCCCTCACTTCTGACACCAATTACAAGTTTGGGGTTTCCTGAACCGCTCTCAGACTCAATGATTTGCTACAAGGACTCACAGAACTCACTGAAGGCCCTTATACTCACAGGTATAGTTTATTACATGGCAGGGTTAAAGGTCAAAATTAGCCAAAGGGCAGAGTGGGAAGGTTCCAAACACAAAGCTTTTCTTGTCCTCAGGATGCATCCTCCTCCTGGCATCTGTGTGTGATAGAGTATTGTCAGCCGCGAAGCTCACCTGAACTTTGGTGTCCAGAGTTTTTATTGGCGTTTCATTGTGTGGGTTTGATTGATTGCCTAGCTCCCCAGTTTCCAGATCTGGCTGACCTTGCATGGTCAGAGAGTCCCCTCATTAACTTAAACTGTCAGGTGTGGCTGAGGAGCCCACGGTGAATAACAAAGACATTCCTATCACTTGGGAAATTTGAAGGGTTTAGAAGTTATCTCTCAGGAGTCAGGGATAAAGATAAGACCTTTATTTGGGCAAGGCCAGATTCTTTACCATACATCCTTTCCTATAGCACTTATATGCTTCAATGACGTGTTTTCTTGTTTGCCCCCATTGGTTATAAACTTCTCAAGGGCAAACTGACAGGCTGTGTAATGGAGTCGCCAAAAGCCAGGATCTTGGAGTCAGGATGCCTGGGATGTGATCTCAGCTCTGTTTTGTCCTGGTATTGTGACCTTACTCTGTGCCTCATCTCTAAGGTGGTGTGCATGATGATGCCTGTCAGAGGATTGTTTTGACGATTAAAAGTGAAAATCCTTGAGGAGTAGCGCAATGCTTGACACATAATATGCATTTATTAATGCAAACTGTTATAATCACTGCTTATTGTTACATTTCCTGGGTCTTTTATAGAGTTAGGCTTATAGGAAACATTCAGCAAATGTTTGTTGAAAGAATAAGTAAACGAATCCTTTCTTTAGAATGGTTGGTGCCCTTGTGAGTATAGCAGTGTGCATACTGTTCAAGCATCTGAGTTCCTAGACTCTGACAATGCTAATGGACTTTTTAGATGTCTACCCTTGTTTCTCATTATTTAGAACTAAATAAGTACGAAAGCATGTTTGCATTTGGATTTTTCCATTATAAAGACTTCATTTTTCTCTCTCTCCTATTTCCATGCAGTGGCCAGTTTGGCAAAGCCTGGTACATTTGCTGGCAATGATGCAATTGTAGCCTTTGCAAGAAATCATCAATTGAATGTGGTGATTCATCAACTTAATGCCCCTTTGTGGCAGGTAGGTCACCTATTCAAGAGTTTATCTGGCACTGGCCAGTTTTGCTAAGTGGTTAGTGCGTCAGCCTACACACTAAAAGGTCGTGGGTTCAATTCCCAGTCAAGGGCATGTACCTGGGTTGCAGGTTCAATCCCTGGCCCAGGTTGAGGCACATGTGGGAGGCAACCAATCGATGTGTCTCTCTCACATCAATGTGGTTTTTTTTTCCCCCCCCCTCTCTCTTTCTCTTCCTCTTCCTCATCCTCCCTCCCTCTCTTCCTCTCTCTCTAAAACTCAATGGAAAAAATATCCTTGGGTGAGGATTAAGAAAAACAAAAAAAAAGAGTTTATCTGAAGCTCTTCATTATAACTTAGCTTTTGGGATGTCCTAAGACGATGAGGCATGACCTGTGCTATTGAACTGTATAGGGTAACTTGGATTGTGAGCCTAACCAAAGATTAGAAGCGTTTAGTGGATTGGGATTACCCTGTGCCAAGTTCACATGGAGTCTCGAGTATAATTCAGAAACCTTTAAATGCCAGAAACATTATTCAACAGTCAGTTAATTGGGTAGTTTGGGGCAGAGAGCCTGATGTGGAAATACTGTCTATAATTCTGTAAAATATCTAAGCAAGGTTTTAAAAGATCAGTGCATACAAATTTAGTTTTGAAGTATGCGTAGTCCCACAGGTATGTTTGTGTTTTTTAGGTGGAGGGACCCAGAGACCAAATTTACTATACTAACCATTGCTACAAAGGATGTTCTGAACAACAAAATGTATTTCATGGCCTAGGATGTCAGGCTCCATTGCTCTGGTCTGCTCAGCTGTATCTGTGGTCCCAGTGGTTTTCTACAGCAGATGAGATCGTACAGTAAATGTTCAGTTTGTGCTGTAGGATGGCACAGCACATTGTGGAGCCACTGAGTGAAGTAGCTGTCCATTCAACTTTCTTTACCTTTGGTATCCTAAATTAGCCTGGTCTCCCAATCCATCAAACCAAACATTTTGTTTGGAAGGTCAGAGGTTGAGGAGAAAGTATATACAGGCCACCCCCTTGCTCTTCCTCCTTTTATTCAGAGTGCTTTCTGTACTTTGTAGCTCTCCTCCTGCAGCTTGGGTGTGTGGTTTCTATCAATCCTCCCCCTCCATTGCTCCTCTGGGTCTAACTTTTTTTTTTTTAATTAGGTAAAACATACTAAATGTAGAAAAATTTGAAAATCCAGAAAAACTAACAGGCAAATAAAAACCTGAGTCACATTCCCTAGAGTTTATTACTGTTAAAATTTTAGTGTGTATGCCTGTCATTCACACATACTCTTAGCTATACAAATATTCATATGGAAAGATATGTATCATAGTGCTTTATATACCCTTTAAACAGATCTACACAAATACAGACATGTCTATATGTACACACACACTTATGTATCTCTATGTATTATTATTATTATAAAGGCTACTGTGGCCTTTTTCTCACTTTTTCATAGACCACAAACATATATTTTCCTTAGTAAGTTGTTTATTCATAGTCTTTGATCATTAAAAATAAAGTGGAGTTTTTAGAGATATAATTTGCATATAGCAAAATTAACCCTTCTTAGGCATACTTTTTTTTTTTTACAAAATAGTCATGTAACCACCACCACGGACAACACATAGAATATTTCCATTACCTCCAAAAGTTTCCTCATGCCCCTTTGAGTCACTAGTTCCCTCCCCATGTCCCCAATCCCAGTAACCACTAATCTGATTGGTTTCTTACAGTTTTGCTTTTCTAGAATGTATCTAAATGGCTTTATATAGCCTTTGTTCTGGCATAATGTCCTTTTAATAAAATTAAAGCAAAATAAATTAGATATTCCATAGGTTGGTGAGGGATTTTACTGGGAGGGAAATGATGTGTGTGTGTCCTTTGGGGCAGTGTTATTGGATGTACCGACACCAGGGAGAGCTATATGTCTTTAGTGAGGTATTTTCTGAAGATGGGCTGTGAGCCAAGAGTTACCTTCTTCATTGTCCCAATGTTTTGTCATTAAAATAAATGTATTTGTTGAATAATGGAACTATCCACTGGCTCTCTCCTCCGCCCCCCATATCTCTTCACCCCAATGAAGCATCTTATGAAATTTAAGAATTGAAATTGTTTTGATTGTTACTGTCATGGGTAAGAACTCTTGCATTGAAATGGGTAGGCTCATACAATAATGGGGATATGAAATCTACATTCTTCCCTGGTTACAAATGGAATCTATGCTTCTGTGAACAGAATAGATAGGTGTGATGTAGAAAGTGAAAGTCCTCTGTAATCTCCCTACTCATGAAAATTGCAGTCAACTATTTGGTGACCATTCTTCCTATTTTTTTCCTATTCATAATGTGTATGTAGTATTATTACTTAAATATGTAAGTACTTTAGGGATTATGTCATTCAGATATTCTAATAAGGAGTTTCCTTTCCCAGTACTTCCCCTGGGAGATAAATGATGCTGTCTCTATTTGTACATGTGAAAAGCAGACCATCTGTACTTTGAGACCTAAATGGTTTACCTGGAGAAAACTTCATGGTTGCAGCTTCTGGTCCCTTGTGGTTCCTGTTTGTTCCATGGTTTTTGCTGTACTTTTAGACCACAGATAGTGTTAAAATGAACAGTAGTGCCTGACTTTCAGTCAAAACAAGAAGGAAGTGCTAACATTTTAGAGTTTTAACAAAGATGGTTACTGGGCTTTCTAAACAGCAGATTCAGAATCACTTTAGAGTTTCTGTCACGGGGAGTGTTTAGTGGTTACACCTGGGCTGAACCTTATGCCATGACTCTGGGGAGTGTTGTTCTTGCTGGGGAGTGGCCCAGGGGTACTGTTCACATAGAATATCTTGTGAGTAGTGCCTCCAGGGCTGTACAAGGAAGTAGTACCACTTGACTTTAAATAATACTGTTTTGAACTTGATGTAAGTGGGAGATTTGAGTTTGTGTTTCTCAGTATGTGGTTAATGGAAAACGCTATTTTTGTTGTAACGACAGGGGCACGCTCATTGTGAAGTATTGAAGCATAAGTGGAAGGCCCCTCATTTTTATGGCCCTCTTTCTAGGTCCTGGGAAGGGCTGTGGCATTTCTATATTTGTAATCTTGTCTTTTTCTTTTTCTCAAAGAGCACCTCCAAATTGTTTGCACTTTAAGCCCAGCAAATTTGCTGTGCCCATAGGCCTTCCCTCTTGCAAGGGGCCTGTGCATCTGGAGAGGTACTGATGCCTGAAACTTTCGCCAGTTTAACTTCACTGTGGATCTTCCCTGGTTGTTAAATGTGTGTTTTCATATGGATTTATTTCCATATAGTTCCATACTAAGCACATTGAAGCATACAGTTCCATACTAAGCACATTGAAGCATACAGTTCCATATTAAGCACAGTGAAGCATACATGCATGGACGGGAGGAAGATAAGTCAGAAGTTGCTCTGGACATACCCAGTCTTATTCCCAATTCATTTCACATCGAGCCTGTAGACTGGGCTTCCTGGGTAGCATTTCTCTCCATGAGTTGACACCGACCAAATCCTCACTGGCATCTCCTTTCTTTTGCTTCCAGATTCGAGGTACAGATAAAAGCAGCGTGCGGGAGTTACACATCGCATATCGATACGGTGAGCACTATGACAGCGTTAGGAGGATCAATGACAACTCGGAAGCTCCTGCTCATCTCCAGACTGATGTGAGTGAGGCCTCCGTGTTCTGTATTCTCAGCTCAGAAGGAGCCAGGTCGAGGGCTGGGTGCCTGGAGCTAAAAACCAGTGATGTTTTTATGGAACATTGCCTTTAAGAATCTGTGTGGGTTTGAGTCGTTTTTACTTTTTTAGCTCAGGTGAGAGTGACAGATAAAATTAATTGCTTGCCATTCTTTTGCTTTCCCTAATAGCTGATAGTTCTGATTCCATGGATAGAATTTATATAGAAATTTTAAATTACTTTTAGTTTTAAAATTAATCCATGCTTCTGGACCTGGAGATGATTATGCTAAGCGAAATAAGCCAGTTGGAGAAAAACAAGTATCATATGATCTCACTTATATGTGGAATCTAATGAACAAAATAAACTGACGAACAAAGTAGGTCCACAGACATGTATACATGGAACAGAACGACAGGGGCGGGGAGGGCGGGCGGGGGGAACCAGAAGAGATTAACAGTACTCTGCTATGAATATCTATGTATAAAGTTGTTTGAGTGCCTGTTTTTAATCTTCTGGGTTTATACTAGGAGTGGACTTGCTGGTCATAAGATAGATAATTCTGTGGTTAACTCTGTGAGGAACTGCCACACCGTTTTCCACAGTGGCTGCACTAGTTCACATTCCCACTAGCACTGTTCTGAGGATTCCACTTTCTCCACATCTCCACCAATACTTACCTTTTCTTTCTTTTTAAAATTACGGCCATCCTGCAGGTGTGAAGTGGTACCTTGTGGTTGGATTTGCATTTCCTTAATGGCTAATGATGTTGAGCATCTTTCCATGTGCTTCTTGACCATTTGTATCTCTGAAGAAATGCCTAGTCAAGTCCTTTGCCCATATTCTAATTGGGTTATTTGCACTTTCGTTGTTGTTGAGTTGTAAGAGTTCTTTATATATTCTGGATATTAGATTCTTATAAAATATATGATTTGTCAGAATTCTTTTTTGTTTGTAGTAGTTTTTTTTTTAGATATAGAATTATCATCTGACAATAATGATAACTTTTATTTCTTTTTAATTTGATACTTCTAAATTTTTTTTATTTTTTTTTAGCTAATTGCATTGACTAATGCCTCCTGTACATTGTTAAACAATAATGGTAGTGGTGTGTTCCTTACTTTAGTGGGCATGAGGCATCATTCTGTGGATTTACCGTGGTTATTTAGCCACACCCACACCATGAAACCGTTAGCTTGTTGTCAGTTATTCACCACTGTTTGGCAATTTGATGAGCACTTTTATGTAAGTCCTTTCTGTACTTGACATTAATTCTTTGGATAAATTTCAAAGACTCCTGATACACATTGCCAAATTGTTAGAATATACTTTTATAATGGGTTGCTTTTTATTAACACTCTATCCGGCACTTACACTTTCACATGCAGAAAATAGAAAGGTCCTTGCCCATTTCCCGTCTCCCTGCATTAATAGCAAGCAGAAGGAGCAGGGACTGAGCAGCTGCAGAGGGATGCCTTTGGCTCTTCTGGTTTAGGCATAGGCTGCAAAGGCTGCATGGATCCTAGGGGACTGCTCTTTGTGGTGTTAAGAGTTTGGATTGACAGGTTCCCTTGAGTGTGGAGGTTAGATGAACCATGCCACTGTGACTATCCAGCTGGGACAGGAATTCAGAGCTTGCTGATGCTTACAAAGGGCCTAGGGAGCCAGCTGAGAGGCGTATGCCTGTTTCTGCGAGACGCGCTGTCCTGCTGCAGGTGCTAGGGCAGAGGATCACTTGCTAGGCTCACGCCTCTGGAAATCAGCTGAGGAAATGTGTGCCATTTGAGTCAGCAGCCATGGCCAAAACGTAGGCATCTGGAAACCAAAGGAGCGCTAATGCCATTCTTACTGAACACTTCCTACCGCATCATGGGCCGTTCTCTCTAATACTTATATTGTGGACTGGATGAACTATCTGGGTGAAATTGAGCCTAATCATAGCTCTTAAGGTTGTTTGTGGAATTTCCCCCCTATATATGTGAATGTTTTTGAGATTAGAGTGTCTTCCTGTGTAGAAGATTCTGAACATAGTTTGCAAGAGTTCCATGGTGATGACTCTGAATATTCCTTTTATAGTTTCAGATACTTCATCAAGATGAATCAAATAAAAGAGAAAAGGTCAAGACAAAGGGAGTCGACTTTGAAGATGACCTGCGAGATGAGGTGGAAGATGCAGTTCAGAAAGTTTGCAATGCGACTGGCTGTTCAGTTAGTATTTCTGTCACGCAGTAGCCCTGGTTTATAAGCAAGCGTTGCTGTGCCTAGTTCCCCTGCTAGTTTTGTAGCACCATTAGCATGCCAACACCTGATGGGCCAAAACAGGTCCATGTGCTATTTGTAGTTTGATGAGGTGGTGTGATATGACTTAATGAGAGTTGTTTATTCATTTCTCTCCTGTTTGCTAGACTTTACCCAATACTGCTCAAAATCCTAAGGAAGTATGTGGAATTATTTTATTCTGATTCATGTTTTTGCAAGTAAAAGCATTTAAAAAGGGAATTCATTTATATTAACTGGTTTTTCACGTGACCAACCTTATTGAAAATTGACATTTTTTAAATGGAAAAGATCTTGAAACCTTGTCTTAATCCTCATTATTACATTATTTTGTTTACCAAGTTATTGAAGTAGAGCGAAGAGAGAGAGAGAGAGAGAGGAAAGTATTCATAGAGTCTTGAAGTGTTTCTTTGTTTCTTGGATAGGATTTTAATTTGATAGTCCAGAACCTGGAAGCTGAAAATTATAATATTGAATCTGCAATAATTGCCATGCTTCAGATGAACCAGGGGAAAAGAAATAGTAAGTCCATGGTTGATATTTATAAGCTTTCAAAATGATTGTATTGGTGATTTCTCAAATATTGTTGTTTAATCAAGTCACAGGTAGTAATTATACTGTCCTTTCCCTCACTCATCCAGCACGTGTTTATTGAGCACTTCTATGCAAGCTGGTTTTCTAGGTTCTTGTCCTGCATCTGGGAGAGTGTAGTCGGTGGGGATGGGGATGAGGGTGGTGGAGACAGATAAGTAAACGGGCACAGTGATACATAATGGAGTTGAAGTTTCAAGGTGCCAGGGGAATGCGTGGAAAGGCCACCTGACCCAGTTTTGGAGGGATGGAGAGTGTCAGGGAAGACTTTATCCTTTTAGAAATAAGTTTTCTTCATAAAATCAAAATGATAATTAAAATTGAACGGAGAGAAAAATACCTTATTTTTCTAATGGAAATATTTAGATTGCTAGCATCTGTCAACTGGTGCTAATTCAGAATTATTTTTACTTGAACTGAGTTTAATTTTGTGACACAGAGGAAAGCAAAAAGATAAGATGTCTTAACTGTTTTCTCAAGTAATTTATTTAAAATGATTTCCAGCCCGGCTGGCGTGGCTCAGTGGTTTAGTGTTGACCTATGAACAGGAGCTCAGGGTTCGATTCCCAGTCAGGGCACATGCCCGGGTTGTGGGCTCGATCCCAGTGTGGGTGTGCAGGAGGCAGCCGATCAATGATTCTCTCTCATCATTGATGTTTCTATCTCTCTCTCCCTCTCCCTTCCTCTCTGAAATAAATAAAAACATATTTAAAAAAAAAATAAAATGATTTCAAAACTTACTATGAGCCACATACTGTTCCTGGCATAGTTTTCTATGTGATGGGGCATTTTATTATTCACTTTATATATATGCTGTGCCTTTTAGAAAGCAATAGATAACTCAGTCTTTGTGATTTTAAAACAGCACTGTTTGGTGTCTGTGCTGTCTAGTATGTTGTGTATTTGACATGTGGCTGAGACTGAAGAATTACTTTTAAATTTAATTTAAATAGTCACATGTAGCTAGTGGCTCCTCTACTGTATGGCACATCTTTAGAGCCTGTTTTCTTTTTGGATGCAAATGAAAGATTTCCCCCTAAATACTTATATTAGGAAGTGGTTTGTCTAATGAAACAAAACAGTCTGCTGGTGGGAAGCCGATGGCAAGGTTGGCCGGCAGGTTACTGTTAAACTTACCTTCCACATTTTACCAATATTTTCCCGTGTTTTCCTTGCTGTACTGACTTGATATTAGGATACTTGCTCTCCAAATGACAGTGAACAAGAGACCCAGGTACTTTTGACGTCATTTAACAAGCATCGAGTTGTGTAACTCTCTTAGGTTCTCAGTTTTAATAAAATGTCTTTCTTTGGAAGATGCAGAGGAGAACCTCGAGTCCAGTGGCCGAGTGCTGAAGCAGAGTGGTCCTTTATGGGAGGAGGGTGGCAGTGGCTCCAGAATCTTTGGAAATCAGGGCTTAAATGAAGGCAGGACTGAAAATACTAAGGCGCAGGCCAGCCCTAGTGAAGAAAACAAAGCAAATAAAAACAACCTCCCAAAGGTATGGAAGAGGGGTTGCAAGGGCAAGGGTGGGCTGCTGTAATTCGGTGGCAGTGGTGGGAACTTGGAGCTCATTTTAATGTGTAATTTTCTTTCAATTTATAAAGCAGTAATTGTAGATAATATGGGGAGTGCATAAAGGTGTAGCAGGAAACTGAATGAAGATCTCGCTTGTCCTGTTTGGCATACGCAGTGATGACTGGAAGGAAGTGCACGCTGGAATTGTACTCTGTAGACACATCCAGACCTTCCCACCTACCATCACTGTGTGGATGCCTGCCTTCCACTGAATTCACACTATAGCATCCCATTTTTATAAATACCGTCATCTGCAGTGAACACTTGCATAGTTTTTTTGTATGAATCTGTGTATTTTGCATTGCTTTCTTGGCTAGAGTCCCAGAAGAGGACTTGACAGGTTAGAGGGCATGGATATTTGAAAATTTTAAAGGCTTCTTGGTAAATTGTCAAGAAGTTGTATATCTCCCTCCCCCCCATGCCCACAGGTAATATATGACACCATTTTAAAGACTTTCACAAGAAGTTCTGAGCTCAGAATGCAGCATGAAGTAAAAAGCCACAGGCAGAGGCAAAAATGCGGAGTTAGTTAGGATCACCTGAGCATTAAGCTGCAGGGGAAGGTGTCCTGTGTCCTGTTTGAGGGTTGTCTCTTGTTGGACCAGGGCTAATGTTTTTTAGGTCATTTTGAATCAGTTTATGAGGAGAATGGGATTGGTTTTGTTTGCTAGCTCAGCAAGGGGATATACATTTAAATGGAAATTTGAGCAGTAATGGAAACCACATCATGTTTGGTCTGGTAGGTGGGTTTTCTCTGTTCTGTCTTGTTGAAGGCAGCTGTGCTCTTTGCCTCTGTCAGCCCCACACCTCCTTCCGCAGACGGCTCACCCAGCGTCTTCTCTTTCAGGTCACAAACAAGCAGCGCCGAGAGCAGCAGCGCTTAGAGAAGAAGAAGCGGCAGGAGGAGCGGCACCGTCTCAAAGCCCTAGAGAGCAGGAGCAGCCACAGGGACAACAGGAGCGAGGCGGAGGCCAGCGAGCAGGTCACCTTGGTGAAGACCTTCGCTGCTCTCAACATCTGACGCCACCGCCTGCCGGGAGTCGTAAGAAGCGAGTGGAAGTGGGGTGCTGTGCCCCGGCTTCCCGGGAGGCAGGCCTTAGGACCGCCCACAGAACCCACCCAGGAGCACAACCTCGGAGTTAGTGTCCTCAGGCCGCCTCTTCCTGTCAGCCTTTTGTTAGTGATGTGTTTCATTTTATGAAAGTTCAGTGAAGCCACTCATGTTCTGTGATAAAAAGGTTGAGTTTTAGGGTGGAGAGTAGATCAGGGAAAACCTTTTAGGTATGGTTTGATTTGTTCTGAAATCAAGAGTTCTGTGACCCTGGGATCTTCCCTTAACCTTTGGGGTGAGTTTTACTGAAATTGTTCATGAAGTGGTTTAGATTAATTGTTAAAAACGCAGAATGACAAGTTTCCTTTGATTCTCTTTCATTTTCAAACAGATATGTTAATATACAGGATAGTTTGTAAATGATCTGCAACTCAGGAACATGTTTAGGTTTATTTTTCTTTTAATCCAAGTTAATCAGAAAATACTTCAGGAAGTGTTCTCCCAAAGTAACATGAGGGAGTGTGTGGCCTGCAGTCAGGGGGGAGTAAACTGCATCTCTCCTTCCCGATCTGATGTCATTTCAGACGGGATGCAGGTGCTGCTAGTTCGTTTACACTCAAGCCATATGATACATGCGCCTGACTGTTAATTAAGCCTGGGCTTTGCTTAATTAAATTGATAGTGTTGTTGAGTTTTTGGTACTTGTTTTTGGAGGATGGGAAGATAATACAGTTCTGGATTCTGACAGTATGGAGAGTTGTAAAGGCAGAAATCGAGGAGTCCTTGAGTGTTTGCCTGGGAAGAGTCTAAATAGTTATTTGACTTTGTAGGAGAGAATGTCTGGAAGAATTAAGGTTTTTCGCCTTCACATTGTAAATAACTGTTTCCTTCCTCACTTTTCTAGACTTAGCTGCCTTCAGAAAAATAAAAGGTAACTTGGCCTGTTGCTAAGTTTTTTAGTATTGTGAAAATGAAATCCCATAAAATGCTGCATTTATTTCTCTTTATATAAAACCCTTTGGGATTCTGACGTTGGCAGAACTCTCCAGCGCCCATCCCAGACTGTCAGGGAGTTGGGTGGGACCAGCAGGGCAGAGGGTGTGCTTTGGCTGAGGACTCCGGGTGACTCCATGGTTCTGAGTGAGACAGATCTGAGCAGTGGAGAGCTGCTATTCCTAAAACTGACTTAGGTGGATGTGAGCTTTAAAACTGACGTTGGAAGTGGCCAGTTTTGGACAGTCTTTGTCTTTGGGGGACCTAATATTTCAACAAATAAGGTATGCTGAATCAAAAGGTGAATTGTTACCTCCCCCATCTCAGACCTCAAAGGCCCGAGGCGAGGAAACTATTTGAAAGTACTGACCTGTGTAGGCATATTGCCTGGACTGGCCCTGGATTCATCCAATTGTCTGTCAGGGTGGTTTGCTTTCTTCAGATTAATGATGTTTTAAATTTTTGCTCTTTTTGCTTTGTGGTTGGAGCATCAGTTGTCTCTAGGAATTGCTCCCAGGACATTATGGTTTGGGCATCTTCCTGGTATAATACATCGTAGTACTTAGCAGGCTGAGAAGCTGCACAGCCTTTTCCCTTGCACCTTGTGGAGTCCTGAGTGTGAGCGCTAGAGCCAGGTCCCTGCGGCCTCACTATCCCCATGGGTGAGGTCAGGGCTTTCACCTCTGGGTGGAGTTCTAACTCTAGCTGACCTGCTCTGAATGAACATTCCTTCTCGATTTTGTACTACAAGAGTGGGGGAGACCACATTTTCTCAGAACAGGCAAGATTGTATGCCAGAAATTCAGCAGAATAGGAGTCAGAAATAGCGTAAGGGAGACCCATTGTCCGAAGTGGTGGAATTGCTTTATTTACTTGGTTAATGAAGGTGGCCTTGGGCACTACTGGACTTTAGAAGTTTTAGAAGCTGCTAAATCATTATCTATACTAATAAAAGCATTATATGCTAATTGACTGTCACTCCGTGACAAAATGGCGCCCAGAGTGTGCGGGGTGCTGGGCTTGCTTCGGTCGCCAGGGCGCTCCCCATCTGCTGCCACAGAGGGCACCTCTCTCTGTGGTCGCCCCGGCAGGGAGGGGTGGACTTCCTCCTCCCTGCTGTCAGTCTCCACAGAGGCGATGAGGAAGCAAGCTCTCTCACAGGCGCCCTCAGCAGCAGAGGGGGAGCGCGCGGGGCTCTTGGATCTCCGTGGCTGCCGCTGCTGAGAAAGGCTTCCTCCACGGTGGCAGAGGGGGAGCGCCTTGGTGACCGAAGCAAGCCCAGCACCCCACACACTCCGGGTGCCTCCGGGCGTCTCTAGGCCTCTGAAAACTGCCCTCAGCCCCTTACCCAGGTTCGCCACACCCCCATGGGGTGAGGGTCTCCACTGGGGGGTGTGGCCAGCCTGAAAACAGCCCTCAGCCCCTCACCCAGGCTGGCCACGCCCCCCCCCAGTGGGGACCCTCACCCCATGGAGGCGTGGCTGACCTGCAAACTGCCCCAGCCCCTTGCCCAGGCTGGCACAGTCCCTAGTGGGGACCTCCACCCCAATGGGGGTGTGACCGGCCTGCAAACCACCACAGGCCCCTCGCCCAGGCCACCCCAACCCCCAAAGGAACCCCCACCCTGATCCAGGACACCCTTCAGGGCAAACCAGCCGGCCCCCACCTGTGCACCAGGCCTCTATCTATACTAATAAAAGGGTAATATGCTAATTAGACTGCGAGACCTTTCAGGAGACCTTCCAGATGTTCTTCTGGACAAAGCCATGGTGGCAGGGCCGTGGTAGAGGTAGTTAGGGGCCAAGAGGGGAGGGCAGTTGTGGGTGATCAGGCCAGGATGGGATGGCAGTTGTGGGTGATCAGGCTGGTGGGGGGGGCCATTGGGGGTGATCAGGCCAGCAGGGGGGCAGTTGGGGGCAAGCAGGCCATCAGTGGGGGTCAGTTGGGGGCAATCAGGCTGGCAGGGGGACAGTTGGGAGTGAGCAGGCTGGCAGGGTTGCATTTGTGGGCGAGCAAGCCAGCGGGGGGGCAGTTGGGGGCGATCAGGCCGGCAAGAGGGCAGTTGGGGGTGAGCAGGCCGGCAGGGGGGCAGTTGGGGGCGAGCAGGCCAGCGGGGTGGGGGGGGGCAGTTGGGGACGAGCAGGCCGGCAGGAAGAGTGGTTAGGGGCAATCAGGCAGGCAGGCAGGTGAGCGGTTAGGAGCCAGCAGTCCTGGATTGCAAGAGGGATGTCCGACTGCCAGTTTAGGCCCGATCCCAGCTAAACTGGCAGTCGGACATCCGCCAAGGGGTCCCAGATTGGAGAGGGTGCAGGCCGGGCTGACAGACACACACCCCCCCCGCACGAATTTTGTGCACCGGGCCACTAGTCCTATTAATAAAAGCCTATGTGGTTGTCACGCCCTCACGCTATGACGCCCTCACGTTGCAATGAGTGATCACCAGGAGGCTGTGTGTGCAGTGGGCACTTGCGGGCGGGGGCTTGACACTGCATGTGCAGTGCAGAGGTGGGTCCCATGGCGAGGCCTGGGAGCCCGCTCAGCATGGTGCGGAGGCGGGACCCCCAACTCCGGCCTACCTCTTTGGGGCAATCCATCGAGGAGGCCCAGATGGGTGGGCAGGGCCTACCTCTTTGGGGCGATTGATCGCGGGGCTCCTGCACTGTGAGAGGGCACAGGCCAGGCTGGGGGACCCCCACTCCCCCGTGCACGAATTTTATGCACTGGGCCTCTAGTCCTATATAATGAAACCCTAATATGCAAATGGATCAAATGGCAGAATGGCCGGTCGCTATGACACACACTGACCACCAGGGGGCAGATGACCAGCGGTGGTGGCGATCAGGGTGGCAGGGCCTGTGGCCTCCGCAGAGGGAGGCAACCAGCTGCTGTGATGGCGGGGGTGGAGGGCGGTGCTGCCCGATCTGATGTTAGGATGGGGGAATATCCATGGGCGGGTATACCCTTGAATTAGCAGGACCATAAAATTTAACCCTGATACTACAATTAGCTGGAGAGATGAGAATACTGAAGCTACAAATCAGTTTATTCAGCTTGGTGGCACTGGCCTTCCTACTTTTATATTCTGGTTCAACCACAGCATTTGTAAGATCAGGGGTGTGGGGAGCAAGTGCCTTTCCCGCTGGATACAGGGACTTGAGTGCTGGCCTCATGTGTGTCCCCAGGTCACCAGCAGATGCTGCTGTGAGCAGGGGCCGCGACCAGGGGATGGGCTGGCCGAGGAGCAGGCTCTTCCTCCTCGTGCAGCCACCAGGGCCGCGCACCCTCCCGGCCTCCCTCCGCCTTGGGGCTCGTGTCCCTGACTGCAAAGCCAGTGAGTGGGCCACCAACCTGAGCGGTGAGCCACAAAGACCGGAAGTGCATCCCCGTGGCCTTCCACTCTCGACTCCTCCCGAGGCCCTGTCCACCCTGCCCCGCACTCACCAGCAGCCAATCAGTCCCCCCAACCTCCCGTGGCCCCTCCCCTGGGATGGCCCCACCCCTCGTTCCCTCCCCCCCACTCCAGACCCTGACATCTCCTGAGGGGTCCCAGATTGTGAGTGACTATGTCATAGCTTATAAACTGCTACATCCCACACACAGTTAAACAAGGAAAGTGGCTTCTGCAGTATTTGAAAAAGAGATCTGTGGCTGCTTTATCCTAATTCATCAGAGGAATCTCCAAAATGCCCACATCCTGTTTATTCTACATGGGGATGAACATGCATCCTAATAATAGAGTAATATGTAAATTACCATCACTGCTACGCCCATGATTGGGCCAGCGGAGGCGCAGGGGGCGGGACTCGGGGTGGCCGGGGTGGCCGATTGGTGACGCTGGGGTGCGACGGATGGCAGGCAACTGGCGGTAGGCTCCTGCAATCCGTCGCTGGGACGCTGGGGTGCAGCTGAGCCCAAGGCTGGGCAAAAGCGGAGAGCCTGAGACGGATGGCAGGCAACTGGCGGTCGGCTCCTGTGACAACCAGAGGCTGACCAACTGGAAGTCAGTGCTGGCCCCGCCCCCAAGCAAGCTGTTAGGGGCAATCAGGCAGGCAGGCAGAGTGGATAGGGGTGATCAGGTAGGCAGATCAGTGGTTAGGGGTGATCAGGCAGGTAGGCTTGCGCTTAGGGGCAATCAGGTAGGTAGACAGCCCCTTGCATGGCTGGCCCCACCCCCCAGCAAAGAGAGGGAGGCCCAGGCCAGCCAATCCATTGCACCCCAGCCTGTCGCCTGCAGAGGGAGGCCACCGGTGGCAGGGGAGGGGAGGCAGTGCTGCACAGATGGCAAGCAGTGGCAGCGGCGGGGGTGGGGCCAGCTTCCTGCAGACCTGGGAAGGAAAGACCCGATAGGCCCTGATCTCAGGCCAGGCCTGGGGACCCTACCCGAGGGGTCCCGGATTGTGAGAGGGTGGTTGGGCTGAGGGACGCCCCCGAGTGCATGAATCTTCATGCACTGGGCCTCTAGTTCCTATATATTGGGAACAGTCTCTTAGATTTAAAAGTTAAAACCTGGCAAAGCTACTCTAACACAGAAAAGAAACATGATGATGCAGCGATGACATGCATGGACTCTGGCTTGCACATTTTGTGGTCAGTCCTGATTCTGACACTTATAACTGTGTGACAAAGCCAATTAACTTCTCTTTGCTTTAGTTTTTCCACCCATAAGATGGGGAAAATGGTACTACTGCCTCAGAAGGATCATGTTATGTTCTACTTTTTATAATCGGCAAAAAAAATGTAGCTGCCCATACAACAGCAAGATGCCTTTCACCTGTATGAAAAGTATGGTCACTGGTGCATGCAGTGCCCCAGATTGCGAGAGGGATGTCCAACTGCCGGTTTAGGCCCAACATCCCCCAAGGGGTCCCAGATTGTGAGAGGGCGCAGGCCGGGCTGTGGGACGGCTCCCCCCACCCCCGTGCACAAATTTTGTGCACCGGGCCTCTAGTCTACACTGATAAAAGAGAAAGATGCAAATTGACTGTACCTCTGCGACACCCACCAGCCAATCAGGAGTGGGTATGTAGATTAACCCAACAAAGATGGTGGGTTAATTTGCATATGCAGTCGCCAAGCGGCCTGGGTCCCGGGTATGGGCGCCAAGCCCGCAGCCTCCTGGGACCATCGCCACCCCAGGAGGTGAGGGCAGCAGTGTTAAGCCACGCCCGCAGTCTCCTGGGACCATCGCCAACCCCGGGAGGCGAGGGCGGCCGTGCCAAACCACACCTGCAGGCTCCCGGGACCATCACCGGCCCCGGGAGGAGAGGACGGCCACACCAAGCTTGACAGCAGACAGCAGGGCCTGCTGGCCGTAGCCGCAGTGACCCACGAGCAGGCAAGAGGGTTCACAGGCAGCACCCAGCAGGGTCTGCTTGGCCATTGCCAGGGCAACCCGGGAGCAGGCAAGCGCGGCCCGCAGACAGCACCTAGCAAGGCCTGCTTGCCCTCGCCGTGGTGTGGAGCAGGCAGTCCCCGCAGAGATCAGAGAACCATGGGGAGCGGGCCTAAGCCGTCAGTAGGACATTCCCTGAGGGCTCCTGGATTGGAGAGGGTGCAGGTTGGGCTAAGGGACCCCCCCCCATGAACAAATTTTGTGCGCCGGGCCTCTAGTCTCTATATATAAAAAGCCAGGGTCTGTAATGTCCAAAACTACCAAACAGAGGCTCGGGCAGGCAGGGACTTGTGGCAGTGGGGGAGGGGGGGATGGGGGAGGCGGGGCCCGGTGCCTGAGTGAGTCCTGGGTAGCCGCAGCAACCGGCCCTGAGGTGCCCTCCCTGAGCTGTTTCCTGCAAGGCCTGTGGGAAGATCCCTCCCTCGGAGCGCTCCCAGCGGCAGTGAGTCTTGGGAGGGCAGTTAGGGGCGACCAGGCTGGAAGAGGGGGCAGTTGGGGGTAATCAGGCCAGCGGGGGAGCAGTTGGCGACAATCAGGCCGGCAGGGGTGTACAGTTTGGGTGATCAGGCTGGTGGGGTGGGCAGTTGAGGGCAATCAGGCCGGCGGGGGTGGGGGTGCAGTTGGGGTGATCAGACCAGCAGGCGGAGGTGGTTAGGTACGATCAGGCTGGCATACTGAGTGGTTAGGGGCGATCAGGCAGGAAGGTGAGCGGTTAGGAGCCAGTGGTCCAAGATTGCGAGAGGGATAACTGGCAGTCGGACATCCCTCGAGGGGTCCCAGATTGGAGAGAGTGCAGGCCAATCTGAGGAAACCTATCCCCCCATGCATGAATTTTGTGCACCGGGCCTCTAGTTATTTATAAATTACCTAATTCTGATAGCAGGCTTCAGCATTTCTGGGGTCAAATAACAAAACAATGGTTTTAAAAACTAATCAAATGGCTTCAGTATTTTCCTTTTATTACTGTTTCGTAGCTTTCCAGTTATAATTCATGTGTGTTTAGTATGCTAATTATTAGGAACTAGAGGCCTGGTGCATGTGCATGGGTGAGGTCCCTTGGCCTAGCCTTCCGGGATCGGGCCAAAACTGGCTCTCAGACATCCCCCGAGGGGTCCCAGATTGCAAGAGGGCTCAGGCCAGGCTGAGGGACCCCCACCGGTGCATGATCGGGGCCGGAGAAGGACCGCAGGAGGGCTCCAGGGCACATTTGGCCCATCTTGCCCAGTCCTGATCGGGGCCAATTAGGGCTGGGAAGGGACTGTGGGAGGGCTCCAGGGCGTGTCCAGCCCATCCCACCCAGTCCCGATCGGCCAGACCCCAGCAGCAAGCTAACCTACCAGTAGGAGCGTCTGACCCCGGTAGTCAGTGCATGTCATAGTGACTGGTCAATTGGTCGAACACAGAGTTTTACACTTAGCATATTAGGCTTTTATTATATAAGATTAGAGGCCTATTGCACGATATTTGTGCAAGAATAGGCCTTCCTTCCCCTGGCTTCGCTCCCCGCCGCATGAAAGGCTGCAAGTCCTCGCTCCCAGCCGGACCACCGCTCCTCTAGCTCCCTCCGCCGCCCCCCTCCCCCTCATAGCAGGCATCCCGCCCCTTCCGGCAGCTCCACGCCTGCATTTGCAAATTAACCCGCCATCTTTGTTGGGTTAATTTGCATACTCACTCCTGATTGGCTGTGGGCATAGTGGAGGTATGGTCAATTTACATGTTTGTCTATTATTAGGCAAGACTAGAGGCCTAGCACACGATTAAACCGTGCAGGTAGGGTCCCTAGGCCTAGCCTCCTGCAATCAGGGCCATCTTCTGCCCGTTTGCCAGTCCCCAGGCCGAACGCCACCTTTGCCACTGGGTTGTCAGGCCATTGGGATCACCAGCTCACCCCCGGCTGCTCCGGGGCTCAGGCCTGCAGGAAAGGGGGCACCAGAGACTTCACCTCCATGTGCGTGCACCGGGCCAGCCGCTGATGGAATGCGCTGCCTGCTCGGGGCCGCTCATGTGGGCGCTGCCATCACTGCTGCCGCTGCCACTGCTGCTGGGGCTTGAGGCTCTGTCGGAGGCTGCAGGGCGCGCCTGCGACCTATCCATCCCGGCGTGAGCGGCCCCGAGCGGGCAGCGTGTTCCATCAGCGGCCAGCCTGGCGCACATGCGTGGAGGTGAAGTTGCCGGTGCCTGCTTTCCCGCAGGCCTGAGCCACTGAGCAGCCGGGGATGAGCTGGTGATCCCAACAGCTTACAGCCAGCCCAGTCGTCCTGCCACTCACCCTGATTCCCCCGTTCACCTTCACTGATCCATCAGAGCCTGCGGGCTGGCGGGGAGGGACCAAGAGGTCAGCAGTTCAGCCCGTTCGCCAGTCCCCAGTCCCGCCCCATCCCTGCTCACGGGCGGGGAGGGGAGGGACCGAGAAGTGGTCAGTGCCACCTCATGGCGACCGGTCGTTTGGTTGTGACGCCTCTTGGCTTTTTTTTATTATGACTAGAGGCCCGGTGCATGAAATTCGTGCACGGAGGGGGGAGGGCGTCCCTCAGCCCAACCTGCACTCTCTCCAATCCGGGAGTCCTTGGGGAATGCCCAACTGGCCGTTGGACATCCCTCTCACAATCCGGGACTTCTGGCTCCTAACCGCTCACTGTCCTGCTTGCCCTAACCACTCTGCCTGCCTGCCTGATCTGCCTAGCTGCCCTCCCCTGCTGGCCTGGTCCCCCTAACTGTCCTCTGCCAGCCTGGTCACCCCTATTAACTTTCTTTTTTAATCTTATCCCCTTCACACACAATTGTATTTGACTTCCTTATTGGCTTCTCCCTGTCACACAATTTTTCTCTCCTTTATGTAACACTTTTTCCTACTGACTCATCATTTATTAACTTTTCTTTCCTCCTTATTTTCTACTTCTGTTCCATCATCCTTCTTCCCATCTTTCTCCTACCCTCCCTTCCTCCCCACATTTCTTCTTTCCTTTATCTTTACCCCTCCCCTCCCTCCCCTTTCCCTTCCTTCGCACCTTAATTTTTTTCTTCACTTTCTCCCTCGGGCCTGCTTTGCTCCCTCCCCCATTTCTTCCTTCTTCCTATTCTCCTTTTAAGCTCTACCGGCTCCCCTTTAAATCTTTTCTTCCCTCCCTCTTCCTCTCTCATCCTACCTTTCCCATACATTCTTCCCTACTTACTTCCACTGTTTTAATAGTTATCTATCTACCTGCCTAATTATTCACTATCATTTATCTTTTCTGACTCCTATTTTTAAAATCTCCCCAGTACACAACTATACTTGATTTTCATTTTAGCTCCTACAGTTCACTCATACATCCTCTTTCCTTCTTTAATTTTGCTGTTTACTGACTCCTTTATAAAGTTGTTCCCTCCCCTCCTTCCCTTCTTTTTTTTTTTTCACTGAGAAATTCTATTGGTTTAAGATGAGCTGCATATGAGGTAGTAAAGCCGTCTGCAGGGGGAGGGGTGGGAGGCCGGGGGCATGGCCAGGTCATCTGTCCAGAAGTTGTGTCCCCATTCTTGGCATCTCTAGTAGGTAGGGAAAGGCTGGCGTCTCCACAGATCCCAGAGCAGATAAGGGGTGGGTGAGAGAGAATGGGTGAAACCAGAGAGAGAGAGAGAGGGAGAGAGAGAGAGAAGGAAACAGAATAGTCATATATGTGTCTGAGAGAGAGAATGTATATGTCTCTATAGAGAAACAATAGTTGTGTATGAATTTATGAGAGAGAGAAACAGAATAGTTGTGTATGTGTCTATGAGAGAGAGAGAGAGGATCTGAAAGATAGGGTTCTGGGTGTGTTTCCGTGTAAGAAATGGGGAGAGAAAAAGATTGAAAATAAGGGAAACAAGGGGAGACAGACCCCACCTTCCCCTTAGGGGATCCCCTTCTCCTTGCCATGTAGTCAGCAACCCCAGCACTGAGTCGGCTGGGGTAGGGCGACCCCATTTGCCCTTCTCCATCTTGTGCTGCTCCTGTGTCTGGGGCTTGTCCTCTGGATGCCTTTGTCCTCTCGTCAAGAGTCACCTCGTGAGCCCCCATCCTGTGCCCCTGAGGGGTGAGATCAGTTGGAAGTGTCAGAATGAACACTCCCTGGTCCTTCTGTTGGGGATGTCACTGAGGACGGGGTCACAGCCTCCTGCCAGCCGCCGTTTGCCCTCATTTCCTGAGGGCTATACATCTGGACTCCCCTGAGGTTATCTCCGTAGCCCCCTGGGCCCATCGAGTGTCGGAGTGATTCCACCTGGGAAGTAGGGTAGGAATTTCCGTTGAGCCCGGGCATCCCCAGAAACATGTCTCCGGATCCTGAAAGATTGAAAGAGCCGCCAGAGGCTGCGGAGGAAGGGGGTGTCGGGGAGCTGGTGCGGCTGTGGCTCCCCTGGGTGACAGACACAGCAGTCTTGATGGCATAGATGTTTGCCTCCTCTTGAAACTTTCTGATATTTTTCTTATAGCGAATCCGCTTGTTGCCAAACCAGTTGGAGACCTGAGAGACAGTGATGCCAGACTTCTTGGCGAGCTCCTTTTTAGCCTCCTCACTGAGAAACGGGTTACTCAGGTGGGAATAGAAATACTCATTTAGGACCTCGGTGACCTCTTTGCTGAAGTTCCGGCGTTTCTGTCTGGCATCCAGGAACTGGGAGCGCAGGATCATGATGGCCTCGCAGGTGGCCACCTCAGCCGGGGGCCCCTCCTAGGCCAGGCGGCGTAGCGTGCCTGTTCGCGACCTCCGGGCTGGGCAGCACCACAGGTCCGCGTGTGCCCCTGCTGGTGGTCACTTCCGCCAGGGGCCGCTCCTATGCCAGGCGGTGCGGCATACCTGTTCGTGATTCCCAGCCGGGTGGCCTCCGGGCTGGGCAGCACCATGGGCCCGCACACGCCCCCACCGGTGGCCACTCCCTCCGGGGGCCGCTCCTGTGCTGCGCCTGACTGGTCATGACTATTAAGCATCTTACTGGTCGTGATTAATTAGCATATCCTGGATAATGAGCATATTCCTCTCTTACTATATAGGACTAGAGGCCGGTGCATAGCACTGGCGGGGTCCCTCGGCCTGGCCTGCGGGGATCAGGCCAAAACTGCTCTCCAACATCCCCTGAGGGGTCCCAGATTGAGAGAAGGTGCAGGCCAGGCAGAGGGACCCCACCGGTGCACCATCGGGGCCGGGGAGGGACCATGGAAGGGCTCCAGGGCGTGTCTAGCCCATCTCACCCAGTCCCGATTGGCCGGACCCCAGCAGCAAGTTAACCTACCGGTTGGAGCGCCTGCCCCCTGGTGGTCAGTGCATGTCATAGCAACTGGTCGAACAAACTGTCGGACACTTAGCATATTAAGCTTTTATTATATAGGATGGGGTATGTGTATCCAACTTCAGTGATAACTTCTAGCTAAGGTTTGAATTTAGATTTTACTGCCTCAGTCTCACTGAAGTATGAGGTGCATGGAATCCATATATTTAGTTGCCTTCATAGTCACTTGAAAATTACTTTATTGGCAGCCAAAATGGAGGCTGTGTTCAGTCCTAAATGGCTACTGTCAGTAACTGGTACCTAGCACAGTTACTCGTGTGCACTCCACGTTAGGAAGTGAGTCTTTTTAACTTATGTCACATCTTGGCTGTTAGAGATTTATGTTACACTAGGAGCCCAGCGTGCGATTTGAAATTGTGCGGTGCTGCCCACCCTCCGGTCGCCAGTCTGGCCCTGCCTCACTCCCCAGGCCCCACAGCAGCCGTGGCCACTGCTGATCAGGCCCTCCCCCAGGGCAGGCGCATGGAGGGCTGTGCCACCCAGCCCCCGACGCTGTGCGCATCCTCCTCCTGTCCGATTGACCCGTTGTGGTGTCCTGGTTAATTAGCATATTTCTCTATTTTATATATATATATATATACTAGAGGCCCAATGCACGAAGATTTGTGCAAGAATGGGCCTTCCTTACCCTGACTGCCGGCACCACCTTTGCTCAGGCCGGAGCCGCCTTTCCGCCTTCCCACGCTGCCCAGAGGCCTGGAGCTGCTGGGGCGGTGTGGAACACCTGCATCGTCGCCATGGCGACAACGCAAGTGTCCCACCCCACTCCGGCTGCTTGGCGCCTGCGTATGCAAATTAACCCGCCATCTTTGTTGGGTTAATTTGAATACTCCTGATTGACTGGTGGGTGTCGCGAAGGTACAGTCAATTTGCATCTTTCTCTTTTATTAGTGTAGATAGATGGGATTGTCTCAGTAGTTTTTAATGAGGCCAGGAGGAAGGGGTGGGGCAGTGATCATAGCTGCTTCCTAGTCTTATAAACTGTATATAAAGGTTTTAAGAATTTAAAAAAATATATTTTTTTAGCTCTGGCCAGGTGGCTCTGTTGGTTGGAGCGTCATCCTATATACCAAAAGGCGGTTTGATTCCTGGTCAGGGCACATACCCAGGTTGCAGATTCCATCCCTGGTCAAGGTGTGTACAGTCTGTGGCTGATTGATGTTTCTCTCTCTCTCCCCCTCCCTCTTCCTCCCTCACTCTCTAAAATCAATAAAAACATATTGGGTGAGGATCCTCTCTAATAAAATGGTAATATGCAAATTAACCATCACTCTGCTACATAAGCCACGCCCATCAGCCAATCAGGGCGAGTATGCAAATTAACCCCAATCCAAGATGGCTACAGCCACAGAGAGCAAGGTTTCCCAGGTAACAGAGGAAGCCAAGCTTTTCATAGCTGTTGCAGGCCTAAGCCTCCACTTAAGCTACAAAGTTTCAATTATAGAAGGTAAACAAATTCAAACAAATGGTGGCAGAATGGAGCTTGAGAGAGCAGGCCAGGGTTGCAGGCGGCAACAGGGGAAGCAAAGCTTTCCGCACACCCTGGCCGGGCTCACCCGCTTAAGGCTACAAAGTTTCAATTGTAGAAGGTGAATTAACTGCCACAGAAATGGCTGCCACTCCGGAGGGAGCAGCAGGCTTGGCTCTGCCCCAGGCTACAAAGTTTCAATTGTAGAAGGAAAATAAATTCCAGATACCAGGGCCTCCGCTTGGGTTGCCAGGGGGCGTGGCCGGCCTGCAAACCACCACAGGCCCCTCGCTCAG
Organism: Cnephaeus nilssonii; assembly: GCF_951640355.1. Classification (NCBI taxonomy): domain Eukaryota; kingdom Metazoa; phylum Chordata; class Mammalia; order Chiroptera; family Vespertilionidae; genus Cnephaeus; species Cnephaeus nilssonii. The sequence goes on along the minus strand of NC_137078.1, from coordinate 91,983,026 downwards.
GCCGCCCCACACCCCAAGGGAACCCCCACCCTTATCTGTGACACCCTTCAGGGCAGACCAGCTGGCCCCCACCCAGGCCTCTATCCTATCTAATAAAAGAGTAATATACAGATTGATCATCATTGCAACACACAATATAGCTGCCCCCATGTGGTCAAAGATTCTGCCCCCATGTGGACACAAGATGGCCACTACAAGATGGCCAGCAGGAGAGGGCAGTTGGGAGGCACCCGGCCTGCAAAGGAGGGCAGTTGGGAGGGACCAGGCCTGCAAGGGAGGGCAGTTGAGAGGGACCAGGTTTGCAAGGGAGGGCAGTTGGAGGTGATCAACCCTGCAGGAGAGGGCAGTTAGGGGTGACCAGGCTGGCAGAGGAGGGAAGTTGGGGGCAAACAGGCTGGCAGGGGAGCAGTTAAGCATGAACCAGGCTGGCAGCGGAGTGGTTAGGGGGTGATCAGGCTGGCAGGCAGAAGCGGTTAGGGGCAACCAGGAAGGCAGGCAGGCAAGCAGTTGGGAGCCAGCAGTCCTGGATTGTGAGAGGGATGTCCGACTGCCCGTTTAGGCCCGATCCGGGATCGGGCCTAAACGGGCAGTCGGACATCCCTCAAGGAGTCCCAGATTGAAGAGGGTATAGGCTGGGCTGAGGGACAACCCCCCGCCGTGCACGAATTTCGTGCACCGGGCTTCTAGTTTAAAAAATAAAAGACTTTTTAAAGGTCAAAATAAAATTGTAGTGGCAACAGCTTTGTCCTAGAGATAGATGTATTAAAACAACATAGAACCACAACTTCTAGTAATATAGTTGCCACAGGAGATGCTAGAGAGAGGGCATGGATGTGCATATTCTAACTTTTCGGTGTTGAACATGTGCTTTCCACACTGGTGGAGGAATTGTGGCAGAGAGAAGAATCTCAAACGGTAGTTGAGGTTGTGTGGTTTCTTTTATAAGCTCCGGCTTATAAAAGAAGCATTTCCAAACCCCTTTTGATTCCGAGGCAGTAGGTACTGGGCTTCGAGGGAGCTTTGATGGATAATTTAAACTGCCCTGCTCCCCCGATGCGTCTGCAATGGGAAATAATACGGTTGGGGGGTGGGTTGGGGGTGGGGGCCGTGTTAGGCGGGGAGAGCTGCTCACGTATTGAGTAGGTAGATATCAGAAGGACTTGGCATTGAACTGCACTCCTAGTGAGTCCCTGTCATCAATGTGCAGCTTCTCTCATTCTGAGAAACTTGAGCCTCTGCCTGGGTTTTACTGGGTTAACAGAAAATTCTATCAGTTTACCTCTGAAATACCCAGCTCAAATAGTCAGTTAAAGGACACTTGGATTCCTAGGCAGAGCCAGCTAAGTGGCCCTGACCAGAAGGGTCTTTGTCGCAGTGAGAACGGAGTTCCATGGTTTCAGTGTCACGCCTGACCCTCTCTGACTCCATTCTGGGCAGACGCATAGCTCTGAACCTTTTACCTCAAGGCTCCATAGCAAACCTTTAGAACAGTGCGGTGCAGTGTCCTGTTTGCCATTCTCATTGTCCACGGTTCATCAGCTCAGCTCGCAGAACAGGTGTGAACTCTGGAGCCTTCCAGCTGTTGTTCTGACGTGATTCAATCATGAACTCTTTACAAGGCGTGTTTTCCTGACTTTAAAGCAAATCGTGTTTTTCCGCTGATGTTGAATTGGAGATCTAGGTGGCATAAATTGTAGCAAATCTCCCGCCATCTCATATTAGAGGGGGACAGGGATCATGGAAGTGGAGATAGTAAGGACCAGTCACAACGTGCTTGCACAGCGTGGGACCCATCGCGCACCACGGCCTGACCCCACGAAGAGCTGGCCTGGGGGCTGCCTGGCCCTGTTCCGTCCCAACGTAAATTCCTGGGAAGACCTCAGGCTCTGAGCCATTCCTTCGAGGGGCTACTTTCTAGAGTCTCTATCCTCGTTAAGACTACTTTATAGCTCCATTGAAATGTTGAGCATCCATGCAAAGTTCTTAAAAAGGGGGTGGTCCAGTAAAGAGCGTATTTCTGTAAAAGCAGAACTCCTGCCTGGTGACTTGATGTTAAGCAGGGCATCCCAGCTCACTGTGCTGGGGACCATGGGAGGTGAGGATCCCTGGACAGCACCTCCGTGGTCTGCCCTGACCTTTGCCGTCCACACCCCGCAGGCCGCTCTTGCCAGCTGTCCATAGCAAGCGTTTGAGCTCAGCACCGACTCCGCCTGCGGTTCTACCCCCTGGGAGTCCCTCAACCAAAACTTGAGGAATGCTGATGTGGCCCTCCTCACATCTTCCCCCCTCCTTGTTCATTTTCCCTGGTGGGAGGGCCTCGGCCTCCCTGGCTACATTCAGCATCTTCCACCAGCACTGGGCTCAGCGAGAAGAGCCAGGACTCAGACTCCGTGTTCCTGCTGCCGAGGTGGACGTGCCGGTGGGCGGCCGTCCCCTTGGGAGGGAGGGTGTGTGTCTGTGGAGAACACGGCTCTTCACAGGCAGGGAACCTTCTCTTGTTTTCTAATTGCACTATCCTCGTTCTAGCTTCAGTCTGGAGATAAATGTAAGACCTCCGTGGGGTCATGACCCATAGACTCAGCCTCGCCTCATCTGTGGAGTGCCACGGGAGAAATGTGACCCCTGTCCCACGTCCACAGTCCATTCCTCTCGGTTCGTTCTTTCCACACATTGTGTTCATTCCAGCCCTTTTATGTTTATTTACCAAAGTACTGTACTTGGCTATTTGCAGTGTTTTCCAAACCAAATGTTTCTTTCCTTTGTGTTTTTAATCTTCAATACTTGGTGCAATAGAAGCTGCAAAGATGTGCCACTTTATCTATGAAAGATTTATTGTATACCAATAAATTCTAGTTTAAAGACAAAGCTGCGTGTCGTTTCTGTCTGACCACGTGTGAGTCATGCGTCGGAGCACCTGTGAAGTGTCCTTTGGAGACTTTTGCGCGGAAGATGTGTCCTTCCCACTGAGCGTTTTCCGTGCATGGGCCTCTGGGGCCTCCCGAGCGGGAAGCGGCGGATCGGAGCGTCAGTGCTGGTGGGTGCACAGCAGCAGAGCATCCCGAGGGCTGGGCACTGGGATTTCTGCTTGATACCTAAGCCGCTCCGATGACGGAGCATTGAAATACGGAGCAGCTGTCTGTGGCTGACACCTGGGCTCTCTAGAACCCTGAGGGTCAGGTAGATCCCATTCTAGGAGGAGGCCAGACACACGGACAGCAGTGACTCACCTCAATGTCCTCCAAAGTGTGTGTGGGGGGGTGGTGGCCACAGAAAAGCAGAGGGAGGAGAATCCTCAGCGCCTCCAGCAGGGCCCAGCCCACACCCGGGCTCTGGTCACCTGAGGTCAAGACGGTTTCACCCGGCCTCGCCTTGGCCTCGCCACCCGAGACTCCCACGCCCTCCCTCTGGTTTCTGTTCACCAAGGAGCCTTCGAGTGGGCTCCGTGCGACCTCGGTGATAGAGTATGTAGAACAGAGGAGGTTCTTCCTCAGTCCCGTCCTTGTGTGGTTTTCACCTCATCCCGTGACCCAGAGACCTGGGGGCATGCCCGCTGTCAGGTTCAGAGCCCAGGGGAACCAAACTCTGGACCCTGTAAACCTGAGATTCTTTTAGAAAGATCCTGCCTGAGACTACTTTTGTGGCCTCCTTAATTCTTTGTTTAGGGTTCAGCTGGGGCCAGGGGGCCCCTGACAGGTTGGGTGGTGTTGGAGGGGCCTGCTGCCTGGTCTGGGCGACCCGAAAGGTGGTCGATGAGAGCGGAAGTCCAAGGACAGGGCTGTCCGCAGGCCCGTCGGGAATAATCAGCGAACACAAGGCTTATTACCACGCTTCCCTCTGGGCTGCAGCATCGCTGGCTGGGTGAGTGACAGTTGATGAAGCCAAAGGTGAAATGCCACGGGGGATTGCCTCTTGGTAACCGCTCATGTTGCCTAGAGAAAGCCGAGCTGGGAATCCAGGTGTAGAGCTCCCACGTCACAGGCACTCCACAGAGCCCTTCCCCAACGCACAGAAGTAAGTGCATGTGCCTTGAGGTGCAATCCCCATGAGTCATAGGTGCCTGCTCCAGTGTGGCTTTGGCTGGCCCGCTGGGCGCACTCTGGGGCCATGGTGGGGCAGTTTGGGTTGTAGGTCACGATCTAGAGCTTTTGTGGTTGTCAAGGAGCAAGAGTCCTGCCGCTTCCTCGATTCCGGCTTGGCGGAAGGAAACGTGTTCCACCCAGAGACGCAGGGACTTGGGTATCTCAAGAGACTCAGTTTTTATGCGGTTCGTTCACCCACGCAGACACCCGGGACCCATCCGCATTGACTGCACCTGTGCTGTGTGTGGGTCCTTAGGGCTGGGCATTGAGTCAGAGGCGGACCTGCAGTGAAAGTGGGGAGAAGCAGGCCATTGAAGAAGGGCTGATGGGAGGGCTGTGAGTTCAGAGGAGCTCCAGGAAGGCTCGGTGGAGGACGTGACATTGGACCAGGCACGGAAGGGGGATGGGATGTGAAAAGGGGGACAAAGTCATTTTGGACTGAAAGACCAGCATAAATAAAACCCTAGAGTGGGCCGTCCCACGTGCTTAGGACAGAATTGATTAGGGATGTGCAATTCGTGTGGAGAGAGGCTGAGCTACAAATGCTGGTCATGTGCTGAGTGAATTCCAAAGATCGTGGGTACGCATTCTGTCTGACTGTGTCTCTGTCAGGAGCTGGCCCGTGGTGCCTTGTGACCTTGGCAACCGCCACAGGCAGCAGCCCTCCAGGAGAATTGCTGTGCGCTCTCTCTCCAGCCGGTTTTGCCTCTGCCTCTCTGGGGCATCCGCTTAGGGCACTGAGGGTTAATGATTTTCAAATGTGTGTCCACTTAAGATAAATGAACAGAGTAGTGAGCCAGAGGGCTATTAAAATATTAGCATAATACTTACCATATGCATGATGCCACTTCCCTGAAACAGTTCCAGTGATCAGTAGGGACCATTTATTTAGCATCTACTGTGTGATGGATACAACAGGAGAGGCAAATACGTCAAGTGACCTAGTCTAGGTGCTCCAGGCACTTTGAATACGTCGTCTCATTTAAACCGTAAAGCTACCCTGTGGGCTGGTGGTTCTGTCATCTTTTTACATAGATTTGAACCCAGGGCAGTCTGCCTCCACTGTATAGGAACCCAACACTGGAACTCAAATATGGGTGAGCGGCACCAGGGGAGGCATGAACACCTTGCTCGGCAGTTCAGAGGAGAGCGAATCCTCCTGGTAGAAAAGCGTTAGGGAAAGGTGGCACTGGAGATGTGTCCTACCCCGTGTGGACTTGAACATGGGACAGGGAGCCTGTGAACAGGGAAGCTTTAGGTTGAAGGAAGCTACTGGACAGAGGTGTGAAGGCAGGAAAGCAGTGGGTGTGCTCTGGAATGGTGGGAAGCATCGAGAAATAGCTGGATAAACGAGGCTGGAAAAGCAGATGGCACCAAGCTTGACTGCCGGGGTTTGGCAACAGTGGGGAGCTACTGATGGTTCCGTGGTGGAGGAGTGACGTGATGGGAGTCAAGCTGCGGGAAGGTGAAGGTGGCATCAGTGGACAAGATGGAGACTGGATGGAGGACAGAGGGCTGAAGAGCCCCTGGTTCTGAAACTCCAGTCTGAGCTGTGTCACAGCATTTACGGTGTGGAATAAGCAGGGTGTGCCCGCTCGTTGGACACATCAGCATTCGGCAAGGAGCCAGGGACATAGCTTATTGGAGGAGTGAACTTTTAATACAGCATTCCGTTGTCCAGCAGCGACACTGCGAATAACCCCAAAGGAGCAGGCAAATGTCCATGGAATCATAATCGAACTCTGAATGCCAAGCAAGTTATTTAACTGAGTACTTCGTTAATAGCTTTTGTTAGGGGCTAAGTGGGAACAAAAGCAAAACCAATACCAATCTTGTCATCAAAATTGGAGAGGCAAGATATGAAACAATCAGGCAACACAGTTCCTTCTCCAGCATTGATGTAGCCCCTATGTCTGACCTTCCTTCCTCCTTCCCTTCCCTTCCCTTCCCTTCCCTTCCCTTCCCTTCCCTTCCCTTCCCTCCCCTCCCTCCCCTCCCCTCCCCTCCCCTCCCCTCCCCTCCCCTTCCCTTCCCTTCCCTCCCCTCCCCTCCCCCCTCCCTTCCCCTCCCCTCCCCTGTTTCCTTCCTTCCATTCCTCCCTTCCTTTCTTCCTTTCAATTAATTAAAAATTATGGCTCTAGCTAGTTTGGCTCAGTGGATAGAGCAGCAGCCAGCGGATTGAAGGGTCCCGGGTTTGATTCCTGTCAACAGCACATGCCTGGGTTGCATGCTAGATCCCCAGTAGGGGGTATGCAGGAGGCAGCCAATCAATGATTCTGTCTCTATCTCTCTCCCACTCCCTTCCTCTCTGAAGTCAATAAAAATATCTTTTTAAAAATTACATAGAACAGTGTCTGGTTCTCAAAAGGCTTTGAGAACCCTCTCTGTCTAATAGGTTTTCTTTTCAGACTTCCAGAATTCATTACTAGGGTGCCAGTCTCAGAATGCCCACAAGAGGGCAGTATTGCAACTAATACCTTACTAGGGTGCCATTCTCAGGATGTCCACAAGAGGGCATTATTGCAGCTAACCCCTTACTAGGGTACTGTCCTCAGAATGTCCACCAAAGAGTGCTATTGCAACTAATACCTTACTAGTTTACTGTTCTCAGAATGCCTCCAGAGGACTCTATGGTGACTAATCCCTTACTAGGGTGCTGTCCTCAGAATGTCCACCAGAGTGCGCTATTGTGACTGACCACTTATCTAGTCAGTTGTCCTAATAATGTCCATGTCCACAAGAGGCACTATTGTAGCTAATCCCTTCCTAGGGTGCTGTCCTCAGAATGTCCACCAGAGTGCGCTATTGTGACTGACCACTTACTGGTCAGTTGTCCTAATAATATCTACAAGAGGGCACTGTTGTAGCTAATTCCTTATTAGGGTGCTGTTCTCAGAATGTTCACAAGAGGGCACTATTGCTACACCGCCCTGCAGGGCGAGAGCCCTCAGGTCTATCAATTGGGTTTTCAAAAGGACAGAATGTTGGAATCGCATGCAGGGGCCACCCATATTGGTTTGTTCCAGCTGCTTCCCAGGGCTTAGATCATTGTCCACACATGGGTGGTGCTCAAAAAAAGAATGAATGAGTGAATGAAATTGTAGATTAATCAAATTCTACAAAGATAGAATCTGAGAATATTAGAATTACTAGAGGCCTGGTGCACAAAATTCATGTGGAAGGGGTGGGGAGGGGGGGAATCCTCTCAGCCCAGTCTGCACCCTCTCCAATCCGGGACCCCTTGGGGGATGTCCGACTGCTGATTTAGGCCCAATCCCAGGGATTGGGCCTAAACTGGCAGTTGGACATCCCTCTCACAATCCTGGACCACTGCCTCCTTATTGCTCACCTGCCTGCCTGCCTGGTCACCCCTAACTGCCCCCCCCCACCCCATGCCAGCCTGATCACCACTCACTGCCTCTACGTGCCGGCCTGATCGCCCCTAACTGCCCCCCTCCCCTGCCGGCCTATTCGCCCCTCACTGCACCCCCCTGCCAGCCTAATCGCCTCCAACTGCCCCCACTGCTGGCCTGGTCACTCCCAACTGCACCCCCCCCACCAGCTCAGTTGCCCCTAAGTGCCCCCCGTCAGCGGCCTGGTTGCCTTTTACTACCCCCGCTGCCGGCCTGGTCACCCCAACTGCCCCCCTGTGCCAGCCTGGTCTCCCCCAACTGCCCCCCCCTGCTGGCCTGGTCACCTCCAACTGGCCCCCCTGCTGGCCTAGTCGCCCCCAACTGCCCCCACCTGCCGGCTTGGTTGTCCCTCATGGCCCCCCCCCCCACCAGCCTGGTCACCCCCTTGCAGCCTGCTTGTTCAGTCGTTTGCTCGTCCCTCACTAACCCTCTGCTGGCCTGGTTGCCCCATGCAGCCTGCTGTTCAGTCATTGGGTCGTCCCTCACTAACCCCCCTGCTGGCCTGGTCACCCCATGCAGCCTGCTTGTTCAGTCGTTTGGTCGGAGGCAGCCATCTTGTGAGGGCG